>NC_089272.1:16160699-16827242 GCF_963678975.1 Dysidea avara
AGTCTAGCAATTGTTCTTCTGTTTTGAAGTGTAGGCCATTCAAGACTGGTTAACATGTCTGTGATGCTATCATGGTTTTGGTTAGATCTGTGCCAGGGTTTGTTCAAAACGAAACGAGCAGCGCGGTGTTGAATCATTTCTAGTTTACTAAAACTATAGTATGTTCACGTTGAGCTGAACCCTGAAAAACAGCTAAAAATTAAAAGTGGATTTTTTCTCAACAGAGTTAACATTTCTGCCAACCAGATGATTGCTGGTAACAGCAAAGGTGTCAACAACAGACACGTAAGGTTTGGCTCTACTACAAGTTCGGGAAAGAGCTCTAATGGACACTGTGTTTATATGGCTTCTCCATAGGAAATGTATTGTGAAAATTTTGATTGGCCATAAATATTATGTTAAACATTTGAACAACAAGATTTTGAAATATTTTTAGCGGGTCAAGCAGTACCACAAATGAGTCAAATTTCAAGATCATGTGTAATTGCATCCATGAGTTATTAAATGTTTTTGAGGATTCAGCTCAATGCGAACATACTATAGTGTGATGATAGGGGTCCCAGATGGTTGAGCAGTATTCTAATGATGGTAAGAGCAATTGTTTGTAGACGTGTTCTTTAATTTCTGATGGTGCATTGTGGAGATTTCTTTTCAAGAATCTAAGGAGTCGATTTGCCTTGTTACAGATGTAATTGATGTGAGGATCCCATGATAATTTGTGGTGGAGACGGATTCCAAGGTAATTGTGTTCTAAGATTGGTGTGGTAGGTTTCCAGTCGCAGCATTATTTGAGCGTGATTTTGGTTCCAAAAACGAATTTCCGTCGAAAGACCCCATAGCTAAAACTTCCTCACACCACAGTAGTATATAGTCACCCGTTGACAAATAAATCACATACGAATATTGGTTTAATTTGAAAAATGCTAACCATCTACATCTGCGTTTTTCATACCATGATAGGGTCAGCAATCCAAAATATCACAGAAGTAGCTATATTAGATCTATCGATTTTAGTATCTCGTGAAATGAAGATTTTAGTTTTAAAATCTCGTGCTCCACACAGAGGACCGGGTAAAACTTCCTACTTAGCTAGTTTTTTTTCTGGTGCAACACCATTTCAGTATTAATGAACACGTTTTAACAACACATAAAAACAATTGTTCTAATAATTAAGAATACGGCTCTCCACTAAGCGCAACTCAGTGGAGACAGCGGGGAGCTCTGTTGACTGCAGCTTTCTGCTTCCACGAATGGCCAGTACAGCGGAACGTAATATGGAAAATGATAAAGCACAGCGCATCCAGGAGAGTGTCTGGTTTTTATTTATTTTTTATTTATTTATTAATGCTTTACAGCACAAGTGCTGAAGGTCTGTAGGACACCTGGTCCTACAGCCTGCTCAAAGACTTTAGCTACTTAAGGTGTGTTTGAAAAGTTGGTTGTAAGACGTATTGTGCTTCTGTGATAAAAGATCTTCCAAACAGTTGTAGAAAACAGTAGCCTCCTTGCCCAAACCACCAAATGTTGAAAAAACTAGCGGGGTTAAAGATTCACAGTCAACATTACGTATACGATCCCCATATTCTCGCTTCTTCTAGAGCTCAGGTCAACGATAAAGGGAAGCAACCCTAGTCTGACGATAACTTGGTGCGTTGTGATGGAAAACCCTGATGTCAAACAATGCACCTTGTCGTCAGCCCCAGAAGCTCCTTGCATGGATGTCAGCTCTAGCGGTATTAGCTGAAGATGGTGTAATTAGTTCCCCATTAAGTGGCAGTAATGGAGGTTCAACAGTAACATCATGACACACTTCTTGTAGCTATTCTGCTGTTAAGTCTCGAAGTTCAGTATGGCGGATGAAAGTCAAGCTACCATGTTGACAAATCATGACATAATCAACACTAAATGTGACCAGATTTTATAAAACCGATCCAAATCGCACATCAGGCAAAATCAAACCAACACCACCAGTGGATAGCTACACTATCGTACTACTAGTTTTACCCTCAGTACTACTCAAACTACTCTAGGCTGGTTTTAACAGATGTCTTTTCTGGGTGGTGTGGAGTGCTCAAATGGCGGTTTCAGGCCTTGTGAAGGACCTGGCTTGGCAAGAATCAGTGGTTTACTGGTGGACAGCCTTACAATGTTGGCCAGACGTTTTCTCTGTTGGTTTTGCTACATATCAGCCACTAAGGAGCCAACACAGCCCTGTAATCTCGTGTCTGGACTCCAATCGTGGTCTCCCTCCGTTTTGAGGTCTATCTCTTGCCGTCCCCGCCACCCCCACTCTCCACCCTTTTGTGAACACTCGTGATTCTACTTCGCTCGTCCAACTGCTCAGATTTTATCTTATTTGGCGTGAATCTCTACAAGCAGCTACAAGTATTTGAAGTGGCCTGAAAGGTAACAGATTGATGCATCTTTTGTGTAAATTGCATACGCGTGCTTGCTATCCTTGGAGAGTTATGCTGGCTTCAATTCTTTAAAACCGTTTATCTCGAAACTTCTAGTTTTCGATTTGGATCGTTTTTCCAAAATTCAGTCACAAATGAAGTTCCACAAACACAGTGACTTGGAATGTTTGCTAGTTGCCAGCCTTACCTCAGACACAGTGCATCTCTAAATTCTTGTTTGTTCAAATGAAATCTCTGCTCTTGAAGTGGAAGAGCAGTTAACCAAAGTGAAGAGCATTTAACACTGATTAATTCAATGGTTCGTTGAAGCGGAGGATCTACACGAGACTTGATATTGGCTAAGCTAGAAGTCATTATTTGTTGTCTGGACTGACGATAGTAGATCGAGCCTGTTGAAGGCACTTAGCTAGATATTATCGGTGGGGTCTATTCTACGGAACGGAACGGAACGGAACGGAATGATGGACTAAACTGCGGAACGGAATGCTTTCTCAGATTGAAACTTGCAGCTTACCATTGCTGTACAAGTTATCAGTGGCACTTCCAGCAGGTAATCAAACGTACCCCAAGAAAGATAAAACGAATTTAAGGATCGATTGTGGGTTCTTGTTGGTTGTCATTAGTAACGAAGTACTAATTGTGGGAATAGCTGACTCAGTGTGTTCATCTTCGGATATATCAAGTAGGGAACTTAATGCATGACTTGTTTTTAGTAGTATGAGTTATTTTTACTTACTTGACTTTAGAATGTACAGTCTGAGGCCCAGCCTTTCTAATCGGCATAAATCAGTATTATTATTATTATTATTATTGTTTACTGAGCAGTCAGCCCTGCTGGTGTGCTCAGGAATCACATAAACAAATACATTAGGTACAATAATATGATTGGAGTCTAGCTGTAAATAGATCAGTATCTGCAATTTCAATTGTGTCAGTTGGTAGTATGTTCCACTCGTTTATTGTTCTTGAGAAATAGCTGTTTTGGTATGCCGTGGTGGATGAGGTAGGTAAAATATAGTGAAGTATGTGTATAGCTACACTACAAAGGAAACAAGTATGGTGACAAGCTGAATCAACTCAGTCTAAGCAGAATCTAAAGGAATTTTGTGCAGTGTGTGAGGAGCAAACATTCAGATACCTCAAGGAGGCTATATTGTGTGAACATCAATGATTCATTAACAATGTAGTGGACTATTGTCAGATATCTCAGCCTGAGTACTGAGTTGAATTCTGGATGGGGTCTATTTTACAGAATGGAATGCTTTCTGAATCAACTTGCAGCTTGGCTAGCTGCTATCATTGCTGAAATTGCATTTTATCAGTGGAACCTCCAGGAAAATGGAATAGGATAATTATAAAACATTAATTAAGTGATTGTTTAGGTAATCATGACTTTATTCTGTCTAATAAACAGAATATATGGTTGATTGAGTGAGGTATCACTTTCAGAATGTTCAGACGACCAGTGATGAGATGCATGGATTCATCGAATTTTTGTTGTGGTTGGAGACATTAAATATCCAAAAGCAAACTGACTGTATAATATTAATTCACTTTCTTTATATTTTCTCAATTTTGAGCCTGTATACAAATAACTGAATTTTCCTGGTCAATAGAAATCCTAGAATAAGATGGGAGAGAAACTTATCTTTGTTTGCTGTACAACCAAGAGTTCGTAATACTGATTTGTATGGGGGAGAGTGTCTAACTCTCAGTATGGCCTGTACAAACACCCTGCATAAAGTTCACCTTTCATCAAATCAACACCTTTACTGGGGGATAGAAAACTGTTGATTAGTGTTGCTGAAGAAGGTAAAGCCTTTGTTTTGAAATAAGGCCAAGGTGTTACTTTAAGCAGGGTGTTTGGTGAATGCATTCAAGTTAGACACTCTCCACCTTATTATGAACTCTTGGTACAACTTCAAAGGAAAATGAAGAAAACATACAGATGAATCAATAAAATCACTACAGTAAGGTGAATTACAGACTAGTGAGATCTTGGTTAATTAATGACAGTGGTCGGAGATTAAGTGTGGTAGCTTCTTGTTCTTGAATAGCTATGTTGCAAAGTGGAAGTACAAATCAAAATGGGATATCAATTTCATTATGAAAAATTTGTATACATAAATAATCTAGCATTACTATTTCATTTGTCCTCCACTTAAACATGCTACAACTGTACTAGTGTCAGTGCATTGGCAGTGAGTCTACCTTGAAATTTCAACTCTAGAGTAGATCCAACACAGGACAGCCCGCACTATAACAAATAAATGTGATCCTATTGTAATTTCATGGACCAGCTGGACTGGGAATCGCTTGAAAATAAACGAACAAATTTAACCTGTTTTGTTTGAAGTGAAGCATGTGAAATGTTACACTTAAGAAATCCTAGGATTCTTAGGTGGTATGTAATTAATGTGAGTGTTCCATTTCAGGTCTGACTAGATACATTGAAATTACACACACATCCTGGTCCAAATCACGTTTGCCTGGTGGCTACGGGCATGGTTTCACATGAGGCTTATAATAGAGATTTGGCTGATCTTGGAGTTTTGGCATTTAGCCTGATTCAAGGCTAGCAGTCAGACACATCCTTGAATTGTGCAACAGATAAAATCAGCTCACTATTGAATACGGCATTAGTCCACTGCACCAGCTGTTAATATATAAATAACTCCATGCACACTTGAGGGATGTTTGCAGAATATACCCTCCTTGCGGTCTGCCAAAATATTTGCTCCTCACACACTGCACAAAATTCTTCAAGTTTTAATTCAGCTGGCTCTTTCCTGTTACCAGTATCTTCCTGCTTGCTTTATTTATACACTGACTTATGACTTGAAAGACCGGCCCAGACTGTTTTCTAAAGTCTAAATAAGAAAAACAGCTCACACAAAGTTCCCTTCCATATGGATGAACATCACTGATACAGCTCATCCCACAATAATACTTCGTTACTAATGACAACCAACAAAAACCCACAATCGATCCGTTAATTCTTTTTATCTTATGTTTAATCACCCACTGGAGATGCCACTGCTAACTTATAAGGGAAGTTTCAGCAATGGTAAGTTGCAAGCTTCAATTTGAGAAAGCGTTCCGTTCCGTGGTTTAGTCCATCATTCCGTTCCGTTCCGTTCCGTTCCGTTCCGTAGAATAGTCCCCACCGATATTATCTATAGTTATTTTAGTTTAAAAGTAAGCACAGTAATAAGGAAATGATTAAACAGGATTTAGGGTACAGGTTGGCTTTCTTTAAAAATCAGAAAACGAAACAAGAAATTTTGAATTCAAACTGCCCTACCAGCCAAGACAAGAAGAGCCAACTCTTCTTCATAGTGATGTGATAAGGTTGGATGCATCGCCTATCCATGCTGTTAGTCTGGAAAGGATCTGAGACTTCTCACTATCCAGGTGAAGAGGGTCAAAATGTTCGTGCGTGATTCCACGGGATTCTCTTAATGGTACCAAAGTCCTTTCCAGTACTCCTGATATCCCGCTAGTTACCTAATTTTGTTTAAAATGATGAGAAATGATGGTACAAATCGTTTGATAGTAGTAGCAGTTGGCGTTTCGATGATTTCATGATGCAGCGTACCCGCATTTCACCAGGAACTCCACCCAGCTGGGATCTAAAATCAAAGATTGTACTTTTCGGTTTGTTTGGGATATTTGGCAATATGATGTGATGTAGGGTGATATAATAAAGATAGCTGTGCATGAAATAACAATGGATAATCACTGCTACCAAACGTTCAGGGGCATCTTTCAGAGAAGACTCAAATATTTTCCAGATTAATAGCATAGACACACCATACATCCAACCGTTATCGAAACACTATGTAGAAGAGTTGGCTTCTCTTGCTCTAGGTGGTAGGGCAGTTTGAAATCGAGAATTCATATTGTTTTCTTCTTTAGTTTTTTCAAGGAAAGCAACTCGGTTTGTGCCGGACACTTGGCTTTTTACTCTGGAAATGATCTGGCTTAGAAGAAAGTTTTCATCCGGTCCTTTTAGTGGAGCACATAATTTAAAATAAAATTTATATTATGTAGTATTAGATTAACCACAGAAACATGTAAAATACACTTGTAATTTAAAAAATTGTTAATTTAAAAATGAAGTAAAGATCTATTCAATAAAAAGTAGTGTAACAAGAGATGAATGGTGGTATTACAGCATAGTTCGGTGGGAAAGTCCCTACTTGGCATTGAGCAAAATTATAGCTAATGTACCAAAGTAGGGACTTTCCCATCGAGCTATGTTGTATCATTCATCTCTTGCTTCACTACTTTTTATTGCATAGATCCCTACTTCATTTTTAAATTAACAACTTTTTAAAATACTTGTTTGTTGTAGCACAGTTGGTAACAGTGTAACTTGTGGGCTAGACTAGCTATTAAGTTCCTGTACAGCTTATTAAAGTTCATACTGTACCAATATTGGAAGCACATAGGCCCGTAGTAGCGTGCATAGCTTACCTTTGATCGTAGTAGAAGTGGCGTGCAGATCTATTACTTGTCTCAGTCTGACGATGGTTCGCGTTCTATTCACCCGAGCCGGCAGTTGTTCGAACGAATAGGCCCTTTCCGTTGTCTGGAATTTAGTCTCGACTAACAGGATGAAGAAATAAATTTCGATTCTAGTACTATCCTATCACTCGATGATCTTCCCATCCGGCTGAGTCAGTTTGTTCAGAGAAACAAACCGTCGGGTATCAGTCCGTCTATTAAGTAGCAAATCTCTTCTTCGATTGCAGTCCAGGCGTTGGCAAATGTCGAAATGCTTGAAGAAGACAACCAACCTGATTGAAGATAAAAGGAAAGACAAGGGCGTACATTCATCGGAACCCCAAAAGGCACATCCCACCAGTGAATTTGTTGTTGTGGTGTAAAATGTGACCGGATCTGCGAAAAAGGGACATAATCGCACAAGCCTAAATTTACAGTATAAAGCATTGAATACATTGGGTGTGTTATGAACCGTACGCGTATTTTGCCCCGGCATACTATTATTATTATTATTATTATTGTTAATTAGCAAAGCCCACTAGGGGCAACGCGCTAATGAGCATTACAATCACATATTATATTATGTTACTTACAGCGTTCTTAAATGTTTCAAGATCTATTGTGTCGATGTTAGGAATTTGAAGGGAGTTCCATTGAATAATTGTTCGAAACGGGATGCCCTATACGCGTATAGGAAGCCCGTATAGACTGTCCAACTAGTATTAAAGCAAGATGTTACAGTAGCATGATTAGGCCTATACTAGAATATGCCTCTGCCATCTGGTCTCCATATACTCAAAGGAATGTTGACTTAGTAGAAGCTGTCCAAAGACGATCAGTGAGGTTTATATTTAATAATTACTCGCCTAATGCTAGTGTTACAGAAATGTTGGAAAGAATTGATTTTAAGACTTTAGCAGAGAAAAGAAATGAATCAAAATTGTTAAATCTGTACAAGATTGTTAATAATTTAGTAGAAATAACACAGATGATATCCTTTCCCCCCGACCACCTACTTATAATACAAGGGGGCACCAACTGAGATTTTACCACTTCCCACCAGAATCAACTCCTACCACTACTCCTTTTTTCCTTCAGCAATCGATCATGGAACAATCTCTGGAATCTGTAATTAATTCATCAAGTGTAGAAGATTTTAAATCCTTGCTTAATTTTTAACTATAGTGTGCTTTTATACTCTATTTTGAGGTCTTGCACAGTAATAAAATATAACAATAATGATGATGCTTGTCAGCAGGAATAGATACATCAATCACTGTAATAAGAGCAGAAACCTTGTCAATAATCACAATATTTGGCCACCTTGCTGATATCATGTGGTCCACATAAAATATTGAAATCCCAAAGTATTTTGGCGAAGTCATAATAATGTTATTATTATTATTATTATATGACGTCATGTTTGTATTATTACTATTAGTACTTGGTCATATAATTTTCAAATTGTTTAAGGTGGTACACAAAAGGCAGATGTCTTTACAAGGTGATACCCTTACATACAATTCATACGGGTACAAAACAACAATTACAAAACGAAGCAGCAGTGAGATACTACAGTAAAAGCGATATTTCTGTGAAAACAACAATCTTGCCTCTGGTTTCAAGGTGGATCTAGCAATGGGATAATACAGCGAACATACCACAATGGGAGGGGGATCGATTTGTAAAAAAATGATTTTCGGATTGCGGACCTAACCATAGGCGGCGGAAAGGGGGGGGGCTGAAGCCCCCCTCGGTCTGCTGAGGGGGGCTTAGCCCCCTCAGAATGATATCACGCGAAATTATCCTTCTTGGAGTGGGGCTGAAAACCTTGATCAAGATCGAGATACTCTAATAGAGCAGTCACACTAATAAAGCAATCACAGTATTAGAGCAGTGTGTAGTGAGCTATGTAATGATTTTTATGTAGTTTATCAGTATAAATTCGTAGCTGGTGAGGTGGGCAGCTATTGTCAGCTGGTTGTGACCTTTTTATCTTTTTTTTGGGTCTCACCTTATCAAATCAGAGACAATGTAGTGCTTAGTTCATTTTTTACCATAAGTCTGGATCCACCCCTAGTCAGCCCCCCCTCATATCAACTACTTCCTCCGCCCCTGGATCTAACTATGACTTGGAACCATCTGCATTAGAAAAATAATAAAATAAATTATGCTAAAATGATGCTGCAACAGGAAACCTGCCTCACCAATCAAACTACATACCAATGCTTTTAGGTGAAGGTTTGCTCACAGAGGAAGGTTGAACTCTAGTATTGTGACAAACGATGAAGATTACCAAAAGTTACAGCTCGTAATCTCAGATTTTGCAGACATTTCCACGATTTCTACCCGAAAGAGGCAATAGAATTTACTAATACTGCAGTTGTATTTAAGTGAGAGGTAGTCCAACATGTAACTGCAGTTAGTATATTATTTTGAAGATGTCAATTTTTACATTGGTAACCTTACATTAGCTAATTGCAATCTTGCAGTGCTCAAAAATCACCTTGGAAAAGGCCCTGTTTTTCCAAAATTATGCCACCATAGATGAAAGCTGTATTAGGGGCAATTAAATCTTTTAAAAATATTTCTCTTATTTTATTTCATAAGCATTGAAAGTAACAACAGTATAATCGCATGGCTGTTGTATTAGAATTTTGTATCACTTTATTAGAGTACTGTGTATTAATTTTTTCTATGTAATCACATAGTGATTTAGTTTGCCATATATTAGTCCTAATTGTAGGAGTGTAATTAATCCCAAATCGTGCGGCTTGTTTCTGTAATTGCACAGTAAAGTAGCCAATAAAATAACAGAATCACAGAAGCCTTTTAAGTGCAACAAAAAGTGATATTTTGAATAGCCAATCAAATAAGCTGACAATGGAAGCCTTTTAAGTGCAAAATGTAGACATTTTGAGTAGTCAAATAAATTTGCTAAAATGTGAAGCCTTTTAAGTGCAATAACAAATGATGTGATAAAAAGAAGAATGATACAATCACCTGGTAGAAGTTAATGGCCACATAGATGTGTACTACAAACCATGAAGGTTGGCAACTATGTGATTAGTATAATAGGCAATCACGCACATTTTCGTGCAATTATGAAATAATTGTACACATAACAGCCAAAATTTCACTCAAATGTGTGTGACCACCTATAGATTTTCTTACAATGCCAACTGATTTTAAGACATATCTACAGTACATTCCTGAAATTTTATACTGGAATAATCATTGCATCCTATGTAAATTAAAAAGAAGAGCCACAGCACAGTATGAAAACTTGCATTTATACACACTGTTCTTAACCTCCCAGAAAGTTTTGTGAATATGAATCACTAGGAGGATTCTCTGTATTGTATGTGATGACTGTTCTATTAACTATACTATTGGAGTAATACGATGTTGTATGAAAATATTTTCTTTGCTTGAGGATATGGATGTGTAGGGACTCGGGAGTGTCCTATATGTGCCCTTTTGGTCCACTACTTAGTTGCTTTGATGTTATAGTGTGTTTATGTATTATGAATACCTGTAATGTGTTAGAAGGTGAATGCACTTGCTCCCTGTGCATCCCTCCTCCTGGATCTGCCCTTTATAGTACCACACTTTTGAATAAGCAAATCACACATTATGCTGTTTGTTATAATGTTAAAGGTGTCTGAAAAGTCTGATCCTTCAATAGAAGACTCACCGGAAGAAATTTTCTACAAAATTGAAGTCCCAGCTAACAGGTATACACGTGACTGGATCATGAAAATCAATCTCATTGTCACCTTTGACATCTTAAACACTTATGACCTAATAAGGCATTTCAAACTTTTATTACAGTGAACACAATTATTAGTAAGTACCTTGAATTACAGCAAATTAAGGAAATATTCCACAGGTGTATAATTGCCTTTATGATATTGCAATGAATTTTAAAATTCCAATTGTTTCATGCATGGCATTAGGATTGATTTCCCAAATCTTGTCATGAATGTGCTTTCATAAAATACCTTAGGTAAACTCGGACACCATAAAATGTGACCTGATTTTGGAAAACTACCTCTTGGGCACATTGTTCGATAACTTTTGCTATAAGCCTTCAATAAAGAAATGATACACATCAGAACAATCCTGGTACATGATACTACAGAACTGTGTGCAATGGAAATGTAAAATTTTAATAAAACTCAGCATTTTCAATCATTTTATTTACTAAAAGGTCCAAGGGTCCAAAAAATAGGATTCCAAAAGACTTTTTACATGCCTCCCTTCTAAAATCACTTTGTACATGCGCTACAAACCCCTTAAGAATTTGGTGCTTTCATCAATAAGTGAATTATTATCTCAAATAGAGGGTCTTAGGCAATGCACTATCATTATCTACTAACACAATCAAGCATCACATTGACCACTTCTGGGCTCATTTTACTGACAACTTTAATTCTGAGAGCCTATGCATATCAATTTCTATCACTGTCCTTGGGAACCAGCTGCAATCAAATGTAATTATTAGTATAACTGTAATAGTAACTAAATAATAAGTATTGTAATTAGTAATTATAATTTGTATGTATGTATGTATGTATGTATGTATGTATGTATGTATGTATGTATGTATGTATGTATGTATGTATGTATGTATGTATGTATGTATGTATGTATGTATGTATGTATGTATGTATGTATGTATGTTTGTATGTATGTATGTATGTATGTATGTTTGTATGTATGTATGTATGTATGTATGTATGTATGTATGTATGTATGTATGTATGTATGTATGTATGTATGTATGTATGTATGTATGTTTGTATGTTTGTATGTTTGTATGTATGTATGTATGTTTGTAGGTATGTATGTTTGTACGTATGTACATATGTACGTATGTACGTACGTATGTATGTATGTATGTATGTATTTTATGTATATACGCAGGCTGTGGGCACATTGTATCCACAGGCCATTAATGCAGGCTTACCCTGCATTAAAAAGCTCTTAATATTAGTAAAATGATACTTATGACTATAACCTCCATGCATCATTGTGACCGGATTTGGGAAAAAGGTTCTTCCACACATATCCAATTCCATAACTTCAGATCTGAAAAGACTAATGACTTGAATTTTGGTCAGCAGCGAGTACCAAAATAGTTTAATGGGTGGAGAAAAGTGTAGGTTTACATAGTACTTGAATACTAAGTTATGGCCTACCAAGTTCATAGACTTGGATATGTGTGGATAACCCCTTTTTGCAAATCCAGTCACAATTTGTGACCAGATTTGCAAAAATCCAACATAATCACGCAAGCATAATTTTTAGCCTTGATTACAATGGGGAAAATACTTGTGCATTACATAAATTTTTAAAAAGCTTTACTTTTAGTGAAGAAAGGATCTAACAATAAAAACTTGAATCTTATTCGCCTACTCAAGAAGACTTCAAAGTCTTTGTTTCACTGCAGTAAACAAAATGATACATAAGTTATGGGTGTTTGTTCATGTCTGGACGAAGTAATAGTACACAATCAATCCTTCTTCACTTAATTTGTGTTTGCATGCAGTGAAGAAAGGTGATACAAGGAAAAAACTCACCCAGTACTTGATTTCCCTATATACTAACGACAAACAGGATGGTGCAAGTTCCAACTCCGTATGAAACAAACTTTGTGAGTTACAACCATTTTTGTAAGTGCCTGTTTTTTTTCTCCTATACTTGCTATTTTTCCGTTGTGGCTACTTTGTAGGCCTGTAACTCTGAAAGTTATTGACAGATCAGGCTGAAATTTTGCCAGATCATAACTTGGTTAAGTAGATTATAAATTTATAATTTGAAAAAACAAAAAAAATGTGCAATTAGCTATGTCACAGATCTGGTTACATTTTGGTATCTTGTGTGATTGCTGTGAATTTAAAGCCACTGTTAAAAAGCATTGGTGCACAGACAATGTTCTATAATGTGTTTTGATACTACAATTTTACCACTGCAAATGCATAGTGTTGTAATGACTGGTAGAACTATCCAGGAATGTAAGCAAATTGGAGTTTTATTGACTGAGTGGGAATCTAGATAGCTAGCTATCATCTGTTTTCCCAGAAGTGATAACTTCATTGAAATTTCACCATTAAACTAGTAATTATGTGACTGGATCTCTGAAAACCAGACACAATAGCATAAGCTTGAATCTAAAGTAATCCCATGGCTACAAAGACAATGGATGAAACACTTTCATATTATTAAAAAGTTCTGAACACCTTTTCTTAGTGAAGAAAGAGACTAACAGACAATCTAAGTCTAACAATAAAAACTTGGATATCATCTTATTTGCCTACTCAAGAGGAGTATGAAAATCTTTGTTTCATTACAGTAGACCCAAGGACACGTCACATTGAAGCGATAATACAAGATCAATCTTTCTTAATAAATGTGTCTTTGTATGTAGTGAAGAAAGATGATACACCAAAAAATGACCCACTAATCTATTCCCCTATTCATGGTGAATGTGATGGTGCAAATTGCAACTCTGTATGTTAAAACATTATTTTTAGTAAGTGCCTGTAATTTATTTTAATCGATCTTTCTGCTGTTGCTATTTTCTACGGCTGTTAACTCGGAGATTATTGGCATAATCATGAGGCTGAAACATTTTTCCAGAGGGTAACCTTGGCTAATTAGTTTATAAATGTTTAATAAACAGGAGTTTGAAAAATGCTCGATTGTGTCAGGCTTTTACAGATCCGGTCACATAATATGGACAGCAAAAAGTGTTTGTATTGTGCTGATATCACGCATTCCAAAATTAATAAGGTTGCTAAAATTTAAATTTGAGCAACTTGTTAAATGTAGCTATTTTACACCTACTGTAATGTATAGCTACTACTGTATTTCCTAGATTTTATGAGAAATCACTCCATGCAGGTGCCAAATTGTAAAGTTTGACCTAGAGCTACACTTAAACTTAAAAAGGGAAAATGATCACTACTATAACAGTCCACACAAAAGTCACCACTACTAATAATCATTTCAGTGACTGTTTTATTACACTATACTAATCTTATACTGGTTTTCATACCAAAGCACCTTTATAGGTTAGACCAGCTTCTCTTCTCTTTGAAAATTAAAGTAAAGATGAAGGTATATAATTATATGCATAAAAAAGATGAAATATTAATGATCGACTTACTTCCAAAAATTTGTCGTGGTCAATGCTACCCACACATGGATGCAAGTGCATCTGGTTTGCTTTACTGTATATATCATTACTACCAGGTATGACTTGTTATGTCTGGAGGGACTATCAAGAGGATTGCAAGTTTTCCTGAAAAAGTATGTACAACTGTATATTTTATTGTGTGAACTATGCAATTTGTATAATTGCTACTATCATGTTTTACTGCAAAATTAGTAATAGATACATATATCTACCCTAGATAACAGTAGCTAACAATTACTGGTATGCGTCAAGAGACATGGCACTGTGTGTTATGTGGCTTAAGTACTTGGCACACAACATCAGTGTGCTATTAGCAGAAAAAACTGTATCACAATTTTCATGCATATGTAGCTTAATACAGAACTGATTTTGCATGACCATCTTCAAGAGTTAGCACCAGGGGCAAGAAAAGAGAGTCAAAATGAAATGACACTACAGGGAAGGCACACCTTAGTGTGCAAAACACACTAGTATGCGAAGCATGCCAACTTGGCTTTCAAGAAATTGTTTTAAATAAGACACTCTGAGATGGAATCTGTGAGTGATTTTCAGCATAGTTTATCTAGATTCATCATAATTTTTATTTGACTGTTGTATTAGAGGTAACTCCATTAGGATATCTCAATCTTGATACTTAAGGTAACAAAGTTGCTATTGTCCAAGTAAATTCCCTCTGAAATTGAATGTATGGTTGACTTCAGCAGTTAATTAGAATAGCTATACCATTATAATTATTTGCCTGACACATGTGCAATGCAGATTATTTGGCGACTAGAGCACCTCGATTTTGATGGTGATATAGTGTACAGTTGTGGGTTATGCAGCCTGTATGGCAGTTCTGCAACACTATGCACCTATGTGCACTCAAATAGAATGGTAGTAGCTAGACATGATCTTAGAATGCAGCTCTCTTGAAAATGCTGACAAATTCTAAATATTACAGCTTTTGGTGTGTAGCTATGAAGATTTAGAAAGGAAAGTTACTGTCTGTGGTATACCTGTACTTTAAGCTATGTACTAAGCTGCATCCCTAAACTGTGTACTTTTATACAACACTCAAATATGACCGGATTTTGGAAAATCAACCATATGGGCACATTTGACATGTAAAATATTTAATGATGAAAAAATATGATTTACTATGTAAATCTACTTGTTAATGATTGTAATTCATTCTCAATACCTTGAATTTCTTGAAATATTTTTACACTGTACTCTCCACTCTTAACAGTAACTCACTAAACATGAAAATTCTAATTATTTCACGCGTGCCCATATGGGTGATTTTCCAAAATTCGGTCACAAATACGTTTAATTCTAGGTTTAATTAGTATGTAAGCTGGCTGTTGGGAGTCTTGGGAGTACAGAATTTATATGATAGAGACCGCATGCAGCTAAAAGTCACAAATAATTTTGTAATTATAATTATAAAGTTTGGATAGAGGTGCAGCCTGTACATCCAAATCATAGACACAATTAAGTAGCTATACCAACTAAAAATCATACATTATACTATAGTGTCTGTCCAACAGATTCTTAAATTGATTAAGGAGTTGGAGTCAATCACTGATTAGGGTAAAGAATTCCAATCGTTAATCAAACAGAAAGCCAAAACATCACTGGATGACATTTTCATGACATACAGCACAATTGACATGTATACTAAATTATTTTGGAGGGGATCAAGAGCCCCCTTTGACTAAATCCGCTACTGGTTAGCATACCAAAAATGTGACTTAATTTTGAAAATCCATTTTTGCACATTGGTAAATTTTCTGTAGCTAAAATGGGATACTAGGTTTATATCTATCTTGTGTTAAGATTTTAACTTGATATTGTTAAGCATTCCAGAGATATGGCAAATTTATTGTTTAATACAATACACACTTATTTTTATAGTACTGCATTGAGTTATGTGAGTGATCAAGTGTGACAAATGGTGGCACGCCACTTTGTTCACAACTATCTACCATCTAAAATAATAATATAATTATATAAAGATATTCTGATAGCTACATCAAGTGTTCTTAGTCCTTTTCAATTAAATAACATGTGTAATTGTTAAAAGACTTAGTTTATCTATTCCATCACATGAACAAATCACCTAATTTGTATGTTAATTGGTGTCCCATGCATGCTACATGGTCTGGTATAATCATCCATATCTCCTAATAAAAAAGCTTTGGCTGTCAAGCTTCACAGCAACACAGTTATCCAAATGTGAAAAAAATATTTTACTGGAGCTTTCAAATGAGTTTCCTACAACTTTTGCATTGCAGAAATGGATGGTTTTCAAAATTGGGTCATGCGTAAACGTAAAATTCCAGGCATTCCTGACTTTCAGAATTTGTTTGGTCTCTTCATTTTTTCTTTTGTGCACTTACAAAAGATGCCATAAATGCAAACTGTCTATACAATTACCAAGAAATTTTGTACACAGAAAGGAAATCTTGCTACTAAGTTCATTATGATGAACAATTGGGCGTTCGTTAAAACCCGTAACGGACCGGACCAGAATAGAATTTTATTGTTGAGGAGCAAGTATCCAACTAAAATAAATTTAGGTGCGCTTGCAAGGGATACAGGAAGTGGACTCTGCTCTTCATTTGCACTGAGGGCACGATTCTCCACTGGTCGCCAGAGTGACTGATGGTGATTTCGAAGCAAATATAGTCATACAATATATGTGACCAAATTTTGGAAAACCGTCGATATACGCACAATAGTCTACTTTTGTAACAAAACACATTTAAAAACTACGGGTAAAAAATGCAAGCTCCAGAAAAAAAATTACGCAAGTTTTTATCGCCTTACTGGTGGGCGAATTAAGCCTCCAACCAGCCTTCTCACATTTCTTTTTCTTCTTGTGCTGGGGTAGCTGCTGCAACAGGTGAGTTAGCCAAGGACCAGAGACATCAAGATGCTGTAGAGGAGGCAGGGTGTGACTTTGTCCCACTTGTTGTAGAAACTTTTGGTTGTTGGTCACCATTTGTGCTTCAGACCCTTCGTACCATTGCTGAACGCACCACAGCCAGAAGTGGTGCATCAACCAAACAGGCTCGTAAACATTTGTTACAACAACTTTCAGTTTCTTTATGGACGAACAATGCCCGTATGATTTTACGGTACTGGGCTTTGCAGTGTGAGGACTCTGATTTTCCTTTCCCCAAACCCCTGTTGTAATTAATTGTGTTTGTAGTTTAGTTGTAGAGTAATTTGTATTGTAACTGTATTATAAAAGAACAAAAAATAAAAAAACATTAAGCCTCCAATGGATAAATCCTGGGAATCATCCTGTTCGCTGTTCATAGGGAGTACAAAATTCTTTGTTTCATCTCCATACACGAAAGGATTTCAAAGTTACAGACGTTTGTTTACGTTGCGGTGATGAAAGAATTTACCGACGATCGTTTTCAGTGAATTTGCCTTCCTTCTGGAACACAGAAGCATGCCTGGGAAAACACTATACCTTGGTGGATGCACAAATTCATGGCGAACACAATGGGTGAAGATCCAATTCCGTACGTCGTTATATCAGTAAGTTATGATGGTTTATATAAGCGCCAGTAGATTCTTTTCTCGATAGCTTCTGTACATATCTATTTATTTGCTCGTCCGGCTACATATGTGTCCGGCTGTCTAGTGCTGTATTTCCAACGCTGCTTAACTTAGGAAGCTGAAACTTAGCTAGTCCATTCCTCTGTCCCTGTAGAAAACATAGAACATCCATTTTGAAAATTGTGCGGATATCGACGGTTTTCTAAAATTAGGTCACATATAGTCTACACGTTTGCGAAGTGTAAATGTAGTGGTATTACATGGACTCGATACTCTCACCGTAGCTAACAATGGTGGTGAGATACAAGCTAGCTAAGACTGGTCACAGTTAATATACCTGGACTGATCTACACAGCTACTGTACGCAAGGAAATTTAGACGTAAGAAAAAATTTACGAATTTGATGAATCAGTTTGATTAGTCAAATTTACTTGCGTCTTGATTTCCTTACGTACGGTATGTAGATCAGTCCAGGTATATTGTCTATGACCAGTCTTAGCTAGCTTGTATCTCGCCAGTGGCGGATCCAGGATGGGGCATTTGGGGCAAATGCCCCCCCCCCCCCCCCTTCAAGAAATTGCATACAAGATCGATATACTCTAATAGAGCAGTCAATTACTCTAATAAAGCAGTCACAATGTTCATGAGGCAGTGTAGCTTACCTATGAAGCTACAAATAGGATTTTATTTTACATAACAGACGTGATATAGTAGGTAAGGATAACTAGCTATTATTGTTGTGACCTTTTTTTTTTTTTTTTTTTTGGTCTTCAACTGGTTTTCAGCAAGTTTTTTTGGTCTTCAACTGTTTTTCAGAAAGGTGCCCCCCCTCTTTCGAAACTCTGGATCCGCCCCTGCTCGCCGCCATTGTTAGCTACGGTGAGAGTATCGAGTCCGTGTAATACACTACATTTCCGCTTTGCAAACGTGTATATATATACCAAGGGGTGCGACACCTTCGCAAATCTGTACGTGATTTGAAACCATTTCGTGATTTGAAACCTGATTTGCGATTTCTGATTTGAAATTGGATTTGTGATTTGAAACTTCACTTGTGATTGCCGTAGTGTGATTTGTGATGTTATTACTGTGTTCTGAAGGACAGTAGTTCATGATTAAAACTAGTATTGTATCACTGTGAGCTTGTATTGTTTAGAAATATGTTTTCGAGAGTAATTTTCAAGCAGCTTTAATTATTTGCGTGGGCGAAACCGCTCGAGATTTTGTTGATTTGTGATTTGGTAGCTGAAGGGCGTACGTAATTAGGAGAGGTGTCGTACCCCTTGATATATATAGAACTATATTTGCTTCGAAATCACCATCAGTCACTCTGGCGATCAGTGGAGAATCGTGCCCTCATGCAGTACAAACGTACAAATGAAGAGCAGACTCCACGTCCTGTATCCTTTTCAAGCGCACTAAAACTTATTTTAGTTGGATACGCGCTCCTCAACAATAAAATTCTGGTCCGGTCCGTTCCGGGTTTTAACGAACGACGAACAATTGTGAAGTTCAGTTCAAACAATTATTCACAAAAATAGCACCAAAATGTTGTCATGCCTTAAAGGGTTTGTAACTCACAGAAAGACTGCATAAAATTTCAAATCTTAATATTTAGGCAAAATTTCAACTCTTTCAAGATTTCAGAGCAAAATATTTTGTGAATATATAGTTAGATCACTGTAGTTTCAATGCCAATATAGACAGAGTATTGGAATTATAACGATTTTGCTGCGATCTACATCAAGTCCACAATGCTACTGTATTTTGCACTAGTGTGAAGATAATAGTCAATCAGCATGTAAGCTTTTCTGTAGAATTGCTTTGGCAACATTTCAGAGTTACTATAAATGAGTTGATTGTAGACAAGCCATATACTGTCAATTAAGACACTATTAAGGTGCACAATGCGAGGCTGGTCTCTAATTGTACTTAAATCATTGTGATCACTGTTTTTTAGTGTTACAATACTAAATGATAGTTGTGTTTAGACAATGTTCGAATAACTTAAAATATTTTTACTCTTTTTGTTAGAATTAATGCACCTATATACAAAAGTTTGAAACCTTCTGGTCCATTACAAAGGCTCATAATCAAGCCAGAGGTAAGCAAATGTAATTATGTCAAGATTACTCTACGTATATGACCACACTCAGACAGCACAAGTGAGGCCTTTTGCAGTTGCTGCTATTCTGCGGAACATCACCTTTGATAAGGTACAATTGTATCTAAGAAATGATTTTTTTATCTTTTGCAACCTCAAAAAGATGGTCTTTAATACAGGGGGTTTCCAGGAAAATAACTGCTGTTCTGTAAAAACACTTATTTTTAGCAGCTATTTTCCAGTATTTATTCATTTACTTGAGTTTTGTGAAGGTGACACACTGTATTTTGGCAAAACCAGCATACTATGAAAACTTGCCTTTATTCACAGTATAAGACACTGTGCTCTTAATAATGATTTGTCCAGAACTTGACAAATAGCAAAATTACTTTCACGAAGCCCCCTTTGAAATATAAGCTTCAAAGTTCACAGCAGGAACCCAACATACAATTTAGTTTGGCAGCAACATAAATGAAGCATGCAGTAAGAACAACAGTTTATAGTAACATTCATCTCTTATAAAGGATTACAAAGGGGACATGAGCTCTCTTGAGGAAAGTCATTTAAGATCAAGATACTCTGATACAGCAGTCAGCTATACTCTCATAAAGCTGTAAAGTATACTTGCATAGAGCATTCATCATTTATAAAGAGAGAGGAACCATTACTATTGAATGAGATAAGTACATACAGTATGTAATGAAACATCGGTCTCATGTGACCACAGTCATACAAAGATGTGCGATTTTACCAATATTAGAAGATAATTCATAGCATGCATAGCTAGTGAAGAGTTCCAGGCTACATTATTTGCATTAGAGAAAGAATATTTCTAGACCAGATATACAGCATTATAAATGTAGGCAATGTAAAATTGTGTGTGAGAAAATATTACTCTATGGTACCACTCTATGGTACTCTGTATTTGTTTAGTCATAAAAATAGATAGGTTTTTGCATTTGTATCACTTTTGTGTACTAGTTGAATGATCACTATACATTTGATTGTAGTTATAAATGAACACGATGCTTTGTTATATCATTTCCTTTTATTACTTCCATGTCAGTGGATAATTATAATTCTGAATGTGTAATCCCACTTTCTCAGAAGTTATAGATATGTGCTTTATTAGACATATTGATAAAATTGATTCACAGGTAAAATATGGTTTTATAGCATTCTACGTAATAAAGTCTCATAACTCTCCATGCTATAAATGAATCTCCTTGAAGCTTTGCCACATTACTGTTCGGTGTACCATGCACAAAATTTCAAAATTACTACCTGATTCATAAGACCAGTTATAGTCATGCCAACTATAAAGGCTTTAAGGCTGGTTTTGTCCAACTGGGTTACATTATATTGTTATGGTTATGTAGCCAGATACTGTAATGTCAATCATGGAAAATTTCAGACAATAAATGCAATGATAAAAAGTTTCAAAGTTTCAAATTTCAAAAATTGGTCAAATGATATATTTGTGGGTGATAAGATATGTACCTTTGCAAATCTGGTCACTATTATAATACAGGTATATATATCAATTCCTAGAAAACCTTTATCAAATTTGATCAACATAATAATTTTATTAACTATATTAGTGAAAAAGCACTTGTACCCTGTAAATTTTATGATGTGACCTGTAACCATAAAATTATTATAATTATTGCAATTCTGTGTCTAGTATTATGATTAGAGCAATTTGTTTGATGCTGTATACAGTACTTGTATTAGTAATCTATGCACTGGTTCATCCTGTTTAGCATGTAGTAAGGACTAGTCATGCAAGTGAAAGTTTGCAATCATTTTGAACATTAGCCCAACAAACCATAGCAGCTGTTATTAGGCAACATGATTTCAAAACTTACCTCTAAAGCCTATGCACTTGACAATGGTTGATGACAACTAGGGATGCGCCGATTTTGCAGGCTAATGTTCAATTTTTGGAAAAATACGTTGATAAAAGCAAAGGGTAAAATGCTGGAAAATAGGTGGAAATTGGAAAAATGGGCACCAAGGAATGGCAACTTAGCATATATTGCATGAAGATCAAGATACTCTAATAGAACAGTCACGCATAGTATTAGGACAACATGTGCTCATAGGAAATGGTGACTAAAGATCGAGATATTATAATAGAACAGTCACTATGTACAGAATATTCTAAAAGAGCAATCACACATGCTTGTAGGCTTGAGATACTGCAATTAATTTTTACTGATACTCAGCAAAAAATAGAAAATTTCAAGCAAAATATTGAGCAAAATAGGCAAGACATAAAAGAATTGTTGGAAAGAAAAATAGGTGGGAAAAAGCAAAATAGGCTCATGCACAATAATCTGTTACTATGATAATACCAGTTGTCAAATCATTGTGCATGAACATTTTTTTTGTAAGTAGAGTGAATGTTGCTATAGTCTGTTCGCGTTCACCTGAGCCCTCATTTCTTGTCAATAACTCCTGTTACATGGGCCAGCTGCCCAAACAGTTAGTAATGCAGTGAATCCCTTTAAACGCTGGAACTGTTAATCAAAAAAGTGCTTTGATACGGGCAAGAACAAGCAAGTTATGAAGCTTTAAAAAATACCCCATACATTTAGTATGGATGATTCAGACACGTAAACATCTTTATAACATGAAAACATACTTGTTCCAGTACAAAACCATTGGGAGTGAACACATGTTCACCTCTTTGATATTACCATATTTGGTGGGGGCTCAGGTGAATGCGTAACAACTATAGCCATAATCTTTCCAGGTATCGTATGGCAGTTTTATTGATCTGCAAGACAAGTTGCACCAAAATATTGGCAGGTAAGCATTCACACCTCCAAAAATTGAGTTGCTTTGTACCTCAATATGTTACCTCAATATGTTAGACACAGAACTATTGTTTCTATGGGAACTCATGATTTGGATACTTTGGAAGGACCATTTACATACGAAGCCCTACCTCCAGATCAAATTAAGTTTAAACCACTGAATCAGGTGTGTGTCTGTTATTATGGTGGTTGTATACTAGTACTTGTAAGAGTTTAATGTATTTTAATCTATACAAGAAACCTGTTATGACTGACTATATTATTTAGAAAAATAGCCTTGTTAGCTAAGAAACATGATTCATCAGCCACTGTAAGTGTATATAAATATCTATCCAATCATCCAATGTAGTACACTGATATAACTACCCAGGCCTTATGGCCTTATGGATAACCACGCTAAAGAGTTGGCTTCAACTTATATAGATCATAAAGCCTGTTCATAGTTCTATTTTGTTGATTTATTAGACACTGAATATAATTAAATAAATAATTATGTACAAAGTCTGTCAATATAACAATTCTTTACATACATTGTTAACTGGTTTGGAGCTTTTATTTATTTTCGTATTTATTTAATATCACAATTCTTAACATTTTAACTTGCTTGGAGTTTTATAAAATGAAATGCTTGAGCTATATCTGTATATATTAGCCTGTTATGCTAACATAATCCTCTATATAATGGATACCTAGTGTAATTATATGCCATAATTCCATGTGACCATCTCATAACAGGTTCACATGATGCAATAGAGCAATCAGTAACTATTCGATGTCTTATCACTGCTTAAAGTTTCTTAGTTTACTAGAGTGGTATATCTCCAGTATATGGAACAGCCAGTCATTTGTTATTTAGTAGTTCTTCAGTAAACCAACATTCAGTGATGTTTTACTGAGAGTGTAAAACTTAGTAAAACAATTATGTTCCATATACTTAAAATTACTGATATTTTACTATCAGTATAACTACAGTAAAGCAGCTTAACAAATAGTAAACTAAGAACCTTCAAGCAGTGTTATAGAGAAATATAGCAAATGAACAATTTTCCACAGTTAACAATATCTTAATATTGATCACAAGCTAAAAATTTATCAATGCCTATTCATAAAATGCAAATTTCCAAGCAAGTGAGGAGGCCAATTGTCAGTGACATAGCCAGGCTTTCAGGAATGGGTGGGCATACTCACCCACATGTTTCACCCCATAAAATTAACTAGTAAGTCCATCCTTAGTAGATTCTACATAAATTTGGCTATAAAAAGTACATAAATGTATCAAGCTAGCTACTTATATGCTATGCTGCTGTACCTACAGCTTATTTCACTGTCTATTGAATTATGCTGAATATGATATAAAAGCTAGACATGAAACTTACTTATTATACCTCCTTGTCTTGTTCTCTTTTAACTCATCTGTACTTCTACACAACTCTTTAGACAATAGCATTTGGAGAATGCTTTGATATTTGCAAAATATGCAGTGTTTTTATTCTGGTAGGAGACTTGTACACAGGTGTCTTACTGACCTAGCCACAAACTTTGACAAACAAATTGTATACTTTGTGGGTTACTAACAAACTTCCAGGTACAGGGGCCACTGTCTAAATAACTAAGATATGCATTGCTAGGATTCTTCAGTGGATAAACAACCCCCAAGGAATGATGTAATAATCACCAAGGTGGAGCTAAAATGGTTATTACATCATTCCTTCAGTGCTGTTTATCCACTAAAGAATCCTAGCACTACATGTTTTGCCTATACTTATAATCCAGCCTGACTCTTCAGATTATTGTATGGCTTAATTCAGCCGCCCAACCAATTTTTTCATTTCCAACCAACTTTCCCAACACCTGAGAATTAAATTTTTTGTCTATCAATTTAGGTCACTTAACTCCACTAACAGTGGTGTATCTAGACTTTTCCTATTGGTAGGGCACAGCTAGGGCCTCAGCTAGGACACTGTATATGCTGCTGAAGGCAAAAGCATCCCCACCCAGAAAATTTTTGAATTTCAACAGCTGCAAAATGGCATCTGAGGCCATTCAATCATTTACAAAAAAAAACATGCTTTTAGATTTTTATGAAGTAGTTTATTTGTATATTTAACCATTCAATTTGTACAGTAACACGAACAGCATTAGGGAAGCACCCTCCTGCAGGCCTTTGGTGTCACCCCATCCAATTTGGATGAATTAGCTAGCTAGCTACATAAATAAATTAGAACAAGACAACACTATACACCTTATACATAATGAAACGCTACAAGGATCTATAGATATGATTACAAACTACAAGAACACTAGGAAGACACGTCCTTATCAATATTACCAACAGGCAATTTAATCACATGCTTAATCGGTGGGCTTTAATTAGAATTGTCATAATTATTGGCTTCATGACAGCTTAATACCAATAAATTGGTGAGTAATTTAGTATAGAATAAGTTTCACTTGTTAGATAATGCAATGACCCATGAAAAGCTAGTGATTGTGGGTTTCGTAGTCTTCAGTTTGGTAGGGCGCTATCCAAGTTTAGTAGGGCCTAGGCCCTACAAAGCCCTGCTGTAGATACGCCACTGTCCACCAACAAAAGAGCACTGAAGAATCCCACAACTGATTACCAGAAAATAAAAAGCATAACTGATTGATATTTGTATTTCCTTATCTTGAGTTACAGCTGTAATCAGTTTTCTACTATGCTTGACTGAATGCATTTGACAGGCAGTAGAAAATTACTTTGCATAAATAGTGTTTAAAATAACATGACAGAAACATTTTGGGTCAATCTGAAAGCATTTTTAGTTAGATTTTACACAACCAATACTGTCATGTTGTTGTGAGGAGAAATCAAGGAAGGCTTTTAGGTAATATTTTATCACAGGCCATGCCCACACATTTATGGACCCTACAATACAGTACTATATAATATTATGATGATCTAAATTGATGGGAGATCAACAATTTTAAAGAATTCAAACAATTATAACTTTCTAAGGGTAGTTAAAAATTGCACTACAGATGCATCGATTTTTTACCCTTCACAACATCTACACTACTTGTAGCTACTGGCTCAGTTTTCCACAAAAAAGCACTTGACAGTAATATCTGGAGTGCTCACAAAGTGGTGGAGGTTGTGTAGTTGTGGGGTGTGGTTGAAAGACAATAAATATCAAAAAGGATGGGACCATGACTAAAATCCAGACACAAAGTTACATAGCTATGCTGGTCCTTTAGAGGCTGATATGCAGCAGAAATACATGAAAATCAATTAGTGAACCACTAGTTCTTGTTAACTGAAAGGGTAGAAAATACACCATTCAAGCTTACCATGTCACCCAGAAAAGGTGGCTCTTAAAACCAGCCTAGAGTAGTTTCAGTAATGCTGTCACTTAAAACCAATAATGTAGGGTAGTGTTAGTACCGATGTCCAATTTGTAGTGGTTTTGTAAAAGCTGGTCACATAATACTATATATTATGAAATAAAATCTCTCTGTACTGTGTGCTTATTACTTCATAGTCTAAAGAGTACACCGCTGCAGAAATGATGGAGTTATACTCGGTGAGTTATTGTGCTATTTTTGCAACACATGTCTTACACTGAAGTATTATTTTAGGGGGACAGCCACTTGAAGCCTTACCTTGCTATCATCAAGGACAAACCTCTTTATCCAGTGATTTATGACAAGAATCGAGTTGTGTTATCCATGCCTCCAATTGTTAATGGTTAGTTTTACATGTGTAGCATTTATAAATTTCTGGATAGTGCAAATCAGAATGCAAACAATTCCATAACAAATTAATGCAATTGTAATGAATTAATTATACTAGCTACAATTTCTAAGAACAAACACATTTTCAGATTTTATGGAAATGCAGAGCTGAGCAGTGTAGTGCAAAAAATTATAATGCACTTTGTGTTACAATTATGAAACTTTCCACATAAAATTAATTGCACCGTTTATGACATTTATTAGTTTTCATATAGTACCATCACAGATATGAATTTTGGTGAAAGGGAAATAAAGACAAAGGTGATGATTTACAATGTAAAATGGCTGTAAAAGTCACCAAAGGTGAAATCTGTGATGGAACTACATCCAAAAATAAGGAGTACAATTTGTGTGGAAAGTTTCATAATTGTTCCACATAGTGCACAAACCATAATATTTTGTAACTATGTCATTCTGCTATACATAAAATGCAACTTGATAATGATGGTTTAACTCTATTATAAGTAATTACTAAAATAATTGTGTACAATGTATACCTATGAATATAATTACAGTTGCACATTATGTAAGACTGAGACTGATGTCTAGAACTTATCAAGCAGTACTGTAGAACTCACCTATATTGAAAACAGCTCCATTTCAAACTTTATGCAACAACTTTAGACAGGCTGTAAGACCAGGTGTCCTACAGGCCTTCAGCACTTTGCTGTAAAGCCTTAATAAATAAATTAAAAGGACCTCCTCAGCATGCTTTGACAATAGGACTAGGGCACTTAATCCCACAATCAATCTCCAGGTGTGTGAATATAATAATGGCACAAAGAGATAGCAAAGGACATCAAAGAAATGTGAGGATTTCTTGGAATGGGTTAACGTGATATATGCACACCTAACCGTGTAATATCTTGAGTTAACGAGATATATGCACTGCCATAACGAGATATACGCACTGGTAACAGTTCATTAACTTTCCTGAACCAATGCAATACGTGATATATATATATATATATGCACTGGCTTTCCTTTGATCTGAGGTGTGAATGTATATATAAATTTGACCACTAGGTGAACACAGTAAGATTACACTGAACACCAGGAATGTCTTGATCGAAGTCACAGCTACTGATTTGCACAAGGCTGAGATTGTGTTAGACACCTTGGTAACCATGTTTAGTTGCCACTGCGACAACAAGTTCACGTTAGTAGCTGTGTTCATCACAGAATATGAGCATAACAATTGTTTTATTTATTAGTACTGAATACATTGAAATAGAGAAGGATGGAGAAATTAAATTATATCCTGTAAGTAATGCATTTGTACTGGTAATTACTGAGTTACATTTAAGTATTTTGTTTTGTATGTCTGTATGCACTGCAGTGAAGTACAATGCCTGTGCTGTATATCTGTTTGCTTGTGTATCACTGTGTACAATATTGACAGGAATTGAGGTATTGGGAAAAGAAGGTTGAAGTCGAGCAGTTCAACAAGAAGATTGGCATCAATGTCAAGGCTGAAAACATTTCTGAATTGCTCTGTAGAATGTGTTATCAAGCTGTCATAGAAGATGGCAACAAATCTGTGAAGGTCACTATTCCACCGACAAGGGCAGGTACATACATAAGTACTGTACATGTTTTTACACACTTGGATATGACAGAAACTAGCTATGTATAAAGCTGTATGTGGTCTTTGTGGATTGGAAAACTTAGAACTATGAAAATTGTTGTTTGAAATGTTATACAAATCTTTTGCAAAGTAGATTTCATTGATGAGTAAGAATTATAACTAAAATGACTGCAGATATGTTTACAGAAATGCAATCTTCTTGCACAATGTATATAATCCCCAATGCCCATTATCACCACATGTAAATAATACAGTATACAGTAGTCCCTCATACCTGTAGTGAAATGGTGGATACCTTGTAAAAAAGTTTCTTCAGTGGATAAGTATGTACTAGTGAGAGGTTCAGTCAATAGTTAAAGACGTACTGATAATAATTGAATTTATGTCTTTTTGCAATTAATCCTGTTGAGCATTTCTAATAATGCCTTCTCTTTTCAGATGTGATCCATGAATGTGACATCATCGAAGATGTTGCCATAGCATATGGGTTCAATAATATTGTCAAAAGGTTTCCAAAAACCAACACCATAGCACAACAGGTAAATTGTATATCACATTCTCAAGTTATGCATGTTGGCCTAACAAGCTATACATACAATAGTACTCAAAGCTGTAAAAATTTTATTAAAATGCACATTAACAATACAAGTTTGAAAAAAACCCGCTAACTACGTGGTAAGAAGAGGAAATGCATAGTTAATTAATGTCAACTTATAATCCAGGTTGCTTTAGTAGAATGATGCCTAGCTGTCTAGATTTGCACAAAATGTGCAAAGCAACAACTAGTACTGTGCAGGGAGCAATCTAATTATATATCTTGAAATTAATTTAAATGGCTTTGCATAGTTACTCACTGTTGCTATAGTTACATCATGACTGCTCTACAGACATTGTAAACAAAACATTGTGACTCTTTCATTTATTACTTTAGCTTCCAATAAACAAATTATCTGATTTGTTACGAGAAGAGATGGCACATGCTGGATACACTGAGACCTTGACATTTGCCTTAGTGAGTTAAAATTGATGTTTATCATTTATGCTTACATGTTCATGCATACACACTGATATACGTATAACTTATACTTTATTATATAAATTATATTGTGACCCACTGAGTGAAAACCCAACTAGTTTGCATGATTCAGTTTTTTAGATAAATGATGTTGAAATGCATTGGGTGGGTGACAATACGTGCTACAAAAATTATTTTACGAATGTTTCAGTTAATCACTTTAGTAGTTAAGCGGTACATGACAGTGAAAGAAGACTCAAATTGAAATATCTAATACACCACTTGATTCGCCTCTTCATGAAGGATAACAATACTTTTGTTTTGTTTCAGTAGCTACCACTAAGTAACAGGACTTATGTGTGTTTATTTACAATGTAGTAAGCAGCTAGCTAGCTAAAACGTAACTTTATTGTCATCGTTTCTACAAATGCAGCCTTAAGCTTCTTGCTTGAGAGCATGGGTGGATATAGGCTAAAAAAATTATGCCTTCATCAATGCCTGAGTTTACAGTGAGTGTAATGGCACAAGCCCCAACTCTGGTCCATAGTAATTATTATAATTGATTATAAGAGCGCCCGTAATTTATTCAAAGTAGATATTTAGCTGGTTACCAGTAATGGTGCATATATATATTTTGCCAGTAATTTGTTGTATAAACATTAAGAATTCGACCCTATAGTTAAGAAACATGGTTGTAGAATTAGGAATAGCACCCATAGTATTAGAAACAGTGATCCTACGATTAGGAAAAGTACTCCTAGGATTAGGAAGATGCACAACTAGCACAGTTTTTAGCCATTAGGTTAGGGTATGGTTTAGACTATGTACTATTTCACATTTGTAACATTTAAAATAGTACCAAAACAATAGGAGTAGCCAGTAACCATCGGTGGTACAGTGGTAGGACGTGGATACTCCAAACCTAGACATCCAGGTTCAAACCACGGTTGTGTCAGTCTTTCTCTTCATTTCTTATACCATTTTGTGCCACGATATTTTTCGAAGATTTTCTTTAAAAATAGCAATGACCGGCTAAATATCAACAGCCTAATGTATTTTTCCTGAGCAATTTTCCCTGTAGCTAGGTATTGTACAAACTGTGGAAAAAGCTGATGTATAGTTTTCCTGAAAAGCATCTTATTGCAGGCCAGTTATGACACTTTTCCAACACCAGTGAATCTGGCAGGCTGTTATATAATCGTTAGTCCAGCATGTACCCTTTGTCACTCTAGTCAGTCTACAACCAACCATATTTTGACTGGTTGTTTCGTTGCACTTAATCAAGGGAGATACACTTAGTGCCACGATTCTGTGTTGCAGGTATTTATTCAGAACTTTAAAGGGATTCCCTCCTTGTTATAAGCTTTATGCTGATCTTGGCAAGTGTTAGTCCATTTTCCTGGCTAATTGGCAAGTGTTAGTTTCACAAGTACTATTCTACCTCACATCACATCTACTCTCAGCAGCCCTGATCTCATACTAGTTTCGATAAATTCCATTGCGCTTATAGAACTTTTTTGGTTACTAATACTCAGCATCTTTTTGGTTGCAAGGAACTGTAAAGGAGATCACTATGGTTCATTACTGCTGTACCTTTAACATGCTGGATTTTTCGTTGATCCTGTGACAGTTGAAGTTGGCTGTCTAGGCTATTTTATGGTGATGCTTTAGGGATGCTTTAGCATTTCCTGAACTGCGTGAGGAAACCAGAGAACTAAATGCATTGAGCTGCTACATTGGTCATTTGGATAATCCACAAATTGCTCTTGCTATGAGACAGACACACTGAAAATCTATACAAGAAGCAGTCACTGCCACCATTTAGTTGGAGTCCTGGTGAGATCTATAACGAATTCTTCCATCATACAGACAACAACCTGGCCAAGAAAGGGACTGCAAGTACAGATGTTGCTATGCAGATGATGCAGTCAGACATGCTGGAGGCAGTACAAAAACTGCTAAACCAGGTAGAGCAACTAAAAAAGGAGTTATATAGAAACAAGCTAAACACACACAAGAATCTGAAAGGGCCAGCCAGATGGAGACTTTGCCATCCCTAACTAGCACTGTCACAGAAGAATTGGAAGAAGTCTGTGAGATTTTCTTTTCCTAAGCAATTACACGCAGACCAGGAATTCCAAGGTATTCTTAAAACTGAAATATGTCTCCTGTTAAAGATGAACCTTATTACCTGCAAAGTGATGGGTTGGTCAAAAGGTTTACCAGAACTTTACTTGATATGTTGGTATACCGTACCGAGAATCATCCTTTTGACTGGGAAAGCTATGTCAGAAAAGTATGCATATCCTATAATACTAGCATGCAATGTTCCATTGGTTACACACCTTTCTACCTCATGCTTGGGTGGCAAACACATTACACCAGTAGACATTATGTATGACACTGTTAATGCTGCTACATCACTTCAAACTCCTGGTGAGTATGCCACTGCATTACAAAGCTACTCAATAACCACCTTTGAAATAGTTCAAAATTGGCTCTTAGAAGCACAACAACGACATAAGGACTTTTATAATAGAAAGGGCCATGGTGATCCTTACAAACCTGGAGACCTGGTGTGACTGCACTCAACTGTAGCAGGGTAGGGAAATGTAAGCTACACCACCAGTGTACAGGACCATATAAAACTACTAATAAATTTTCTGATGTGACTTATCAAATCCAACATGCTCAGAGAAGAAACCAGCAAAAAGTGGCACAGCATTTTGACCAGTTTAAATTATACCTGAGTAATATGAAATATGATTCAGAAGCAACACCAGCCACATGGAAAAACATGTACTACTAACAATACTGCAGGTTAATTCATTAACCCCAATATAAAGCAGTTCTTATGAAGTGTAGCAAAGCCATAAGTCTATGTTGTACAGCTATTGAGCAAGAGTTATGTAATTTGCTTAGTTGCCAGGTATGCATGCATGCAATTATATCAATTTTTGTATGATTTTATGTTAAACCTTTAGTTATACATATTAAAGAAGCAAACTAGGTAATGATATTTAATTACACTGCTTTATGGGTATGGCATTGCATTTATGTATATGCATAGTAGCTAAATAGGAAAGATACTGTATTATAGTTGTCACTAGTTGGGATCATTTTCAATAACATGCTGGAGTTATTATTAGTTGGGTAAACTGAAATGTTTAAGCAACATTTCAAAGAAGCAAAGCTTTTTTGGGGTTTTAGATTTTAAATAATGTGCATCATGACACTTTGATTCTTTTACAAGAATGAGCACATGAAAGAGGTGCGTACAGTATAAAACACAATTACTGGATCTGCAATTCAGTACACTAGGAGGTTACTAAGAAGCCTACAAGGTAGTGAATGGTTCTCTATGTAGTAATTAATTTCTTCATACAAAACTAAATAATAACAAATAGTTAAACTACTCTCTTCCTTTGAGAAGACTGTCCTCAGTCTTTAGATTAATGTCTTACATTATAGTCCTGATACCTATCAGGCTCCCTGTAGGATAGCGGCTAGGTGGAGTGGCAGTAGGTTGATCTACAGGGTCTGGTTGTAAATTGTCATCATCATCATCATCCACAAGTTGTAACTGTCTCCCCACAGTGGACTTGGTAATTGTTACATATATTCCTCTTTACATATGTGCCATGATAACAATCCTTGTACTAACTCTTGGTAGTGGTTATACATATTTAATTTAAATTGCATATATGTGGTTACAGTGTTCTAGGGATGACGTTGGGACAAAGTTGAGGAAGAACATTGACAAGATTCCTGCTGTGCATATTGGCAATCCCAAAACTGCAGAATTTCAGGTACTGTATAAATGCTATTGTGTGTGCAAGTTTAATCATCATAAAAAAAACTGTAATAGCATAAACATTTTGTGCATAATGACACTTCTATAATATTCATTGTAAGCTGTGTTTACCAAAGCCAGCTCTGTGAAAACCAGTTTTATAGCCTTTCCAAATGCATCAACTTGATAAACCCATAGTATTATGTGGATAAAATATCAAAACTTGGCCTCAGTACAGTACATACTTACACACTGCTATTAGCTGAGTAAGCTTCAAGTTGTTAGGCTAGGTCAACAGGAGTTCCAGTTGCTCAAACTTGATACTTGGAAAACCACTAGACAGGTTTTTACAGAGCCGACCACATTTTGATGCTTTGGACCTGCAGCTGACTTTTAGTGCATTGTACAGAGCATAACATAGATGGCATAATTAACTTTTTATATTCTATATAGGCGTACTTAACTAACATTAATGATAATAAATACTGATGATGTAAATGATTGATGATAATAACATTGTAATAGGCTGTACGTATGGTTGTAATATTGTACCATTCCTTTTAAATAGTGCTTATCACAGTTGCATACTATTTACAGATTGCTCGGACTTCACTCCTGCCAGGCATTCTTAAGACTATCAGTAATAACAAAAATATGCCTCTTCCACTGAAACTATTCGAAATATCTGATGTTGTTCAAAAAGACCCTACAACAGGTATTCATTACAACAAACTGGTTTCTTTTAGATGTTTATTATTGTTTTACATAGATGTTGGTAGCAAGAATTTCCGAATGCTCTGTGCTGTTAATTATAACAAGTCACCTGGCTTTGAGGTACAGGATACATTATTAACTATAACATCAATGTTGCATTCTAGGCTCCCTCATAGTAACTGGGCCTGCAAAAATAGAAAATGTGGGTGCATAAAATTTGCCTTGAACTTTTGTCTCTTATAACTTTTTGCTCCAATATGTTATGCCTTAAAATTTTGCAGGTACTCAGTAATTAATTGGCTTACAAAGCAAATTAATACAGAACATAAAATTAATTCTATTCCAGTACCTAGATATTACCTATTGTGTGACAGGATGTAGTTTGTGCCCTTATTGTAAGCTCAGTAACATTGTGATGGAGATTGTTATAACCAAGTGTATGTTCTTTAGCATAATTTGAAATGAGACGCATTAAATTCTTTGTTGATATTCCTTAAGGCCCTTTTTAAAAGTTGCACTGTAATTGCTTTTATATGGTGGTATGGATTAGGTCATTCATGGATTATTGGATAGAGTGATGCAATTGTTAGATGTGCAATTCAGTCCAGACAATGACAAAACTGGTTACTACATCAAAGCAGCTGATGGTAATGTGACCTAAATGTGTATGAATCTATATATGTATTATACTGTACTTAAATTATTATGTGAAACCTACACAGACAAAGGTCGAACCATTAGAAATAAAGTTTGAGGCCTAATTTGGTATAATTATGCTAGCTAACCTACAGTACTGCCCAAGCGTAATGTCGCACTTGCTTGAACATGCAACTTTGTACAAGACTTTAAAAATGGCTAATTAAGGGGCATAGCAACTGTATTGCTTGCGATTCTTGTGAGCAAAACAGCTGCCACACTGTCTCACAACATACCCCAGGCGCCTATCAATGTTCTCGTTATAAGTGCTGCAGCTGGCTGTAAGTGGTCTATTCTGCTTAAATGTTGCGCCATGCACATTAAAGCCGTGGTAGCAGCTGTTTCCATAGGGCTATACTACAGTATAAAGTACAACTAACACAAGTGACAGGCAATAACTCATTACTCACATTTATTGTTCCATGGTAAAAATGGTTTTCAATACCAAACTGGGGTAAAGCTGGCAAACGTGTATACTATTTATTTTAATTGCTTGCACCACTACAGTACTTGTACTGGATCATAATTTCACCAGATCAATTACAGCTGTCATTTATGACCAGAATATTGATAAGATCCTGGCATGTAATTATTGGTCTGGAAAAATCAAGAGTTCGGAACCGCGGCATAATAAACTTAAGCCTAATACTAACCCAAGCTTAAAGCCAACAAATTGTTTAATTACAAACATGGCTCTCTGGCGTAACTAATTATTTTGCTATATATTGTAGCTAATTGTTTTGTTTGAATATTCAGATCCAACCTACTTCCCCGGAAGGTGTGCTGAGGTATATGTCTGTGGCAAACTAGTTGGCAAGCTAGGAGTAATTCACCCTGAAGTGATTACTGCTTTTGACCTTATCATGCCTGCAGCTGCCATGGAGATCAATCTTCATTACTTCTTGAAACAATAAGCTAAATACAGCAACATTTGAATATTTAGTTTTTCATAATAAATTGATTGAACTATTGCATTAATAGTATTAGAATAGATGTTTGCAGCAATTTGTGGTATATAAATTGTGACCGGATTTGCGAAAAGGTACCTTTTCCACACATTTGACATACCAACAAACAAAATGATGTAACATTTGACTCCTGGTGCTGATTAACTTGCTCTTAGTATCAAAATGTAGCCAGATACTGTAGCTACATGCAGTGAAAATTTCAAGCAATTATATGCCATGATAAAAAAGTTATGAAGCTTTAAACTTCAAAAAAGGGGTCAAATTTTGTGTGTGAAAAAGGTACCTTTTCGCAAATCCGGTCACAATTGGTGATACATAGCATCTACAAACATAACTATTGTACAATGGTTATTATTAGCAGGAAATGCAATTATTGTTTTATTTATTATGGGAAGGAGATATTTTCCTGATATGTACACCCAAGTATGAGGGCGACAGTCCCGAGAGTGTGGATATAAAGCAGACAACCACAATAACCCAGACAATAATACATATAGCTATACACACATGAGCTAAAACAATAATTATACAGTCAAGTTGGAAAGGAGCAAGGAAGGGAGACACTTGGAATATTGGGGAAGGATGAATACAGAGGGAAGAGTGGGAACTGGTAGGTACTATCAGATTGAATGAAGAGATGAATGGATGGTAATCATGGAATAGAGTGCTACATTAAAGTCAGAAGTCAGTTCGTAAACAGAAGGATCTGGATTGGAAATGCTAATGGTCTATTACTAAATGTAGGCGGATAATAAATGGGCAATTCTAATGGGTAGTGAGCTCGATAACTAGAGTGCCTCAAATCGTGTATACGTGCCCAACACATGGAGTTTCAGAAGCAATAACTTCAGCAACCAAAGGAGAGTTCACAGTATCTGGGGGTACTGAAGTTACCAAATGTGAAATTTTCAGCTCTGCAATAGCAGTAATGGCCTCAGCAAGCAACTCTAAATCAGTGGCCCAACTTTTTCTGTTGTAAGAAGTTGAAAACATTTTACAAACATTTTACAGGTAAAAAGTTGTAAACATTTTTAGGTATCGCCTATAGCCTTATATAGCCGTTATCGAGTAACGCTTGTCTGAAGGCATCAGTCAGTTACTCAGTCAGTAAAAAAAATTAAAAATAGAAAAAATAAAATTCCATTTAAATATATTTTTTTTTAAATTCCATAGCAACTTGTTGAAAGTGTTTCGGGTTGATCTGAAGACTTGTTTGGGCTTGGTTTTACCTACAGTAACCAATACTGCTTCATCGTCATCAGGAAAAAATGAGGCTGGTGTTTAGGTCATGTTCTCCAGGGCCACGCATACCCACACCTTTGTGGTCCCTACTGTACAGTACTATTGTACTATATACAGCAATATACACACAGTCCTGTAATCAATTGCATTTTTGGAATGCCACAATGTAAGAGTACTGCAGTACTGATTTCTAGTGTTAGGTTGTTTAATCTAAGATGGTCTTGGCTTAATGTGAATGTCCATGTTAGCAGCTTGCATTGTAGTCACTCTAATTTTGAGTTAAATTTAAAATATTTCTTAGAAATAAGTCCCCCAAACCTCCCAACTTTGATCACCTGTAACCCTTGCTTTAAATGAGTTTATATAATATAAGTAACTATAACTAAACTTTCAGTTAAATCTAGTAATTCTTTTGCTGTGTATGGCAATAGTTCTTGCGATGGGAACACTTAAGTTCATATAGCAGGTGTTCATGGCTATTCTGTCAGAATGTAAGGAAATTGTTACCAGTAGTTAACCATCCCATCATAGGAAATGCAATCAACAACTGTAAGCTCTCTAGCTAGGTAAACAGATTTGTGGTGAGAGCTTCAACTAGTGACAACTCACAACTGTCAACTAGCTACCACTCAGTGTCATGTATTGTTATAATACTAACAAGTTGATGCTAACTAACATAAAAGCAAGACAGGAAACCACAAACTGATCAGTACTGAATAGTATAGGTACAGGAATACTTCAATATTTACAAAGCCTCAAGCTTTATAGCTTCTAATAGGCAAGTTATATAGTGCTGGCATTCACGTTCGCTAAGACAATAAATTGGGGAAAAAGATTTCAGCTGGAATTTGTATCCAAGCCTCCAGGCTCAGTCCATACTCATAACCACTATACCACCAGTGCTGCAGCTACCAACCTCCTTTAGTTTCTACCTTATAAACGTCCAACTGAAGTGACTTCAAGATGTGTGACCATCTCCGACATGTTTGCACAATGCTTGAGGAGTGCACGTTCTTTGTCTGGCAAACCACAGCTGGCTGCTGGTGATATTTCCCTGGCAGTTAGCGAGGCCGAGCTTTAAGTAACTGACTGATTGACTGTATGTGTTTTTCATCTTTATATTGCCATCATTGATTTATCAGTAAATAAAATATAAAATAAATAAAATAAAAAAAACAAGTTAATAATATAGTTTCACGTAGCCAAACCACTAAGACTAGTTATATGTGCTGAAGCAGTCATATAATATGAGACCCAATTTTGGAAAACCATCCTTTTGGGCACATGCAAAATTTGCAGGAAAACTCAATTGAAAATTTCAGCAGTATTTTTTGAATTAATGTTTTTACACATTTGGATAAAGCAACTATTAAGCCTTCTTCCTGTGAATTTTCACACCCACAGCTTTTTTCTGCTATGAGATATTTTATCAGACCATGTAGTGATTTCTCCATGCATGGGACAACAATTAACTTACAAATGGGGTGATTTGTTCAGGTGTTAGAATGGTTAAAACTAAGTTTTAAACAATGATACAAGGAATTTAATTGAAGAAAAGGACCTGGAACAGTTGATTAACTATCAGAAGTCTCTTTATCATATTTTTAGACAGTAGGAATAGAATTATTTGTAAACAAAGTGATTTGTCACAATTTATCATGTGTAATCACTCACAGAATTCAATGCATTAACATGAAAAGTTACCTTGCAATGTGTTTAATTGACCATATCTCTGGAACCCTCCCTTCAAGATATCAAGCCGAAATTTTGACACAAGATAGATGAACACCCGGTACCTCATTTTACCTACATAGCGGGGAGTAGCCAGCGCCCACGCAAAATCCCAACATGGTGTACGAGAGTCCCAATATTTAAGTATTTCAAAAGTATTTCTGTATTTAAAATATATTTGTGAATATCTTATTTCGATTGCTATTGTGATGCTATTACCTCAAGCTTTTGCCAATACTTGTACAGGAACACTTGAGAGAGTAGCTGGAAACTTCAGAAGAGATACAGGTGTACTTATCACTGTCAATTTGAAACGTTGCATAGAGCGGCGACCGTAATTGAACGCATGGACGGACGAAAACGATAATAACATATTTTGTACGTGATTCGAGAATTGAGATTTCTAAATGTTTAATGGATTTCTAATTGGATTTCTCAGATAGTGTACGAGAGTCCCAAGACGTTGGCTACCCCTTGCTACATAGCTACAAACGAAAAAATTGACCAATGTGCCAAAAAGGATGGTTTTCCTAAATTGGGTCACACATAGTTATACAGTTATAATATGTGGCCGGATCTTGGAAAACCTACCTTTTGGGCCCAAACAAACTTTTTGGGAAGCTCAAATGAAAATTTCAACACTTTTTAAAATTCTTTTTTTGCACATTTGGATTAAGCAACTATTAAACCTTCTTGCTGTGGAGTTTCACACCCATAGCTTCTTTTTCCTAGGAGATATGGATGATTATATCAGACCATGTAGTAATTTCACATGCGTGGGATAACAATTAACTTACAAATTGGGTGATTTGTTCAGCTGCTGGTATGGCTAAAACTTAGTCTTGGACAATGACACATGGCATTTAATTGCAGAAAAGTACTAAGAATACTTCATTAATCTATCAGAAATGTCTTAAAGTATTTTAAATGGAATTATTGGTAAACAAAGTGATTTGTCACCATTTGTCACCCTTAATCACTCACAGAACTCAATACATTACCATAAAAGTTAGTTTGTAATATACAGGACAGAAAATTGGCCATATCTCAGGAATGCTTAAAGATATTAAGCTGAAATTTTAACACAAGATAGATGAGCACCCAGTACCTCATGTAAGCTATAAAACAGAAAATTGACCAATGTGCCAAAAAGGTAGGTTTCCAAGATCAGGTCACATATATGTGTTGATATAGTCACATATATGTGTTGATATAGTCACATATATGTGTTGATATAGTCACATATATGTGTTGATATAGTCACATATATGTGTTGATATAGTCACATATATGTGTTGATATAGTCACATATAGACCATGTGCTCGCTAAGGCGTGACATTTTGTTACATCATCAAAATAACGCATCCGCCATTTTTGAGGGCAAAAAACGTACAGATTCTATGCCTACAATTTTTTTTAAAATGCTAATACGAAGGAATCGATCTAAAAGATAGAGTATCGCTGGTATAAAGTAAGTTAATGGTTAAAAGTATATAACATGTTTGCTGCATGGCGAGTTATTCCGCCTAGGGAAGGTTTTTGCAATAGAACACTCGATACATTTGCCCTCACTTTTCTCGTAAACTATCATGAAATTGAAGCCGTAGACTCTTTTTTCAGGATTTTGTCATGGGAGCCTGTATTCCGCGGAATAACGGAATAGCATAATTACGCAATGAGCGAAAATCACATTCTAAATATTTTGTTATTGTTTATAGCCTCTATAACGTTTTAATATACATTCCTTACCTCGTAGAGAACACAATCACGATGGCACCGATCCTCGGGGCGATCATTAAATAGGATACGTACAAAGATATTCACTCTAGAACAATCTAACTATAAAGCTAAACTACCATCAAATACACTTCACTACACAATCGCTAGAAAACCAGAAGTTCTTTGTTCTATACTTACTCATACCAGCTGTCACACACGAGTAACTGCCCGAATTAATTAGAGTTATATACGAAGTGTCAGAGCCGAGGTTGGATCTCTGATGTTGGGAGCTGAAAGCAGTATTATTCTCCGAATTTGTTTGAAACACTTTAGGAAATGGTAACAGAGTTATAAGAAAGGTCAGATTATTCCATGCATGCAGGGTAGCTACCTAGGGGTGGATTGTTTTGTCCTAAACTATTCGGCCAGTTAGCTAGCTAGCTGCTCGTGTGTGACAGCTGGTATGAGCAAGTATAGCACAAAGAACTTCTAGTTTTCTAGCGATTATGTAGTGAAATGTATTTAACAGTAGTTAGATTGTTCTAGAGTGAATATCTTTGTTCATATCCTATTTAAAGATCGCCCCGAGGATCGGTGCCATCGTGATTGTGTCCTCTACGAGGTGAGGAATGTTTATTAAAACGTTATAGAGGCTATAAGCAATAACAAAATATTTAGAATGTGATTTTCACTTATTCCGTAATTCTGCTATTCCATTATTCCGCTATTCTGTATTCCGCGGAATACAGACTCCCTTTTGCCAGACCACGCCTTGGCACGCACAGTGTCTATATTATAAATTTATGCTTCCGCGATTGTGTCGTATTTTCGCACATGTGTAGCTATGTTGTAATTATAGAACCAATAGTGTAGATTTTCGCAGATCCGGTCACATAATTATAATACCAGTATAGCTACATGATGCATATACTGTACTAGCTATATCAACGTAAAATTACGCTGCTAGCTGCATGTACACTATATTGCTTACTAAAAGTTTATATCTTATTTTCCATGTTAAGCACGCGACGTTACTCGTAATCGGTACGCCAGTCAATTTCGCTGTAATACAACTGCATTATTATGTATGTGTATCTTTCTCTCACACACTCATTGTGCTGGCTACGCACTGTGCGTGCATGCCATATTCGTAGGTTGTCTCGTTGGTGATTATACTTAACTAGCTAGATAGTTCTAGCAGCAGCTGTGTGCTTGAGGCTTAGTAGCTAAAAATGATAGTAATCATTGTAGCAGTTTACTACATTAATTTGTACTAGCCACATCTTCTATTTTATAGCTAAAATGCAATAGAATCTGTCTAACGTAGTGTTACAGATAATTGGGTGGAAACACTGTCTGCAACTTTGTTATGTATCAGGTTAATCTCATCATTAGTAAATGTTTTGTCCATTGACCGATACAGTATCCTATAGCAGTGACTGACTCTGTCATCATCTGGTGACCTGAACTCATCAATCAGTTTTACCTCTTCAACAAGATTCCCACAAATGGACCTGACTACCTCATAAAAGTCATTAGGAGTGAAGCTGTCTTGTAACCAGAATGAGATATCTTTATAGCAAGCCGGGTACTTGCTAAAAGGGGTAAATTTGATGTCAGTTTTAGGAACAGCCTTAAACTGGTCAAGAAACCTAGGATCTTCTGACCACAGTAGTCTAATGTCAGGTATTTGAAATAATAGCATGGCTAAACGGTCTAATCCCAGACCAAATGCCCAACCAGCCTTATGGTTTACACCACTAGACTTTAGAATATCTTGTCTGAGAATTCCGGATCCCAGTACTTCAAGCCATTCTCCCCTAAACTTGATCTCTAGTTCATAGGAGGGGTGGGTGAAGGGAAAATAGCAATTCACCCAACGAGTTTGAATGTTTTCCCCAAACAAGTACTGCACTAATTTAGTTAGACAGCTCTTTAACGATACTTCCAACATTTTGGCAGCATCAGCCGTATGCTCAGCTTGATTTTCAGATGTCTCCTCCATATCGGACGGTGAATTGAATAATTTGAGTTGAGTGTCTTCGCTTGTTTTAAATAGTTCCTCTTCTACGAAAAGCCTAACACCCTCCATCTGATGGAATACTGGATAATGATTAGAATCAATCTCATCTCTACGATATACATCTCCTGTTAACAAATAACGATCAAACCCTAATCTCATAAAGTCTTTCTCGTGTGCAGAAGTGTGTGAGCGAAGCATATGAGTAGAGTTTAAATAATAGTTATCAATTTTAGACCTTGATGGATGATCAGGAGGGATTAATAAGCTTTCGAAATTCTGTTTAACAGTTACCACAGGGCTAACGTCGTCTATGGATGCAAAAAGAGTATTACCGTTTCTAGTGGTATAAGTCTTATTAAAGTGATGAATGATCCTGTTCTTTATAATGCCTAAGGGATGCTGAGACTGCAAGTGCAGCTTCCTAGGCACACACGATAAAATCGTTGAGGTTACGCTAGTCATTTCATCTGTTTCATAACTCTGCCCCAAAATCTCTATACGTTTTGGTAGCGTCTGCATCCAGCGAACGCCGAATCGGCCGTGCTTCCAGTTTCTTAAAAGTAAAAACTTCCACATTTTCCCTTGTTACAACTGTATTTAAACGGGACACAGCATCTGTTTTTCAGCTATTCTGATAACATGTAATGATGTGCAGTTTTATAAACATTTTGTGAATATTGTGGGACGTAGTAATCAGGAGAGCATCACGTGAAGCCACAAACTCTTATAAAATGTGATCGGATCTACGAAAATCCGACACAATCGCGCATTTAAAAATACCATTGGTACCTTCATACCTGACTTCTACCGTTAAGAAGCATGAGAATATCAAGCGTTGAGCTTACGGCCAGAGAATTCGTGATGTTGAGCATGTTGCTTTTACAGCTATCGTCATGTCGACAACAGTGGGTTGGCTTACGGGGCCACACTGACAGTTTTCTACAAGCGTCTGGCTTCCCTCCTATCGGCTAAGTGGGGTGATGAATATTCCGTAGTTAGGGGTTGCCTTCAGTGTTGTGTTGGTTTTTCTCTGCTCCGTTCAGCTATTGAATGCATTCGAGGTGTACGTTCATCCATTGGTGCTTACACTATAGCGCTCCAGCACCAATGGATCTAGTGCAAATGGAGTCCCGCTTGTCAGGGTAACATGCTGGCTGCGTTACTCTACTTTTCTCCTGTCTTGTTCAGTTGTTCAGCTGGTGCCTTTCTTTGTGCTGGGGGTGGTAGCCAAGGGAAGTCCATCAAGCCCGGGTTTAAAAATAAATCGATAAATAAATACCATCGGTGAAATATTTTCCGTACTGTTAAAAATTCCGTAAACTTTGAATGGTTTATTCTTAGTGAAGATGGTCTAACAATAAATGCCGGGATATTGCCTTATTCGCCTACTCAAAAGGAAACTCGAAAATATTTGTTTCATTGCAGTGGACCTAAGGATACGCAAGTAGCTAGTGGGCATTTTACGTCACGTCGATACGATAGTACACTACACGTTATGCTGCTGTAATGGGGTGGGTGAGGTGCTGCATATACTTTCCGAGGGGTCCACCATGCTTCAAATCTAACCCTGCGGGGGTTTCGAGCCCCATTTGAATCTCTAGAATCTTCTCAAATCTCAAAATCTTAGCAGAATCTGCAAAATCCGTTCAAATCCAAAGAATCTTTGAAAATCTTTCCAATCTTCGTGACAGTTTCTCGCAATCTTTAAAATCTCGGTGAAATCTGGCAATCTGCTGGCTACCACAATCACGGTAAAATGTTTTCGATTGTGGTATGCGTAGTGATTTTATTCCTCTCCTTAAGCTCATCGTGAAACTCGTTGTGAAACTAGAGAAGAAAGAAGCTACAACTCTCACAGCGAACCTTGAAGTTGTCTCGTCATTTTGTGAGCAGAGTAATGTTGTCAGATGCCATTTCAACTCCCAGAGTCCAAAATTATTATCTCTAAAGCGTCCTAGGTCCAAAGAAGGCTCTAATCAATGTGGAAAAAAGCCTAAAAGAAACACTACTTGTCCTATATGTGATGAAACTATCAAAGAGCCGACCAAGCACAGAAAGGGTGACGATTCCATCTACTGTGAAGGCTATTGTGACGCCTGGATCCATCGCAGATGCGCGGGCTTATCAGCAGCGACCCTTGCTGTACTTGGTGAAGCTGGAGAAGATCAGACATTCTTTTGTCTGTACTGTGAATTACAAGCACACAAAGCCGAAATAGAGAACTTAATGTCAACGATTACTGAACTCCAAACCTGTCTCTTTGATTTAAAGCACAAGTTAGATGCTACTCAACAGTTACAGCAGACATCAAAGTCTCAAACATCTGTTCCTTCAAACACTACAGCTAAAGAAACACATGAAATCCTTAACCAAAGCATGAACAATGCTGAGAGAAAATTCAATGTTGTAGTGTATGGCATTCCTGAGTGCCCTCAGAAAACCAATCGCCAACTCCATACAAAGCAAGACTTGGATAATGTAATTGATGCTATGTCCAAAGCTGACAATGAAATTGAGTCAAATGATATAAAAGACCTCTATCGTCTTGGAAAATATGATCACAAAAGCCAGCGTCCAAGACCCTTACTTATCAAATTCCTTCGTTCCAATGTGGCACTTGACATTTTAAGCTCAAAGAACAAACTAGGAGCTCCTGTATACATAAAACCAGACCTGACTCCATTTGAACGCCAAAAAGAACGCCTACTACTCAAAGAAAGAAGATCTTTAATTGATAATGGCACTGAGCGAAGAAATATTAAAATGAGAAATGATTCCCTGTATGTAAACAACAAGCTCCACTGCAAAGTAAGCACAGATGGTAATAAATTAGAGTTCATGTCAAAATCTGTTCAACCAACTGTCAATGCTCCCACTACAAGCATGGAGTCCTCCTGACTCCCTGCTTCTACAAACTCTAATACAGTAATTTTAAGTGATTTAAAACTATCTATTGCAAATTTTTGTAGTGTTGTGAACAAACAAGTCCAGCTTGAGACCTTTTTAATCAACAATGACATTGACATTATTATAGGAACAGAGTCGCACCTTACTGAAACTATTCAAAATTCAGAAATATTTCCAAAGAACTTTCATACTTACAGGAAAGACAGAAACAACTATGGTGGCGGTGTATTTATTTCAGTCAAGAACACTGTTCACTCCTCACAAATAGACACTGACTCACCTATTGAAATTGTGTGGACGTATGTTCATGTTGGCAAGAACAATGATGTAATCATTGGTTCTTTTTATTGTCCCCCCACTCAACCAACACAGTACTTGAGGATTTGCAATCCTCTGTAGATGCAATTAAACAGAAATACCCTCGTATCCGAGTCATTCTTGGTGGTGACTTCAACTGCCCAGGCATTGACTGGGAGCACGGTACTTTAACAGAGTCATATGTGCCATGTCACTTCCGTGAAAAACTCATTACTTTAGCTGAAGACACCCAGATGTCTCAACTAGTCACTTTTCCAACTAGATGTAATAATACATTAGATTTATGCTTCACCACTCACCCAGATTCTGTGTTATCTTGCGAGCCATTTCCTGGTTTTAGTGATCATGATGCAGTCATATTATCTGTCCAAACTCCAACACGTATGATTAAACAACATCCCCGAACCATCTACCTCTACAAGTCAGCTGACTGGGATACAATCAGCGAAAAACTGTCAGAACTATCACATATTTACTTTGAGTTAAATAACTCTACACCTCAAAACCTAGATGAAAACTGGATGTTCTTTGTACAAAACCTACAACAAATCATTAAGGATCATACTCCTACCAAAGTATTAAGCACAAAGACTCATTTACCATGGATGTCTACTACCTTAAAGCGATTAATACGAAAAAAGCAAAGAGTATACAACCGAGCCCGGCACCACCATCGTGAAAACGATTGGTTAGAATATAAATCATTACAGAAGGAGGTGGATCATAAACTTAAACATCAACACAAATCTTATGTAACAAACCTGATTTCAGCATCCAACAATAAAAAGTCATTGTGGCATTACTTAAAAACTCGAAAACAAGGAAACTGTGGCATTAGCACTTTAAAAGATCCACAAAGTAGCCATACCGTGACAGATCCATTCGATAAAGCCAACATCTTAAACCAACATTTCAAATCTGTATTTACAACTGAGGATACCTCCACCATCCCTGATAAAGGTCCATCTCTATTTCCATCTTTGCCAATGTTTGAGATTACTGAGCAAGGAGTCTACAACTTAATATCCAACTGTGATTCATCCAATCTCCTGGACCAGATTCCATTCATCCATATGTACTGAAAACTACAGCAACCGAAATCTCTCCTATATTAACTCATATCTTTAAACAATCATTAGAGTCTGGTACTGTTCCATCAGAATGGAAACATGCCTATGTTACTCCAATATTTAAAAAAAGGCACAAAATCTGACCCAAGAAACTATCGTCCTATTTCACTCACATCTGTAGTCTGCAAAACAATGGAACATATTTTAGTAAGCCAAATTATGAAGCATTTAGAAGACCAAAACATCCTATCAGAAAACCAGTTTGGTTTCAGATCCAAACACTCCTGTGAGTCTCAACTATTTATTACCATTAATGATATTACTAAACACATGGACAACAACCACCAAGTTGATGCTGCAATACTAGACTTCTCCAAAGCATTCGATAAAGTAGCACATTCAAGACTCCTATACAAATTAGAATATTATGGAATTAGAGGAAACATGTTACATTGGCTGAAATCATTTCTCCACAGTCGAACACAACAAGTTGTAGTGGAAGGTTCCAAATCATCTATTTGTGAAGTGACATCTGGTGTCCCTCAGGGGTCTGTACTTGGACCTGTACTGTTCTTAATTTATATCAATGACATTGCTATGAACATCAAAAGTGAAATACGACTGTTTGCAGATGATATATTACTCTACAAAGTTATAGCAACACCAAATGACCATCACATTCTGCAGAATGATCTAAATTCTTTAACCAAATGGGCAAGCGACTGGCTGATGGAGTTCAATTTTCCTAAATGTAACATTTTACAAATAACATTACATCACAACAAAAGTAGCTTTACATACAAAATGTCCAACATCCCACTCAATACAGTATTGGAACATAACTATCTAGATATCCATCTTCATCACAGATTATCCTGGAACCCCCATATCAACTATATTTGCAGCAAGGCTAACCAACTTCTTGGCTTCCTAAAAAGGACCTTGCACACTGCACCAATAGAAATTAAAGACCACCTATACAAACAACTATTACTGCCATCCATTGAGTATTGTTCAGCCATCTGGGATCCCTACCACAATACAAGTATATACAAACTTGAAATGATCCAGCATCGGGCTGCTCGTTTTGTTCTAAACAAACCGTGGTTCAGATCTAGTGAGCAACAACACGACAGTATAACAGATATGCTGACATACCTTGAATGGCCTAGTCTCCAAGACAGAAGGACAATGACTCGACTTATTTTGCTATTTAAAATTTTGAGAAGGTTAATAGTCATACCTGATCGTTGTATACCTCTATCAGTTCCAGTATCATATACTCGTTCCAACCACTCCCTCAAGCTATTTCACTTACCAACAAGAATTGATGTTTACAAATACTCTTTCTTACCACGAACAATTATTCAATGGAACCAACTACCTATCTCTGATATTGACAAGATTGACATTGACACTTTTAAGAACAATCTGGTTGGTATTGTGTGTAATTGTATTGAACATTAGCGTGTTGCCCCTGGTGGGCTTTGCTAATTAATAATAATAATAATTGTTGTTGAAACCATCATAATAAATGAGACATGTATATACATTCAGTAACCCTCGGTCACATGCGACCACAAGGCTGGTGATCAAGTGATACCAACGTGGGCATGGCAAGGGAGAAAAGTAATTACAATTACAAACAAAAACCACAATTACAAAACAAAACAAAATATTAAATTACAAGTATATTATCACAACCACTCTCGGCAATCCCTTGCCATAAAAATCCTCTGGGATGCAGTCATACAAACCTTCGAGGCATCATCCAGCATCCGTCGAACCAGTGACCTTGTGATATTGATGTCCTTATCAATAAAATGTAGTACATTGTAAGTGTTAGTGACTGAAAATTGCTGGAAGTGACCTAAAACGCTGATCTCAAGAGTCTCATAAAAGTTGGTAACATTTAACCGATCTAGCTCTGATAGAATTTGGTGGTATTCAGCCTTATTTTGTTTGCGAGATCTAGCCTGCTCAAGATGGTGGGCACTGTCCAATGGACATGTCAGTTCAAATAAAAGTATACTAGAAGTGACGGTATTATGGATAAAAATGTCTGGTCTAAAGGGGGTCACAATCACATTAGGTGGAAGTGTAGATGGGGGTGACTCACTGGCTCGCAAGTTAGGAAGGTCAGCATAAACCCGGATATAGGGCAAGTCGATGTAAACCCTGATGAAACTGTCGACCAAAGACTGAATGACTAAATCATGTCGATAAGTGTACCTTTCCTGAGATAACGCAACCGGGCAGCCCCCCAAGACATGAGCAGTAGTCGGACGTGAGGAATCACAAAGTACACATTTTGCATGACATTGTATATTCCACCTTCGCAAATTCATGGCAGTTGGCAGAGTGTCAGAAGCCGCCCGCAAAAGAAATGACAGCTGACCAGGATGCATACTGGATAGTAATCGGTTCCAAGTTCGACAAGAGGTCTCAAGCTAGGCAGAGTCCGCAAACTTGCACTGAACAGAAAGTGTTTGAAGATGATCCTCAGAGGTAGATTTAACCTCACTGAGTAGCTGAGTCTTAGCTGTCACATACAATGATCTCGCAGTAGGTAATGAAGAGAGTTGCTTCCTGGCTGTAGATAGGATGGAATAATCACAATCCTGAAATTGCAGAAATTCTTGCCCTAAAATTAATGTAGATGCACGCCTAGCTCTTGGAGCTTAGGGTCTAAGGAAGCACTGATACATGACAACAAGCTAATCTTGGCCTCCCTTGTAACATTAGATACACTTGGGCAGCATATCCCCGGGTAATAAAGGACTACACGTGTTGCACTTCTTGGTAATCAATTTTTTCATGTCCGTAAATTCCAGTATATTACTACAGTTCCTTTGCTTATTATAGTCATGCGGCTGTCTTGCACGAGGTGTTCCACCTGTCTTGGTCGATTATTGGGTCGTAGTATTGGGATAATTATCGTAGCCTTATTGCCCGAGTGGCTATACCATCTTCGCAGCGCCTTGTTTATATCGATACTGAGCTATCTCTTGAGCTCAGTGAGGAGGCATTTGTAGCTACTTCGCCGGACAAATCGAGTGTCAAACTCAGGCCTGGTCAAACTAGCTCAGTTTCAGTGTGATCCCTGGCTCAGATCCTCGTACCTAAGGTGAGTGTACACTACTATAACTATGCAGTGATATGGGTCACAGTAAGAGTAGCAGGTTTGATCTACACAGTAATATTCACTGATCCTTAAATAATTTGGTTGAGAAGGCCACATATAAGTCAGTAAAATCTGTATTAAAGTACGTAGCTAGTCACCAAGATTGAAATTTTATAAAGAAAAATGGATCTCACCCCTCACATGTCTGTAATAAATTCATACCACTATAGCTAATGCAAAATCACTGAGGTTTGTTATGGGCTCATGCTGTTTCTGGCATGTTGCTCAATGTTGCTATACATTGCTTTAGCTAAGGATTTAGCTATCTATAACTATATACCATGACTAAGCACATCCTTGAGCACATCAGTCCTCAACTCGTCCCCAGGTCCAAACACCTCTAGATTAGCTACCATGCAGCAAGATCTCACCAATATTAACATCCATGCATCACATGAAATGCTTAGCTGTAGAATCATGATGTGCAGTACTAAGTCACATCCCAGTGCACAAAGACAATATGTATATATAATACAAGAGAATTGGTATAAGTATACCGAGGATCTTGGACTACTGATATTCTGTGTCAGTGGCCTGCATGTAACCCAAAACATTGGAAACTCATAGCAAAATAAATTAATTACGTACATTCACACTAATAATATGTTTAACTCTATCATGCCAGCGAGTAAGGCATCCATACACACACACGCTGTGACATAGTTGAACAGATTCTACTTCTTTTACTCATCTGGTATAATTGAATATACTCAAAGTGAAAGATAACAGAAGATGGAGCAGCAATCTACCGGTTTAGAAGTTGATATACTTGCACTGATGGAGAAATGATTACCCAGTTAAGTCATGAATTGTTTCATCAGAACAGCAGGATTTGATGAGCTTGAAGTAGTAGCATCTATGGACATAACTGATGATGCATGAGGAAAACAGTATAAGTAAATATATTGAGAAAAGACACAGAAGTAACCCAGAAATGTTACTACCATGCTGCACACCAGAGTCTGTGAATTCACTGCTTTTCAAGTTTTTACCACCATGCTAGGGAGAGCATCAACATGGATCCCTGTAAATGTTTATTGCATACGTAGAGGACCAGATACTGGAGAGGCGATGGTTGCTTGTGATAATTGCAAGAAATGGTACCATGCTGAGTGCATAAGGGGGTGTTTTAAGGAGGTTAAAAAGAAGGATTGGTTTTGTTTAAGAAGCAATAACTCATAAAGAACTTGTAATCAATCATAAGGAACTCATTGCTCATAACTGAGGAACTTTTATTATGCATCTGTGTATATTAAATGAAGTTTTGACTTGAACTATATGTTTCTGTGACTAATCATGTATATACAGCTGTTGATACTTATGTCCATGGCTCTAATGTCACCTTATTTAGCTACACTGAGTGGCTGAGCTGAGTGTATGACAATTGCACAAAATGTGTTTCAAGCATTCAATTTTATCAGAGAAAATTATATAATTATGCATAATTTTATATGCACGATTTAATATCACAGAACTGTAATGCATGCTTCACTACAGGCATGCACACATAATTTACATTTCAGATTCAGTATAATAATAAAATATACACATATCAAAAGTGCTAAAAATTCACATCTGTAAAGTCCATAAGACTTTATTTAACATGCGCCAACTCAAGTAGACTATAAAAGATCGAAAAAGAGATAGTTTTAGTGTGGTCAAATTAAACTTTGATATCAACTGCTAAATATACCAGTTTGCTCAAGTTGCAATTGATTCCACCATTGATATAACTTCTTTTTTTTTACAACCACAAAGATAATAATATAAAACACTTAAACAGTGGGCATAACTATATGCAGCTCCTGAACACAAGCAGTCTTGTTAATCAGCTAGCAAGAATTATCTGCATGAATGTAAAAAAATGTACATGGAAACATAGCTAACATGATGGTTTTAATTGAATATACATCCTTATAAAATATTTGATACATAAAGTACAATTGCAAAAGAGGTTGTCAGATACAAGAGGCTTAGAGAAGGCAAAATAAGCACAAACAATTAAGTATTTAAAAGTATTTCAAATCTTATGTCAAATCTTGAAATCTTTTCAAATCTCTGTTAAAATCTTAAATCTTCCTTAAGATTTCTCAAATCTTAAATCTAAGCACTGCATTACGGACCCCTCGATATTTTCCCTTCTGCTTTCTGCCATCAGATGTTTACGAAGTTCTAGATTTCAATTCTAAACATTGCTTTGGTCTATCTCTAACAACAAAGCCATACAATTTACTATCTAACCACACTTACATCATTCATGTAAATTATTTAGCCAATTTATTTGCTTTGTTTCTTTGTATCCACTGTTTACATTACTGTATTTTTGTAAAAATCTGTATAATATGAAGTAACTATCGATTGATCTTTTTCACTATAATTAATTCGCCTTTGTATATGCAATGCTAGCTTGGAAGTTCTGTACGTCTGCATACACTTGAAGAAATGAAAAAATTTCAGTGTACTTTAATTTGTAGCAAGAATATGCACCACCTTATTGTGATGGTAAGTATAACTCTGTTGACAGGAGACAACTGTTTAAAGCATGTGCTGTAGTAGGGCGGGATGGGGTGGAATTACATAATAAGCACTTTGCATCACTTTGCAATAATCGATGCTGAAAACTGATAGCAGTGGACAAAGTGTCAGCATGCAGAGGCAGCCCTGAAGAGAAATGATAATTGACCAGGATAAAATCCTGCAGGCCTCCAAATAAAGTCTATTTCCGGCCCGCATCTGAAGAAGAAAATAATCCAAGGCTAAGAAGTAGCAACGGATACCACAATTTTGTTTGTTTACTGCCAGTTCTAAAAGTTCTCACTACAAAAACAGAATTGATTTCCTTACCTTTAAGAGACTATGGAAAGGTATGGAAATGTCAGATTTCCACAATATTACCTTACCTTACCTTTCCTTTTGTCAGGAATGATCATATTTCCACAACTTTCCTGAAAAGATTCAGCCATCTTTTGTATCTTTCCTTACCACTTAAAGGCTAGGAAAGGTCATTTTTCCCAATAGTAAATGTAAGGAAATGTCACAATTAATGTCACATTTTTAACCCATTATATGGACCTTATACCTCTGATAAATATAGTTACTCTATCAAAAATAATAGTGCTGACTTGCTTTTTAATGCATCCTGTGTTGTTCACTCAGAAAACAATGATTAATCTATAAAAGCAAGAGTTCATAATATAAAGTAGTAAGAGAGTGTGTCCAATAGGAGTACACTCCACTGGGTGAGGTAGAATATCAAAACTTTGTCTATAGTGTGCAAGGGTTTCCCATGTTCAACACTACTCAACACTATCAACAGTTCACTATCGCCAGTAAAAGTGTTTCTACAGGGTACATTGGTAGTAGGACACTCTCCCTTAGTACTATATGAACTCTTTGATAAAAGCATATGAGAAGTTGCTGCTAAAATACAACTCCCCTTGTTGTGTCTGTTGATGGGGTACTGGAACTTGTAGTTTTGATTCAGGTCATAGCTACATTATAAATTTTCTCATGTGGTAGAAACTAGAAATCTTGGCAAGAGTATTTTTTAAGTCATCCTTAGTCTACTGCACTCAGTGTTTCAATTCTGCATTTCATTGATCGTCACATTCTATTATTGATATGGCTCCATATCTGTTTCTCACACACTTTACAGATTTCCTTAGTTTCATAACCTCCTTTTAACTTAGGCCAGCTGCTTTTCCTCTTTCTAATTGCAACATCAGCTATAATAAAAATGAAACCACAATAGTGATTATCAGCTCATTCAGCAGAAACAACTAATGCATAATGTAACAAGACTTGCCTTGTCTTGTATTAATTGATTGGAAGTTTCTTGCTTGACATCAGGAGGTAAACCATTACTAAGAAAACAATCCCACAATTAACATTTCGTTACTAATGACAACTGAACCCACAATCGATCCTTTGTTATTTCGATCCACTGCTTTGATCACCATAGATGCCGCTAATAAAATATTCAGCGATGGTAAGCTACAAGCTTCGTTTTAAAAATTGTTCCGTTCCGTGTTTCCGTGGTTTAGCCCCTAATTCCGTTCCGCCTCGTTTCCGTTCCGTCGATTAGACCCCACCTTTATGTTACGCAAAACATGTGTGGCGCAAGCTAAAATGTTATTAAGCTGTTTGCTATGGTTGTGTCCAGGTAAATAATGGGTTGAAAAGCTGCCAATCCATGCAATAATGGAATAATGTAAATGGACTGCCCGCCCGTATGCAAATAGTGGTATGCCTCAGCCTGGTGGACGGGAAAACATAGAATTGTTTTGGAGTGTCCTTATATTGAAAGGATAATTAAATATTTCAAGTAAAATATTTGCTCCACTACAACTGATAGTGTATATAAGAGAGGACTGCCTATGGTACTAAATACCTTGGAAATCAATTGTACTAACTATGCGTCGTCGTTTTGTTGGTTGTAGCGAGGGTGAGAATCGGAAGTTGAAATATTTGGACCCTGTTACAGTACATGCTCATCTAGAGTGGAATAAAATATTTCAGAGGGGTCAGAGAAAAAGTGTATCGGGGTCCACTTTTTGTGGGTCTAAATATATCGTTACAGGCCTTATATAAAGAAAATTGACCATGCAAACAGCGGCGGAGGAAGTAGTTGATATGAGGGGGGGGCTCCGCTGAGCTGACCCAGACTTATTTCTATAGTTCGGTAAGGTGAGACCAAAAAAAAAAAAAAAAAAAAAAAAAAGGTCACAACCAACTGACAAGAATTTTCCACCTCACCAGCTACCATTTCTAGCTAATAAACTACATAAAAATCCTTACATAGCTCACTACACACTGACTACTTTATTAGAGTGACTGCTCTATTAGAGTATCTCGATCTTTATCGAAAGATAATTTCGGTGTGATATCATTCTGAGGGGGGACTTAGCCCCCCCTCAGCAGACCGAAGGGGGCTTTAGCCCCCTAGCCCCCCCCTTTCCGCCGCCTATGCATGCAAAGGGAATGCCGAAGAGCATTTAGGAAATACATGTTTAACACCATATATGACCCAAATCAAAATGGCAAGAAGAAACGGCTGTTTCGACATATCAAATCAATACGAACAGATTATTGTGGCTTGGGAGCACTGCACAAGAATGGCACCAACTATACTGACAATCAGATGAAATCTGAGATTCTTAATGAACAATTTTCGTCAGTGTTTACTAGGGATGATGGTTCAGAGTTGCCACACATGGGAGATAGTCCATATCAAGATATTCCTTTTGTTGAATTTGATTTATCTGGTATTACCACCTTACTAAATGATCTCGATCCCACCAAGTCTTCAGGTCCTGACTGCATCCCTACCAAATTACTGAAAGTTCTAGCAACTGAGGTATCTCCTTGTCTCCAGCTACTTTTTTCTGCCTCCTTAAATCAATGTACAGTACCACCAGAATGGAAAAAAGCATTAGTTTGCCCACTGTTCAAAAAAGGAAACAGAAAGGATCCATCAAATTATCGGCCAGTGTCTCTTACTAGCGTATGTAGTAAAGTCATGGAACATATTATATACAGCAATATCATGTCACACATAGAATCAAAAAATATCTTGTCAGGAATGCAATTTGGATTTCGGAAACGTCGTTCTGCTGAGTTACAGTTATTGCAAACAATCCATGATCTAGCTTACAAATTAAATCAAAAAAGCCAAACAGACATGATTTTACTTGATTTCAGTAAAGCTTTTGACAAATCATCACACCATCACTTCCTTCTAAAATTGAACTATTATGGAGTTAGAGGTAATATACTAAACTGGATCACATCTTTTCTGACTGGATGTACACAGAGTGTTGTGTGCGGTGGATGCACCTCCACCCCCTGTAATGTTTTAAGTGGTGTCCCACAAGGCTCTGTACTAGGTCCTCTGTTATTTCTTATATACATAAATGAAGGAATTAAGTTCTATTTGTTGCTTATATGCTGATGACTACATACTATATAGGAGAATTGACAGTTTTACAGATGTTAGAGCCTTGCAAGACGATCTGCAACTTTTGGAACTATGGGAGAAAAAGTGGAAAATGTCTTTCAACATCGTTAAATGTATGGTTATATCAATAACTCTTAAACAAACCCCAATACATGCTAATTACATCCTTCATGGAAAACAACTCACTATGGTCGAGTGTGCCAAATACCTGGGGGTATCAAATGACTCCAAGCTATCTTTTAACCAGCACGTGGACAATGCGTGCAAAAAGGCAAACTCTGTATTAAGTTTTGTAAGGAGAAATTTTGTGAACTGCTCACGTAAAATCAAAGAAGATCTGTATCTTACATAGACTATGTCAAATCCACTTTGGAATATGCAGCTACAGCTTGGGCACCTTATACAGACAGTCAATTAACAAACTGGAGTCTGTACAAAGACGAGCAGCTCGTTTTGTGATGCATGATTACTACCAAACTAGCAGTGTATCAAACATGTTATTACGTCTTAATTGAAATACCATGGAAACACACTTCAAACATCTAAGACTTCAAATGTTGTACAAAATTATTCATAGTATCGTGGATGTCTCACTACCCAACTATATAACACATAGAACAAGGCATACCAAGGGCAGTGACCTTAAATTTATACAGCCAGACACAGCTATTGACGCATACAAGTACAGCTTCTTTCCTACATCAATTCGATTATGGAACAATCTATCTATAGAAACTATAAATTGTAACAATTTAGATACTTTTAAGGAACATTTAAATAGCACTAGATTGTAACTTAGCCTAAATTATTACACCTATTGTAACATACTCACTTATGTGAGTTCTACAATTATTACCTATAATAATAATAATAAATTTTCAAGAAAAATTTAGATACCATACAAGTAAGAGCAGCTACAAGGCTATAAACCATTTCAGCATTGCCAAAATAAACTTTTATTCACAATTTTCCCGGAAGTTACCAGCACTCTTTGCCATCACCCTATGTTAGAAGTGCTAGACAAACACTGGTATTAATTCATAATTAATTAGCTGGAGCCACCAGACCATATATAATGCATTGCTAGACTGGAAGAAACCTCTTGAGTGCTAATAAACTGATTTGTCTGGAATATTTTAACCTTTAATACTCTTATTTACCTGCAATTTTATTTTATAAAGGAAGCCTTTCACTTCAATTGATAATAATAATAATAATAATAATAATGCTTTACAGAATAGGAATTCTGAGGGTCTACCAGTGACCTACACTGATAGCCTAACATACACTATAACTATACACTAACATGATATTGAAGCTATGAAGTCTATATCAGATGAATATCATTATTATTCAACGCCATGAAAGGATACTGCAGCCTAAAATTAAATAGGTGTGGCCCTAAGATTGTTTATAAATTGATAAAATTCCCATTTGGCTCAAATAAAATGACCTTTGAGCACCGCCAGAGTTGCAGCCGATTGTACCTACATTGAAAAGACGCATTTAAAATCGGTAAGTATACATACTGCACTTACGCAATCATACAACATTACAGCATAGCTATGTACGTAGCTACACAATAAAATACACCAAGGGCTAAATAATAACGCAGTGGGGTACTTGTAGCGATGGCACGTAATATTTACTACGCGTGGCAATGGCTATTATTTGCAACGCATGGCCGTGTAGCATTCACCGTTTGTAAAAAGCGCGGCAATTAAATAACCGTATATGCATGTAATTACCAGGGGCCATGATATCAAACTTACCGTACCTTTTACACGGATTCATTCATGTATACAAGTTTGCCAGAAGTCATGACTACAAATTGACAGTACCACTTTCAAGGATAGATTCATACACGTTTAGTTACTTTCCATCTACTATAACATTATAAACAAACTACCCAATGTAAACTGCCAACGCTACTACAACTTAATGTGTTTTCTGACTCAATAACTCAATGATTGCAATTTGATTTAATTGTTGTATCTCAAATTGCACTTATACTCGCTTGCGAGGTTCTGCAATTACAATAATAATAACAATAAATTAGTTAATAAATAATCACGTGATTTCGAGTTGGTTGTTTTGTGGAGCTGGGTTAACGCTTCCATCTACCTTTAATTAGCCGCGTATTATTATTCTGGCAGTGTTCCCTGTGATTGTGGGTTACGTTTCTGTCATTACACCGATAATTGATGATTTACGGCGTGATTTTCTGCTGTTACTGTGTGAACATTAATTAGAATTGTTGATGATGAAGCGTCATAAGTTTGGACGAAACAAGAGAATACTTGCTCGATTTACATGACATTAAATATTTTCATCTGCAAAGGCTTGCTCTACTGGAGCAGAATAACAGTTTAGATCTCACTAATGATATACGTATATCAATGGCGGATCCAGGATTGGGCATTTGGGGCAAATGCCCCCCCCCCCCCCCCCCCCCCCCCCCTTTGTGGAGGAGCCATAGCTACTTCTTTGATTGAAATACTACACCTTGTCAGTCCATGATCAATAGTATCTATATAACTTATATAATATCCATATATTACTACTATATACTTAAAACAAAACTTAAAGCAACTGTCAAACTGTCACCCAGCACCTTCGTGCGTACTAAGCGCCTCTAATGATAATTATTGTATTGCTGGTTCTAAAGAAATTCTAACCTTTTAAGACTTCACAAAGGCCAAAATAGCAATAATACAATACTAAGAGGTGATTATTTGCTGCTTCTATTATGCAAGAGAATTTGCTCTCCCCAACCACCTACAACTTAGCCTGTTTGTGCCCCTCCCCTTGCCAGCTCCTGGATCCGCCCCTGTATATATATATATGTTATGTAGGGATTTTCTAGCCTGAGGATAATGCGAATCCTTGAATACCAATGGCGGATCCAGGATAGGGAATTTGAGGCAAATTTCCCCCCTCCTCACATTTTGGAGGAATCATACTTCTGATTAAAATACTAAACTTTATGTCAGGGTTAGATCCATTAACTCATGAAAACGATATGTACATTTTAGTAATATTTATTACAAATTCACTTGAAATCAAAGCAAACCAAAGTCAAACTAGCTGTGCAATTGCCCCAACACCTTCATGTGTACTAAGCGCCTCTAAAAACAATTATCGTATTGCTGTTGTTTAAGACATTCATAACCTTTTGCACAGCATTTAAGACACCACAACCATCTGCAAAAACCAAAATGTTAAAAATCAACAGTGAGACGCTACTATAAGTGGTGATTATTTGCTGCTTCAAAAATGCAGTAACTAACAAGAGAATCTGGCCTTCGCCAAGACTCTAACCACCTACAACTTAGCCTGTTTGTGCCCCTTCCCTTGCCAGCTCCTGGATCCATCCCTGAATACTCTATGTAACAGTCCAAGTGACTTGTAGGCTTTAGAGGAAATCATTTCATAATACTTTCTCCATGACAATGAGTTAGTGAAAATAATCCCTAGGTCTTTGCAACTGGGTGATCCATTGATTATGTGGTCATTTATTATGTACTGAGAGTTGAATTTGCGATGAAAGCTCATGAATACAAATGTAGAGAGGTTAAATGACAGATGATTGTTACTAGTCCAATTATAGAAAGAGTTAAGGTCTTTTTGAAGCTGCTGTATGTCCAGTATGGAAATGATTTGCCGAAAGCACTTTGTATCATCTGCAAATTCAAGTAGTTGAGATATGATGGTAGATGGCAGATCATTTATAAAGATCAGGAAAAGCAAAGGACCTAGAATGCTTCTTGTGGAACACCAGAGATTACAGGTAGGCAATCTGACAGGCGGTTTTCAACAGAGACACACTGGGATCTGTTACTTAAATAGCTGTTAAACCAATTCCATAGAGTACCTGTGATTCCTATGTTCCATAATTTAACCAATAATTCATTGTGTGGCACACTATCAAAGGCTTTGCGGACGTCAGTGTAGATAATGTCTATTTCTTCCCTTGAAGTGATTAGCTGATGAAAGTAGATGAGAAGTTGTTGTTGAGTTGAAGCATTACTTTGAAAACCAAATTGATGTGGAGTGATGGAGGGAGCTATTGTATCTATTACTTTGTCATAAACTAATCTTTCTAGCACTTTAGAGAAGACACAAAGGAGTGAAATTAGTTGTAGTTGGCAACAGAAGTTTTGTTTCCAGATTCGAACACAGGGATTATTTTGTGTGCCTTCCATTCAGAGGGTAAGTTTTCGCTATGTAAGCTGGTTGTGAAAAGGTGATGGATGGGTAAAGCAAGGGCAAAAGCACAGTTCTTTAAGATGGCAGGTGCGATGTTGTCAATTCCTCTAGCATTGTCCAGGTTGAGGGTGTTGAGAGCATCTATCACTTCTTGCTCTGTGAAGTAAATCGAGCCCAGATGATTTACAGGAACAGTTAGATGAGTTGCATCAAGTAGACAGTATTGATGTAGCATGTGTTATGGATAGGAACATTTTGACAAAGGAGAGGGAAAAGGTGGAAAAATATATGGATTTAACAATTGAGCTTCAGCAGATATGGGGTACTACTATTTTAGTAGCTAAATCGGATGGCTACAGGCTCGAGGCTACCTAGGTCTAGTCATGGATTTTTCTCCCTTTTTCTGCAACTTTTCAAACACACCTTATGTAGCTAATGTCTTTGAGCAGGCTGTAGTACCAGGTGTCCTACAGACCTTCAGCACTTGTGCTGTAAAGCATTAATAAAAAAACATTTTTTGGAGCACTTGGGACAATGTCCAGCACTCTCTTTACGCACATGGCCAGCTTACTAGTGAAAGACGTTTATGTCCACCAGCTACAGAAGACTGTTATGTTGAGAACAGCTGCAATCATCAGAAGACATCTAAGTCTGCCGGGTTCAAGTTGAACTTGAGACTGAACTCTGGCTTATATCCCACTGATTATTGTATGCATATGGTGTTAATAGCAATAATAATAATAATTGCAGGTATTGTGGAACTCCAATATTGAGGTAGTACCATTAGTTTTTGGTACTCTGGGTGTTCTACATGAAAAGATAGTCACAAATTTTAACCTGCTCCAGTTAACAGAAGTTAGTGTTCACCAATTACAGAAGACAGTGCTGCTTAAGACTGATATAATGCTGAGGAAACATCTCTCACTCTAAAGTTCAAGTTGAACTCGAGTGATATTGATTTAAATCTCCTGTTTGTATGCTTTAAAGTATATTATATGGTGTTAATAATAATAATTTTTGAGCTACTTCTATTTTAAGACGATACATGAACATTTGACTTTATTTTTGGTTTTGTCCTAAGTTCTTGGTTAGAACTACGCACTACATATCTGAACATATACCAGCATGTTATGTATAACTTTTTGCTGAGTTTGATTAAATAATAATAATAATAACAATAAAGAAATGGAAGGACTTGTATTTGCAGCCCAAGAGCAGGCCTTATCCATAAATACTGTAAAAGCTCATATCTACAAAACCCCATGCTCAACTAGATGATGGCTTTGTGATTCTTTTGATGAGACCATTGACTACCTTGTAAGTTGTTGTTCCTTTTTAGCACAAAAGGAATATAAGAGCTGGCATGATCGTGTTGCTTCTCATGTTCACTGGATGCTAGCAAAGCAAGCTGGATTCCCTGTGCAAGATCCTTGGTGGAAACATTGTCCTCCACGAGTTTGTAAAAACAATGTCTGTAAATTGTTGTGGGAATATTTCCATTGTAACTGACACCTCATTGCAACACTATAAAAAATTACATGATTTGAGTTATAATTTTTTCTATTAGCCAATGATTGATTTGTGTGACTGCTAAGGGGTGGGAAAGAACAATCATTAAGTTTTGATGGGGTAGTGCGGTTATTATCAGTGCATAAGGGTAGGTCTAAATAATGAGATAAGGGATTTATTGGAGACTTAGCACCAATGGTATGGAATCAGGTTAGATGTGAGTCTATTGTTTCTGATTCAACAGTTGATCATGAACTGGCTGAAGATTCATTGGTTGCACACTTGAGTGTTCAGGGTGTTTGGTCACCTCAAGCTGAGGTGTTGTTTGATGTCTGTGTGGTAGAAACTGAAGTTCAGTCTTATCTGACTCACACACCAAAGTCAGTACTCTTTGGAGCTGAAATTGAAAAGAAGCAAAAATATTCTGCTGCTCGTCTAGCAAGCCAAGCTCACTTTACACTTTTGTGTTGTTCTGTGGATAGTGTGAAACATCCTCCTCTATTAGAAGACTTCCAAGTGGCATTGTTGCTTGATGAAATAGAAGCTACAATGATGTTGTCTCATGGATGAGAACAAGGTTGGGGTTTGCTTTCGTGAGGGCTACTGTGTTGTGTCTGCATGGATCATGGACTGGTTGGAGATGTCTGGGTTTTGAGAAATGGTGCTGCTGTAGACAGTAACAATTAATTTTGTTTTAAATGTTTTACCTAGCTTTCCTATCTATTTTGTCTTTGCTAATGATGTTGTGTTTGTTATTTATTGTTAAACAATAGCAATGTGACCCAATTTTGGAAAACCATCCTTTTTGGCACATCAGTCAATTTTCTCCTTTGTAGCTAAAATGAGGCACTGGGTGTTTATCTATCTTGTGTCAAAAGTTCAGCTTGATATCTTGAAGGGTTCCTGAGATATAATCAATTTACTGTCTAATACATTACAAAGTAACTTTTCATATTAATGCATTGAATTCTGTGAGTGATGAAGCATGACCAGGGGCGTAGCTAGCCAGAAGGTGATGGAGGGGCAGGCATACCCCCCACGAAACACTCAAAATCATTCATAATTGCAAAAAAGGCTAATGACCCAATGGTGGGCTAGCCAACATACGGTGTTGTATTATTACAGCTTAAATAACTAGCTACGTAACCATTTCAGTACTGACTGCTTCCAATCGAGGTAGCTATATTCGTCGAGCATCATCGCACGTGCCACAACTGTACTCCAACAAATTCATCCACAGTCCGGTAGAGCTAATACTTTAGTGCAAATACAGGTTACTTTACGTTAGCCACAGCCTGTGCTGCAGTCCTAGCACACTGCTGACAGGATGACGTATTCACTCACTCCACTCAGGGAAATTCAAATGCCATGTATTGCACGAAATCCCACCTGTGTTGCTAGCAGAACTTGTAAGCTTGACTGATCCACCTGACTGACTGACAAAGTAAAAACAGACTGCACTGCCGTACGTACAAAGGTCCAGTGTGATCGACTCGATAAAATAAACTTGGTACATTTATTTAGCTAACACTTTATCACGTCGTAGACAGTAGGTTCGTAGCATCATCTGGTCTCCTTTGTCACTTGTGAGTTCTGACTCCTGCCGTGGAGAAGCGGGTCACTCTTTTTAGATTCAAAAATGTTCTATCACGCGAGTAATGTAGGCTAAATATAGAAGTATGTGTCTAATATTTTCGTTCGATGGATTCACGAGCGAGTTGAATGTTGTGTGTGCGCATTCACTAGCAACCCCTGGTGATACCGCGTAGTAGTGTACATAATTTACAGTCATTTGCGTGTCAGTTTAATACTGGTAAACTTGTGACGAAGGTTTTTAAAAAAATCATTTAGAGATGGGGGGGAAAATGCCCCCCCCCCCCTTGCCCCCCCTTAGCTACGCCTCTGAGCATGACAAATTGTGACAAATCACTTTGTTTACAAGTAATTCCATTCCTACTGTCTAAAAATATTATAAAGAGACTTCTGATAGTTAAATCAAGTGTTCTTGGTCCTATTCTTCAATTAAATGCCATGTATCATTGTCTAAGAATTAGTTTTAATCATTCTAGCACCTGAACAAATCACCCCATTTGTAAATTAATTGGTGTCCCACGCATGGTGAAATCACTACATGCCCTGATAAAATCATCCATATCTCCTAGCAGAAAAAAGCTTTGGGTGTGCAATTTCACAGGAAGAAAGCTTAATAGTTGGTTTATCCAAATATGTAAAAAAATTAATTTTAAAAAATTGCTGAAATTTTTAATTGAGTTTCCCTGAAAATTTTGCATGTGAATTGGGTCACATATTATTCTGTTACAATAATAATCACATGGTGATTTAATTTGCCATGCATTAGTTTCAATAGTAGGAGTGCAATTAATCCCGAATCGTATGGCCTTGTTTCTGTAATTGCACTGTAAAGTAGCCAAAAATAGCAGAATAACAGAAGCCTTTTAAGTGCACAAGAAAGTGATATAATGAATAGCCAATCAAATAAGCTGATAATAGAAGTCTTGTAAGTGCAACATATGTAGACATTTTGAGTAGCCAATCAGAATTGCTGACACGTGAAGCCTTTTAAGTCCAACAACAAATGATGTAATACAAAGAAGGATGATGCAATCACCTGGTAGAAGTAAATGGCCACATAGAACTGGATAGATGTGTACTACAAACCATGAAGGGTGGTCGCTATGTGATTAGTAGGCAATCACACGCATTTTCGTGCAATTATGGAATAATTGTACTCGTAACAGCCAAAATTGCACTCGGCTTCGCCTCATGCAATTTTGACTGTTACTCGTACAATTGTTCTCTAATTGCACTCAAATGTGTGTGATTACCTATACCAATAAAAAAGCTTTGCTGAAAACTGCTGGACTGCTGCATCAAATACTAAAATTAAATGTTCATCTTTGAACCTTTGTTAGGCTCTGATGATTGTTGCAATTAGGTATTTGCCAGAATTTCCTTTGCTTTGTTTTTCTGTGTGTATTTCAATAAAAATAATGATAATAATGTAATTTCCAGGTAGAGACTGTAGAGCACTTAATTTCAGGTTGTAGTCCATTGGCTGGTATGCGGCATGAGCAGTGACATGATAATGTAGCTACAGTAAGTATATTCATTCGCTATTGTGTAGTAAGTGTGGCATTCGTTGAGAACACATTTAGTGGAAGCACAGCCCCTTCTAGTATTGTGGAGAATGGCTCTGTTAAATTCCTCTGGCACTTTAATTTTTGTGGATCACTTTATATCAGATAGGTAGCCAGATATCATTGTCATTCACAAAGGTTCTTCATTCATCACAATGATCGACATATCTGTCCCTGCTCACAAACGCATTCAGCTAAGGAGGAGGAATTGCCTTCCAAGTATCAAGATATACAGATCAAGTAAGAAAGACTGTGGAGAAAGAAGGTAATAGTGGTTCCAGTAGTTATTGGAGCACTTCGCTCTGTTGTAAGAAGAGACTTTAGGGTTTTCTTGGAGATTTTGGATATCAGCACACTGAACATCTACCTTTTGCAAAAGACTGCTTTACTAGGAACCGCGACCATTCTACGCAAGATGCTTCAACTGTCAGGGTGTGGGTAGCACCTCAAGTTGTAACTAAACTTTTCACCAGTTCATGTAGTTACATTTTTCGATTAAATTAATAATAATAACAATAATATAGTAACAGAATTTTATTTTCCTACTTCATTAAACTATCAGAAATCTCTTTTAAAGTATTTTAGACTGCAGGAATAGAATTATTAATAAACATAGTGATTTGTCACCATTTATCACCCTTAATCTTTCACAGAACTCAATTAAAGTTAGTTTGTAGTGTACAGGACAGAAAATCAGCCATATGTCAGGAATGCTTAATGATATTAAGCTAAAAATTTAACAATAGCAGTACCTCATTTAAGTTATAAACAGAAAATTGACCAATGTGCCAAAAAGGTAGGTTTTCCAAGATCACGTCACAATTAACAAATGTGACCGAGCCTGCAAAAATAGGGCATGTGCGCACAAACTACACCTCATCAGGTCCGACTCAACAAACCACCAAAAAATATTCACAGGTAGAAAATATTCATGTAACTATTTCATGTAATTTATTTTTGTTGGTTGAGGCAACCGCAAAATATTCTTACTGTCAAATATTTCCTACTCTACGGTATGTGTATGTATTATTTTATGCATGTATGTATACGTATGTATACATGTATGTATGTCTGTCTGTCTGCATTGTATGTATGTATGTGTGTGTGTGTGTGTGTGTGTGTGTGTGTGTGTGTGTGTGTGTGTGTGTGTGTGTGTGTGTGTGTGTGTGTGTGTGTGTGTGTGTGTGTGTGTGTGTGTGTGTGTGTGTGTGTGTGTGTGTGTGTGTGTGTGTGTGTGTATGTATGTATGTATGTCTGTCTGTCTGTCTGTCTGTCTGTCTGCATTGTATGTATGTATGTATGTGTATGTACGTATGTATGTATGTATGTATGTATGTATGTATGTATGTATGTATGTATGTATGTATGTATGTATGTATGTATGCATGTATGTATGTATGTATGTATGTATATACGTATGTATGTATGTATGTATGTATGTATGTATGTATGTATGTATGTATGTATGTATGTATGTATGTATGTATGTATGTATGTATGTATGTATGTATGTATGTATGTATGTATATACATATGTATGTATGTATGTATGTATGTATGTATGTATGTATGTATGTACGTATGTGTGCATGTGTGCGTGCATGTGTGTGTGTGTGTTTGTGTGTGTATTTGTGTTTTTGTGTGTGCGTGTGCGTGTATGTACATATGTAAGTATGCATGTATTTTGTGTAGCATCAGCAGCACAGATTTTATCCTGAAGTTGTCCCTGTATATATTCACTCATCTAATCATAATCATTACTTTACACCCACACAACATGGCCAACCAGAGTGTGTCTGATGGAGTAGAACAATTCAGGGAAACTGGAAAAGGTACATAATTCATATAGTGCAACCGGGCATAAACCTCCAAACTTATTTTACTTCCTCGCCCACGCATTTATTTTTATATGCCACTAGATACATTCTATAATGTTTTTATCCTTTCATGTGTTGCTTTGCTCATTAGTATTTCATATTTTTTGCTTTTTTGTGGTTATACATATTTGCAGTGTCTCAGAGTGTACTTTTATAAATTGTGGTTTTCAACAAATTTCACAGAAAAATCAGTAATCTGACTTTACGATGTCATAAAACAAAAACTAAAAAGAAATTTACAAAACCCCAGCTACAAATTTTAGGCAGGTCTATCTCCTTTCAGAAAATGATGAGTATATGTAAAAATTTTGAAGTATGTGAAACTAGATACATTTTTTCGAAACACTATGAAAATCACAAAAATCACCATAACTTACTTTTAAAACATTTTTTTTAAATCTGGCACTACAAACTGTCGGGCTTGATGAGACATTTCATCTACTAGAAAATTATTGAAAAACTCAAAAGTATATAAAACTAGATACGAAAAAACCAAAAACCATAAATATACCATTTGCAAGATAATTGTGGTTGTTGCCATGGTAACCTTTGTACAAATATGTACAGATACATGAGTATAACCATGTGCAAAAAACAGAATTAAGATGTGTGGTGTATGTCTCAAGTTATAACCAGAAACATGAAATTTAACTTTTTGGAAGTACATGCCCGGTTGCACTATAACTATATTAGGAGTAGAAAAATAGGGTGCAGATGGGAACAGACTGACACTTGAAGGAGTGGAGGAGAAACACCCCTTACTTAAAAAAGAGGAGGAGCATTGCCTCCTCATCTTTTCTGGCTAAAGTAAAGCAACTTTTGTACTTAATTTTAGTCATAGCCACTTTATTAGTAGGATTCATGCAAGATAATGTTTATCAGTACTGTACATTACAATATCAAGACACTCTAATATAGCAGTCACCTAACTACTGTAATAGAACATTCAGTGGAAATGTTATGAGGTTCTACTATGCAATTTATTCATTCTGTCTCCATTATAACAGATGTATCTTTACATCATCAAGTGCATGGGTCTATCTGAAATGTCTTCATTTACTGATGCATTTGTACTTGTACAGTATCTATTCTTAATGATAGTCATTTTCATAAAATTATAGGAGTATCTTATTTAAGTACATGTTTACCACTGGAAATGCTCTCGGATCCAATCTCAAATTGCTTAATGTTAAAACTTTTCGGTGGGGCAACCCCATGGTAATTTTCACACACCAAGGTACGTATTATATTGTTATTAATTACTCTGTAACTGACAGCCACACCACATAACTCCCCATCCCCTACTTTGAGTACTGTTCTCCACACTTGAACTACCTGTATACAGCATAGAATCAACACATGATACACAACCTTACAATTAATGATTGCCATTAATGAATTCTTTGCAGTTATCACCATGCCACAATTGAAGTATCTTCACCACATCACCCTACTATATGCTGCTAGATGGAGAGTGATAGGTACACAATTAGGTCTATGCAAAGGAACGCTTGACATTATAGAACATGATAACCATCACAAAGCTGAGGCTTGTTGTAATGCTGTGGTAAATAAATGGTTTGAAGTGGACCCCTATGCTACCTGGGAAAATCTATTAAAAGTTATTGAGTCACCAGAAGTGTCCAATAATCAACTTCATCAAGGTATAATGGGGTAGTACATGGTTTTTAATAAGTATAAATTCCACTTCTGTAGGTGCAAATGCAGTATCTTTATTGTCTGAAAGAGTGCGTCAAACAAGCATGCAAACATGTTTCTTCGTTGATGAAGATATTTGGCCACCTTATCCAAGGGAATTTACCCCATTACTTTTAATTTACCATCAAGATCAACATTCACTTAAACAATCTATGGAATCATCCCAACTGAAAGCAGGTGTCTATTATGACCACCGTTCTACAGAAAAAGTTTCCATGCTTCATCATCTAAATTGCCATGGATCACTGAATGAAGTTGTTAATGCTAGTAAGATGACTAAACAACTCACAGATATCTTAATCCCATTAGAAGAGGACAGTGATCCACAGTTTATTTTAGTTGAGGGGCCGCCTGGAATTGGGAAGTCCTTGTTATTGCGAGAAATTTTGCTTAAATGGAGCAAACAACAACTACTGCAAAAAATCAAGTTACTTCTTCTTTTGCAATTACGCGATCCTGATGTGCAGCATGTGTCATTCATTGATGGCTTTCTCAAGTTGTTTTGTAAAAGAGATAAGTATGGTACAGAAATTTCCAATGCAAGTAGTGACTACTTCCACAAGAATCATGGTAAAGGTCTTATATTTATTTTTGATGGTTTTGATGAATTCCCAGAAAACCTACAGAAAGATGGCTTGATAGCTGAAATTCTTAAACGTGAGGTTCTACCTCAATGTGGCATAGTAGTTTCATCTCGTCCACATGCCTCATCAAAACTCCGACAACTAGCTACTGTAAAAGTTAATATCTTGGGGTTTGCTGAAGAAGAACGAAAACAATACATTGAACAGTCACTGAAAGGACAGCCACATAAAATCCAAGAGCTTACCGAATATCTTGAGAGTCACCTAACAATTAATGGTCTTTGCTACATTCCTTTCATTATGGTGGCACTGCTTTACCTGTACAACAAAGGTATTCCCCTTCCCAGTAATCCAGTTGATTTGTACCACTGTTTTATCTGTCTCACTATCTGTCAATATCTTGCCAAATCTGGCCATCCTCTTGAAATGGACACCACTGATCTTAACAGCATCCCAAATCCTTGCAATACAATTATCAAACAGTTAGCAAAATTAGCCCTTGAAGCTCTACATAACAACAAGCTAACCTTTACCTTGGAGGAATTGAAAACAGCTTGTCCAGGCATAAAAGTTATTCCAGGAGCCATAAATGGCTTTGGAATACTGCAGGCTGTGCAGCAATTTGGTATTACCTCTACAACAACGACATTTAATTTCTTGCATTTCTCTATACAGGAGTTCTTGGCAGCTTATCATGTCACTCAGCTTCCAGCACACCAAGAGTTGAAAATACTTCAAGAATATTTCTGGAGTGATATTCATGCTAATATGTTTTGCATGTACACTAAACTCACCAAGGCACAACGACCAGCATTCAAACAATTCCTTCAACAAAAGCAACCTTCCTTTTTGCAGAATTTCAAGCATATTTTCTCTAGTGATATAGACCATTCTGTAGAAAATTTAGCCATTTCTGAAGAGTTTCTCAAGGATCAAATAAAATGTCTTCGCCTCTTCCATTGTTTCCATGACACTGGAAATGAACAGATTTGTCATTATATAAATGCAAAATCAAGCTGTTTTAGTAATAAAGTAATGAATCTTAGTTACACTAGCCTATATCCTTATGATTTGGAGTGTATCACACTCTTCCTTGCCAATTCACCCAACAAGGAGTGGAAGAAACTTAACCTGTGTTCCTGTCATGTTCAAGATCATGGTCTTCGTGTGTTGCATCGTGACCTGATGCAGGATGACATCACTATTAGAGAGCTCCATTTGTATGATAACAACCTTACAAAGTTGTCCTCCTCCTTCGTAAGTGACCTCACTATCCATTGCAGAGTTGAAGTGTTGGTGATTGAGGATAACAGTACCATTGGAGAGGACCCTGCGCTCTATAAAATGCTATCTGATCCCTCATCTAGACTAACTGAACTGCAAATGTACCGTACCAGTTTAACAACACATTCAGCTATTGTCTTGTTCACTGCATTAGCAAAGGGAAACAAACTGCAGTTGCTTGACATTACGCACAATAATATTACTGATAAAGCTTGTGAAGTCATTGCTACATTCTTGAAAGAAAATTCTTCTCTTCAAAGGCTTTGGATGTGGGCTAATAATATCAGTGCAGAAGCTGCTCAAAGTCTAGTACATACCCTCCAACAAAATAATGTATTACAAGGTCTAGGACTACCTAATTTCCAGAGCAATGTTAAGAAGAGGATTGGATCCCTACAAGAAGAAGTTAATACTAACAGAGGAAGTAGAGGGTGCCAAACTAAACTAAATATTCATTATGTACAGTAATTACTTTTTAGTTGTTTTAGTAATAGTTTTTGCGCTATATCATGAACTATCAGCAATGGGATCATAATAATTGCAGTGGAATCTTAATAGAGCGGTCACCTAAAACCACCTTAGAAAACAGACTTGTTTATGGAAAATGCATAAAACACATATTATCATTCACTGAACTCAGAAAAGCGGTTAGGGATGTGGAATTCCAAGATACTGTAATAGAACAGTCACCAATTCTAATAGAACAATAGTATTTCATTACTTTTAATGCTGTGTTTTATGTTGAATGAAGTAAGACTGTTTTATAAAGGTGATTTTCATTCCATATGATATTTTATGATGATTTTTGGACATGTCATTTTTAGTGGTGTGCGGCACTTTAGGAGGGAACACTACTAAGCGATTGCCCCTTTGTTTATTTCGATCAGCCATACAGTGCATAAGAAAGGCTCATTACATATAAGTGCCTGTGTGGACTTAATCCAAGCAGATAATTAGTTTTCTAATTATTATCTAATTATATTGTTTATGTTTTTTGTTTGCTAGCTGATGATAGAGTAGCTACAGTTGTGTTGAAAAAATATACAGTACTACTGCACTGTTTTTATATAGTGAACAAGTCACATAAAATATGTAGTATTTGAATTTCCCTTAATTAATGCTTATAAGCAGTGTTCAAAGTCACTTTTAATGCATTTGAAAAAATGTCCATTGTTCCAAAAATTAAGCTCCATATTTGGTCCATAATGTCAGTTAAATGAAATATCCAGGCCATCTCTTGAGACTCATCATAAAATATCTAGATTACAAATTCTACACAAGGCATTTCATCATCAGTTTGCTATCTCCATTCCATCATATTATTTGCCATCAATGATAACAACCAGATCATACACTGTCTTCATCCACAAGGTTATATCAGAACAGTTATTTCTCCAGAACTATTAAAGAGAATGGAACACCTTGCCACTTAAAATGCATCACTTTTACAATCACATTACTGTACTTGTAATTAGACAATTGGTTTGTGCATTGTAATTCTCTTTTTTTCCTGAGCCTTCCTACAGGGCTGACTGCTCAGTATAAATAAATAAAACAATTGATGATGTACTACAATTGTGACCGAATTTGACAAAACAAGGCTTCCACACACATCCTATTTTCTGACTTTAATCAGCTGTAACTTGACTACTCAGCAGGCTATTGGTCTAAAATTTTCACAACGTCCTTCCATAGCATAGTACAATACCAGGTCAAAATTTGAAACTAATGGCATACTCCTACATTGAGTTATGGTACTTCAAAATGGATGTGTGTGGAAGCCTTGTTTTGTCAAATTCAGTCACAATTTACATTGAAGTTTCCGCTTCAAATAGCCTGCTGTTCTTTAAGATGGTTGCTGTTTGTGACCCAGTCTGGGAAAAGTGGTGTTATTGCCTATTTAAAAGTATCGAGAAATGCAATTTTTAATAATATACGTAAGTATTCAGTCACCACTGGTTGCACCAAATTTTCACATGTTTTACGCCAATTCCTTACCCATCCATGACAGCTATGTTTACTGCATTTTAGATAATTTTAAACTCAATGTTGACTGTATCAGGTGAGCTCCAAAAGGGGTGGGAGGCAGGGGGCAAGATGTTGTTGTCAAAAATTTAAGAGGAAGGCGTAGAAATGACTAACTAAGGGTCATTCAGATCTCAAAACTGGCTAAAATGAAAGAACATTTACAGCACAGGTATTTCTTTATTCAACACCATGGAGCTATACACACAGTAAAAATGAGTAGTGAATGCTATGGCAAATAGTGAACGTCACTGCAAATTCTTAGTGACAGTTACTAAAATGTACAGTGATGCTTACTATTTGTCACAGTATTCACTACTTCTTTTTAACTGTGCAGCCACATACAGCCATCCCCTGGCTGGCCAGAGCTCCATTGAGGCCCCAGACCACTTGTACGGATTGCCAGTATGCTTGGGAAAAGCAGCTAGCAAAAGCAGACCACTCAAGTCTAGCTGATTTTGATTATGAAATTTGATGGTTTATTAATGTAGTTTTGTGCTCTCGGGGAAAAATCAAATCTGCTGTCATGGCTGATAAGACCAGTTTTCCCACATCCATTAGAGCATTTCATTTTCTATGCAACTGCTTTATAATTGTGTGAGTGTAGCTGTGATGTGTATATTCTTTCTAGTGTACAATGACAAGAAGTGCACTTTACTGTGTTACAAAAAACCATGCATCAGCATGGTTTAGTTATGTAGCATACATTTTAGAATACATACTGTAGTATTGTTGGACTTGGACTTTGTTTAACTATTGTCATGTTGTGTTTTTTCATCTTAACCACTGTATACATAGCTATACTGCATGTTTATGTTTGTCATATTGGTTACAGTAAAATGAATTAGCCACCAGCAGTCCAGCATACTATATAGCCATAATATTAGTGTTGTAAAAGTATTGGCATATTATAAGGTGTTCATGCATATCAAACTAGATTTTAATCCAGCTTACCAGTATCAAGATTAAATAATAAGATGGACCCAGATGATCTAGTGTGCCAGTATTGACTCAAGTCTTTTGTCAGAATTTACAGTGTAACTTTCATCTTTTTCCAATTATGCTGCAATTCTGGCACCCGTGCTATATTATAGTATGTACTGGATCCTGAAAAACAACTAAAAATGAAAAGTGGACTTTCTCAAGAGAATAAACACTTCAGCCAACCAGATGATTATAGTGGTGACAGTAAAAGTGTCAACAGCCGACATGTGTAGTTTGACTCCATTACAAGTTTGGTAAAGGGTTTTAATAGATATTACACTTTTATGGCTATCCTATAGGAAATGTATGGTGGAAATTTTGATTACCCATATAAATTATTGAGTCAGGCATTTGAACAAAAAGATTTTGAAATATTTTTAGTGGGTTGAGTAGTACTGCAAGTGTGAGCCAAATTGATCCAGCTCAATGAGTACTATGAAATGTCCTCTATACAACAATGACTGCATTTTGCTTGCTACATGAATTTATTTCCATTACATACTAATTTGCTGTTCTACAAATGTGACCGGGCCTGCGAAAACAGGGCATGTGGGCACAAACTACACCCCATTACACAACAGGACATATCTCTGCAGTGGAATAATCTATTTACATTCTGTAACCTGTGTTATAAAGCCAATTAAATTTTTAAGTAACGCTAAAACATTTATGGCCATAGCATGATGGAATACAAAGTTAATTGTGGTGAAAGTTTGGAAAAGTAGGCACATTTTGTGTGCCCACATGCCCTATTTTCGCAGGCCCAGTCACAAATTGTCATAACAAAGTTACGGGTCGAAGATATGTTCTTATTTAGCAGTGATGATGATGATGCTAGTGCAAAGAGTGATTGCTAACAAGAAGAAGCTATACTTGATCCTTTGACTACCATCTCAACAAAGCAGACATGATTATCTGATGATCATGACTTGCCTTCTTCTACTCCTGCATCAGTAACAGAATCTGATACTTATTCACAGAATAACAAACATAGAAAGTATGTTAAACTGCCCCACTGATGAATGTGAATAAAAAGGAAAGTGTGTATATGTGTACTATGTATTACGTATCTAGTATATAAGCCACTGATGGCTTCTCGATGTCCAAGTAGTATGTATTATGCCTGATGTATGCTTTTGAGAGATACAGTACTCTTAAATTTTTATTATTGCTCAGTTGTCACCCACTATGTCCCAACTATGGTCTTACACAATTGTATCTGGAATACTCCTAGAATGCCTCATACATCTGTGAATGATATTGAACATGCAGCAACTATTCTTTAAAGTATCTCGATTGTTCTAGAGGCAATAAATCCAAATAGTTAAATGTCTGCAATTTTATATTATACTAGTATAACAATGCTATCGGCTTCATGCCAAATGTTCAGAGCTGCAGTTCCTTTGATACCCAATGTACAAAATCTTGCCTCTTATGCAAATGTTACACTCATTGCTATTTGTCTACTATGTATGACCATAGTAATGGGCAATATTATGTAGGTGTATGAGTGTGTGTGTGTGTGTGTGTGTGCGTGTGTGTGTGTGTGTGTGTGTGTGTGTGTGTGTGTGTGTGTGTGTGTGTGTGTGTGTGTGTGTGTGTGTGTGTGTGTGTGTGTGTGTGTGTGTGTGTGTGTGTGTATGAGTGTGTGTGTGTGTGCGTGCGTGCGTGTGTGTGTGTGTGTGTGTGTGTGTGTGTGTGTGTGTGTGTGTGTGTGTGTGTGTGTGTATGAGTGTGTGTGTGTGTGTGTGTGTGTGTGTATGAGTGTGTGTGTGTGTGTGCGTGTGTGTGTGTGTGCGTGTGTGTGTGTGTGCGTGTGTGTGTGTGTGTATGAGTGTGCGTGTGTGTTTGTGTGTGTGTGTGCGTGTGGGTGTGTGCGTGTGCGTGTGTGTGTGTGTGTGCGTGTGTGTGTGTGCATGTGTGTTGATGAATACATGTATGTATGTGAGTCAATGTGTGTGTGTGTCTGCATGTGTAATAATACAGTCTGCTGCAGATCTTCTGTAAAATGTACATTGAATGAACATTGAACATTGAAATTAACACAGGAATGAACATTGTTTGATTTTGTGGCACCTATTTTTTCTGTATAAATAGCCAGCTGTGGTTATATTTTTTACCTTCTATTTCCCTTGAATGATTGAATGAACTGCTGTTAATCTACTTCAAGCTTGTGCACCTTTTAAATGGTCAAAAATATCATATTGTACTGGGATAAGTGTGACCCATTCATGTACAGTATCTTGTCCCAATATAAATCTAAAGATGAAGTCAGTATAGGCCCATCTGGGTATATGAGATTCACTGCATAGGTTAGCTGCCAGTATGCAAATCATTGCACAGTACAGATCATAATAATGAAATGACTGCTCTATAAGTGTATGTAATGTATCACTATACAAAACAGTATGATTTCTACATACAAGGTGCTGTCACACTTTAGGTCATACTGGGAAAGGATTTTTCTTTATCATTCTTTGAAGGAATATCAGAAATAAGCCCAGGAATGATTGAATTATTCACATAAAATACTGAGATATAGATACTCTAATAGAGCAGTCACTTACTCTAATAGAACAACCAGTAGAATAATTCATCATGTTGTTACAGCTTTCTTGACAAATTGGTTCCGCTAAATTTAGCATTATTTACTGTCAGTGCACTTTCATTACAAAAGTAAACAAAAAATTTGCAATATTAATTTGTAGTTTTGAAAATAATGAGTACAGTTTGGGAATGATAAAAGTATAACATTTTGGAATAGAATATTTTGTGCACAATTCCCAAAAATCTATTCTTTTGTCAGCAAAGCTGCTTACAGAGAAATATTCTCAGCATTGCTTGTTGTGCAGTTAGCTAAATTATCAAACAGTCAAAACGTGGAGCTGGCTACATATGAAAGAGCTACAGTAAGAAAGCAAAAAGCTAACCAAGCATTGTGAGAGAATCTAAGCAGCAGGAATATAAGCAATAGAAAACTGGAAAAAAACTACAGTAGTTTGCAGTCAACATTAAGCCCCAAAGATCATTAAGTTTGCTGCAACAGGTATTGCATAGCTAACATGCTGTTACATTTGTTTAGTTACTGGAACTCAATGTTTTGCTGCTCAGAAGCAAAGAAACGAACCCATGTAGTAGATATTAGCTGGTAGTTATGCAAAAAACCTTGAACATTGACTGCAACATTGGTTTGCAGGGAATCAAGTTAAACCACAGCTGCATCCAATGGCTCTAAAGACCTATACTAACCTCTACAACATCCTGGATGATGCAATAATCCTGCATGGGTCCATCACCTTAAAGTAAAAATCAAACCCAAAAGTGTTCTATTTTCAAACAATGCACATTAGACTTGATTCCTTTTAAAATTACAATTGGTATTTGTGTATTACGTGTACTCAAGGGTAGATTTAAGGGGGTGTATGGGGGCTGAAGCACCTCCCCTCCTCCTATATGCTAGCTAGAAAGGGTGTAGAGGCTACATTACAAGTGCAGTTGCAACTAAAGCATACATGGGGAATACAAATATGGAAACAGTGAAAAGAGAAGAGCTAATTTCTTCTAGGAATCAATCAAATTCATGTTTCAGGAGGTAAAACTGCTACTAAGCTGCCAAACATCGAAATACTCTAATAGAGCAGTCAACTACTCTAACAGAATGTCTATCATAAAAATATTCTATAAATCCAACTCCTAGACCCTTCAACTTTGAACTCAAACCATACTGCAGCAAATATGCCGTGCTCTTTATATGAAAGCTAAAGTTACCACTGCTAGAAAAGTAATAGTTAAAGTGGCTCACATTGCTTATTCAATAAGATTCAGTCAAAATTATTGCCAAATTCAATCTCAGAAAGCTAAAGTTGCAAAAACTTTCCTTTAAGGGGATGCACCCATACCCCTAAACTAAATGTGCATGATGAGTGTGCTTCACACACTGTACTACTTGTATTAACTATTACCAATTGCTACATTTTAAAGCTCCCACTAAGTTTCCTCCTAGCTTAGCACCCCACCTTGAGAAATCCTAGATCCACTCCTGGTACGAATAGCAAGAATCGTGTGGGAAGCCAAATAGATTAGCTCATATAATAATGTTTTGATGTGTGCAAGTTATTAAACACATTATGACAGATGTCATTCTGCAACATATTTACATAATACAGTATTGATCTTGGCCAAGTCCAGCTCAGGAATTGAGAATTTGTATGCTAGAGCATTAAACTTAATTGTCTATTGCTGGGTACAAATGGAGTGAATATCTGATTATAGGGACAAAGCATGGACAATATGCACAATTGCTTTGTTGCTTACATTACTGTAAGTGTAATGCCCATTTGTTTATGGGATATTTAAGGGATATAATGCATAGATTTGCATTCATTATCAGTTCACATCAATCAGTATGACCATATACCCCTGTAGAAGGGCATGTCGTGAAGTTATGACATAGCAAGCCCATTTTATTTGTATAATTAATGATGTCATTAGTTGAACATGACATCAGTTGAATACGTGCCTAACAATGTTGCTAGCAACCAAATTAACTCCAGCTCTAAGCATTTCTCACCGAACTACAATCATTCCTTCATCAGTTCAGACTGCTTATTAGGCACATCTTGCTAGGCCATTCAAAAATACAGCTATACTGAGCGCCGCAAGTGTGGATTGGTACTAATGATTATTGTGCTTCAACGGCTGCTCATATGTCACAAACCACAACAACTAATTAGAAAAGGTTTTCTATTCCAAGTTGCAAACTCTCCCTTGGCAGTGCGATCATACATGGATAATATACATGAGTTATCATCCATATTTAAATGCACAACAACACATTCTATATACTTGCTTAATATTAGCAGTACACAATCATAATAATTAAAGGGCTTTTGTTTATCACAGCAAGGAAACATTCTTATGGTAACATGATCTATTGGGATAGACACAGGCGGAGACTATATCAAAACCATTTTAATAACTTTATTTGTCTCATGACTTTGTTTGTAACCTCATGATTCCTGTAATAACAGTACTTACGGAAATAACATATTAAGGTACGTACCTACACAACAACACTGTATCTTAATAGGAAACACCATTACCAACATTACTGTTAATGATAACACATTTTTACATAGAAGCTTTCCCTTAACTGAGAACACTATTTTACAATGGACTAAAGTAAATTCCCACTAGTATTTGTCTTGGAGGGGTACCACTGTAATTCTTACATGCATGGTACAAGCCAATGACAAGCTATAGTCATCCAAAAACTTTAATCCTATATCTATATACAAACTTTAAGAAAGCAAACAGGTTGGATTATCACTCAGTGGATCACATATTTTAGATGAGAATGTAAAATGTCATTTACTGTGCTAAATTTATTGCTTTAGAAGGTTATTGACACACTGATGATTGTACTAGAGTAGTTGATTGCTCTATTAGAATATCTTTTTTTCATAAAACTTAGCTTTGTTCAAGCAATATTAGCTCATTGTAACTTTACGCAATTTCAAAACAACAAACACATGATTTTTTGAGGTTTATTAAATACCTAGAGTTTGAGCCCTAGACTTGAGTCCACTAAAGCCTAAGGCCCTTGGTGGCTACCTAGCAGTGTGATTATGCAATATGCAACCTTACTATTGTTCAATGGAATATGTAACAAACAAAACTACATGTATACTGAACTCTACACACCTACTATGGGATGTACACGTGTTCTCACATTAAAGGTCAACATTACTACATGTGGTTACATTTCATGGAACTGTGACAATGAGACTGCAAAATTATTATTTTATCTAGTTTTGATATGGTTTCCACTTTTGTCTATCTTTGCAGATCATATTACAATAAGAATGTTCCCTTGCTGTGATCAACAGAGTTCACATAACTTCATAGAACTAAACTATGCCAACAATAATAGCAGTCATATGTGATTAGATCTATAATACACATTCTGTGTAACAATCACATGCTTATCTGATGAAACATGTATACAAAACTATAATACAAACTGTAGTTAAGGTGGAAATGAAGTTAAGTTATAAGTTATATAATTCTTGCATGCATGGTACAAGCTATAGTCATTCAAAAACTTTAAACTGCTTTATCTACAAACTTTAAGTATCACTCAGTGGGTCACATAATTTAGACGAGAATGTAAAATATCATTTAATATGCTATTTGCATTGCTTTAAAATGTTATCAACACAATGACTGACTACTAGAGTAGTTGACTACTCTATTAGAATATCAAAATCTTTTTCATAAAACCCAGCATTGCCATATTAGTTCATTAAAACTTTTTAAAACAATAAACACACTATATTTTTATTTTTGAGATTTGTTTAGATACCTGGAGTTTGGATCTTGCACTTGGTAGGCCTGGGGTTCTATGTTGGCTACCTAACATGTATCCGTCGAGACTGATCCCGTGAGCTACTGTGCACCTATGTGTAGTAAAGCCTGTGAGCAATCTGATTTTGCATAGTGCAGTCTTACTATTGCTCAATGGAATATGAAACAGCAAAACTATACTAAACTCCACACACCCACTATGGGATGTACACATGTTCTCACGTTAAAGGTCAACATTATTACATGTGGTTACATTTCATGGAACTTTGTTTTGTTGTGATAATTTAAGTCATGAGACTATAAATTTAGTTTTGATATGGTTGCCGCCTTTGTCCATCTTTCTAGATCATATTACAATAAGAATATTCCCTTGCTGTGGCTAACAAACTTCATAGAACTAAACTATGCTGAACAACAGCAGTCATATGCAATTAGATTTACAATATTGCCCATACAGATTCTGTGTAACATTATCTGATGAAACATGTATACAAAATTATATACATATGATACACAAGTAGATAGTGCATGAAAAGTTTAAATGTGACCGGACCTGCGAAAACAGGGCATGTGGGCACAAACTACACCCTGTCAGACTAAAGGTCATATCTCAGCACTGGAACAGAATATTTGCATTCTGTAACTTGCATCATAAAGCCAATTAAATGCTTACTGGTTGATAAAAATTTCATTGCCATAGCATACTGGCCACGTTATGAGTCAAGGAAGTTTGAAAAAGTAGGCAAAAATCATGTGCCCACATGCCCTGTTTTCGCAGGCCCAGTCACAAATTTCAAAAGGTACAGTATATATATATATTACACACCAGCTCAAAAATATACAAAATCAAACTTTGCTTATAGTGTAGCTGTAAACACTGATTAAATCATAAATGGTTTTTCTACATGGATCATAAAAGATGAGATAGCTGTTATGTTAGTGTATGCAATGACAACTTAACTGCAAGATTTCTACCTTTAAGGAGCCACACTTCAGTACAAACTGGGAATGAGTTCATTCTTTGTAGGGATACAGGAACTATGCTCAAATAATAAGGAATTATTAAGCCATTTCAGATCATAATTCACATAAACATATTTCTGATATTAAATAAAGTAGTTGCTTATTCTAATAAAATAATCAGCAGAACATTCATTACTTTACTACAACAAAATGGTATGGCTGAATTTGGCATTACTGTACTTTTTCCACAAGCCTATTATGATTTTAAACTTGTCTCATTTGTCTCCATTATTCCCAATATATGCTACGAGAAATTTTTATCTTTAGACTTTTTTATTAGAGTATTAATGACCTATGAATGTTCTATTAGGATATTCCAACAAGAGATGACTGTTCTATTAGAGTACATTTCAGCCTCTCTGATAACCAATGCACTAAACACTGGCCTATTATGCTGGCATCATGCACAATGCTTTGGCCTACCTATTATGCCCCAAATTATGCTGGCATCATTGACGCAAGCCTGCTACTGCTATATTGGTGTAAAATATTTCAATATAGGATTCCTTTGTAGGATGTTGCATAAATTTGTATTCATTATTGAATAATCAAATTTAAATTACATCAAACAGTGTGACTCATCACATGAGCTCATTCCATAAAACATAGTATGTACATGTTTACAGGTAGACATATAAGTACTAGGTATAAAGTATTAGTGTTTATTAAAAATAAGTTACCACAAAAAAATTAATGATATAATTTTCTTGGAATTTCTGAATTCAAAGAAAATAGGGATAGATTTGCCTGTTACAAATGAGTAGCTGAACCAAGTGTCCTATTAAACATGTAACTCACTACACCTACATGTGTACCACATCACATAGGAGTGTTAAGCTAATAATATCCATTGCAAAAGAGTGTACGTTATTATGCATAATAATATGGAAAAAGTTCCCATCCCAAATCAGCACACTCTCTCTTTTCATGCATAGATAACATCGCATCCAAATTCAAATGCACAAATGGCATTCTACTTCCTTGAAATTAACAATGCACGACCACAGACCTTTTGTTACCACAACAAAAAGAAAAATTCTTATGGTAACATGATCTAGTGGGATAGACACAGGTGGAGACTATATCAAAACCATTTTAATAATTTTATTGGTCTCATAACTTTGGTTGTAACCTCATGATTCTTGTAATAACAGTACACAACTAGTTTAGGGGTGTAACGTGAAATAACATTATATTATGCATATGGTAAGGTACCTAAACAAGTATCTTAAAAAGAATTACCAACATTACTGTTAATGATAATGCAATGTTACTTAATATTACTTTAAAACCTCGTTTTCAGGTGGAGGGTGAACCTAGAATTCGAGAAATAGGATGTTCTAGGCATATCAAAGATTCAAGAAGAGGGATGCTGTTATCACAATATTTGTCATGTAATTCAATTATTCTTAAGCTAGTAATTGACATATCTGTAGAGCATAACTGGAAATAAAATCTCAGGAAGTAGGGGAATTGTTAGCTTCAGAGATGCCTCAAATTTCAGAATTTATTAATATTGTAGTTGTAAATGGAAGTACCTGAACATCATATAATATATTTTGGAACTGAAACTGAATGTATTCACCATTGAGCATCAAGTAACCATTCTTGGGAAAGGATTACCATTTTTCAGCACTTAAAAAGGAGTATGGAATTCAACATTTGTAAGGCATAATGCTTACACAGTAATAAGATTGGTAGAGCAGAAGTCAAGCAAAAGGTTGCTATGTATAGTTCAGCTCGCTCACTGTATCGTTGCTTTTAACAGCAGAGTTTTATGAATCATTCCATTAGAGTAATTTAATATCCTATTCTTGTTGTGTTAAAGCACAATGTGACTGGGCCTGTGAAAACAGGGCATGTGGGCACATGATTTTTGTCTACTTTTTCACACTTCCTTGACTGATAACTTTTTACATCATTATGCTATGGCAATGAATGTTCTAGCCATTAGTAAGCATTTAATTGGCTTTATGATGTAAGTTACAGAATGCAAATAGTCTGTTCCAATACTGAGATATGACCTGTAGTGTGACAGGGTGTAGTTTGTGCCCACATGCCCTGTTATCGCAGGCCTGGTCACAGGTCATATTTTTATTCCTTCCCTTGCTCTATATATATTGCCTTTACATAAGATACATTTATACCCTGTACCTATACGTTAATGGTGATGTCAACTAGATAGGATTTTGCTGTTGAAAATTTGAAGAAATATGTGACTGGTTACAATAAGTGGGAACCCGACAAGTTTGCATCACAACTGAAACTTATAATGCCAATGGCTACGTCCATGCACTATCATACTTACTGTATATCCACAGTCTTGTTTTTCCATCCTTACTCTGACTGTTTTTCTGGTGGGCCCAGATTGTAAGAGATTCTGGTGACTCATCTACTAACTAAGCATAGTTGTTGACCAATCTAAGGGGTACAAAACTGTCTGTAATTATGTATCTTACTCAATTTAAGTGCTGCTGTGGGTTTTGTGAGGCTGTATTTTGACCTCTAGCTTACCATTGTCTTCTCCTAGCATGCCATTATTTACCCACCCACCACTGCCTACCCTCTCCATACCTATGAGAGTGCTAGTGGTATAGATTTGATTTGAGTTTTAGTTTAACCTTATGGTAATCGGCATAGCTGTTCTACCTTACCGTAGCATTACACACATATGGGGTTACACATAAAAGTACAAGCAGACAAGGTGACACACACAAAAACAACTATAATACACAAATAAAAATACAATTAACTATTCACTACACAACAAGAAGTCAAAAACAGTAGCCGGAAAGTTTGATGATAAAAGACGTCATCAGGTAATCCATTCCAACATTGTGCAGCAGCATGTCGTAGCAAACCCACTGAACAAACCTATTTGAAAATAATAGGAATATACACAAGGTGAAGCTTTGTTTATACTATAATTAGATAGTTAGTTCTATGAACCCCTCTTAAAGGAGACTCCTGAATTCTTAGCAACCCTTTTACAAAGGATGTTAGGATGTCCATCTATTTCACAAATCAACAGTATTAGTAGGTTGTGCACCCCTTAATTCAGGACACCTTTTTACAATGAGCAAAAATAAATTCCCCCACTGGTGTTTGTCTTAGAGGGGTTCCACTGTGATTCTTGTGTGGATGGTACAAGTCTTGAAGTGTTTGATTATATACCTATCCAACACTGCCAAGCTATTAAAAAGCAAAAGTGAGGCTGGTTTTTAGTGTTGTGTTTTGGAATTTTTGGGTATTTTTGGGCAAGAAATCCCATGGTCCTTACTATACAGTACTACTGTACTGTATGACAGTGCTCAATGGATTATGTAACAAAGAGTACTAATCATCACAATTACAATGGGATGTACATGTCTTCTCACATTTAAGGTCAACAGTACTACATGTGGTTACATTTCATGGAACTGTGTATTGTTGTGATAGTGAAAGTCATGAGACCATTAATTTTTTATATAGTTTTGATATGGTTTCCACCTTTGTCTATCTCTGTAGGCCATATTACACAAAAATAATTTCCCTAACTGCAATCAACAAACTTCACATAGCTTCATAGAACTAAACTATACCAAACAACAGCATTCAAATGCTATACTGTAATATTATCCATACACATTCTGTGCAACATTCACATGTTTCATCTGGTGAAATGTGTTTACTAAAGTCATTAAGAATAATTTTGTATGTGAAGGTTAAATTTCCCCCAGCTAAAAATATTAAAAATAAACCTTGCTTATAGCATAGCTGCCAAGACCGTATAATAGTAAATAGTTTTTCATATAATACAGATTACAGATGAAGTGACTAGGATATTTAATAACTACACTATTATGTGACCTAATTTGGGAACACAGTTGATCTAGCACACCAACAGATTGTGATATGTCTGATTTTAAACATTTCAATCCGGTATAGCTTGGGAAGGTTAAAAGCTACGAGTTTGAAATTTTCACCATGAATACAGCCAACCATGGTATCTATCTCACTTTAACCCATAGCGACCTACATGTACCTATTGATATAACCATGATTTTGAGAACCTTTTTCACAATGGTATCTGTAACACAAGCACATCACCATGTAGTGGTGGTATGCAGGAAATTGGTATATGAACAGAAAATGATGCAGTAGGTCATAGTGTTTCCAGCTCTAATAATAGGCTTTCAAAACCACCTGTGTCACTGAAAATAAAACAAATTTAACCACAAAAAACATTTGGACAATTGTCCAAGGCTGTCCATGTCTCTAACCTCATGTTTCAGCTAGCCAGTGGCATTTCAAGGCGACAAAGTGTTCCCAGTGGCTGGCACATCTTTATATAGAAATCCACTTATGAAAAGCAGCCAAAGCAAATCACTGGTAAGGCTGTGGTGCAAATGTGTATAGCATACTGATGGGGCTATCCATTTGTGGTGAAAAGTGAACTTCATTGGTATGTGCGCAGATCTAGATTTCTACCTTATTATGTGATCCAGTCTGGGAAAATCGGTCTTACCACCTATTTTAAAGTATCGATAAATACCGGTTTTAAGCAGTTAGTGTGTTGTACTGTAGCTCGCCAATGGTTGAAGCTATGTGTATCAAATTTTCACACGTTTTACACCAATTCCTTACCTTCCAGAGCACTCAACTGTGCAAGTAGCCAACAGCTAAGTTTCCCACCACTTTGGCTCACTGTATCAGCTAAGAAGGAATAAGTTTTGAAAAATCTTGGGGGGAAGTTGCAGTATAGATTGGCATTGTTATTTTCATGTTTGTAGCATAAATTGTAGGCTGTTTTCAAGCCTTCAAATTGAAGAAAATCCTGTAGCCTCTGGGTGTTGCACCCCCAGACCCCCTGAAATTCTATTATATTATGTTATAGCCATACAACAAGTCATGCGTAGGTCAGATAACTGCCTACTAAACATGTAAATCTATATACGTACCACATCACATAGGAATGATAAACTGATAATCAATAGCAAAAATTTCTGTGATACTTAATCAGCATATTACATGGGTGGACACTATATCAAAACCATTATAACAACTTTATTGGTTTCATGACATTGGTTTTAACCTCATGATGTCAGTAATAACTGTACACAACCAGTTTAGGGGTGTAACTTGGCATGATATCATAACATTGTTTATGGGAAAGCAGGTACACAACAACAATGTATCTTTAAAGAAACACCATTACAGTACCAAAAATAATGTTAACTATTACACCTCAGATTTCATTTTTATTTAAATCAACAAAAGTAGCATTTTATGTGCATTAACCAATATGATTTTACAAATAGGGTGCTAAGCTCTTTGCAAATCAAAAGATTATCATTGTTGTCAAGTTCACACAAAGAGAATTTTAGATAAAATTTATGTAGAACACAACTGACTATATCTTAGAGTACTGCAGATTTAAATGGAAGTATTTCAGTCTGTACATCAATTTGGTAGCAGAAACTTAATGCATTCACTATTGAGCCACAAGTAGTTGCTCTTGGAATGGTCCTAAAAGCACCAATGGTGAGTTGCCATTTCTGTAGTAATTGAAGGATAGAATTTCAACCTCAATAAAACAGACACAATTGTGGAGTTCACAATACAGAAATCAAGAAAATGCTTAAGGCCACTCCAAATAAATTCTCTGTTTCCCGTCCACCGCCCTCATCTAGTTACTGTCAGCTCTAAATATTCTATTATTCCGTATTCTTTCATTATTTTCCGGTTATTGTTGCATACTGACAGGCTCACTTGAAACCATGTCAGCTCACGTGTCAGCAGTGCTATCAGGTCGGCACAAACTTCATGTTTGTGCTATTTTTGCTGCGTAAAAAGGAAGGAATAAGCTTAAGCATGCTTTTATGCAGCTTTTTATGGTTGTGCTAGACAAATAATGGCTTAAAAAGTTGCTAATCTTATAATGAATAATGGAAATGGACCGCCCGCCTGCATGCAAATATGCTTGAGTCCAGGACGGGAAACAGAAAATTTATTTGGAGTGGCCTAATATCAATTCACTTACTTTTTACACCAGAATTCTAATGAAATACTTTTGGGTGTACTATTAGAGTAGTTGACTGTTCTATTAGAGCATTTTGATGTTTCAATGGCTTTAATGTACTGTTACAAAATATATTTTAGTGAAACTCTTTCTTCCCTTTATCTTTTCATTCCCTTTGCTAAAGATACAGTCACACTTGTAGTTTCAACTAGTTTTATACTACATCACAGCTAAACATAAACATACTTTGGTAATGGTGGATTGCCACACACTGACATAGTGGTCTGCTCCATTTCTATGATTCATGCTGCATCCTGTAGTACGATAGCCACAAAATTTCTATTAATACATAACACATATTCAGTAATCTAGACTACTTGTACAGTGGATGCTTTGAAAAGTAGGGAATTGGTATTTAAAAGGTGTGAATTTAGTACATGTATAGCTTAAACCATTGGCAAACTACAACATTCTAAATACTTTAAATTGGGATTTCCTAATGCTTGTAAATAGGCGATAAGACTGGCTTTCCCACAGGCAGCCACAATTTGTGACCAGGCCTGTGAAAAGAGGGTGCGTGGGTACATAAAATTTCTCAAACTTACATGACACATAATTTTTGATACTATCATGCTATGGCCTTTCAATTTCAGCACTTACTAAACATTTCTTATACAAGAATGAAAATAATTATTCTATTCCAGTACTGAGATATGAATTACTGTGTGACAGTGTATAGTTTGTTCCCACATGCCCTGCGTGTTTTTCCCAGGCATTCACAAGTATTACATATGTTCATAACAATTTCATTATTTTGTATATATGTATATGTTATACTACAGATATCATGGTATTCGAAATATATACCAAAAGATATACATATTTAGGAAAGGGTGCCATAGTGCGAGGCTTTGCCTCGCACTATAACATCTTTTCTAAGTTTGTATATCTTTTGATATATATTTCGAATACCATGATATCTGTAGTATAATATCCACCCCAAAAACACCTTCGCTGTAAAAAAGGCGCGCCCAAGAAACTACAAGTACCTGGAACCCAATGTAAAAAAACAAAAAGAAAACAGCTCAGCTGAAGTGAAAAGTAACTGGTAACTTAAAGAGCTGATATCTGAAGCAGCCAAGAATACAATTACTAAAGTTTAATCCATGCAAGAACACCTTGGCTATAAAACAGGTGTGTACATGAAAGTAACTGGCAACTGAAATGGCTGATATCTGAAGCGGCCAAGAATGAATGGTCATATACAACTAATTCAAAAATTTAACACTGAACCTTTATAATTCAGCTGTGTTCTATATTCACTCTTGCTGCATCGTAAAGTAATTTCTTTTAACTCTAATTGGCTGGTAATTTGGCCACCTTTTTTTGCTCTATTATACTGACTATTAAAAAAGGCGGCCAAATTACCAGCCAATTAGAGTTAAAAGAAATTACTTTACGATAAAAAGGCGGCCAAATTACCAGCCAATTAGAGTTAAAAGAAATTACTTTACGATGCAGCAAGAGTGAATATAGAACACAGCTGAATTATAAAGGTTCAGTGTTAAAATTTTGAATTAGTTGTATATGACCATTCATTCTTGGCCGCTTCAGATATCAGCCATTTCAGTTGCCAGTTACTTTCATGTACACACCTGTTTTATAGCCAAGGTGTTCTTGCATGGATTAAACTTTAGTAATTGTATTCTTGGCCGCTTCAGATATCAGCTCTTTAAGTTACCAGTTACTTTTCACTTCAGCTGAGCTGTTTTCTTTTTGTTTTTTTACATTGGGTTCCAGGTACTTGTAGTTTCTTGGGCGCGCTTTTTTTACAGCGAAGGTGTTTTTGGGGTGGATATCACTCATTTTTGTCAGTGATAGACTCTACATTTGGTTTAAAAGGTAATTTTTTTTTTGGAAATGAGCAATTAACATTAATGCAGAATATTATCTTGGAGAGTCAGTAAAATCCATTCATAATAATGATTGTTTCATAACACCGTAAATTCGGAAGTATGAATTTACGGTGTAGTATGACTGTTCTATTAGAGTAAATCTATCTTTACTGCCTGCATGTGACGAATATATCTCATGCCTGTGCACGTTAAATGCTTCAGACACCTAATTAAACTTGCAAGTGACTAATTAGTTTACAGTTGCTACACAGCTATAAATACATTTGTAATTGTTATCACCATAATCATTTATCATATTATAACCATTTTTTATTATTTTGGTCACAACTTCAGGATTAGAGCAGCAGAGAAAGGAATAGAGGACTCAACCATCAAGACTTGTATATGGGAGATGGAACAGTATTGCGATGGATAATGCCGGTACAAGGGTGTTGCAGTACAGTATGGATGCAAGACCAGAGCCTCGATCGTCACCTTTTGACTGTGGTCACAACTTCAGGATTGGAGCAGCAGAGAAAGGAATGGAGGACTCAATCATCAAGACTCGGGGAGATGGAATAGTATTGCCAAGGATACTGCCAGCACTAACCCCTCAAGGTTGCCACAGTGCAGTATCGATACAATCACTTCAACCAGTGCATAAGACCAGAGCCTCGATCATCACCTTTTGACTGAAATTTTTATACTTGATGAAGCAATTAAAACAAAAAAGTTGTAGTACTTATACTTTCCTGAGGGAGCATGCCCCCAGAGTCCCAGACTCCCTTACCTGTTCAGCAGAATAATAGGATTGAGCCTTACTACCACTTTCACCTTTATTCTTGGCCCGGATGTACATATCGGCAATATAATACAGTAGCTGTAGATAATGCCCCTAGGCAGAGCTATAGGGGTGGGAATTTTTCCCTACTATCACACTATCACAGTAGTTCTTCTCGCAGTTCTTTGCCTGGCCATCATCAACTGCTGTCAAAACATTAGTGTCGTCCCCCAGACCCTTCCTCAGGCATACTTACCACACAAAAATAACTTAGTTTAGCAGTGCACAAACAATTATTGACAGCATATGTACACTTACCGCATTGTTGAACCATGTATACCACCAGAATCCACCGGATTGACAACTAACACGTGATCTATTTAGGGGAAATCTCATGGAAAGTCCCTAATTACCTTAAGCAGACACTCGTGATACGTGGTTTTAAATTGAATGGTTTAAGAATGTAACTAGATGGTGAGGCGTACTTTAATAGGCTCGACTTTAATGAGAAACTCGAGCCCCTCGTGAGAAACTACATCGCTTGAGCAACGCTTGAAGAAGTAAGAGTCAAGAATACTGATCGAGGTACTCTATGATATATGCCGGTCTTGAATGCTAACGAAACGAGGAGTGAAGTTTGTGTAACGTGTCACATCGCCACACACTGATTCACCGTGTTTGTGCGATAGGGTTTATGGACCTGTCCACCAGATGCTGAAAGGAAATTCATTCCACCACATGTTGAAAGGAAATTCATTTTCCAACATTGATATACTCATTGTTGGGGTCCACGGGGACATCGATGATCATTTACCAGTCAGCTGTAAGTAATGTCACAACAGAAGGAAAGGAACCATTTCCATACCCCGGCTATGGCATACTGATTTTCCTGGTCAGTTTATGTACACTCAACCACAGATCGAAATGTAGAACTTTGGTTGCAGGTGGAAAATAAACACCTTTTTACTCAGTTACAAGAGATTCACCCAGCTGGGATAAAATGTTGAAGTGAATGTCATTAGTACTAACTTGTTCATCAGGTATTGGACAATTCCAAGTGTCCAGATTATGCAGTTGTCCTCTTGTTCAAGTTTACATGTTTAGGCAAGTTCCAAAACGTCCTATAATCTATTACTATATCAGTGTGGAATAATGCTTATATAATATTTTTCATATTCCAGGCTTTAGGTGTATTGTATTTAACACCTGCTTGTTGGTTTTTGCAGGCCATCTGGTCATACTGGTTTATCCACTAGCAGTTGAATGTGATCATGGTACATATGTAAGTTGAGACTATGCAAGAACAAAGATACAGGTGTCATGAATTTCAGGTCAGTTAACGTTCAGAGGAATTGTATTATTGCAATTGTTCTTTTTGTAGTTATCAATTATCAGTGACCAGTTTGTGATAGCGTACTTTTGTTTGACCAATAACCTAATGTTCTGGTTTACATGCTTACCCAACAGTTATGTTACTCACTTAACCTGCATATGGGATATATATTTTTTAGTTCATTTTGATTATCCATCCTTTATTGGTACAGCCTGGCATATTGATTTTTTGCTCATTCTCTTTTTAATTCAGTGCCTGCTGGATTGTTTCGTCAGATATCGAAACAGGTGTCTTTGGTGTTGCGACCGATGTTCCAGGTCAGTTTGCATGTGTGTTTAATTTAAGGTTGACTTCAGTGCCTGCTTATTCTTTTACAGGTCTCGGTATCGAGTGTCATGAATTTCAGGTCAGTTGACGTACAGAAGAATTGTATTATTGCTTTTGTTGTTTTTGTAGTTATCATTTATCAGTGACCAGTTTGTGATAGCGTACTTTTGTTTGACCAATGACCTAATGTTCTGGTTTACATGCTTACCCAACAGTTATATTACTCACTTAACCTGCATATGGGATATATATATATTTTAGTTCATTTTGATTATCCATCCTTTATTGGTACAGCCTGGCATATTGATTTTTTGCACATTCTCTTTTTAATTCAGTGCCTGCTGGATTGCTTCGTCAGATATCGAAACAGGTATCTTTGGTGTTGCGACCGATGTTCCAGGTCAGTTTGCATGTGTGTTTAATTTAAGGTTGACTTCAGTGCCTGCTTATTCTTTTACAGGTCTCGGTATCGAGTGTCATGAATTTCAGGTCAGTTGACGTACAGAAGAATTGTATTATTGCAATTGTTGTTTTTGTAGTTATCAATTATCACTGTATACTAGTGATGTGAATTTGCAGGTCAGTCTACTCAGATGTATCGGGTATAGTGTTGATGGGTTCAAACAAATATCCAGTGTAGACTGTAGTGGCATCAAGGGTGTTAATTTCTAGGTCAGTTTACATGTTGTGATGTTAGTGATTTTTTCCTAGTACCCAGATGTTAAGTGTATTGTATTTAATGCTTAGCTACCTGTTATGTTTTTAAATTATGGTATATCAGTGTAGACAGTACAACAGTAAGCCTTCTGTGTTGTAGTAACTATTTGTTTCATAATTATGCTGTTGTCCTGGAATGGCACAATTTTTGGGCAACCAGTGTGAAGTCCAGTGGTACAAACATTGTATTATGACCAAGTTGTGATAGCGTACTTTTGTTTGACTAATGTCCTAATGTTCAGGTTTGACATGCTTACCCAACAGTTATGTTATTCATTCACTTAGCCTGGGATATAGTTTTTGTTCATTTTGATTATCCATGCTATTATTGATACAGCCCGGCATATTGATTTTTTATACATTCTCTTTTAATTCAGTGCCTGCTGGATTGTGTCATCAGATATCGAAACAAGTGTTTTTGGTGTTGCGACCGATGTTCCAGGTCAGTTGCATGAGTGTTTAATTTAAGGTTAATTTCAGTGCCTGCTTATTCTTTTACAGGTCTCAGTATCGTCATGCTGACATACAAGAAATCATCACTATTGTTGGAACTATTTTTAGTCAAGTCTTGATGTGATGTTGATTAACGTTGTTACACATTGTTGTATGTTTATCATATGGCAAGAAATTTTCATGGCCATCATGAAATTTGAATATTGTGTAAGTTGTGTGGAACAACCCCAACTCATACATGGTCACTGGCAAACCACGAACCACATTCGAGCCACAACACCACCAACCACATTCGAGCAATCCATTACAAAATTTTGTTGCACCATTTGTGTGTGCATAATACTTAATGAAAGCCACAACACAAGCTACATGGTAAACACTACATAGAGGTGGTAACCCCTAAAGGCTTGTTACCTTTTGTATTCACCTTATCGGCCTTTGTGGTTAATGTATTAAAAATTACATGTAAATAGAGAATTGAAGAGTATGCTTAAAGCACCTTCGCTAGTGATTTTGTTCTTCACACCATAAGACAACTGGCGATTTATAAATTAAACGCTCGCATGGGGTGTGGCACTAAATGGAATTCAAAAGATTTCTGCTTAAAACGCCATCCCTAGGGAACTTACGGTTCAGCACGTTGTCACAACTTGTTTATCAGGCATTAGAGTTTGTGTCCACGTCGTGCCTTTAAAAGTTATTGTAGGGATTAGAGGTTTGATTGAAGAAAATATGCGTATAGGCAAACCAGGATTGGATAATGTCAGTGCTAGATAGACTATACAAACACGACTATGTTGAGTGGTATAACGTGACAGTAGTTGTAACATAAGGTAGAGAAATAAAGTGAAATACGCCTATTTTTTATTTTACGATGGTTACTTTTTTATTTTAGCGAGGTCGCAAGAAAACTATGATGATGATGATGACGACTCCTAAAGATTTTTTTATCACGTAACGCAATGCAAATCTATTGAGAGATGTTGCATAATCTAGGACTGATATTGCGAAACCGGCCCTACACGTAAATAACTCACAGTAGTGGCCGCGCGTCTTTTAATTGGACGTGCGCTTTGTAGTTTCTTGGCCGCGCGACTCACTACCGTGAGTCTTGATGTGACTGGATCTGCGAAAACAGGACATAATCTCATTTTGTCGAATTCCTGTTTATTAAATATTTATAATCTACTTAGCCAAGTGTACTCACTGGTAAAGTTTCAGCTTCATATGGCAATAACTTTGGGAGTTACAGCCCTTCAAAGTAGCAACAATGGAAAAATTGATTTGTACAGCAAGTATAGGGAAAATAAATTACAGGCGCTTACAAAAATGGTTGTAACTTGCCAACAGATTGAGTTACGGAGCTAATATTTCACCCATGAACAGGATGGAAGAGAATATCAATATTCTTAAGAGAATATCAATATCAATGTATTGTGTTTACTAAATCTCAGTATGCTTGGTTGCTGACATTAACATACTTGCTAAGTACAACATCTGAAAACCGATCTTATCGCCCATGTCAGCAGATTTGATTTTTCATCAGAAATACAAAGCCACATGAATAGACTATAAAATCTCACAATCAAAATCAGCTAGGTTTGAGTGGTCTGCTTTTGCTGGCTGCTTTTCTCAAGCCCAGTGGTGATCCGTACATGCAGTGTGGGGCCTTAATGGAGCTCTTGTCAGCCTCAGGATGGCTGTATGTGGTTGTAAAGCTCCGTGTTATTGAACAATGACTTGTACTATAAATTTCCAATCATTTAAGCCAATTTTGAGACCTGAATGGCCCATAACTTGACTTAATTCACCCCTACACCTTCCTATTCAATTTTTTGAATAGTCTCTTTCCCTCCTTCCAGGTCCCTACCTCCCACCCCATTTGGAGCTTCCTGATACAGTCAACCTCGGTTTTACAAACTATTTAAAATGGCGGGAAACTTAGCAGTTGGCTACTTGTACTGTGGATGCTCTGGAATGTAATGAATTGGTGTAAAATGTGTGAAAATTGGTACACATAACTTCAACCATTGGTGAGCACCAACACACTAAATACTTAAAACTGTCATTTCTCGATACTTTAAAATAGGCGATAAGCCCGGTTTTCCCAGACTGGATCACATATGGGGTGTTGCATAAATTTGCAACCATGTTTGAAGAAATCAAAGCTATAAGTGTAACCCATCATATCAACTTATTTCCCATACAGTACATAAAATACATGTTTGCTTTGGACATACATATTAGGTATTAGAATGTTTATTGAGTCATGTTTACCCAGAACAGATTTCGACGATATAACGATTCTGAAATTTTAGTGAATTTTAGGCAAAATTACTGCAATCAAAATGTGGCCTTGTGTGCATTTAGGTAGTAAAAGGTTTCCACCTTTCTTTTACTGAACCTACAACTGTCATTCTGCAGTCTGTTCACGATTTTCATAACATCCATATAACAGTCAATTTAACATCATGATTCATTCATACACAAAATCTGCATTTTACTTGCTTTAGATTAGTAGTACACAATTTCTTAACCGCTGCTAGGTAATATTCTTATGGTAATATGATCTAGTGGGATAGATGCAGGTGTAGACTATACCAAAACCATTTTGAAAACTTTATTGGCCTCATGACTTTGTTTGCAACCTCACGATGCCTGCAATAACAGTGTACAACTAGTTTAGGGGTTAACTTGGCATGATATCATAACACTGTTTATGAGAAAGCAGGTACACAACAACATGGTATCTTAAAATTAATATATTATTGTTACTTATAGCACCTCAGATTAGATTTTTATTTGACTTAAAAATAGCATTTCAGGTGCACTGACCAAGAGAGATCTAAGATTTTACAAATATGGTACTAACCCTTTGCATATCAAAAGATTATTGTTGTTGTCAAGCTAGTATAAAACAGAAATTAACATAGATATGGAACACAACTAGGTATATCTCAGGAAGGAGTGGGTCTTGATAGCCTTAATGTGTTTTCTTAGAATTAGTATTGGAGCTGTAAATGGAAGTATTTCAGACTGTACATTAAATGGCAACTCACTATTAGTACTTTTTGGACCATTCCAAGAGCAGCTACTTGTAGTTCAATGGTGAATACATTACGTTTCAGCTAACAAATTCTGCAGTACTTGAAGGACATAGAATTTCAACCTCAATGAAACAGAATGCTTGAAACAATGGTGAGTGAGATTCACAGTTCAGAAATCAAGGAAATGCTTATTTTCGATTCACATCCTCTTTACACCAGAACTTTAATAAAATCCTTTTGGGTGTACTATTAGAGTGGTTGACTGTTCTATTAGAGTATTTTGATGTAAAATGCCTTTAATGTACTGCTACATATAATATTAGTAGAGCCCTTGTTTTTTCATTCCCTTTGCTTAAGATACAGTCACACCAATAGTTACTACATTGTATAGTCCACAGCTAGACATAAAAGTACATACTTTGCAAATCTGATAGTCACACCCTGACATAGTGGTCTGTTCCATTTGTTGTGATTCAAATTGCATCCTGTAGTATATTATGATAACAATAAACTTTCTATTGATATATCACACATATTCAAGAAAAATGATCTAGGCTACTTGTACAATGGATGGTCTAAGAAGTAAGGAATTGGTATAAAATATGGTATACATAGTTCAACCATTGGCAAGCTACAACACTCTAAAGACTTCAAACATTTCTCAATACTTGTAAATAGGCAATCACTGGTTTACCCTAAGACAGTGGCAATTTTTGGGAGTTTCATTGTCTTTGATGGGTACCATTCTAATGGCAAGTTTACTAATAAAACATTCCCAGTGATTATGGTAATGGTTTTACTTTTTTGCCCCATTTTTCTTTTTAGTGAGTGAGAGTGGGTACCTCCCCACCTATGTGCACAAAACAGAACAAAAGAAATACGAAATTGGTCTTGGAGCACCTAGCCTCAGATCTTATTTCACGTTCATCTCAATTAGCTGATACACAGTAGATGATACTCACACTGTTGCTATATATACAAATACATAATGAACTGACATTGGGAGGTACAGGTTGGCCACCAATATTCTTATATATAATAACATGATTACCTCTGCATTTAGTCTTTCACTATATGATCTGAAAAACATTTGAATAATTAGTTGAGCTAAGTATACAGCATTACCCATGTCCCATGACTGTGACCTCAATTGTGAAAAATATTGATAGGTAGAATAGCAGTAGTTTCAATGACTGGTTCACAATTCAAACAACTCTCTTTGTCTGTATAGTACTCCAGAAATATTATTGATGAAAAATCCCTGGTCGCAGGTGTAGCAATATCCCTGATGATTACATCCGGTCAGTCTCTCATGACATTGAACATGATTACACATTGTGATGCCATCCCCTAGCTTACTATTGAGTTGCTTGGGTGCCTTAGACACTTCCGAGCACACTCAACACTTTAGTCAACACTAAGGCCTCATTTTTTGTACTCTATGTAGTGACAATTCTAAAGTTCAGTCATTTGAGATTGAGTGCTAGACACCTACTTGTAGGGCAATTCAGGAACATTTCTATAAAAAGTGAGGATGATATGAACAGCTGAATTATTGTGTGTGATTCTGTGTGTATGAATGTACGTAATTAAAATGTATACTTTTTGTGCAGTTTGCTAATGTAATATAATAATCCTTTTCTAGAAAAAAGTTCTTTCCTATATATTTCAGCAAATGCTCTTATTCATACATGAATAACATCCATTTAAAATTCAAATGTACAAACAGTATAGTGATTTACGACTTGCTTAAAATACAATTAAAGGTCCTACCACAAGGTGACATTCTTTAGATAACAAGATCTAGTCAGATAGACACTATATCAAAACCATTTTTATAACTTTATTGGTCTCATGAATTTGGCTGTAACCTCACAGTACCTGTAATAACAGTACACAATCAGTTTAGGGGTGTAACTTTGATTATGGGATGGCATGTACATAACAACATTTTATCTTAACATTACCAACATTACTGTTAATGATAGCACAACTTTACTTAGTAGCTTGAGAACACCTTTCCACAATGGACAAAAGTAAATTCCCTACAATAGTGTTTGTCTTATACTGTATATCTTGCATACACGATACAAACCAGTGACAAGCTATAGTCATTATAAAACTTTAAACTACTATATATATGTATACAAGTACACGAAAAATTTGGAATTTTCAACTAGAGTAGGGACCATAGCACATCAATAAAAAGTACTGAAACAAGTTGGAGTAGTCCATGATATTAAGTCACTGTAATACAATAAGAAGTGTTATATCCCTATTGTGCTCAAGATACCATAACGGAAATGCACAGTAGGGATATAACACTTCTTATTGTATTACAGTGACTTAATATCATGGACTACTCAAACCTGTTTTAGTACTTTTTATCGATGTGCAATGGTTCCTACTCTAGTTAAAAATTCCAAATTTTTTCGTGTACTTGTTTGTTAACTTTTTTGTAAATAATTTTATTATGGCTGGTGAACCCATGCATACCGCATCTGAAAAGGCACCGCGTGCCCCAGCTATATCAATTATCGTGTGAAAAGTGAAGTATCCATTACGCTTCGTTGTCAGCTATGTTCAACCCGTTACACAGCATTTCGAATCAAGAACTTGTTGAAAGCGTTTCGGGTTGATCTGAAAGCTTGTTTGGGCTTAGTTTTACCTCACCAATACTGCCTCATCGTCGTAAGGGAAAATTGAGGCTGATTTTTGGGTGATATCATTTTGAGGGCCACGCCTACTCCTTTGTGGTCCCTACTATACAGTTACTATCGTACTGTATGATAAGCCCTACTCTACCTTTTGCACATTCATTAGCTATAACTTTGTTAACAATGATGTTACCAAATAAGCTATGCTTTCTTTGTACCTGTCATAGGTTAGCTATACAGTACACATTGATCATTGTAGCGGGAATATTGTGGAACACAATAAGTAATTGTTGCACATAAGGACGATGCTGCTGGAGCGACTGACAACTGACAGGGAATTGTGACAAAACATAATATGCAGGGTTTCTATGAGATTATGCATTTAATACATTATTATTCATGCATTTAATCAGAAATTTTGTATATGCAATTTTTACACTTAATAGTGTTAACAGCTTTAGATAGTTATTTGACTATTCCAATCATGTATTTATATGGTTTTGCTGACTGTGTAGACAATAGTAAGCACATGCAAGGATACATAAAGAAGTGTTAATACTGTAATAGCGAAGAACATGTTAGTCGCAAAGAAATGCATTTAGAAATGCAAGCAGTTAAACCTAGCCGCTACACAACAAACACACTAATACTAAACAAGATGTCTTATGCGTGTGTCTTGTCGATGACGTATGATAGGTCCTGTATAAACCAAACGTCAAATCACAAATGTATTCTAAAAGTTTGGTGCGATAACACGTGTATTCACAATGATTATGGAAGCCCTATTGATATGGAAGCCCTACTGATGAGCAATGGCCACGATAAAGAAGGATCAAAGGAAAATCAGTAAGCAATAGCGCATACATTGTAGGATAATTAAAATACGAAAAGTTTCATCTCCATGAAATTCGAAGCATTTCTGCCAAAGAAGTAAGGCTGTAGCTGTAGCCAATTTTCCACTACACTTTACTGAATGCATCAGGCAGGTAGGCAAGCAGGCAGTGAGGCAGTAGAAAATTCGCAAAAATAATATTTTTTTTAAATTTCGTAGCACCTAATTGAAAATGCTTCTGGTCGTTCTGAAGGCATGTTTGGGCTTGGTTATACCTGACCAATACTGTCAAGTGGCCGTGAAGGGTTTGCAAAGATGATTTTGGCTTGATTTATTTTCGTAGACCATGCCCACATCTTCATCGTCCCTACCATACAGTACTATCGTACTGTATGATATATATATATATATATTGTTTTAGAACACAATTAATTGGGTAATCACTCAGCGGGTCACATATTTAAGATGAAAAAATAAAATATCATTTAATGTGCTAAGTGCATTGCTTTACAATGTTATCAACACAATATACTAGAGTAGTTGACTACTCTATTAGGAGAATATCTTAATCTTTTGTTCATAAAACTCAGCATTTCCCATATTAGTTCATTAAAACTTATAACAAAAAATCACGTTATATTAACTGTTATGTTTGATGCTTGTTTAGATACCTGGAGATTGGGACCTGCATTTGGTAGGCCTGACCCTCCTAATCCTAAGACCCTTGGTACTACCTAACTTGCAACCCTTAAGGTTGCTCCCATAAGCTATTGTGCCCTTTTAATCAGTAAAGCCTGTGAGCCATGTGATTTTGCAATATACTTACTACTGCTCAATGGATTATGTAACAAACAAAACTATAGTAAACTCCACACACCTACTATGGGATGTACACATGTTCTCACATTAAAGGTCAACATCACTTCATGTGGTTATATTTCATGGAACTGTGTGTTGTTGTGGTAATATAAGTCATGAGACTGTTACAGTAAATTTATATTATCTAGTTTGATATAGTTTCCACCTTTGTCTACCTCTGTAGATCATATTACAATAAGAATGTTCCCTTGCTGTGATCAACAAACTTCGCATTGCTTCATTGAACTCGATTATGCCAAACACAACAACATTCATATGAGATTAGAATTACAATATTCTCCATACACATGCTGTGTAACATTCACATGATTATCTGATGAAAAACTATATACATAAGTAGAAATTGTATGCAAACTTTAAATGGTACAGTATGTATATATATACATATATATAATATATACAAACACTAGTTCCAAAATAACACAAAATCAAACCTTGCTTATAGGCAGCTTGATTAAATCATAAGTAATTCTCCTACATGATACAATCACAAATGATCAGCTAACTGTTTTATTAGGTAATGCAATGACAATAATATCAGTATACAGGGGTGTATACAAAACCACAAGATTTCTACCTATAAAGTTTACTACCACTAAAATGTTCAACAGAATATTCATTGCTGTATAATAGCTTTTCTGACAAACTGGTACAACTAGATGTGGCATTATTATTTTTAATTATTGTCACATTATAGCACACACACTGTAAAATAGCACTTAATGAATTTAGCTATTAGCATTATAAACATATTCATGACTACATGAATATTTTAGTAAGAACTTTCTGTGCACATAAAACATTGCTATGAGTTCGTATTTTGATTTTCTGTGAATAATTGCACTTCACAATCAAAGCGTTTTGCATGCTCATGCCGTTACACTAATGTTAGACAGCAGTAACGCCTTATCATTATTATTATGTAGGTTATCAAAATTTACATTACCCAATATAAATACACTCAGGAAGCATGCCTGATGTTTCCCACACTTGCACCAAGGTTGTATACAATTTAGTTGCAACATATATAAGAGCACAGGTGATTTGCCTGATATAGATGCACTTGCACTCGGGCCTTTAGCACTCATACTTTCCAGCAAATCACTCATGCCCAAGTTACAACTATTACATACAAATTGCTACAGGTATTGCTTTAAAAGTTACCAGTACAGTATCTACTGTAGAGTAACTGACTGCTCTATTAGAATATCTTGATGTTCAAAGTACTAGCTCATTGCAACTTTATAACAACAAATACATTATTTTTGGCTAGTTTAGATACCTGGAATTTTGGCGGTATGCCTGACCCCTAAAATCTGAACAGCTGAACAATTTTCATAACACTTAACAATGTGCCTATGCTACTGTATTTTGCATAGTATGTAATCCTGGGAACAATGTGATTTTGCAATGTGCAATCTACTATATACTTAACAAGCATTACATTTGAGTAGGATTAAAAGAAATAAAAAGAGAGAAGTCCTCCAGTCATCTATATCTCCAGGGATATTAGCAAGAGTTCATAATATTTGTATGCAGAGGAGATTGGACACGTAATTGTGAACGCATACATTTTGTATTGAAAGCTTAACCAAACGCTCACCAAAGTTTTCACGAATACCATTTGAGAGTACACTTCAAGTTTAGTCTATTCAGCCGGTCTACCACATTCAACCCCACTACTCCAGGCAAGTTAATCGCTCTTGAAATTACAGGGATCACGTGTGTAAACATTTGATGGTGGAATCGATGTTTATTACTACAAGGATGCCTTATGTACGTGTATTATAGCACAATAATAGTCAAAGAAAGCAATGTGCATACTAACATAGCCTCCCAGGGCACTGAAAGAAAAACGGATGCCACTACCTTGGCTTCACAGAGAATCGAACAGATAATTAGAAACTCGTACACTTGTCTTGCAATAAGAATTTGCCATTTTCTTAAGGTAACATGTTGTGGATATTGTTAAACATTTCTTCTATCACCTACTCCTTGTCACATATTAGAAATATGCAATTAACAGTTATAAATTTCAGAAGCACTTATGCTTACTCTGATTTCTATGGGGGGAGAGTGTCTAACTGCCAGTATGTCCTGTACAAACACACTGCTACAAGTTCACTTTTGATCATATGTATGCCTCTAGCCTGATTCTACTCATGACAAAGAACTGTTGATAGGTGATGATTGGCTTAAATAAGGTCAAGCCTTCCTTCTAAGAGAAGCCTGAGGTATTACTTGCAGTAGTGTGTTTGCTGAATGTACTCCAGTTAGACATTCTTTCCCATACAAATTTATAAACTCTTGATATTAGCCTATCATTGCTATCAATGAAATAGCCAAGATAACTAGTATATAGCTACAATATATGACCCTTTATTTCATTGCTTTTCATATCTTTGATATCTACTCAAATGTAATTTGCATGTTTAATAACATAATTCATTACTGATGAACCATTACATACCACATTAAAGGATACAAGGGTGCCAGACACATTATAAAATTAATTACATCCCGACTATCAATTACTGAATTGTAAAGTGGCCATTGTGCTTTGTTTTCAGCTATGTATATTCCACATTCATTAAAAATGGAGAAAAATATTTACAAAATTTAAATAGAAGCACTGAAGCCATGACATGTTACGGCCAATCAACACCTATGTGATAGTGGAGATGAGACACAAAAGTAGACAAAGGTAAGTGTTTGATGTGTGTATAGTAGCTGCTATACCTCAGGCTAAAGAGACAGCAAACAGTGACGAAATAAGTCAAGTAGTTGAGTTATGCTTGGTTGAAAGTATTAGTCAGGCAGTCAGTAGAAAATTAAGTTAAATAAAATTTGTTGGGTTGCTCTGAAGACATTTATGTACTCCATTATGTTTAACCAGTGCTACCAAGCTATTATGGAGGAAAATTAAGGCTGGGTTTAGGTGATACTTTCGGACAAGAAAGCCCAAACCTCAATGGTTCCTACTATACATTACTACCATACAGTATGATACTGGTCAATGGATTATGTAACAAACAGTACTAATCCTCACAGCTACAATGGGATACACACATTAAAGGTTAACATTACTACATATGGTTACATTTCATGGAATTGTGTGTTGTTATGATAATGAAAGTCATAAGACCATTAATATATTTTATCTAGTTTTGATATGGTTTCCACCTTTGTCTACCACTGTAGATCATATTACAATAAGAATGTTCCCTTGCTGTGATCCATAGCTTCATAGAACTAATCTATACCAACCACAATAACAGTCATATACTAAAATATTCTCCATACACATTCTGTGTAACATCCACTTGCTTATCTGATGAAATGTACATAAAACTATGTAAATATCTACATTACAAAGAATTTGCATAATTTTCCCCAGTTAAAAATATTAAAAATTCAAACCTTGCATTATAGCACAGCTGCCAACATTGTAATTTCTATATAATACTAGTGTTGTTTTAGTTCTAAGGAACTAGAACTAAATCTAGTTTTAGTACAGCAATTTAATTCTAGTTCTAGTACACTAGAACTAAACTAAAATTGTGGTCTATTTTAGTTCTAAAACTAAAACTAAACTAAAATTCTTTCAAGTTTTGGTTCAAAAACTAGAACTAAACCAAAACCTTTAAAACTTTTAGTTCAAGAACTAGAGCTAACTAAAAGGTTTCTCAAGCAATCCTACATAAAAGGGTGTTGTACACTATAACCACTTAACACTTTTCTTTGAAGATGGTGATGCCTGAAAATGCCTGCAAATACCTGCAAATTCTACCATAAACATTGTCAGAAGAGGTTGGACATGCACACATGAGTGCATACATTTTGTATTGAAAGTTTAACCAAGCGTCCATGAAAGTTTTCACAAATACCATTCGAGAATGCACTTCAAGTTTAGTCTATTCAGCCGGTCAACCCCATTCAACCACACTACTCCAGGCACGTAAATTTCTCTTGAAATCTACAGGATCTTGTGTGTAAGCATTCGCTGGGTGGAATCCATGTGTAATACTATAGGAACGCCTTATGTACATGTATTTAAACACAATGATTGTCGAAGAAAGCAATGTGCATGCTAACAAAGCCTCTCAGAGTATTGAAAAAGAAGAGCGGACGCCGCTAGTTTGGCCTTACAGAGAATCGAAAAGAGAATTAGAAACTCACACACCCGCCTTGCAATAAGAATTTGCTGTTCATCTTAAGAAGCACAAGATGTGGATACTGCATGCTAAACATTTCTTCTATCACTTACTCCTTGTCATATATAAGAATTATGCAATTAACAGAAATAAATTTCAGAAGTGCTTGTATCGTGTCCAACCTCCTCTGAAACATTGCTATTCAGCATTAATTCTGCCTATTTAGGTTATTTAAGCTCAGTTCTATTAGAGCATTTGTTCATTTGTGCACAATGGTAAGTGGAAATAGTGCTGAACATCAAAACACCAAATCTAAAGTTTCTGTAAATTTAGGGGGTTAGGTTAGTATACGTGAAGATATCTAACACCAAGGTTAGTATATGTGAAGATATCTAACACTAAAACTAACACTAACTAAAATGAAACTAATACTAACTAAATTACAGAAATATGGGGTACCAGAACTAATACTAACTAAAACTTTGGTGGAATTGGGGCACTAGAACTAAAACTAACTAAAATTATGGTAGAATTGGGATACTAGAACTAAAACTAACTAAAACTATGACAGAATTGGAGTACTAGAACTAGAACTAAACTAAAATGAATTTGCTGTACTAAAACAACACTATATAATACGGATCATAGACGAAGTAACTGTTCTATTAGAGCATTTAATGACTACAACTATATCACTCTAAATACTTTAAACATTTCTCAATACTTGTAAATAGGCGATCAGACCGGTTTTCCTTAGACAGTAGCAATTTTTGGGAGGATCTTTGTCTTTGACGGGTACCATTCTAATAGCAAGCTTACAAAAACATTCCCAGTGATTATGGTAACGGTTTTACTTTTTTGCCCCATTTTTCTTTTTAGTGAGTGGGAGTGGGTACCTCCCCACCTATGTGCACAAAACAGAACAAAAGATATAATTATGAAGTTGGTCTAGGAGTACCTAGCCTCAAATCATATTTCACATTCATCTCAATTAGCTGATACACAGTAGATGATACTCACAATGGTGCTGCATATACAGATACATAATGAACTGACATTGGGAGGTCCAGGTTGACCACCAATATTCTTATATATAATATGAACACCTCTGCATTTAGTCTTTCACTGTATGAATATGATCTAAACAACATGTGAATAATTTTAGTTGAGCTAAAGTATACAGCGTTACCCATATGCATGTTCTATGACTTTGTGACTTTGACCTAAATTGTGAAAAATATTGATAGGTAGAATAGCAGTAGTTTCAATGACTGGTTCACAATTCAAACAACTCCCTTTGTCTGTAATACTCTAGAAATATTATTGATGAATAATCCCTAGTCGCAGGTGTAGCAATATCCCTGATGATCACATCCGGTCAGTCTCTCATGACATTGAGCATGATTACACATTGTGATGCCATCCCCTAGCTTGTTATTGAGCTGCTTGAGTGCCTTAGACACTTCCGAGCACACTCAACACTTCAGTCAACACTGAGGCCTTCTTATTTGTACTCTATGTAGTGACAATTCTAAAGTTCAGTCATTCGAGACTTAATGCTAGACAGCTACTAGTAGAGCAAGTCAGGAACATTTCTATAAAATTTAAGGATGATATGAACAGCTGAATTATTGTGTGTGATTCTGTGTGTATGAGTGTACGTAATTAAAATGTATACTTTCTGTGCAGTTTGCTAATGTAATATAATAATCCTTTTCTAGAAAAAAAGTTCCTTCCTATATATTTCAGCAAACACTCTTATCCATACATGGATAACATCCATTAAAATTTAAATGTGCAAACAGTATAGAGATTTACCATACTCGCTTAAAACACAATATTACAGGTCTTACCACAAGGTGACATTCTTAAGGTAACATAGTCTAGTGAGATAGACACTACATCAAAACCATTTTAATAATTCATTGGTCTCATGACTTTGGCTGTAACCTCACAGTACCTGTAATAACAGTACACAATCAGTTTAGGGGTGTAACTTTGATTATGGGAAGGTATGTACATAACAACATTTTATCTTAACACTACCAACATTACTGTTAATGATAGCACAACTTTACTTAGTAGCTTGAGAACACCTTTCCACAATGGACAAAAGTAAATTCCCTACAATAGTGTTTGTCTTATACTGTATATCTTGCATACACGATAAAAGCCAGTGACAAGCTATAGTCATTATAAAACTTTATTGTTTTAGAACACAATTAATTGGGTAATCACTCAGTGGGTCACATATTTAGGATGAAAAAATAAAATATCAATTAATGTGCTAAGTGCATTGCTTTAAAATGCTATCACCACAATATACTAGAGTAGTTGACTACTCTATTAGGAGAATATCTTAATCTTTTGATCATGAAACTCAGCATTTCCCATATTAGTTCATTGAAACTTATAACAAAAAATCACATTATATTAACTGTTATGTATGTTTGATGCTTGTTTAGATACCTGGAGATTGGGACCTGCATTTGGTAGGCCTGACCCTCCTAATCCTAAGACCCTTGGTACTACCTAACTTGCAACCCTTAAGGCTGCTCCCATAAGCTACTGTGCCCTCTTGCACAGTAAAGCCTGTGAGCCAATACTTACTACTGCTCAATGGATTATGTAATAAACGAAACTATAGTAAACTCCACACACCTACTATGGGATGTACACATGTTCTCACATTAAAGATCAACATCACTTCATGTGGTTATATTTCAAGGAACTGTGTGTTGTTGTGGTAATATAAGTCATGAGACTGTTACAGTAAATTTATATTATCTAGTTTGATATAGTTTCCACCTTTGTCTACCTCTGTAGATCATATTACAATAAGAATGTTCCCTTGCTGTGATCAACAAACTTCGCATTGCTTCATTGAACTCGATTATGCCAAACACAACAACATTCATATGAGATTAGAATTACAATATTCTCCATACACATGCTGTGTAACATTCACATGATTATCTGATGAAAATCTATATTCACATAAATTTCCATTCATTTAAGCCAATTTTGAGACCTGAATGGCCCATAACTTGACTTAATTCATCCGTACACCTTCCTATTCAATTTTTTGAATAGTCTCTTTCCCTCCTTCCAGGTCCCCACCTCCCACCCCATTTGGAGCTTCCTGATACAGTCAACCTCGGTTATACAAACTATTTAAAATGGCAGGAAACTTAGCAGTTGGCTACTTGTACTGTGGATGCTCTGGAATGTAATGAATTGGTGTAAAATGTGTGAAAAATTGTTACACATAGCTTCAACCATTGGTGAGCTCCAACACACTAAATACTTAAAACTGTCATTTCTCGATACTTTAAAATAGGCGATAAGCCCGGTTTTCCCAGACTGGATCACATATGGGGTGTTGCATAAATTTGCAACCATGTTTGAAGAAATCAAAGCTATAAGTATAACCCATCATATCAACTTATTTCCCATACAGTACATAAAATACATGTTTGCTTTGGACATACATATTAGGTATTAGAATGTTTATTGAGTCATGTTTACCCAAAACAAATTTCGACAATATAACGATTCTGAAATTTTTGTAAATTTTAGGCAAAATTACTGCAATTAAAATGTGGCCTTGTGTGCATTTAGGTAGTAAAAGGTTTCCACCTTTCTTTTACTGAACCTACAACTGTCATTCTGCAGTCTGTTCACAATTTGCATAACATCCATATAACAGTCAATTTAACATCATGATTCATTCATACACAAAATCTGCATTTTACTTGCTTAAGATTAGTAGTACACATTTTCTTAACCGCTACTAGGTAATATTCTTATGGTAATATGATCTAGTGGGATAGATGCAGGTGTAGACTATACCAAAATCACTTTAAAAACTTTATTGGTCTCATGACTTTGTTTGCAACCTCATGATACTTGCAATAACAGTACACAACCAGTTTAGGGGTCTAACTTGGCATGATATCATAACACTGTTTATGAGAAAGCAGGTACACAACAACATGGTATCTTAAAATTAATATATGTGAGGGGGCATAGGAAAAGGGACCTATAGAGACTTTTTAAATATTTGAATAAAAGTCAGTAAATTTCCGTTTATTGCATGGACAAAAGTAAATTCCCTACAATAGTGTTTGCCTTATACTGTATATCTTGCATACACGATACAAGCCAGTGACAAGCTATAGTCATTATAAAACTTTAAACTGCAATATATATGTATAAAGAACTTTGCGTGTGAGTATCAAAGCAAAAAAGTGTTCTATATTCGCCATAAAGGCACAAGTGTTCTATATTGGGCAGTTATAGAACACTTTAATAGACCACAGTTCTATATCAGGTAGTTATAGAACTGCCAGGTCTATTTTGTAGGCCGATAGCCTACTTTGAGTGAGTAATCACTCATTTTGGTCAGTACAACCAAGCCAGTGTAGGCTGATAGCCTGACCGTGCTGGCTGACCAGTCAACCCAACCAGTAAGAGGAAAACCACTGGATTTTATTTATAGACACACTTAAAGATTTCAATGATGGTTGCTTGTGGTCAGCAGCAGTGAAAGTTCTTAGTACGTTTTGCTCACATGAACGGACGAGTCCTAAGAATATCATGGAAATATGCTTATTAAAGTACCACAATCAAAATTGTTTTGTATTGAGAAGACGGGTTAGTCTCACAAAACGACTAATGAAGGTGCAGCACAGTGCAACGCAGGTGAAACACAGGCGCAATACCTATTCTACCGATATTAACACTTCTCCGTGATTTTCTAATTGTTTCGTGTGTACCTCAAGTTGACAATTCTCTATACCAGATAAAGCACTGCCTTTTGCTCATGCTATACAGGAAATATAGCACTCAAGGAGTGGTCTCGAGACGAAATATAGTACGAGGCGAAGCCGAGTACTATATTTCGTCTCGAGACCACTCTTTTCGTGCTATATTTCCCATATGTACCACTCTGCGTGGGCAGTTCAAAGGCACCGCCAGTGCCATAATTTGTATATTGCACTGCTGCAGACCGCAGCTAGTGCATTATAACTTATAACGCACTGTTTGCGGTTTTGTAGACCACAACGAGTGCATTATAAGTTATAATGCACCGACCGCAGTGCAATATACAGATATTGCACTGGCTGCGGTTTTGTGCAGCATAGCACAAGTGCCGGTGGTGAAGACCACTACGACACCTCACCTAATAGGTGGAAAGACACTTCACAGATCACTCGAATTCTTTTATAGCCTGACATGTAAAGGTCGATTGTGGGCCATAACGTCACCAATACGTATAATGTTTACAAGCAGCCAATGGCGATCGAAAAATCCAACACGGGTGGCCACAACTCTAGTCTACATATATATAAACATACTTATACACCTTACTAGTCTGGTGCCATCTTAGCCCAGATTAAACTGTAGCCCACTTCGACAATGACTCAATAAAACAAATATATCATAGTTCTAAATAATACTAACCTTTACGTTCGATTGTGGTAACCAGTTTTGTCATGCCACCTGATTCGAGTTTAGCCAGTGTGAATGGTAAGAATTAGACTAGCATCGTTTAGTAGTTAGGTTTTGTTTACTTAAAACGTCTATTTAGCTACTTTTTTTTGCTCGAGAGAATCACTATGGCGATTAGTCTGGCGCTTAGTCTATATGGCGATTGAGTGATCATGCTGGCATGCTGAGCACTACATGATGAGAGTCGAACAGCAAATGCAGGTTAATGATATAACCCATAGCGTACTAGCTTTCAATATCTCAGGTGGCTGCAGAACTGCAGAGGGAACGTCATCGCAACGTCCGGCTTGGTTACCCACAATCGATGTTAGAAACCTGGCCTTTATAAGTGTTACAGCAGTCTTGTGAGACTCTCCCCATCTATTAGGTGAGTGGTACATAACAGTTATACAACGTGCACTCGTGCTCTGCCTGTATAAACGCACTTGCCTTCGGGCCTAACGGCCCTCAGGCTCGTGCGTTTATATCAGGCAGAGCACTCGTGGCCGTTGTATAACTATATAATAGCACTCGCGGCAGTGCTTTATCTAGTATATATATATATATATATTGTTTTAGAACACAATTAATTGGGTAATCACTCAGTGGGTCACATATTTAAGATGAAAAAATAAAATATCAATTAATGTGCTAAGTGCATTGCTTTAAAATGTTATCAACACAATATAGTAGAGTAGTTGACTACTCTGTTAGGAGAATATCTTAATCTTTTGTTCATAAAACTCAGCATTTTCCATATTAGTTCATTGAAACTTATAACAAAAAATCACGTTATATTAACTGTTATGTTTGATGCTTGTTTAGATACCTGGAGATTGGGCCCTGCATTTGGTAGGCCTGACCCTCCTAATCCTAAGACCTTTAGTAACTACCTAACTTGCAACCCTTAAGGCTGCTCCCATAAGCTACTGTGCCCTTTTACACAGTAAAGCCTGTGAGCCATGTGATTTTGCAATATACTTACTACTGCTCAATGGATTATGTAACAAACAAAACTATAGTGAACTCCACACACCTACTATGGGATGTACACATGTTCTCACATTAAAGGTCAACATCACCTCATGTGGTTATATTTCATGGAACTGTGTGTTGTTGTGGTAATATAAGTCATGAGACTGTTACAGTAAATTTATATTATCTAGTTTTGATATGGTTTCCACCTTAGTCTACCACTGTAGATCATATTACAATAAGAATGTTCCCTTGCTGTGATCAACAAACTTCACATTGCTTCATTGAACTCGATTATGCCAAACACAACAACATTCATATGAGATTAGAATTACAATATTCTCCATACACATGCTGTGTAACATTCACATGATTATCTGATGAAAAACTATATACATAGATACATAAGTTGAAATTGCATGCAAATTTTAAATGGTACAGTATATATATACAAACACTAGCTCCAAAATAACACAAAATCAAACCTAAGATTGAGTGCTAGACACCTACTTGGCCTGAGTGCTAAATCAACTTGGCCTGCTAAGCTAAGTTGCATGGGGCATACAAGCTAATCTCTACAACTATATAACTCTGTATTAGACTTTAGAACATGTGTACAACACCATTATGGTCTTTGGCATGCTGTGGAGTGCTGGTCTAGTCCTTCGCACGTGCGCTTATAAATGGATAAGCGCTATGAAAGGATCTACGCCTGGGTCTCGAAGCGAAGACTGCTGTAAAAACAGCATTAGGTATGAAAAATAACTTACATAAATGTAAAAGCATATACTGCATAAATGTAAAAGTGCTTTTTGAAAATGTCCGTGTCCGCATCCGCGTCCGTGTCCGCATCCGTGTCCGACCATATCCGTCTTTTCCAACTACCCGTCTAAGTTGGCATGATATCATAACACTGTTTATGAGAAAGCAGGTACACAACAACATGGTATCTTAAATTATTGTTAATTATAGCACCTCAGATTAGATTTTTATTTGAATTAAAAATAGCATTTTAGGTGCATTGACCAAGAGAGATCTAAGATTTTACAAATATGGTGCTAACTCTTTGCATATCAAAAGATTATCATTGTTGTCAAGTTAATATAAAAGAGAAATTAAGATAGATGTGGAACACAACTAGGTATATCTCAGGAAGGAGTGGGTCTTGATAGCCTTAATGTGCCTTAATTTTCCTTAGAATTAGTATTGGAGCTGTAAATGGAAGTATTTCAGACTGTACATTAATTTGGTAGCTGAAACTTAATGTATTCACTATTGAACTACAAGTAGCTGGTCTTGGAATGGTCCAAAATGTACTAATGGAGAGTTGTAATTTCTGCAGAACTTGAAGGATATAGAATTTCAACCTCAATAAAACAGAATGCTTGTGTAACAATGGTGAGTGAGATCCAAAGTTCAGAAATCAAGGAAATGCTTATTTTCGATTCACTTCCTCTTTACACCAGAACTTTAATAAATCCTTTTGGGTGTACTATATTAGAGTGGTTGACTGTTCTATTAGAGTATTTTGATGTAAAATGCCTTTAATGTACTGCTACATATAATATTAGTAGAGCCCTTGTTTTTTCAATCCCTTTGCTTAAGATACAATCACACCTATTAGTTACTACACTGTATACTAGACAAAGAAGTACATACTTTGCAAATGTGATTGTCACACCCTGACATAGTGGTCTGTTCCATGTGTTGTGATTCAAATTGCATTCTGTAGTAGATTATAATAGCAATAAAATTTCTATTGATATATCACACATATTCAAGAAAAATGATCTAGGCTACTTGTACAATGGATGGTCTAAGAAGTAAGGAATTGATATAAAATATGGTATACATAGTTCAACCATTGGCAAGCTACAACACTCTAAATACTTCAAACATTTCTCAATACTTGTAAATAGGCAATCACTGGTTTACCCTAAGACAGTAGCAATTTTTGGGAGGATCTTTGTCTTTGATGGGTACAATTCTAATAGCAAGTTTACTAAAACATTCCCAGCGATTATGGTAATGGTTTTACTTTTTGTACCATTTTTCTTTTTAGTGAGTGAGAGTAGGTATCTCCCCACCTATGTGCACAAAACAGAACAAAAGAAATGCGAAATTGGTCTAGGAGCAACTAGCCTCAGATCTCATTTCACATTCATCTCAATTAGCTGATACACAGTAGATGATACTCACAATGGTGCTGCATATACAAATACATAATGAACTGACATTGGGAGGTACAGGTTGACCACCAATATTCTTATATATAATATGATTACCTCTGCATTTAGTCTTTCACTATATGATCTGAAAAACATTTGAATAATTAGTTGAGCTAAAGTATACAGCATTACCCATGTCCCATGACTGTGACCTCAATTGTGAAAAATATTCATAGGTAGAATAGCAGTAGTTTCAGTGACTGGTTCACAATTCAAACAACTCTCTTTGTCTGTAGCACTCCATTGACGAATAATCCCTAGTCGCAGGTGTAGCAATATCCCTGATGATCACATCCGGTCAGTCTCTCATGACATTGAACATGATTACACATTGTAATGCTATCCCCTAGCTTACTATTGAGTTGCTTGGGTGACTTAGACACTTCCGAGCACACTCAACACTTTAGTCAACACTAAGGCCTCATTTTTTGTACTCTATGTAGTGATGATTCTAAAGTTCAGTCATTTGAGATTGAGTGCTAGACACCTACTTGTAGGGCAATTCAGGAACATTTCTATAAAAAGTGAGGATGATATGAACAGCTGAATTATTGTGTGTGATTCTGTGTGTATGAGTGTACGTAATTAAAATGTATACTTTCTGTGCAGTTTGCTAATGTAATATAATAATCCTTTTCTAGAAAAAAAGTTCTTTCCTATATATTTCAGCAAACGCTCTTATTCATACATGAATAACATCCATTAAAAATTCAAATGTACAAACAATATAGTGATTTACTACTTGCTTAAAATACAATTATAGGTCCTACCACAAGGTGACATTCTTTAGGTAACAAGATCTAGTCGGATAGACACTATATCAAAACCATTTTAATAACTTTATTGGTCTCATGACTTTGGCTGTAACCTCACAGTACCTGTAATAACAGTACACAACCAGTTTAGGGGTGTAACTTTGATTATGGGATGGCATGTACATAACAACATTTTATCTTAACATTACCAACATTACTGTTAATGATAGCACAACTTTACTTAGTAGCTTGCCCTTAACTGACAACAATGGACAAAAGTAAATTCCCTACAATAGTGTTTGTCTTATACTGTATATCTTGCATACACAATACAAGCCAGTGACAAGCTATAGTCATTATAAAACTTTAAACTACTACTATATATAATATATTGTTTTAGAACACAATTAATTGGGTAATCACTCAGTGGGTCACATATTTTAGATGAAAAAGTAAATATCATTTAATGTGCTAAGTGCATTGCTTTAAAATGTTATCAACACAATATAGTAGAGTAGTTGACTACTCTGTTAGGAGAATATCTTAATCTTTTGCTCATAAAACTCAGCATTTCCCATATTAGTTCATTGAAACTTATAACAAAAAATCACATTATATTAACTGTTATGTTTGACGCTTGTTTAGATACCTGGAGATTGGGCCCTGCATTTGGTAGGCCTGACCCTCCTAATCCTAAGACCCTTGGTAGCCACTTAACTTGCAACCCTTAAGGCTACTCCCATAAGCTACTGTGCCCTTTTACACAGTAAAGCCTGTGAGCCATGTGATTTTGCAATATACTTACTACTGCTCAATGGATTATGTAACAAACAAAACTATAGTAAACTCCACACACCTACTATGGGATGTACACATGTTCTCACATTAAAGGTCAACATCACTTCATGCGGTTATATTTCATGGAACTGTGTGTTGTTGTGGTAATATAAGTCATGAGACTGTTACAGTAAATTTATATTATCTAGTTTGATATAGTTTCCACCTTTGTCTACCACTGTCTACCTCTGTAGATCATATTACAATAAGAATGTTCCCTTGCTGCGATCAACAAACTTCACATTGCTTCATTGAACTCGATTATGCCAAACACAACAACATTCATATGAGATTAGAATTACAATATTCTCCATACACATGCTGTGTAACATTCACATGATTATCTGATGAAAAACTATATACATAGATACATAAGTTGAAATTGCATGCAAATTTTAAATGGTACAGTATATATATACAAACACTAGCTCCAAAATAACACAAAATCAAACCTTGCTTATAGTGTAGCTTGATTAAATCATAAATAATTCTCCTACATGATACAATCACAAATGATGAGCTAACTATTCTATTAGGTAATGTAATGACAATAATATCAGTACACAGGGGTGTATATAAAACCGCAAGATTTCTACCTATAAAGTTTACTACCAATAAAATGTTCAACAGAATATTCATTGCTTTATAATAGCTTTTTTGACAAACTGGTAGAATTGGATGAGGCATTATTATTTTTCACATTATAGCACACACACTGTAAAATAGCACTTAATGAATTTAGCTATTAGCATTATAAACATATTCATGACTACATGAATATTTTAGTAAGCACTTTCTGTGCACACAAAACATTGCTATGAATTAATATTTTGATTTTTGTGCATAATTGCACTTCACAATCAAAGCTTTTTGCATGCACATGCCGTTACACTAATGTTAGACAGCAGTAACGCCTTATCATTATTATTATGTAGGTTATCAAAATTTACATTACCCAATATAAATACACTCATGAAGCATGCCTGATGTTTTCCACACTTGCACCAAAGTTGTAACATGTGAGCACTTGTAATTTGTCTGATATATATGCACTTGCACTCGGGCCTTTAGCCCTCACGTACTTGTGCATACATATGAAACAAATTATTCATGCCCAAGTTACAACTATTACATACAAAATGCTACAGGTATTGCTTTAAAAGTCATCAATATAGTTAACCAACTACTATAGAGTAACTGACTGCTCTATTAGAATATCTTGATGTTCAAAGTACTAGCTCATTGCAAATTTATAACAACAAACACAATATTTTTGGCTTGTTTAGATACCTGGAATTTGGGCAGCATGACTGACCTTTAAAATCTGAGCAGCTTCATGATTTTCATAACACTTAATGATGGGGCTATGCTATTTTGCATAGTAATCCTGTGGGCAATGTGATTTTGCAACATGCAATTTACTATATACTTAACAAGTATAAGAAATTTTACATTGAGTAGGATCAAAAATAGCAATAAAAAGAGAGAAGTCCTCCAGTCATCTATATCTCCAGGGATATTAGCAAGAGTTCATAATATTTGTATGCAGAGGACGTTGGACATACACATGTGAGCACATACATTTTGTATTGAAAGTTTAACCAAGCGCTCAACAAAGTTTTCACAAATACCATTTGAGAGTGCACTTCAAGTTTTAGTCTATTCCATCAGTCTACCCCATTTAACCCCACTACTCCAGGCACATAAATTTGCTCTTGAAATCTACTGGGATTACATGTGTAAGCATTTGAAGGTGGAATTGATGTGTAATACTATATGGATGCCTTATGTATGTGTATTTTAACACAATCAATGTGCATACTAACATAGCTTCCCAGGGTATTGATTGAAAAAGAAAAGCAGACGCCACTAGCTTGGCCTCACAGAGAATGAAACAGATAATTAGAAACTCGCACACTTTCCGTACAATAAGAATTTTTCATTATCTTAAGAAGCATGGACATGGATATTGCTAAACATTTTTTCTATCACTTACTCCTCATCACATATTAGAAATATGCAATTCACAGTAATAAATTTCAGAAGTGCATATACTATGTCCAAACTCCTCTGATTTGTATGGGGGAGAGTGTCTAACTGCCAGTATGTCCTGTACAAACACACTGCTACAAGTTCACTTTTGATCATTTGTACACTTCTAGCCTGATTCTACTGATGACAAAGAACTGTTGATAGGTGATGAATGGCATAAATAAGGTCACATCTTTCTTCTAAGAGAAGCCTGAGGTGTTATTTGCAGCAGTGTGTTTGCTGAATGTACTCCAGTTAGACATTCTCCCCCATACAAATATTATGAACTCTTGATATTAGCCTATCAATGAAATAGCCAAGGTAACCAGTATATAGCTACAATATATGACCCTTCATTTCATTGCTTTTCATATCTGATCTCTACTCAAACGTAATACATTATACATATTTAATAACATAATTCAATACTGATGAACCATTACATACCACATCAAAGGATTGAAGGGTGCCAGACACATTATAAAATCCCAACTATCGATTACTGAATTGCAAAGTGGTTATTTTGCTTTGTTTTCAGCTATGTATATTCCACATGCATTAAAAATGAAGAAAAATATTTACAAACTGAAAATGGAAGCACTGAAGTCATGACATGTTACCACCAATTAACACCTATGTGATTTTGGAGAAAGAAATAAGACACAAAAGTAGACAAAGGTAAGTCTTTAATGTGTGTATAGTAGCTGCTGCACCTCAGGCTGAAGAGACATCAAACAGTGACGAAATAAGTCAAGTAGTCCAGTTATGCTTGGTTGAAAGTATTAGTCAGGCAATCAGTAGAAACTTCTGTTAAATAAATTTGTTGGGTTGCTCTGAAGACATTTATGTACTTAATTATGCCTAACCAACACTACCAAGCTGTTATAAAGGAAAATTAAGGATGGGTTTAGGTGATACGTTTGGGCAAGAAAGCCCAAACCTCAATGGTTCCTACTATACATTACTACCATACAGTATGATACTGGTCAATGGATTATGTAACAAACAATACTAATCCTCACAACTACAATGGGATACACACATTAAAGGTTAACATTACTACATATCGTTACATTTCATGGAACTTTGTATTGTTGTGATAATGAAAGTCATAAGACCATTAATATATTTTATCTAGTTTTGATATGGTTTCCACCTTTGTCTACCATTGTAGATCATATTACAATAAGAATGTTCCCTTACTGTGATACATAGCTTCATAGAACTAAACTATACCAAGCACAAGAACAGTCATATGCAAATTCTGTGTAACATTCACATGCTTATCGATGAAAAGTGTGTAATACTAAGTAAATATCTACATTATAAACAATTTGCATAATTTTCCCTAGTTAAAAATATTAAAAATTTAAACCATGCATTATAGCAAAACTGCCAACATTATAAATAGTAATTACTTTTTCTATACAGTACAGATCATAGATGAAGTATCTGTTCTATTAGAGCATTTGAATATACATGTGATAGAACCTTCTAAAATGATTTTCAACATTCTCTCACAATTAACTGTCACATTGTTTATAACTAGCTATTAAAAGATTTTAAATTTTAAATTAAAAGGAAGTAGGGTTTGATATAATATACATGCTACAAAAATTAGCTAAGGAAATTAGCTAAGGAAACAAGCTCAAAAATGTTACAGCTAAAATGAGAAATGATATGCAATAAAAAGTACGGAACCAAGATTAGACGACTACTTGCTAAAATGAGACAAACTTTAATGCCTACTTTTGGCTAGTATTTTGAAATGAGACCATCAAATTAGCCAAAAGTAGGGATTAAAGTGTGTCTCATTTTAGTATCTAATGTTGTTTCCTTACTTTTGTTGCATGGATCATTTATCATTCCAGCTGTAACATTTTAAGCTTATTTCCTTAGCTACTTTTTGTAGCATGTATATTATATCAATCCCTACTTCCTTTCAAAATTTTAACTTTTTTAATAACTAGTTTGTTTACTTTTATGTCTAGCTAGCTAGCTATATTATACTCTTTGTTTTCCACATAGTATAAATATCACTTAAAGCAGCTATCTTTTACCTTCATACGCAACAAGCGCCTCTAAAAGTAATTATCGCTTTGTTGTTTAAAGCTATTACAGCACCCATTAAAGGCTTCAGCTGCATTTCTATTGGTCTAAATGTTGATGATTTAACAGTAAAACATTGCTTGAGAGTCCACCATTTAGAGTGGAACCCTTGCTTATAGAACTCTGGATCCTAAGGTGGATCCGCCCTCAAAGGCATTATTAGCTAGCTACCTCGCAAAACAAACAAAACTGGTAACACTACAAATCAACTAACCAGTATTAATAAATGCTGGAGATACCTCCTTGGCTACTACAATTGTTCACACTCACCTTACGCACATGCAATCACAAAATTACATGTTTGGTTGAGGCTCGTGCCGCAACTATTAAGTGCCACAATTATTAATTTTCCTTCAAGAACAAAGAAGCAAATGAATGATGCATGGTGCAGAACAACAGATTCATGGATCCGCTGTCATTATCTTGGCTGTTTGAAATTTCTGGAGCCATACACCTACTAGCACAACTGGGTCTTACAGCAGGCAGGCAGATGAAATTCAGGTGAATTTCAAATTTTTTAAAACTCACTGTACATCAAAGCATTCGACTTTTTGCTTCATTTAACCAAGATACAGCATCATTAAAACAGTACTAATGTATTCCAAGTGATTTTTTTGAATAAAACTTATTACAAGACATTTTTAAAGTGCAAAAAAATTTACAAAGCCATATGATTTCTTACCAATCCCTAGTTATTACGTACTATTGTACTTAATGATAAACAAGAACATTGAATAGTAGATGTCATTATATCAGTCACATGAGAATGCTAACTAGGAACTTCCAGCAGTATGAGCTTCAAATACAGATTGTCGGGGTCTGATCAATGAGGCCATCACCTAATCACAGCAGGAAGGATTCATGTTGTAATTGTGGTGCTAGTTATATTACACTGAAAGAATTCGTGTTACAAAGAGCATACACTTTAATTATGGTGAGTTGTTCATTATCAAGACACACGATAGTGTGTCGTGCGGCCCAAGAAGCCGGCGCGCTACACCGTGAGTATATTAACAGGAAGAAAGAAAACGCAATTTTCACACCTATGTAGCTCTGTGATCCCTTATCCGATTGGAACCAAATTTGCTGGAGACGTGCCGCCCAGTTAGGGTAGTCTACATACCATATTTGAAGAAAATCGCTCCAGCCATTTCCGAGATACGAGCGAACAAAATTTCGTTTTAATTTCTTCGTTTTTTTCTTCAGAATTCAGTTACAAACAAATCACCCTGTAGAAAGGTCAGGTAGAAGAAGTTACCTTGTAGAGAGTTCAGCTACAAACAAATCACCCTGTAGAGAGTTCAGCTAGAAACAAGTCACCCTGTAGAGAGATCAGCTAGAAACAAGCCACCCGTAGAGAGTTCAGCTAGAAGAAGTTACCTTGTAGTGAGTTCAGGTACAAACAAATCACCCTGTAGAGAGTTCAGCTACAAACAAGTCACCATGTAGAGAGTTCAGCTAGAAGAATTACCATTGTAGAGAGTTCAGCTACAAAGAAACTACCATGTAGAGAGTTCAGCTGCAAACAAATTGCCCTGTAGAGAATTCAGCTACAAACAAATTACCCTGTAAAAAAATCAGCTAGGAGAAATTACCTTGTAGAGAGTTCAGCTACAAACAAATCACCCTGTAGAAAGTTCAGCTAGAAACAAGTCACCCTGTAGAGAGATCAACTAGAAACAAGCCACCCGTAGAGAGTTCAGCTAGAATAAGTTACACTGTAGAGAGTTCGGCTACAAAGAAACTACCATGTAGAGAGTTCAGCTGCAAACAAATTGCCCTGTAGAGAATTCAGCTAAAAACAAATCACCCTGTAGAAAGATCAGCTAGAAGAAGTTACCTTGTAGAGAGTTCAGCTACAAACAAATCACCCTGTAGAGAGTTCAGCTACAAACAAGTCACCCTGTAGAGAGATCAGCTAGAAACAAGTCATCCTGTAGAGAGTTCAGCTAGAAGAAGTTACATTGTAGAGAGTTCAGCTACAAAGAAACTACCATGTAGAGAGTTTAGCTGCAAACAAATCGCCCTGTGGAGAATTCAGCTACAAACAAATCACCCTGTAGAAAGATCAGCTAGAAGAAGTTACCTTGTAGAGAGTTCAGCTACAAACAAATCACCCTGTAGAGAGTTCAGCTACAAACAAGTCATCCGGTAGAGGGATCAGCTAGAAGGGTCACCTTGCAGAGAGGTCAGCTACAAAGAAATCACCCTGCTTCATCTTTTCTTCTTCCTGTAGTAAAGAAAAAATGACAGGTTAAAAAGCCCTAAAGCCGGCCATAGGCCAGCTTTGGGATATACAAATGCAAAACGAAGTGAAATCTAATCCAAAACAGCCAATCTGTAAAAAAAGAGTGGAGCCCTGAGAAAGGCTATGGTGAAAAAAGATGTGAAATCCAAGGTGGCGGCCAAGAAATGGCTGTGATGGTAGGTTAATGGTAAAAATTTTAATAACAACAATTCAGGTGAATTTGGTGCCGCTTGGTCTTGGCACAAAATTCACCTGAATTGTCGTTATTAAAATTTTTACCATTAACCTACCATCACAGCCATTTCTTGGCCGCCACCTTGGATTTCACATCTTTTTTCACCATAGCCTTTCTCAGGGCCCCACTCTTTTTTTACAGCTTGGCTGTTTTGGATTAGATAAACATTAACGTTAGTATAATAGCTAACAGATTAGGGAGGAGATCTCCCTGCTACTTATGTAGTGCTTCTATAGGCTATCCATACACTGGAAATGATTCTACTGTTTCTGCCAATTCATCTATTTCCACTATCCCACCAAATATCAGTATGCTTGGTTGCTGACATTAACATACATGCTAAGTACAACATCGTCTTATGTTACTGGGTCGGTTTAATTTCCCATGTCAGCAGATTCAATTTTTCATCAGAAATGCAAAGCTCTATGAATAGACTATCAAATTTTACAATCAAAATCAGCCAGGCTTGAGTGGTCTCCTTTTGCTGGCTGCTTTTCTCAAGCCAAATGGCAATCCGTACATGCAGTGTGGAGCCTTTATTAAGTTAATGGAGCTCTTGTCAGCATTGGGATGGCTGTATGTGGCTATAAAGTTCTGTGGTATTGAACAAAGACTTGTACTATACATTTCAGCCAATTTTGATACCTGCATGAATTTGGCTTAATTCATCCCTATGCCTTCTTCTTCAATTTTTTGCATAGCCTTTTGCTCTCCTTCTGAGCCCCCACCTCCCACCTCATTTGGAGCTCTCCTGATCAGTCAACCTCAATTTAAAAACTATCTAAAATGGTGGGGAAAGTGAGCTACAACACATCAAATACTTAAAACTGTCATTTTAAAATAGGCAATAAGCCCAGTCTTCCCCGACTGGGCTACAATGGGGTGCAGGGCCACCCACAGGGGGGCGGGGGGGCAACTGGGGAATTTTTCCCAGGGCCCCAGCCTGAAAGGGGCCCCAGGAGGCCCCATGAAGGGCCCCCTGAATACCTGTTTAAAAGATCGATATACTCTAATAGAGCAGTCAGATCTAAATACTCTAATAAGGCAGTCACAGTATTCTTCAGAGGAGCAGTGTAGCAAGCTTATAGATAAGGAGATATGGTTGGTGATGGGTAGTTATTGTCATTGCCAGCAGGTTGTGACCCTTTTTTTTTTTTTTTTTTTTTGTCTTCACCTTACAACTTGGGTGAAGGGCCCCACTTTAACTCTTTGCCCTGGGCCCCTTAATTTCTCTAATGGGGTGTTGCATAATTTTGCAACCATGTTTGAAGAAATCAAAGCTATAAGTGTAACCCATCATATCAACTTATTTCCCATACAGTACATACAATACATGTTTGCTTTGGGCACACATATTAGGCACATAACTTATTGGGCACACAACTTTGGGCACGATTCTGAAGATTTGTGAATTTTATACAAAATCATTGCAATCAAAATGTGGACTTGCTGTGCATTTAGGTAGTGTAAAAAGTTTACTTCTTTCTTTTTAATGAATCTATAAACTGTTATTCTGCAGTCTGATCATGATTTGCATAACATCCATACAACAGTCAATTTAACATCATGATATACACAATTAGCATTTTACTTGCTTAAGATTAGTAGTACACAATTTCTTAATCGCTGCAAGGGAATATTCTTATGGTAACATGATTTAGTGGGATATACACAGGTGAAGACTATACCTAAATCATTTTACAAACTTTATTGGTCTCATGACTTTGTTTGTAACTTCATGATACTTGTAACAACAGTACACAACCAGTTTAGGGGTCTAAGTTGGCATGATATCATAACACTGTTTATGAGAAAGCAGGTACACAATAACATGGTATCTTAAATTATTGTTAATTATAGCACCTCAGATTAGATTTTTATTTGAATTAAAAATAGCATTTTAGGTGCACTGACCAAGAGAGATCTAAGATTTTACAAATATGGTGCTAACCCTTTGCATATCTAAAGATTATCATTGTTGTCAAGTTAATATAAAAGAGAAATCAAGATAGATGTGGAACACAACTAGGTATATCTCAGGAAGGAGTGGGTCTTGATAGCCTTAATGTGCCCTAAGTTTTCTTAGAGTTAGTATTGGAGCAGTAAATGGAAGTATTTCAGACTGTACATTAAATGGCAACTCACCATTAGTACTTTTTGGACCATTCCAAGAGCAGCTACTTGTAGTTCAATAGTGAATACATTAAGTTTCAACTACCAAATTCTGCAGTACTTGAAGGGTATAGAATTTCAACCTCAATAAAACAGAATGCTTGAAACAATGGTGAGATTCACAGTTCAGAAATCAAGAAAATGCTAATTTTCAATTCACTACCTCTTTATACCAGAACTTTAACAAATCTTTTTGGGTGTACTATTAGAGTGGTTGACTGTTCTATTAGCGTATTTTGATGTAAAATGCCCTTTAATGTACTGCTACATATAATATTAGTAGAGCCCTTGTCTTTTCAATCCCTTTGCTTAAGATATAATCACACCTATTAGTTACTACATTGTATACTAGACAAAGAAGTACATACTTTGCAAATGTGATTGTCACACCCGACATAGTGATCTGTTCCATTTGTTGTGATTCAAATTGCATTCTGTAGTAGATTATGATAACAATAAAATTTCTATTGATATATCACACATATTCAAGAAAAATGATCTAGGTTACTTGTACAATGGATGGTCTGAGAAGTAAGGAATTGGTGGTACAGTTTCAACCATTGGAATGCTAAAACACTCTAAATACTCTCAATACTTGTAAATAGGCTATACAGTTTTCCCAAGACAGTAGCAATTTTGTTCATTCACCAAATATTATATATACTCAGAATAATTATTTGTATACAGTATGTAAATACGAAATCGATTTCCTTGTGATACATCCTTGCTTGCCTCTAGTTTAGTTGGGGACCTTGGGGAAAGCACACTATAGCATTTTAAAGGAACATCCATTTAAACACTGATAATGAAGACAGTTTAATGGTTACTCTCCTACATTGAAATTGATTACACTTCTGTAATTGTTTAGCACAATACATAGGAATACACAGAATGCAGGATCCATAGCAATAACATATGTAAACAAAGTCAATCTCAAACTGTCATGCAGATAACACCCAAGTGTCAAACCCAGTATATATAGGGTGTTTAAGTTGGGAGGATCATTCTAATAACAAGTTTGAAACATTCCCAGTGACTATGGTAACTAACAGCTTTACTTTTCTTGTACTTTTTAGTGTTTGAATTGATATCTCCTCACTTACAAGGTCACTACCAATAGTCCTGTAGAACCACTGCAACCGGGATCAAAATCAAAACAAGCGACCAAGAGGTAAATTAGCACTGAATCAGGAATCAAGACATCCTAGAAAGCGGTGATTAAGCTAGCTCACAACGAAAATGAGAATTTACAAAAACATGTACTAAATTATTAAGCAATCAAGGCTGTTTTTAAGGCAAAATCAAGTGATCAGAGTATATTTCCGTCAATCAAAAACCTTGATTCCTGTCACAGATAGTTCTACAGGACTATTGGTAGTGACCAACCCTTGACTTACACACACAAAAGAGAGCATTAGAAAGAAGTTGGTCTGGGAGTAACTGTTTAGCCTGGCTTAGTATACTGATACACTGTAGCTAGCTGCTACACACTAGATGATACTCACAATATGATCTGACACTTGCAGGTAGCTAGAACATACCGGCACTGTTTTTACAGTAGCTACACCCAGGATGACCGGAAATCCCATATATGAATATCCCTGTTTCTTAGTCCTTCACTGCATAATATGAAAAATTGCGAACTGGCTGAGCTCAATACAGAATTACAGTGTCATACCCATATTCCATGGCCTTAACTGCAAAAAAAAAAAAAAATAGGTAGTGGGTAGACTAAGCAGTAGTTTTAGCGACTAGTCCACAATTCAAACAACTCCCTTCGCCTGTAATACTCCGGAAGTTGTTGATTAATAATGCTACTGAGATCCCTAATGATCACATCTGGTCAGCCTCTCATGACTTTCAGGATCGTGATCACGACCCTAGAGTGGTTCTTGACTTGCTTGAATGCCTTTGACTCTCCCGAGGACGCGTCAATACTATGCATGAGGCTTCATTATGTTGGTGTACTCATAGAAAATATATTATCTATGGTGTGCTCTGTGTAGTGACGATTCGACTGAATGCTGGACAGCTACTAGTAGAGCAAAAATCAGGTGAGCATCATCATAATAATATAATGCTTAGCAATTCTGAGGGGCTACCGTGACCTACACTGATAGCCTAACATGCATTAACTAATAACTATACACTAAGGCATCTAGCTACTGACATAATCAAGACTCAGCCAAGAAGCACAAAGCGCGCGCCCACAATAATAAACACGCAACCACTACTGTGAATCATCTACATGAGTGATCGATTATGCAATCTTTTAAAATCCGCATGGCGAAATCTCAGGCTTACTAAAAGATTCCACCTCGAAACCAGGGGCATGTAACCTTTGTATAATGAGTAACTACCACACGAAAAGTCAGGCGAATTGTTGGAGTAGTTTGTTCCATCGCCCACCCATTTACCATGCGTTGATTAAATCTAAACCAAAACAGCCAAGTTGTAAAAAAAGAGTGCGGCCCCCAAAAAGACCAGGATGAAAAAAGATGTGAAACCCAAGGTGGCGGCCAAGAAATCGCTGTGATGGTAGGTTAATGGCAAAAATTTTAATTTACGACAATTCAGGTGAATTTGGTGCTGAATTCTAGTGGAGGAGGCAACGTAAATTCACCTGAATTGTCGTAAATTAAAATTTTTGCCATTAACCTACCATCACAGCCATTTCTTGGCCGCCATCTTGGATTTCGCATCTTTTTTCATCCTGGCCTTATTGGGGGCCGCACTCTTTTTTTACAGCTTGGCTGTTTTGGTTTAGATTACATTGTGTTTTTAGAAGTTCATTAGAAGTTGTTTTGCTTTGAAAGCATGTCAGGAATTGTTTGTACCTCATGAAAGCACAAATTGAGATAAATGCATACGTATGGCAGAAAATACTGTGATCTCATACCAATTACCCGGAATTTTCACAGTATGTATGTTTCACGATATGCACTTTGTCAGGATTTTCATGTTTTAAATTTCATGGATGTCACTTTAAATTATCACACATCACTGTTGTATTCAAATTCATCTACTGGCTTCCCAACTACTAGCTCAATTCAAAGATTTTGTTCTCAACCAAGGATTTGGATTGATTTTTACATTCTAGACCAAGGATCTGGATTGACCAAGGACTTGGATTGATTTTAACTTCAGTGATAAACCAATTGCAAAGGGCATCTGAACTGAGAAGTACATGTAGTGACATAATGTCCATGATCCCTGTAGGAAATGATGACCGAGGCAGTAAACTCAAGAGGTGACTAAATTAAGCAAGAATTGCACATGGAGAAAGCCAAATATCATTGTAGATGTCATATATACGTACAGCACTAGCATCAAGACTAAATGTTGCAGTGTGTGTTGCAGTCATTCCTTTGGTGTGCACATGTAACACTGGTGGCTCATGTACAGCCTTCACACTGTATGTGCCAGACCATATATACATTTTCACACAATAAAATTTCATTGTAGCTTTATTAACTGTTAAAACCATTAAAGTACTTACTGCGAAAAATTACAGGTATACAGTAAAAGATAAAAGGAACTATAATTATATTATTTACTAACAAAAATACATACTTCAATCTAACAGCAGCTGACATTGCTCTATTCTTAGATTTTAAATTACGTAGAATGATTGCAATATTTCCAATCTATACACATGTCTCTGAGTATATGCATTGTGTATTCTTCACAACTTTAATTGGTGGCCAACATCTAAGTATAGGTTAGGAACCCAAACCAAGGTTCTTAAATCAGGAAGAATCAAGACAATGGTTCCTATCTGACTTGGATAATGGAATTGCTTATATGGGTAGTCATTGTGGGATTGGATAAGTCGTTATAAAATTATCATACAATGTTAAAACACAGTAATTGCGGAAGACTGAACATGTTTTTGTCAAAGAGCTAGAAAAATTGAAGTTTGCACTGAAATTTATCACTGTTTTCTTAGCAAAGTTAGAAGTAAACTGAGAGCAGTGCTATAGCAAATTATGTAGTGAAGTGTCAACAAGGAAGTCACGAGTTGCTGGTTACCATGATGTCACAGTAGTGTGAAGAACAGGTGTATACAACTGTTACAGTTTGTAGATGAGATATAACGAAGGCAAACAGTTGTCACAAGTTGTTGCTAGCTTCTGTACGGTGCCACAGCATTAAAGACCAGGCATGGTTTTGATTACAGACCACACCCACATTACACATAACAACCATTCTACAAGGAAGCTTACCCATCTAGGTCTTTTGTAAACTTTGCTAATAATTTAATAGAAGATAAAACAGGCTTAAAATGCTAACTAAAACACATGTGCTCTAAACAGAATTTTCTGTGATATTTTTAGATTTGTCTGTTTGTCATAACAAACGTAGCTACCATGTTGGACTTTACATGTACCTCCCATAATTGAATTCTTTTAGGCATGCTTATAAAAGGAATGCAGTGGTTAAACTTGTATTGGCTTAGGTGACTGGTCACCCACTGCGGGCTGTATACTTGGAAGAGCATAGCAATTTAATGATTGAAAGTGAGACTTGCAATGCTTGAGATCTTTCTGCTAGTAAGTCTCTAACCAGTTTAGCAGGTCTCTGACCACTTCAAGGACAGGTTTCTTTGTGGTTTTTAAAGGCCTTATTATCTTCTATATAAAGATCAAAGTATGCATATCATGTATACCAATATCTAATGAAAAATATAACCTTCATCTTGAGGCATTGTATATAAACCACAAACACTATAATTTTTTGACTGGATTTTGGAAAAACAATCCAAATTGCACATTAGTAGTTTCAAGATAAACGGTTTTAAAGAATTCAAGCCAGCATAACTCTCCAAGGATAGCAACCACGCATATGAAATTTACACAAATGATGCATCAATCTATTACCTTTCAGGCCACTTCCAGTACTTGTAGCTGCTTGTAGAGTTTCCCGCCAAATAAGATAGAAAATGTGAGCAGCTGGACGAGCGAAGTAGTATCACGAGTGCTCACAAAGGGGTGGAGGGTGGGGGTGATGGGGTGGGCAAGGTCAAAATGGAGGCACGCCATGATTGGAGTCCAGACACAAGATTACAGGGCTGTACTGGCTCCTTAGTGGCTTATATGTAGTAAAATCCACATAAAAACGTCGTTATCAGGCTGTCCACCAGTAAACCACTGGTTCTTGCCAAGCCAAGTCCTTCACAAGGCCTAAAACTGCCACTCGAGCTCTACACACCACCGAGAAAAGACATCTGTTGAAACCAGCCTCAAGTAGTTTGGGTGTCAAAACTACTAATACAATAGTGTAGCTATCCACTGGAGGTGTTAGTTTGATTTTGCCTGATGTGTGATTTGGATCGGTTTTGTAAAATCTGGTCACATTTGATATTCTAAAACTTTCTAAATCAACCTTTCAAGTGAACCCATAATTTACTGTTTTCACTATTACCAATCTGTTATTGACAAAGAGGCAAGTGGGTTTGGTGTGGCTAACCATTATATCAATGATCTTATATCCCATAATTACACGTGACCTAAATGTGACTTGCATGTGACTAGCATGTCACATAATTCAAATATTTCAATGAATGTTGTAATAAACATAATATTCCCTGTGTACTCTGCATGTACACACAAGGTAAAAAGAGCAGTGTAATAGGAAACTTCATTTTTATAATAGGGTATTATTTGGTGTACCATTACACATACATGTTACACTAATAACATAATCAAAATGAAAAGCACTTAAGTGTACTTCACAGAACCTTTTAAAGTAACCACAGCTGATACACTACTAAATACTATAGCTTCAAAGGAAAAGGTAGCAATTTAGACTTTAAATGTAATTAGTGCAAGTTGCCAATTATTGTCAGGCACCAATTATTTATTTAACACTTGTAAACTATAGAGGCTACAGGGTATATAGTGGAGGCTACCAAGTTCCTCAATGAGTTCCACAATGGGTTGTTATATCCCCTTAAATACATTTCATTTAGTGATTATTGCTGTTAAAGCACTATACAAGCCATTCTGGTTAAGCATGGAATTGTGTAAAAATAATTTTGTATTAGAAACCAGTATACTCTTATGTCTAACCTGAATATCTCTTAAACAGCTGGCCTCATCTTCATAAAACTTCTGTGAAATGGAGTTATCCAAGGACTACACCTCCCATAAAAAAATTCACCAAAAAACAAGCCATCATGGAGTTACACCCAAAATTGCACATTGTGCTGATAATTGGTCAATCATGGAAGTACAGTTGCCGATAATAAGTACTCCATGCCGATAATTGGCACACGATAGGTGTTACGATTTTCCTCATAACAAGATGTTCATTCATGTGAGATAATTAAAATTTCGTGCACTAAGAGACGAAGGACTGCTCTGTTTAATGGTTCCAACCAGAAGTTCATATGCTATTGAATTAAGGAATTACAATTGCGTGACAAAATGGTTCCGATAATTGGTGACTTAAGCTAAATGTACTTTTTACCTATCAGAGTACCTATGTTATCTGGAAATCCAAAGTAAAGAATCTAATGTGGTTTTCAGTTGACTTATCATATAGTAAAATTTAAAGCGGGAAAGAGTTTAAAGTTGGCCTGTATATATTTGGAGCCCGTTTACTTAACTAATAGCTAATGATAACTGTAATTTAATTGGTACATTATTACAAGAGTCACATTTATTATGCAATGATACATGGATCCGGTGCTGGGGCTTGAACCCAGGCCTCCATACTCATAGTCCATGCTCGTAACCACTATACCACCGGTGCTGTAGCTACCCATCTACCTTAGTTACTACCTTAAAAACGTCCAACTGAAGTGACTTCTATATACAACAAGAGTGAAGAAGAAACCAGAGCTAAACCCAACCCTAACCCTAACAACTACTTTTTGCGTGCCCTGCAAGACCGGAGGCAAACTACTGGTCGTGTGCTCTAAAGTCGAATACTCGCGCGGGGCATACTATAGACGCTTGCCCTATTAAAAGTCGAATGCTCGGGGCATATTGGGAACCCTAGCACACCTCGACCGGTGTGTTTGATAGTCCAGTTAAAGGATAGACGTGTGCTAGAATAATAGCCATTCACGTTCGTAAGTGGTGCCGGCACTACAGTGTAGACTCATTAATCCACTTCCTAAAAATGCTAGTTTTTTTTATTAAATACTATCCCACTAGGGACCTGTGAGAAGGCTATGTTTTCATAGACAACACAGTATATAGCTAGCTAGTAATACAGTTTAGCGGAATATTTCTTTAACAACTCTCAAACTTAAGAAAAGGAAAGGCAGGTTATTATTATTATTATTATTGTGATTTTGCTGCTGAAAGACATGGATACAAACTGGGGGGTTGGTATAAAACTAAACTAGACTATAAAATACAGCAGCTGATGTGCTGATAAGAGCTATCAGCACCCAATTATAAGTTAAGATTACAAGGGAGCAACTAAAAATTGCAAGTAAACTAATTAATTAACAAAGGGGTAATTGGGGTGGAACTACACCTATGACAAGGACATACAACATGATAAGTACAGTAATTATTGTCATCAAAGTTTGAAGTGAACATGGCCCAGAAGATGTTGTTTAACTGTCTCTTTAGTGTTGCTATAGATAGATCTAGATTTAAAGGTGGCAGTACATTCCATAAACGTGGTAAACGGTTAAAATAAAAGTGGCGGGAGGTGCTATATTTCGTATAATTATGAACTAGCTTGGAATGGGTTGATGATCTTGTAGAACTGTTGCTGTTAAAATGGACCCACTTGGAGATGTCAAAGTGTAAAGATGGATTCTTGATGGATTTAATAAAAAATAACAAGTCATTTAGTTCGTAAGTAAACATGAGGGGAAGCATCGACAACTTTAATAGTCTAGTTTTATAGGATGAAGTATAATCATTAAGAATGTACTTTGTGGCTCTCCGCTGAACCCTTTCCAAAAGCTGGATATCTTGAACAAGATTGGGTCGCCAGATTTCGGAACAGTACATAAGTTGAGAATGCACCAAGGAGATGTATAATTGTTTCTTTGTCAAGGTACAGTTGGTTGTAAAACTACGACGGATTAAGCCTAGCTGTTTGTAGGCTCTGGACACAACCATATTACAATGAGCAGACCAGGAGAGGTCAGTAGATATCATGATCCCAAGGTCTTTAATCAGTTCTGTCGATTCAATATTGTTATTGTTGAGGAAGTACTGAGCTGTACTATTATTGTTGCACCAAAAGTGTAAAACAGCACATTTGGAGCAATTAAATGATAAATTATGCAACACGGACCAGTTGCTGGCTATGTTAAGGTCCTCTTGTACAATTTTGAAGTCTTCAGCAGTCTTAGCTGTATGTATACACTTGGTGTCGTCAGCAAATAAAAAGGGCAGTGATTCTTTTAATAGCGAAGGAAAATCATTGATGTAAAGAATGAACAAAAGAGGACCAAGGATGCTGCCTTGTGGTACTCCTGATAACACAGGTAGCACCTCTGAAATAGAATTGTTAATACGTACTCGTTGCTGTCTGTTGAGAAGATAAGCCTGAAACCAATTCCACAGGTCACCACGAATTCCCAGGGACCATAACCTGGTCAATAAGTCATTGTGGGGAACAGAGTCGAATGTTATAGACCTATAGTGCCGGCACCGGTTAGCTACACTGTTTTTCCGGCTATTTTGCCGGTAGTAGAGGGTATAATACTTAGAATGTTACGTGCATCAAAAAAAGGCAAGTTATATAGTGCCAGCAGTCACGTGCATTAAAAAAACTTAGACAAAAAAACCTAAGAAAGCAAAAAAAAAAAGTTGTCTCAGCAACGGCGAACCCAGGCATCCGTACTCATAAGCAATATTCGTAACGATTATACTACCGGTGCTGCAGCTACTCACCTCGTTTTAGTTTCTACCTTATAAACATCCTACTGAAGTGAAGTGACTTCTACATATAACAAGAGTGAAGAAGAAACCAAAGCTGAACCCTAGCCTACCCCTAATGCTAAGGAACTACTTTTCGCGTCCCCTAAAGTCAGGCCCTAATGGCACTCCCTTCCTCCCACACATCTCTATAGAATGCTAAGAAAATAATTGAAAAATTAATTATAACCTACAGAAAAGAACCTACACAGAACCTACAGCAAGCCCAGGGCTCAATGGGCAGGCAGGTACCCCTCAGCAACAGCAAGATCAACTGCTGGAGGCACACACGGACACTTGGATCTTGAGCGTGATCCCCTGATGCACATAACTGATTCAGAAGAACGGAATAAGGAAAACCCCAAACTACAACTGAGCCAGCCCATCACCACAGAATATTGGGAATTCCACTTCTCGCTCAGCAGGCGGGCAAGATGTTTATAAGTTGTGGTAGCAGTCCTTCCCATGCCACCTGAAGTGGAAAAAACAAGGGGGGTAAAACTCCCATGCTCCACCTCCCGAATCCGTTCCTCATAAGCACGACGTTTCTCTAATTCATGTCTTCGAAAAGCAGTAGATAGCGTAGAGGAACGATTAGAAGCTGCAAAGCAGTTAAAAACTCTAACATCAAAGAAGGTATGATGGTGTAGGTACCTCCAGAAGCCGGAAGCCCTGATGTCTACCCTCGCCTAAAGTTGAATGCTCGGGGCAACCTACTAGACGCGTGCCCTAAAGTTGAATGCTCGGGGAAACCTACTAGACGCGTGCCCTAAAGTCGAATGCTCGGCGCATATTGGACGCGTACCAACTCTAGCTCGCCTAGACATGTACAACTGGTTTGTTTGATAGTCCAGCAACTGATGGACTTGTGCCGGTAAAATATCCGTTCACGTTCGTAACCGGTGCCGGCACTATACTATGAATTATCCACTTTGTTAATTTTACAGTACTACAAGTACAACAAAAAGTAGCCAAAAATTATTGGTCCCCTAACTGTCCGTTGTAGCTATAGAGGTTCCACTGCATATACAATCTAAGATACTTAGCTAGCTATAAGTTAATACCTCCTTACCACAGTCTTTTAATGATTGCTATGTGCTTCACAAGGCAACAGATTTACAGCAACAGTCAAGCTCGCTGAGCCGGAGCCTCACTATAATACGCCCTAAATTCAAATGTATAACTAGACGTCTACCCTCGTAGCCATACACCGAAAATAACACTATTGTGGTTTTTCGAAGAAATAGCCTTAGTTTTTTTATTTTTTTTTATTTTTTATTTTTTACCCGGGCTTGATGGACTGCCCTTGCCTACCACCCCCAGCACATAAATGGCCTGTGCTGGACAAACCGGGACTTTCTTAGTCCACGGCAAACTGAGACTCTGCCCGAATCAGCTCCACAATTGGGGGAGTCTTAACATAGTGACCGATGGATGAGCGGGCTCCGCGGATGCATTGTATGGAGGACCGCAAGAGAGAAAAAGATAGACAGCACCTTAACCACCCCATGACAACAGAGTAATCATCGCCCCACTTGTTTGAAAGTTGATGAGCCAAGCGTTGATAAAAAATAGCCTTAGTTAGGGTCCGCAATCCGAAAAATCAACTTTCACAAATCAATCTCCCTACCATTGTGGGATGTTCATTGTAGTATCCCATTGCCAGATCCACCATGAAACCGGAGGCACGATTGTTGTCTTCACAGAACTATCGATTTTAGTATTTCGTGAGATGCAAAAATTATTTTTAAAATTTCGTGCTCCACACAAAGAACAGGATAGAACTTGCTGCTTAGCTAGGTATTATCTAGAGTTAATTTAGTTCAAAAGTACGCACAGTAGTAAGCAAATGATTCACTGGGTTCCCGGCACAGGGTTGCTTTCTCTCAAAAAGCAGAAAACAAAACATGAATTTTCAAATTCAAACTTCCCTACCAGCCAAGATAAGAAAAGCCAACTCTCCCTCATAGTGATGTGATAAGGTTGGATGCATAGTCTGTCTATGCTGTTAGTCTGGAAAGGATCTGAGACTTCTCACCATCTGGGTGAAGAACGTCAAAATTTTCGTGCGTCATTTCAAGGGATTCTCTCAATGGTACCAAAGTGCTTTCCAGTACTTCTGATGCCACACTAGCCACTTAATTTTGTTTAGAATGATGATAAAAGATGGTTCAAAACGTTTGGTAGTAGTAGTAGTTGGTATTCTGTGATTTCATATGATGCAGTATACCAGCAGCTCACCAGGAGCTCCACCCAGCTCGAATCAAAAATGAAAGATTTTGTGCATTTTTCGGTTTGTTTTGGGATGTTTTGAAGCATAATGGTGATGTAGGGTGATCTAGTGAAGATTTGAAGCTGCTGTGGAGCGTGAGAGGTGAAGTCAAATTTGGACGATTTTGCTACCTACCTTGATGCATAGCTTAGAGCGAGGCGTGGAAGCTGTGGATGAAACAATAATTGACAACCGCTATTACCAAACGTTCAGGGACATCTTTTGCCATAGTTTTAGTCTATAATTGATGATTGTTGTGGCTGCAAAAGCGCTGGAAATGGCTAGAAAGCGCGACACAATTCTTTGATGCTGCAGAAAATTTTGACGCTCGTCACCCAGATGGTGAGAAGTCTCAGATCTTTTCCAAACTAACAGCATAGACAGACCATGCACCCAACCGTATCGAAACACTATGAGGAATAGTTGGCTTCTCTTGCCCTGGGTGGTAGGGCAGTTTGAATTCGAAACTTCGTATTTCTTTGTCTGTTTTTTCAAAGGAAGCAACCCTGTGCTGGGCACCCAGCAAATCATTTACTTATTTCTGTGCGTAGTTTTCAACTACAACAACTCTGGATACGATTTGGCTAAGTAGCAAGTTTCATCCGGTCCTTTGTGTGGAGCACGAAATTTTAAAAATAAATCTTGCATCTTGTGAGATACTGAAAATGACATTTCCGTGAAGACAACAATCGTGCCTCCGGTTTCATGGTGGATCAAGCAATGGGATACTACAATGAACATCCCACAATGGTAGGGGGGTTGATTTGTAGAAGTTGATTTTTCGGATTGCGGACCCTACCTTAGTCTCAAGTCTGTGTCGCCCTATGTCGCTACACTAATGGGATAAACTAACAGAGAAAAAACAAGAGTGAACAGAGCAGACTATTTGAGGTGCTTGACGTGAGTTAACCAAATTAATCACGTGCATATGCATGCGGGTCTGCTTTAATTATAGGAACCTGCAAGAAGGCCGATTGCAAGGCGCTAGCTACTGCTTCTCGGAAAGTCTCGAGCCAACCTTGATTGCTGGACCAAAAGCAGTAGCTAACTTATTTCAACACTCAGATATAATGGCAAGTTTAGACTTCTTTAGCTAGCTACCAGCGGCGGAGGAAGTAGTTGATATGAGAGGGGGCTTCGCTGAGCTGACCCAGACTTCTTTCTATAGTTTGGTAAGGTGAGACCAAAAAAAAAAAAAAAAAAAAAAGGTCACAACCAGCTCACAAGAGCTTTCCACCTCACCAGCTACCATTTCTAGCTGATAAACTACATAAAAATCCTTACATAGCTCGCTACACACTGACTACTTTATTAGTGTGACTGCTCTATTAGAGTATCTCGATCTTTATCACGGTTTTCAGCCCCACTCCAAGAAAGATAATTTCGGTGTGATATCATTCTGAGGGGGGGCTAAGCCCCCCCTCAGCAGACCTAGGGGGGCTCCGCCGCCTATGCTAGCTACAAGCGTGCTTTAGTTAATCGGTCATTTCAAATGATATAGTAGCTACAGGGTAGACTAGCTGCATGTTTCTGAACAGAATAAAAATGAAGAGTTTGTCTATTATACCATTGTCGACACATGAGTTAGGGCCGCCAGCAAAGAAATTCTGATTTTATGCAAACCTGTTAGCTACTAGTAAGTTAACCAACTGTAGAAGACAGCCATACAGTTGCACTGTGTGAAAGCCAGTGTGCTGGTCATAGATGCTAGATCACTGGTTGTGACACTGAGAAATGTCCAATACAATGGCTAAGTATCAGTTTTAATGACTCTGTATACATGTAATTATAAACTGTCTACTACTCGCATGTAGCTGTAGCTACACTGTATGTATAATTATTACGATTAGAGTCTGAACTACATTCATTATCTACAGTATATCTAAGTATACTTTTATGTGTCTTTTAGAACTACTGGATGTATGTTCCACAAAATAGTACATTAGAAACATAAGTAGATGGAGACTCACAGTGAATTTACACACATAATGTGCAGCCGGTTACATGCAGTAACTAGATCTTCGAGTGTTTAGCGTGCAGTTTTTACATGACTATGTGCTCTAAACTCATGACTTAAGTGTGTATGAATTTTGTAGCTATACATTAATGGGTACGTACAGTATGTACTATATACATGTGTACTGAAAGCAATGCATGCGTTACCTGATGTAGCTACATTCTCTATATGAAATTGTAAAAAAAGGTATATCTTACATAATTATAAATTGGTTGGACATTGTATGAAATAAACTACAGAATGTAGCTGTGCTTTAGCTGCATAAAAGTTCTCAGATTAACTGCTAAAAAGTAGTAATGTAATCACCCTATAGTTAATATATTGTAATTGGATAATCTTATTAAATGACTCTCAAAAGTAGCCATTTTGTGTATTTAGTTACACCTTGACCTATCCAACAGAGTGATTATAGACTTGAATGGTTTTATGCATGTAACCACATATCTTGTTATTCAAAACATATATTGCATGTGTAAATACATTGTAGCTACCCAAAACGAGGTCATTAAACCACATCCAAACACTAAAGGTTATTTTCATAAATAAATATATACCACCTTAAAAGATATCAACAACAGGTGGCTATTGATGGTGAAAGCAGTGTACATGACACAATAGTAAACAATAATTCAAATGGATTATTAAAAGCTTGTAGGCTTTAGCAGATATTATTTTGTGTATCATATGAGCACTGTTAAAAGTGATGTGTTGAAATAACACCAAAACCAGGTGTAATTTGACGGTACCAAATATAACACCACCTTCTGGTGCTATATTAACCAACACATAGATGGTGCTAAAACAACATGATTATTTGGGTTGAATTTACAAGGTTTGGTTGAATTGACACTTTTAAAAATGTAATAATAGCACTCTAAAATGCAATAGTAGCATCTGTTACAACTGAGTTCTATAGTTGAGTTCTTAATTCATCATATCATCTTCAAATATCCAGGCAGTGATCTCTAGTGCAAAAAGACAAAGACACTGGCTTCTGCCACTCTTGATCCTGATATCCTCATATCTGAAGGTTCTCCTCCATCTAGATCTTTTGAATGCTGTTCAGGTGGCTGCCATTGAAGTAACTATGCCACTACCAAGTGATTGGAATAGTCTTGAAATAGCTATATAAAAGGTAAGTAATTACAAAACAGTATGTGTATGTTCTTACTACATACCATGTTCACTGTCACATGTTATCAGCACAAAATCTTTCTTCCACCTCAAATCTAAAAAAATATCAAATAAAGGTATGGCTAAAATTATGAATTGTTTAACATACTTGTTGTCTTACTGTAGCATTTGTTCAGCTGAATCAAACATGCCCATTTATCTAAAGATCAGAGCAATTACATACAAACAATTAAAATTGTTGTATGCATACCTGAAAAAGAGACTGCCACTTTTTCATTGCACATAATCAGTTTCCACTTCTGTGACCTATAGCAAGAGAAGCATAATACTTAATATATTGCTACTACAAACCAAAAGCAAGTTGGTTGTACCTTTGACTATTGATGCATGTTTATATAGTAGTCTACAATAAGCTTTCTCAATGGACGGTGAATGTTAATATCAAATGATTTCTAGACAATACTTATCTAATCCAAAACAAGCCAAGCTGTAAAAAAAGTGTGCGGCCCTCAAAAAGGCTATGGTGAAAAAAGATGTGAAATCCAAGGTGGCGGCCAAGAAATGGCTGTGATGGTAGGTTAATGGTAAAAATTTTGATAACAACAATTCAGGTGAATTTTGGTGCCGCTTGGTCAATTGGCACAAAATTCACCTGAATTGTCGTTATTAAAATTTTTACCATTAACCTACCATCACAGCCATTTCTTGGCCACCGCCTTGGATTTCACATCTTTTTTCACCATAGCCTTTTTGAGGGCCGCACACTTTTTTTTACAGCTTGGCTGTTTTGGATTAGATTTCACTTCTTTTTGTATTTGTATACCCCAAAGCCGGCCTATGGCCTGCTTTGGGACTTTTTTAACCTATCTTTTTTTCTTTACCACAGGAAGAAGAAAAGATGAAGCAGATGTACCTTAAATATTTCTGATGTTATCAGTAAATGTACAAATTATATATATAATACATATATTTATTACAGAACTGTCCATGGTGGTTTCTGTGTAATTGAACACTCTTCAAGGCAACTTCTTCTAGCTGATCTCTCTACAGGGTGATTTGTTTGTAGCTAAACTATCAACAAGGTAACTTCTTCTAGCTGTTCTCTCTACAGGGTGATTTATTTGTAGCTGGATTCTGTATAGGTGATTTTTTGCTGCTGAGCTCTTTACAGAATGGTTTCTTTGTAGCTGAACTCTCTACAAGGTAACTTCTTCTAACTGATCTCTCTACAGGGAGATTTGTTTGTAGCTGAACTCTCTACAGGTGATTTGTTTGCAGCTGAACTATCTAGATGATGGTTTCTTTGTAGCTGAACTCTCTACAAGGTAATTTCTTCTAGCTGAACTCTCTACATGGTAGTTTCTTTGTAGCTGAACTCTCTACAAGGTAACTTCTTCTAACTGATCTCTATACAGGGAGATTTGTTTGTAGCTGAACTCTCTAGTGGTGATTTGTTTGCAGCTGAACTCTCTACATGGTGGTTTCTTTGTAGCTGAACTCTCTACAAGATAACTTCTTCTAACTGATCTTTCTACAGGGCAATTTGTTTGTGGCAGAATTTTCTACAGGATGATTTCTTTGCAGCTGAACTCTCTACATGGTGGTTTCTTTTTACTGTAGCTGAACTCTCTACAAGGTAATTTCTTCTAGCTGATCTCTCTACAGGGTGATTTGTTTGTAGCTGAATTCTATACAGGTGATTTTGTTTGCAGCTGAGCTCTTTACAGAATGGTTTCTTTGTAGCTGAACTTTCTACAAGGTAACTTCTTCTAACTGAACTCTCTACAGGGAGATTTGTTTGCAGCTGAGCTCTCTTCATGATGGTTTCTTTGTAGCTGAACTCTCTACAAGGTAACTTCTTCTAGCTGAACTCCCTACATGGTGGTTTCTTTGTAGCTGAACTCTCTACAAGGTGACTTCTTCTAGCTGATCTTTCTACAGGGTGATTTGTTTGTAGCTGATTTTTCTACAGGGTGATTTGTTTGCATCTGTACTCTCTATATGGTGGTTTCTTTGTAGCTGAACTCTCTACAAGGTGACTTCTTCTAGCTGATCTCTCTACAGGGTGATTTGTTTGTAGCTGAACTCTCTTCATGATGGTTTCTTTGTAGCTGAACTCTCTACAAGGTAACTTCTTCTAACTGAACTCTCTACAGGGAGATTTGTTTGCAGCTGAACTCTCTTCATGATGGCTTCTTTGTAGCTGAACTCTCTACAAGGTAACTTCTTCTAGCTGAACTCCCTACATGGTGGTTACTTTGTAGCTGAACTCTCTACAGGTGATTTGTTTGCAGCTGAACTCTCCACATGATGGTTTCTTTAAATTTGTAGCTGAACTCTCTACAAGGTAACTTCTTCTAGCTGATCTCTCTACAGGGTGATTTGTTTGTAGCTGAATTCTGTACAGGTGATTTGTTTGCAGCTGAGCTCTTTACAGAATAGTTTCTTTGTAGCTGAACTCTCTACAAGGTAGCTTCTTCTAACTAAACTCTCTACAGGGAGATTTTTTTGCAGCTGAACTCTCTTCATGATGGTTTCTTTGTAGCTGAACTCTCTACAAGGTAAGTTCTTCTAGCTGAACTCCCTACATGGTAGTTTCTTTGTAGTTGAACTCTCTACAAGGTGACTTCTTCTAGCTGATCTTTCTACAGGGTGATTTGTTTGTAGCTGAATTCTGTACAGGTGATTTGTTTGCAGCTGAGCTCTTTACAGAATGGTTTCTTTGTAGCTGAACTCTCTACAAGGTAGCTTCTTCTAGCTGATGTCTCCACAAGGTCACTAGTTTGTAGTTGAACTTTCTACATGGTAGATTCTTTGTAACTGAACTCTCTACTAGGTAACTTCTTCTAGCTGATCTCTCTACAGGGAGATTGGTTTGTAGCTGAACTCTCTACAGTTGATTTGTTTGCAGCTGAACTCTCCACATGATGGTTTCTTTGTAGATGAACTCTCTACAAGGTAACTTCTTCTAGCTGATCTCTCTACAGGGTGATTTGTTTGTAGCTGAACTATCAACAAGGTAACTTCTTCTAGCTGATTTCTCTACAGGGTGATTTGTTTGTAGCTGAATTCTGTACAGGTGATTTGTTTGCAGCTGAGCTCTTTACAGAATGGTTTCTATGGAGCTGAACTCTTTACAAGGTAACTTCTTCTAGCTGATGTCTCTACAGGGTCACTAGTTTGTAAATGAATTCTCTACATGGTGGTTTCTTTGTAACTGAACTCTCTACGAGGTAACTTCTTCTAGCTGATCTTTCTATAGGGTGATTTGTTTGTAGTGGAATTCTGTAAAGGTAATTTTTTTGCAGCTGAGCTCTTTACAGAATGGTTTCTTTGTAGCTGAACTTACAAGGTAACTTCTTCTAGCTGATGTCTCTACAAGGTCACTAGTTTGTAAATGAATTCTCTACACGGTGGTTTCTTTGTAACTGAACTCTCTACAAGGAAACTTCTCCTAGCTGATCTCTCTACACGGAGATTTGTTTGTAGCTGAACTCTCTACAGGTGATTTGTTTGCAGCTGAACTCTCCACATGATGGTTTCTTTATAGCTGAACTCTCTACAAGGTAACTTCTTCTAGCTGATCTCTCTACAGGGTGATTTGTTTGTAGCTGAATTCTGTACAGGTGATTTGTTTGCAGCTGAGCTCTTTACAGAATGGTTTCTATGTAGCTGAACTCTTTACAAGGTAACTTCTTCTAGCTGATGTCTCTACAGGGTCACTAGTTTGTAAATGAATTATCTACATGGTGGTTTCTTTGTAACTGAACTCTCTACAAGGAAACTTCTCCTAGCTGATTTCTCTACACGGAGATTTGTTTGTAGCTGAACTCTCTACATGATGGTTTTTTTGTAGCTGAGCTCTCTACAAGGTAACTTCTTCTAGCTGATCTCTCTACAGGGCGATTTTTTTGTAGCTGAACTCTCTACATTGTGGTTTCTTTGTAGCTGAACTCTACAAGGTGATTTCTTCTAGCTGAATTATCTCTATAGTTGCATGAATTCCCTACAAGGTAACTTCTTCTAGCTGATCTCTCTACAGGGTGAATTGTTTGTGACTGATCTCTCTACAGGGTGACTTGTTTGTAGCTGATCTCTATACAGGTTACTTGTTTCTAACTGATCTCTTGAATTCAACTTTTTCAACTCTCTCCAACTTTTTTACTTTCTCCCACAATACACAAACTAGAGGTCACGCATATAAATTACTTAAGCCCCCTGCCCACCTTTCATGTCGGGTCAACTATTTTGGTACTAGAGTAATTAATGATTGGAACAATCTTACGAGTGATATTGTAGGAAATTCTTTATTAAATAATTTTAAATCAGCTATAGATAATTACTTTTATGACTATAGATTTATGTTAATGTAATAATTATATTCATAGTTAATTTTGTTCATTGCATCTAATTTATGTTTGTATATGTATGTAATTGAATGGGTGTACAGGCTTCTAAGCCTCAACCCAAATCACATCATAATCATAATCATAATTCTCTTCGGGTGACTGCTCTATTAGGATGACTGCTCTATTAGGATGACTGCTCTATTAGGATGACTGCTCTATTAGAGTATCTCGATCTCGCACTTGCTACACCAAGTTGGATTTCTTGTTATAACTCTGTGGCTTTAAGTCTGATTCTTCTACACCATTGAAGAGCCTTTCTAAGATGATAACTCCATCTGTACAGCGATTTTCAAAGCATTACCCCAAGCGGTTTACCTGGTAGGCGTGGCAAGCAGTCGTTTTTTATTAGCTAATCTCGATTGCGTAATTGTTACACACTGTTGGTTTTTTCGTTGTATCTTCCTGGTTTTTAGCTCGATTTCTTTCAAACCACAAAAGGTTTGAGGTTCAATAGTTAACCTATTCACCCACCGATTTTCAGCTTCTTCCCATACGCGGTTTACCCTGTAAGCGTGACAACATATTGGTGTTATTTTTCGTGAGTAATCGCTCATAACTCTTTGCCTGTTTATTGTATTCTAGCCAATGTTGGTACAGAGATGCGCCTTTATACCCCCCTTCTGTGTGCCAAATTTCAAGGCGATCGGATATGGCGTTCGCGTTTTATAGCAGTTTTTTTAAGTGTGCGAAAAGAGAAAGAAAAATAAGAAGAAAAACGAAGAAACTAAGCCAATTTTTGAAGTCGCATATCTCGGGAACGCTTGAAGCGATTTCGCTCAAATTTGGAATGTGGAGTGCTGAAGGTAGAGGGAGTGTCCACAGCAAAAATCGTCTTGTTTCATCAAGGCAGCACAGAGCTACGGAGGTGCGCAAATTGCGTTTTCTTTCCTCCTGTCAATATACTCACGGGTGTTACGCGCCGGCTTCTTGGGCCGCACGACACACTACCGTGTGTCTTGATTATTAGCTATTCAAATGTGCATCGTTCTTTTTTTCATTTTCTTCGTCATCGCATCCCATTGAAGCGATTTTCTTTCAACCATGAAGTCGTATTGTAAAAGGGCTGCGGCTATCGGGGGCTTTTTACGTGCATTTAATTTCGCTAAAAGTTGTTTGTTAGTTTATGAGATCGCTTTTGTGCTCTTTGAAGATTCAAACTTGCCGCCATGACGTCAAGGTGTGAGGCGCCCGCCTCAATTCCCAAACTCAAACAGTGTGGAAGTGGGCAAGGTCATTAGCCATAGCGAGCTGGCTGATTTGATAGCCACTGTACTGTCAACTCTTGGTTTAATTGTGAGCAGTCACTAATTTGTTTTAATTTCGCCACGGTATGCCTCCACTGACTCGTCAGCGTGACTCCGGCCCATGCAGCAGTGGCGTAACTAGACTTGTACCAACACCAGGGCCCAGTGTAATAAGTTGAAGTATTCACAAGTAAAGCTATTGATATATAGTCGAATTATCGAAACGATAATTATTTATAGATGCACTTATACCAATAACCTGGCAGCTTGAAGTGATTTTACAATTACAAAAGGTAATATAGTTGTTTTGCAGCCAAAAATGTGTGAGGTTTCGATCGATTATTCAGTGAAATAATATTATTAAGTTTTCTACTACTAGATTGCTAATTCCGTGGGCGTTACTTGATAGCTGACACCCAGGCCCGGGTTTAGTTACGCCACTGCCATGCAGGGCCGTACATAGCCATAGCCAGCTGTTTCATACCCGCTGTAGTGATACAGTTGAAGTAATTTACTGCTACATTACCCGTGCACGTCTCTAATCCCGCCCCAGCCCTTCAGTGCCTGTGAAACTTCAGTGTTGACTTAAAAGGCCTGCGCATCACCTTTCAGTCACAGCACTTCGTAGACCCTCGTGCAACCATTCACAATTATAGAAACTCTTTAATGATAGCATGATATATTGTAATAGTAATCATTTACATCCCATAAAATAAAATAAAAACTGACTACAATAGCACAAGAAGCCAGATACAATAGTGTTTGGCTATGAATCGAAGTATACCACCAAGAGTTCATAATGTAGTAGTGGGGTCTTGCAATTGGTACCACATATTATTTTTTCTTTACCATTTGCGTGATTTGTCCATTGACCATAAACTCACCCGCCAACAGTCACAACATCAGTATCCACCCTGCATATACAGAAAGGGATACAGTATGGTAAGGCACAGCTAACTAAAAACATGTAATCATAGTCAGACTAACATGTCAACAAACACTTACTTCCACTATTATGATTATTGTTAAATTGAGCATCCAACATAGTCATTCCCAAGATGTATTCAGCATACTGCAGCAGTTGATGACCAATTTTGGAGTATATTACTTGAATTTTTTTGCACCTACATTGTTGACATAACAATTTTTTGTTGCTAGGAGACATATAAACTATGAGGGACTAATGGTAATAGCATAATGGTAAACAAGTTACAACAGCAAAGGAAATTTTAATAAACTAGCAGTGATTGGATAATTGATAGATAAAAGTAGAAGACAATTTATAGTTTTCCAGTCCTGATTGTTTGAGGATAAGCACATTAGCTGCTATAAGCATGAAAAAAGCAAGACAGACTAAATTTCAACACAAGGTTTATGATGCAAACTCATTATGTACCCACCAATGTGTTACCCTACCACTCCCCTTGGGTGTAAATGGGGCTTTACAAGGCAAATTGACATGAAACTGCTGCTTCACTATGGGGCATTTGACAATCATCCTAGTACTTTTTCTACGCTATGTCAAATCCCCCACGTTGCAACTGGAGTCAATGGTGGGGATTCAACACAATAGGTTTGCCCTACCATGGGGCATTTAACATTCGGTTGTGCCCATTATAGCCCCATATATGTCCGACGGAGGGGAGGGGGTAGTAGGGTAATACATTGATACGTGCATTATCTATGGTATGGTGCATCTACAGGGATAAGTTGATTAAGCCCATACCTTGCGGGCCTAAGCATGTTCCTCTCCTGTTTTGAAAACTAATCTTTCATTGCCTGCCCCTAACTGGAGTTTGCCTGACACCTTCAACATCACAAAAAGGTATCTAAAATGGTTAATTTAGCTTTGACCATTGGCACACTGTAAATTCAGAAGTGTGAAGTTCATCATACTAAGTGACTGCAGGAGTCATACCACCAATTTACAGTGCAAACTACAAGACTCAACAATTATATCAGAGTATACATAACTCTATATATCTGCCCAGTTACTATATAGTAGGGTCCATGATTGTCTCAGATCTGCTCATATTATTATCACATCAATCAATTGATGTATAGTAATTACAGTATACTATATGTACGCATTGAGCTGAGCCCTCAAAAATATTAACTCATTTGTAGTATTGACTTACCCACTAATCATTCAAATGCCTGACACATTATTTATAGCCAAAGTTTTCACCATACATTATAGGAAGCCATAATCTTTGTTGTCATTACCAACCATCTTAATGAGCCTTATCCGCAATTACGTCACAACGCGAAAATAACGCAAAAATGGCGAAAAGTGTGGGGGGCAAGTGGGATACTTTGTATGGAAGGGATAACGTTTCGAGATGTTCCACGTGAAGAAAGCATGAGAAAACTCTGGTGAGGCTTATTAACTATCTTACTATGTAGGGGCACGCATTTTCGTACTTCTCGAGTAGTCCTACGGTCTGCTTTTGGTTTCTTCCCAATGGCTCTCTGTACAAAAGACCCCCACACTTTTCGCCATTTTTGCGTTGTGACGTAATTGCGGATAAGGCTCATTGGTTGAAACATTGAGAAAAATCCTCTTTCGTCATGTTTTAGCTGTTTTCTCAGGGTTCAGCTCAACTTGTTCGCGGTCTGACCCACACAGCTAGAACAATCCAGCTAGCTACGAGGCTCTGGCCTACACAAGCCTAGTATATAATCCCAGGAAGCTACTATGGCATAGGAGATTCCTGTCTAAAATTACGACGGTAGTTATATAGCCGTTTACAGTGACTTAGCTCAGTATATACACGAACTTACCCGGCAATTCGCTGGGAGAACAGTGTGATGCATTCAGTGCCATCAAGCGACATGTCCATTCCGAGGCATATACATTCAGCAACAACTCGCAGCTGATTCGGCTCCGCTTGTCACGCACAGATTTCGACTAGATTAATTATATCACCAACCTACTGCTTCAGCAAGAACAGTAGCCTCGACTTTGCCAGTTCTTATTTACATGAAACATCACGTGCAGGGGCGATTCTAGAGATTTTGCTGAGTGGTTTCCAAAAAAAATTATGGACCATAGTGTATGATTTGCACACTGATAATCAGGTGATTTAAGGGTGGCACACTGGAGTCACCGCACAGTGCACGAAGTGCACTCAGCGAAATGCGAAGCATGAGCCCTCTAGGGGGGTCTGGGGGCATGCCCCCCCAGGAAATTTTTAAAAATTATGATAGTTGAAATTGAATCTGAATGCATTTTCAGGCATCTCACTATGCTCACAAAGTGTAAAAAATTCTATTCAATCTGAATAAAACAACTTATTTTCTTATAAGAGATACATGTACAACAGAGGTAGTAAAGTACAGTAGCTACACAACAATATAAAAGTAAAAATTATTATAATCTTCTCCATTTTCATGCACCCGGAATGTTTTGTAGCAAAGAGAGTTATCACTTTGTCAATGTCAATGTCTATTATGGCGATGGATGTTCATCAGCGCTAAGCCAATGAAGCCAAGCATAAACAAAGGATTGCTTTTCCCTATATTTGTGTGTGATGGAAAGCAAGTACCTTTTAAATTAGTTGGCTTAATATGATTGGTAATTGCATTCAGCCGCTTGTGATCACTTAACCTTTTACCAACATATGAACTAAAATCATTTGGTATAGTAGGATTTATAAGGTGGTGCAGTAGAATAGTACTTAAACAATCTTAAGAATTAATGCAGTCCTTGTTTGCACCCATGTCTTCAATTGTCGCTTCATTAGATACTTCAATTATGTCTTCATCAGAACTGTCATCTGAATCTAGATCATACAAACAGTCTCTTCTTCATATTCTCCTAACTGCCCTCACAAACATCAGAACCTACAGACATGCACAAGATTAACTGCTAGCACTATATCCTATAGCGTAATAATGTAAACACCTCATTCTTGGTTGTTTGCAATACTAAGCACGACTACGTAGTTGTTACTTGCTAACGCTGAGGTTGAGCATTTGAACACACTACTCCAATTAGCTAGCAGCATTTGATAACTCACAATTCTTTGTAATGAGCTGCATCTAGCTATATTTAATGAAGTCACTAGCCTTGCTATTAAAAAAACATTCTTTCACAAAGCCAAACTGTATAATTGTAATTGCTATTTCACTAGGCATAGGGACTCATGCATGGATATCCATGCAAAGGGTAGCTACTGCAGTGGCAGAGGAAGTAGTTGATATGTGGGGGGCTGACCAGGAGCGGATAAATGAAAAAAAAAAGGTCACAGCCAGCTGACAATAGCTGCCCACCTCACCAGGCCAGCTACACATTTATAGCTGATAAACTATATAAAATCCTTACATGGCTCACTAAACACTGCTCTAATACTGTGACTACTTTATAGAGTGACTGCTCTATTAGAGTATCTCGATCTTTACAAAGGTTTTCAGCCCCACTCCAAGAAGGATAATTTCGGCGTGACCCCCTCAACAGACTGAGGGGTGTTCAGTCCCCTAGCCCCTCCCCCCCTTTCCACCGCCTATGAGCTACTGTCTAGCTCTCCTAGACAAGTAATACACAGAGATCACTTACAGGGTACCTATCCTCAGTCAGGCTTTTTGAGCTTCTGTATTCGCCAAACTGCTTCTCATCTTCTTCTAACAGTTCTGCCACGTGGCACATGGAGTAAAATCAAATGTCGCGTGGTGTGCTTTAATTACAATAATCATAAAAATTCTGAGTGGTTTCCGGAAACCCCAGAAACCCCCCTAAAACCGCGCCTGATCACGTGAGATATCATGTGAGTCCTTGCGGGAATTTGAACATTATTTTCACAGTTTAAATTTTCTCTTAGCAAGTCACTTTTAGTAGCATTTCTAAACACTGAACTTGGAAGTTTTTGCTACTAATTTAGCTAGCTAATCTGTTGCTGAAGCTGTTATTATGCATGCATGCATGCATGCAGTGTCTCCTGTGTAATATAATACCTAACTGTAAGTATGTTCTCTATTCAACAAAAAGTAGTGATATCCTGTGCCAAAAACAGCCCAGCTATAAAAAAAGGCAAGGCCAAGAATGCACAAGTACATGCTCATGGAGTAACTACAACCAAAAGACATGATATCAAAATCTGGCCAAGAAAGCATTTACAGTATAGGCACTTTTGTGCATTCATTTTCTATATGCTTCACATTATCACATCCAGCTAGTTGTACATGTGTGCTTGCAATATAAACAATACTACTGAGACGATAAAAGATATTACACTGTATTGGTACCAAAATTAATTTAACTAAAAATTTACAATTGGTTTCTACTTGGCCATCTTTTTGCACTGTATATTAAAATAAAAGATGGCCAAGTAGAAACCAATTGTAAATTTTTAGTTAAATTAATTTTGGTACCAATACAGTGTAATATCTTTTTTCATCTCAGTAGTATTGTTTATATTGCAAGCACACATGCACAACTACCTGGATGTGATAATGTGAAGCATATAGAAAATGAATGCACAAAAGTGCCTATACTGTAAATGCTTTCTTGGCCAGATTTTGATATCATGTCTTTTGGTTGTAGTTACTCCATGAGCATGTACGTGTGCATTCTTGGCCTCGCCTTATTTTACAGCTGGGATGTTTTTGGCACAGGTTATTTAGTTACAGCTAAAATTGTTAGATGCAGGATTCTTGGAACAACGGGAACAGGGACAAAGGTAATGGAAACAATAGTCTCGCGTGGCCAGACCACTTTTTTTTGTCGTTGGGTAGGGAGAAAAAAGGGTCTGGTCCGGTTCGAATCCCACACTCATCTTGACACTACCCAGATAATTGGGTAGTGTTAACTAAAGAAACGTAATATATCAAAGACGCAAGCGGCTACTATTTAAAGATGCATCATGTTTCTTTAGTTAACACTACCAAATTATCCGGGTAGTGTCAAGACGAGTGTGGGATTCAAATCAGACCAGACCCTTTTTTTCCCCTACCCAATGACAAAGAGAAAAAAGCGGTCTGGCCACACGAGACTATGGAAACAAGGAGAATTGTCAAAGTTAACTAAGAAATTATTCCATAAAATTCCTTCAATTTCTGTTATATTACAGCTAGCTAATGATTGTGTATGATCAATTATTGGCAGAGAGTTCCATAGTCTAGGTAGGCGAAAACATAGGAGTTCATAGCGGCATTTGTATGGGCTGTCTTGTGGTGTAGTTTGGTGCCAGAAGTTCTAGTAGAACCAGTATTGTTGAAGTTGACATAGTTCAAGATATTGAACTTATCTGTAGGCAGTGTTGGGGGTAACGCGTTACGTAATATTATTACTTTTGTGGTAACTAAATAAAATAACGAAATACGCTATAAAAACAGGTAATATAACTTAAGTTACTTTACTTACAAATGTAACACATTACCTAAGTAATATAGTTACTGTAACGAATCTAATATTATGTAATATTATTACTACAAGTAACGAAGTTACTAACGTCGTTACTGATCCACTGAGTAATACCTAACCATAATGAAGTAATGAAGCCTACTGAATGAAGCTTATTCACCAGCTTCTTACTTATAACCAAGATTTGCACATTGTCCAACAACACAATCATGTCACGTGATAACGTGGTAGTTTCACACATGACAGCTTAAGGCTGTGGACACAAAGTAATATAATATGTGACCCGGTCTGACAAAACCGGGCTTATCGCCTATTTAAAAGTATCTAGAAATGCCGGTTTTAAGTATTTAGTGTGTTGTAGCTCGCCAATGGTTGAAGCTATGTGTGCCAAATTTTCACATGTTTTACACCAATTCCTTACCTTCCAGAGCATCCACTGTACAAGTAGCCAACAACTAAGTTTCCCGCCATTTTAGATAGTTTTTAAACCAAGGTTGACTGTATCAGGCAAGCTGCAAATTGGGTGGGAGGTGGGGGCCCTGGAAGGCGGGCGAGATGGTGTTCAAAAATTGAAAAGGAAGGCCGAGGGATGAATTTGGCCAAGTTTTGAGCCATTGAAGTCTCAAAACTGGCTAAAATGAAAGGAAATTTACAGCAGAGGTACTTATTCAACTCCACAGAGCTGTACAGCCACATACAGTCATTCCCAGGCTGACCAGAGCTCCATTAAGGCCCCACACCACACGTACGGATCGCCACTGGGCTCGGGAAAAGCAGCCAGCAAAACCAGACCACTCAAGTCTTAGCTGATTTTAAGTGTGGAATTAGATAGTTTATTCATGTAGCTGTGTGTCCTGGGTGAAAAATGGAATCTGCTGACATGGGAAATAAGACCGGTTTCCTCAGACTGGGTCACATATTTAATATTATAGTTACTTTATTTTATGGTTAATATGTAACTGTAACTAAATAGTTCAGTTGCAAGTGATATGTAATATGTAACTAGTTACTTTTACAAGTAACTGTCCCAACACTGCCTGTAGGAGTTTTAAGTGATTTGATGAAAAAAATCATGTCAGCTATTTTGTAAATATACATCAATGGCAACATACCAAGTTGGGTCAATCTAGTCCTGTAGTCTGAAGTATAATCAGAGAGTATGAATTTAGTAGCACACCTTTGTACCTTGTCAATTAATTCAATTTCTTTCAACACATAAGGTCTCCACAATGTGGAGCAGTATAACAGTTTAGATCACACTTACAGTGTGTAAAGGGATTTTCTAGCCTGAGGACAATGCGAATCCTTGAATACCCTATGTAATAGTCCAAGTGACTTGTAGGCTTTAGAGGAAATCATTTCATAATGCTTTCTCCGTGATAATGAGTTAGTGAAAATAATCCCTATCTTTTCAACTTGAGGATTCTTTAATTATGTGGTCATTTATGATGTACTGAGAGTTGAATTCATGATGGAAGCTCATGAATACAAATTTAGAGAGGTTAAATGACAGATGATTGTTAATAGTCCAATTAAATAAAGAGTTAAGATCTTCTTGAAGCTGCTATATGTCCAGTACGGAAATGATTTGCCGAAAGGACTTCGTATCATCTGCAAATTCAAATAGTTGAGATATGATGGTAGATGGCAGATCATTTATAAAGATTAGGAAAAGCAAAGTACCCAGAATGCTTCCCTGAGGAGCACCAGAGATTACAGGTAGGCAATCTGACAGGCAGTTCTCAACAGCAGGGCCGCCCACAGGGGGGGGCAACTGGGGCATTTTGCCCCGGGCCCCAGCCTGAAAGGGGCCCCAGGAGGCCCCATGAAGGGCCCCCTGAATACCTGTTTAAAAGATCGATAGACTCTACTCTAATAGAACAGTCAGATCTAAATACTCTAATAGAGCAGTCACAGTATTCTTCAGAGGAGCAGTGTAGCAGGCTTATAGATAAGGAGATATGGTTGGTGATGGGTAGTTATTGTCATTGTCAGCAGGTTGTGACCTTTTTTTTTTTTTTTTTTTTTTGGTCTTCAACTTACAGCTTGGGTGAAGGGCCCCACTTTAACTCTTTGCCCTGGGCCTCTTAATTTCTCTGGGCGGCCCTGCTCAACAGAGACATGCTGGGATCTGTTACTTAAACAGCTGTTAAGCCAATTCCATAGAGCGCCTGTGATTCCTATGTTCCATAATTTAACCAATAATTCATTGTGTGGCACAGGCTTTCCTGAAGTCAATGTAGATGGTGTCTATTTCTTCCCTCGAAGTGATTAGCTGATGAAAGTAGATGAGAAGTTGTTGATGAGTTGAAGCATTACTTTGAAAACCAAATTGATGCGGAGTAATGGAGAGAGCTATTGTATCTATCACTTTGTCATAAAATAATCTTTCTAGCACTTTAGAGATGACACAAAGGAGTGAAATTGGTCGATAGTTGGTAACAGAAGTTTTGCCTCCAGATTTGAACACAGGAATTATTTTGTGTGTTTTCTGTTTAGAGGGTAAGTTTCTGCTATGCAAGCTGGTTGTGAAAAGGTGGTGGATGCGTAAAGCAAAGGCGAAAGCACAATTCTTTAAGATAACAGGTGCGATGTTGCCTCTAGCCTTGTTCGGGTTGAGGTTGTTGAGAGCATCCATCACTTCTTGCTCTGTAAAGTAAATCAAGTCCAGATGATTTACAGGAACAGTTAGTTGTGTTGCATCAGGTAGACAGTAGTCACTTGAGGTAAAAATGGAATAAAAGTACTGACTAAATAGTTCAGCTTTATTAAATTCAGCATCAGCTGTAGTAGCATTATGGTGAAGTTGAGGGGGAAGGATGTGTGATTTGACAAACTCTCAAATAAATCGAAAATTTTTTGGATCATTCTTGGTAGAAAGTTGTATGTAAGATCCTGTTCATATCTAGACTAGACTGCAATGCTGGCAGATTGGAAAGATTGTTGAGCTTTTGATAATGGTTGAAAGTTATTAGCTGTTGGATTTTTAGTATATTTGTGCTGAATTGTACAAAGACACTTGAGAGAGTGACGTAACTGTGGAGTAAACCAGAATAGAAACTGACGGGTACATATCCTTGTCTTAGGGATATATAGATCTATTAACAGACATGATATAACTCCTCAGGATGTGCCATATTTCTTAGACATCAGAAGAATTGTAAGGTCACAATTAAGTAAGTATTTGTAAATCTGTGATAGTCACCTCTGTTAAAGTTAAATCTTCCTTGATGGTTGAGGATGACACAGTAAGTTTGAAACTAGCCATGAATATAATGAACAGCTACATGATTTGCTCAGCATGATTGCGTGTGCATAACTAAGACGAGGCCAAAGTCAGTACAAGAAGTCTGCCACTTAGCACTTGCATGGTAGCTAAATAATTCAGTAGCAATCACTGGGTTGTAATGCTAATGTACATAGCTAGCCAAAGTGCTAAGTTACGATTAAAAAGTGGGAATTGTGACCTTCAAGACCAGTGTAGGATACACAAACTGTATTCCATTGGGGAATAGTTCTTGGTAGGAATGAGTAGAGGAAAACCTACACTCACAAAGGATCTGGCTACACCAGACTCAATGCCCTGGCTGTAATTGTAGACCATGTACAGTATAATCTAGGCTGGGCTGTGATCATCAATAAAATCACATATGCATCATTTTGGAGTCAGAAATATATGCGCTCTATGCTAGGAAAGTGTTTATAACGATAATTCGAAGAGGTTGTACTGGAAGGTAGAGTATTGATATCATAAAGTAAGTTACTGGGTAAAACTACACAACATGTTTGTGCTGTGGCTGCTGAAGAACGATTTTCAAAATAGAGCATTCAAAAATTTAGCCCTTACTTTTTTAAATGTTGTCAAACCCAATTGCAAAGCCACAACAATTTTTTACAAAACCATTCCCAAAACCACACAAGGTCTATGGAAAGTACAATCTGAAATCAATCAGTTAGGTTTGGTGGTCATTAATTTTCAAATATTTTAGAATTAAGTTGAGCAAAGGTTTCACATAATATTTTTAATTGATTTGAAGTTTGAATAGTTCTGATGGTAAAATAGCTCCAAGCAAGATGGCCAATAAGTATAATATAACACTTTAAGCACCACCTATGCTTGTGTGTACATAAGAATGTAGCACTCAGGAGATGTCTTGGGACAAATACAGCTCTCGGCTTTGCCTCATGCTGTATTGGCCTCTCTACACACCCCTTGTGCTATATTTTTCATACACATACATGGAAGTGCTTTAACTATAGCATACAGTACTACCAAGAGTACATAATAATAGAGTAGGGAGGAGAAGGTCTAACTTCAGTGGATTCACCAAACTCACTGTGCTCAGACCTTGCGCAATCAACTATAGCCACCAAAGGTGACAAATGGCTTGCTCTATGAAGGAGGTTGTAGCACTTCTACTGCTTCAATTAGGAAATATCAACAGTCTTCTGTTCACTTAAAGGTATTGATTTATTACTAGAATTTTTATGGATTGAAGTAGGAGGGTTTTAACAGTGTATTTGTATGGAGTATATTGATAGTTAGACACTCTCCTCCCTCTTCTATTATTATGTACTCTTGGTACTACTTTACTGTACAATATACTGCATATATATATATATATATATATATAATAATATAATGAGAAAATCTTGTGAGATAACATTTCCTTCACATCCCCACTACAGACCTACACCTCAATGTGATATTAAAGAAATGAAGAAAAATCTCTATATAAATGAACAGAGATACCACCAGATACAGAAGACTTCCTCAACATTAAACAATCACTCAGAACTTGACATACCTGATGAAATGCCCCTTACCCTGGGCCACCATTACCACTAACTTTGGATAAACTATCAAGCTCAAGCTTTTAGTTTGGACACCAAGTGCATTATTTTCTTGCCGCCTTTTATTCGTAAGTAGAAGTAATTCTTTTTTTGTATATTTACATACAATGTACTGTATTCAATCGCAACTAACTGCTGCATAGGTTGCATGTTACAGTCTTCATCTTTTGCCAGCAAAAAGTTTAGCATCATTAATATATTATTATAGATGTTCAGGTTTATAATACAGGGAACCATGAAACTAACATTGGCTTATCATAGTAACATTCTCTTTTAAAGCTACTGAATAAGGATTATATGTCCATTAGTCTATCTTCACAGGTATGCAACCTCCCTTGTGTCACCACTTTTTATTTATATGGTCCTTTATCAATCTTAACTTGTCTTCATCATTACCCGAATGCTTCCAATAGGTTGCTATAAAATTAACAACCATATATATTCAATGTTAGTTGCTGTTGACTGACTGACTGACTAACTTAGTACTTGTTATGCATTATCATAAACAAGCATAACTCAAAAATAGCTAAGGCTACAAGCTTGATTTTTTACTGTTAGATGCTACTTTAGGCCAACTGGTGTATTTTTGCATACCACAATGCACACAATGTACATATCATTGACTTACCTTTGTCCCCTTTGGTCAATTTTCTTTTTACTCACAGTGCAACGCGTTGATTCTTGGTGACTCCCATATATTTAATATGCCTGAAAATGTGTATCTGTACCTAACAGCTGTGTAGCCACTGATACAATACATAATATGGTACAGCCTTAAGTGCTATTAAATGTGTGGTCTGCTAATAAATTAATAGCTAGTTATTACCCTATTAATGCCCATTGCACTGTTCTTAAAAAGTGTCCAGTAAGCAACCCTGCTACATCATTATAGCAGATTTCAGATTAACTATAATAAAATGCATGGGTGGTTAATAACTTTTCATTGTTTAGTACTAGCTATTACTCCACTGTACTGTTAGCTATATAACATGCTTAAAGGGTCTAGGAAACTGGTAAACAACCAAGCTACACAGTTACCAGTGCATTGTAAGTTTGCGATAAGGGGTCTTCCACACATTTTACCAACTTTGATAATTCTAACTTGAGGTTGAAACAATCTATAACTTTGAACAGTGGTGAACATCAACATTGCTGAATAGATGAGTCTTATAGATAAGTTTGTATAAGTCTTAAACACTTAGTCATGATCTTCAGAACTCATAGATTTAAGTGTGTGTTATTGACACCTTTTCACAAATCCAGTCACCTATCAAGACTCACGGTAGTAAGTCGCGCGGCCAAGAAACTACAAAGCGCACGCCCAATTAAAAGACGCGCGGCCACTACTGTGAGTTATTTACGTGTAGGGCCGGTTTCGCAATATTAGTCCTAGATTACGCAACATCTCTCAATAGATTTGTATTGCGTTACGTGATAAAAAAATCTTTAGGAGTCGTCATCATCATCATAGTTTTCTTGCGACCTCGCTAAAATAAAAAAGTAACCATCGCAAAATAAAAAATAGGCGTATTTCACTGTATTTCTCTACCTTATGTTACAACTACTGTCACGTTATACCAGTCAACATAGTCGTGTTTGTATAGTCCATCTAGCACTGACATTATCCAATCCTGGTTTGCCTATACGCGTATTTTCTTCAATCAAACCTCTAATCCCTACGATAACTTTTAAAGGCACGACGTGGACACAAACTTTAATGCCTGATAAACAAGTTGTGACAGCGTGCTGAACCGTAAGTTCCCTAGGGATGGCGTTTTAAGCAGAAATCTTTTAAATTCCATTTGGTGTGAAGAACAAAATCACTAGCGAAGGTGCTTTAAGCATACTCTTTAATTCTCTATTTACATGTAATTTTTAATAGATTAACCACAAAGGCCGACAAGGTGAATACAAAAGGTAACAAGCCTTTAGTGGTTACCACCTCTATGTAGTGTGTACCATGTAGCTTGTGTTGTGGCTTTCATTAAATATTATGCACACACAAATGGTGCAACAAAATTTTGTAATGGATTGCTCGAATGTGGTTGGTGGTGTTGTGGCTCGAATGTGGTTCGTGGTTTGCCAGTGACCATGTATGAGTTGGGGTTGTTCCACACAACTTACACAATATTCAAATTTCATGATGGCTATGAAAATTTCTTGCCATATGGTAAACATACAACAATGTGTAACAACGTTAATCAACATCACATCAAGACTTGACTAAAAATAGTTCCAACAATAGTGATGATTTCTTGTATGTCAGCATGACGATACTGAGACCTGTAAAAGAATAAGCAGGCACTGAAGTTAACCTTAAATTAAACACTCATGCAACTGACCTGGAACATCGGTCGCAACACCAAAAACACTTGTTTCGATATCTGATGACACAATCCAGCAGGCACTGAATTAAAAGAGAATGTACAAAAAATCAATATGCCGGGCTATATCAATAATAGCATGGATAATCAAAATGAAAAATTATATCCCAGGCTAAGTGAATGAATAACATAACTGTTGGGTAAGCATGTCAAACCTGAACATTAGGACATTAGTCAAACAAAAGTACGCTATCACAACTTGGTCATAATACAATGTTTGTACCACTGGACTTCACACTGGTTGCCCAAAAATTGTGCCATTCCAGGACAACAGCATAATTATGAAACAAATAGTTACTACAACACAGAAACTGTTGCACTGTCTACACTGATATACCATAATTTAAAAACATAACAGGTGGGCATTAAATACAATACACTTAACATCTGGGTACTAGGAAAAAATCACTAACATCACAACATGTAAACTGACCTAGAAATTAACACCCTTGATGCCACTCACAGTCTACACTGGATATTTGTTTGAACCCATCAACACTATACCCGATACATCTGAGTAGACTGATCTGCAAATTCACATCACCAGTATACAGTGATAATTGATAACTACAAAAACAATTGCAATAATACAATTCTTCTGTACGTCAACTGACCTGAAATTCATAACACTCGATACCGAGACCTGTAAAAGAATAAGCAGGCACTGAAGTCAACCTTAAATTAAACACACATGCAAACTGACCTGGAACATCGGTCACAACACCAGACACCTGTTTCGATATCTGACGAAACAATCCAGCAGGCACTGAATTAAAAAGAGAATGTGCAAAAAATCAATATGCCAGGCTGTACCAATAAAGGATGGATAATCAAAATGAACTAAAAAATATATATCCCATATGCAGATTAAGCGAGTAACATAACTGTTGGGTAAGCATGTAAACCAGAACATTAGGTCATTGGTCAAACAAAAGTACGCTATCACAAACTGGTCACTGATAATTGATAACTACAAAAAGAACAATTGCAATAATACAATTCCTCTGAACGTTAACTGACCTAAAATTCATGACACCTGTATCTTTGTTCTTGCATGGTCTCAACTTACATATGTACCATGATCACATTCAACTGCTAGTGGATAAACCAGTATGACCAGATGGCCTGCAAAAACCAACAAGCAGGTGTTAAATACAATACACCTAAAGCCTGGAATATGAAAAATATTATATAAGCATTATTCCACACTGATATAGTAATAGATTATAGGACGTTGTGGAACTTGCCTAAACGTGTAAACTTGAACATGAGGACAACTGCATAATCTGGACACTTGGAATTGTCCAATACCTGATGAACAAGTTAGTACTAATGACATTCACTTCAACATAGAGATGGGCGGTATTGCTTTTTTGAAGAACGGTACGGTATTAGGAAAAATACCTCAGTATCACTAAATACCTTTTATATTGTACACTTTTTAAAAACCTGGGTAAGCTATGATTTATACCTATACTCACATTGTGCTAGTAGTGAAAGTTATCTTTAAAAGGAACAAATGAAATGACAATTGTACCACAAAGTGAGGTTTGAATATCTCAAAAAGTAAATTATTGTGTTTGTCTTGCCCACAGCATAAACACATGGTTGTGTGGGGCTTGACTTCATGTGTAGCCACCACTAAACCACCAAAAATTTAATTAATGCATTAAATTCGGTATTCGGTATTTTTAGAAAGCCACAACGGTATCTGAAAAATACCATTTTAACTACTAATACCTAAATACCTCCCAACCCTACTTCAACATTTTATCCCAGCTGGGTGAATCTCTTGTAACTGAGTAAAAAGGTGTTTATTTTCCACCTGCAACCAAAGTTCTACATTTCTGTGGTTGAGTGTACAAAAACTGACCAGGAAAATCAGTATGCCATAGGGGTATGGAAATGGTTCCTTTCCTTCTGTTGTGACATTACTTACAGCTGACTGGTAAATGATCATCGATGTCCCCGTGGACCCCAACAATGACTATATCAATAACTTCACAAGTTGGAATGAATTTCCTTTCAACATGTGGTGGAATGAATTTCCTTTCAGCATCTGGTGGACAGGTCCATAAACCCTATCGCACAAACACGGTGAATCAGTGTGTGGCGATGTGACACGTTGCACAAACTTCACTCCTCGTTTCGTTAACATTCAAGACCGGCATATATCATAGAGTACCTCAATATTCTTGACTCTTAATTCTTCAAGCGTTGCTCAAGCGATGTAGTTTCTCACGAGGGGCTCGAGTTTCTCATTAAAGTCGAGCCGATTAAAGTACGCCTCACCATCTAGTTACATTCTTAAACCATTCAATTTAAAACCACGCCGGTATCACGAGTGTCCACTTAAGGTAATTAGGGACTTTCCACGAGATTTCCCCTAAATAGATCGCGTGTTAGTTGTCAATCCGGTGGATTCTGGTGGTATACATGGTTCAACAATGCGGTAAGTGTACTTTAATATAGTATAAGCTGTCAATAATTGTTTGTGCACTGCTAAACTAAGTTATTTTTGTGTGATAAGCAAGGGTCTGGGGGATGACACTAATATTTTGACAGCAGTTGATGATGGCCCGCAGGCAAAGAACTGTGAGAAGAACTACTGTGATAGTGTGATAGTAGGGAAAAATTCCCACCCCTATAGCTCTGCCTAGGGGCATTAACTAGCATTATCTACAGCTACTGTATTATCATAGATAATATACCCACCGGTGGGTATATTATCTATGGTATTATGTTGCCGATATGCACATCCAGGCCAAGAATAAAGGTGAAAGTGGTAGTAAGGCTCAATCCTATTATTCTGCTGAACAGGCAAGGGAGTCTGGGACTCTGGGGGCATGCTCCCTCAGGAAAGTATAAGTACTACAACTTTTTTGTTTTAATTGCTTCATCAAGTATAAAGATTTCAGTCAAAAGGTGATGATCGAGGCTCTGGTCTTATGCACTGGTTGGAGTGGTTGTATCGATACTGCACTGTGACATCCTTGAGGGGTTAGTGCTGGCATTGTCCATGGCAATACTATTCCATCTCCCCGAGTCTTGATGATTGAGTCCTCCATTCCTTTCTCTGCTGCTCCAATCCTGAAGTTGTGACCACAGTCAAAAGGTGACGATCGAGGCTCTGGTCTTGCATCTATACTGTACTGCAACACCCTTGAGGGGTTAGTACCGGCATTGTCCATCGCAATACTGTTCCATCTCCCATATACAAGTCTTGATGGTTGAGTCCTCTATTCCTTTCTCTGCTGCTCTAATCCTGAAGTTGTGACCAAAATATTAAAAAATGGTTATAACATGATAAATGATTATGATGATAACAATTACAAATGTATTTATAGCTGTGTAGCAACTGTGAACTAATTAGGCACTTGCAAGTTTAATTAGGTGTCTGAAGCATTTAACATGCACAGATATGAGATATATTCATGACGTGCAGGCAGTAAAGATAAATTTACTCTAATAGAACAGTCATACTACACCGTAAATTCATACTTCCGAATTTACAGTGTTATGAAACAATCATTATTATGTATGGATTTTACTGACTCTCCTAGATAATATTCTGCATTAATGTTAATTGCTCATTTCCAAAAAATTAGCTTTTAAACCAAATGTAGAGTCTATCACTAACAAAAATGAGTGATATCCACCCCAAAAACACCTTCGCTGTAAAAAAGGCGCGCCCAAGAAACTACAAGTACCTGGAACCCAATGTAAAAAAAGAAAAAGAAAAATCAGCTTAGCTGAAGTGAAAAGTAACTGGTAACTTAAAGAGCTGATATCTGAAGCGGCCAAGAATACAATTACTAAAGTTTAATCCATGCAAGAACACCTTGGCTATAAAACAGGTGTATACATGAAAGTAACTGGCAACTGAAATGGCTGATATCTGAAGCGGCCAAGAATGAATGGTCATATACGTACAACTAATCCAAAAATTTAACACTGAACCTTTATAATTCAGCTGTGTTCTATATTCACTCTTGCTGCATCGTAAAGTAATTTCTTTTAACTCTAATTGGCTGGTAATTTGGCCGCCTTTTTTAATAGTCAGTATAATAGAGCAAAAAAAGGCGGCCAAATTACCAGCCAATTAGAGTTAAAAGAAATTACTTTACGATGCAGCAAGAGTGAATATAGAACACAGCTGAATTATAAAGGTTCAGTGTTAAATTTTTGGATTAGTTGTATATGACCATTCATTCTTGGCCGCTTCAGATATCAGCCATTTCAGTTGCCAGTTACTTTCATGTATACACCTGTTTTATAGCCAAGGTGTTCTTGCATGGATTAAACTTTAGTAATTGTATTCTTGGCCGCTTCAGATATCAGCTCTTTAAGTTACCAGTTACTTTTCACTTCAGCTAAGCTGATTTTTCTTTTTCTTTTTTTACATTGGGTTCCAGGTACTTGTAGTTTCTTGGGCGCGCCTTTTTTACAGCGAAGGTGTTTTTGGGGTGGATAATAACCACATGATTCAAGGAAATTGATCACATAATGATAACTTGGTTTTTCATGGTAATTTACAATCTATGTTGTGGATTTGTGTTGTGCTACTTTGGCACAGTTAAATCAACAGTACATTGAAATGCCAAACTTACTGCATGAAATTGCAATGGCAACCACTACCATTTTGTATATAATACCCCAAGTGTCTACATAGGCAAAACGTGTGCCATGATTATAGCTATATGTTAAAGCCAATATATTTTTGATGATAAAAAGGTGAGATTTGAAGAAACAGGGATACACATGTAAATGTGAATGTATACATGGCTATATCTTGCAGTTGGAGCTAAACCCACAGTAGGAGGTAAACCCACTACATTATGCATTTTATTAATTTTTCCTTTTGTGATCTCTTTCAATAACACACATATACTACATTGTACATACACACAAAGTTCCTGAGTACCACCAAGGAATATACATGTATTGTATAAATGTCGTAATGTACTGGCAAAGATGTTCTTTCCAATTACAATTTAGTCAGACTTTCTCAGTTCTGATTAAAGTTAGTACACACAATAACAACTATGATAAACATGTAGTTGTGAGAGTGATTGTTTAAAGTCAGCACAAAACCAGACATATGGTTTTTCAAAGTAACATTCTGTGTGGTAGCTTTGTGGACACATTTACCTTTTAAGTTTAATTAACAATACTTTGAAAAATCAAGCATTATTAGCTACTTCACACTGAATGCTAAATACCATGACAAACCAAAATTTTTATCATGTGACCAGTTACTGTACAGCAGCTTACATAGAGGTTCAATTTTGCAAACTGAATTTTAACTTGTGAATAGCTGGAAGATTAAACTCTTAAATATTAAAGCGAAAGTGAAGGCCTTCTGTATTCAAAAACTACAGACAATTATGTGGATCTGCCGGAGAAATTTTGCACCCTGTTGTAAGTTCTTCCACAAAACCTCGGATGCCATCTTGCCTGGGGGGCTTTACAAACTCCAGTTTCTTTACGAGTTCCTTCCCAATTTTTGCAGCATTGCTGCACCTAATTAAATCTACATCCAAGGACAGAGTCCACTGGATATGGCACTTTAAAGTAAACTCTCATCATTGCTGCACCTAATATCATCTAACTCACTAAACAATTAAGGAGAAATCATCTCTCGCAGATTTAGCAATGAGTATGATGGAAATCATTTTTTCCTCATCCCAAAATTTTCAAACTTCTTACATGTAACCTGCATGCCAATAGCAATATAGATCATGTCATCATTTTGGTGTTTGTGTTCATATTCAACGGGTCAGAAGAGAAGCAAATTCTGAAAATTATAGCTCTCGTATAGAGTATAACCCTTTTGCTAGCTAATATGTACATACGTTTGGTATATATAAATACACAGAATCAATCTCAATTATCAATTATAAGTAGATAGCATTGGGAATCTAAAGTTTTATTACATGCAGGCCTATTGCAATGTAAAAAGTATGAACAAGCCCTGAAATATATAGATTCATTGAAACTGTGCATTGGCTGTCCAACTCTTAGCATAATAATATATAATAACATCCTACAAATATTGTAAACTTTTATGACATTATTCTATGGCCATCCAATTTTCTCTTATTTTTAAACTTCTGTATTAGCTTGATAATACAGAATGCAGATATACTATTCTGTCATGAGGTACGTATGACCTGTCATGCAATGAGGACTATGAGATGTAGTGTGTACTGAGTGATGTGCCCAGGCTCCAGTCACATATATTTGTCTAGCAAAGCAGCAAAGGTAATGCTTTGTGGATTGCACAGGATAGATAACATCTGCATATTAGTCAACATTTAAGTTATGTGTAGCTTAGTACAATTACGTAGATGCACTTGAAGATATTCAGAGAACAGTACTTGTGAATAGGTAGCTACACTACCATACTATTGGTTTTGACCCTCAGCATTACTCAATTTTTAACTACTCGAAGCTGACTTTAAGAGATGTCTTTTCTGGCGATCTCAAATAGTGGTTTTTGGTCTTGAGAAAGACCTCACTTGACATGCTTTTCCAAATTCCAGATACAAATATGCTTTGATGTAAAGCTGTAGGTTATGGTTACATTCTAATCAGGATTTATGTAATTCCAATTTTCACTTATAGTTATCGCATGTAGTACTGACTGTGAATTGCACTGGGAGTGATTGTTTATTGAATATACATGATAAGATAAAATTTGTACAGATATATTGTTTAATTCCATAACTTTTGTGTATTTAAATTCTTTCATTCATGCTAGTAAAACCACGTATATCATAGGTTCCCATGTACAATGAAAGGAGAACACACTAAATTTGTGGAAACAACTGTATGGTTTCAAGGAAACTGATCATATCTTAACAATTGTTACTTGGTTTTTCATGGTAAAATTGTATTTGGTAAGGCTGCAGAAATATTTTGGTATGTAGAGTTAAATCAATAGTACAGTGAAATGCCAAACTTATTACATGTAACCACAACACTAACAAGAGCAAAATTCCTCTGTAAACCAAGATAATTTTTCCACCATAGATCAGTTTTCTTTGAAATTGCACATAACAATATAGCTACATACAATCAAAATGGAACAATTACATTCATCACTTTGTACATTCAAGTTTACATTCAAGAATTAGGTTAGGTAATCCTAAGGCTGCAGCACATGTTGCTGTCAGACCTTCAGTGCTGGTCACTATGAAGTGTTAATAATAATAATAATAATAGATAATTATCACAAAATAAAGTTTGCAGAAAATAGTCACATGCAGTTAGAGCAACCAGCAATCTTGCACGGTATATTACCATATGTTGAATTTTGCAACAGATACTGTATGTTGATGACTAATATCACCTGTTGAACAAAATGATGTGCTTACATCTGGTAAGTCAAAATTCAGAAGATATAGACGAGCTGTACAGAGACTTAAATAATAGTATGCCTGCACATCTGACCTAGTAAAATAATGACTAATCATCCCTAATCTGTAGAAACTCCTAAGATATTAATTTCAATAAGCTAAGAAGAAGACATACAATTCTACCAAGTGATAAAATACTTTGAACAAAGTACAGTAGCATAATCTTGAGTGGCATTGTTAGTCTGTGTACTCATTCTGTATAGTATTACATAACTACTGCAATGTGGAAACAGAAAGTATTTTGCTAGTTTGGTACAGTGATATGCAACTCTAAAAGTAGTTTACAATTTACACAAAACAGCTAGTGTGGGATGGTACATTTTTAATTGTATCGTTTCATATGAGCCAAAAATTAATGTATATACTTTTACCTAAGTCACTGAAATGTTAGTTGCTAGCTAGTTTTAGTAGCAAGAGATGCACATTGCATAAATATAATTCATCAGCCAATCACTGTTTGAATTTGACAAAGGTAATGACCATTAAAATAGTAACGACGGTGATGCTTTGTAGATAGACTATACAAGACAAGATTGTGTGGAAATCCATTAACTCCTCAATTGATAACTCAATACACAATGTCTTACTGTATAGATACACATTACATTGCTTAACATCATAAATAACACTGTTGTGATGCATGTTCCTATGATTTCAAAGAAAAAGATCACACTTTAAAGTCATAACAAGGTTTTTCTCTAAAACACTCTCTTTGGTAGTGCTATGGGTTTATTATGTTTTAATGTACAGTTAAATTAACAATTCTATGAAATACCGAACACGTTACATGAAACCACAATGTTAACAAATAAAACATTACAGCAAAAGAATTATTATTATACTTAAACATCATTTTCTCTGAAATTGTACATAACATTACATAATCAATGAAATCATTATGTGTGTTTGTCTCTATGTATACACAGGCCTACCGGATAAATAAGTATGAGCATGACCTTAAATGCATAGCATCACTGAAACTCAGCATTAGCAGACTTTGTACCACTCTTATGTAATAATACATATTTGACAGCCTGCAAAGATGAGACATATGCACACACAAACTTCACCTAGTTGTGCAAACTTCATGGCTCATAACTGCTTGTGTCATTATCCTATGGCCAGGTATTGTTAAACTTTCTAAATTAGCTTTGTAATCCAAGTTACTGAATGTAGATATGACCTGCCATTCAATGAGTAGTCTGAGGTGTAGTGTGTACTGATGTGCACAGGCTCCAGTCACAATTTGTCTAACAAAGCAGTAAAGGTAATTGTTTGTGGATTGCACAGGATAGATAACGTTTATATTAGGCAACAGTTAAGCTATACATAGCTATATGCTACATATAGCTTAATGTTTCCTAATATATTAGTGTTATTCTGTGCAATACACAAACAATTACTTCTGCATAGATATACTCAAAAATAATCAGATAGGGTAGTAGCTAGGGGTATTACACCAGCTACTCAATACTAATCAATACATGCATATTAAAAATGTAATAAGCAGCAATGTGCCATTGGTTAGCATCACCGAGAGTATACATAGACCACAACTTAATATGTTTTAAATTTTTAATGTCAAGGTGAAGGCTATGGATATTGAGATGCATTCTAATCAATTCCAATTTTCACTTATAATTATCACATACAGCACTGACTGTGAAACATTACAGTGGGTGGTAGATTGTTTATGGAATATACATAACTAGATAAGATTTGCACAGATATTATTGCTTAATTCTGTATGTTTCAATTCTTCTATTCATGCTAGCAAAACCACATAATATATACATGTACCATCAAAGGACATACATACTAAAAGCAACAAATAATATATTTGAGGATAACAACTATATGGTTTTGGTTTGTTGCATTGCATCCTAAACATTCATATTAAACCTTAAGTTTGTTAGGTTTCAATCTTGTAATTGTACTTTAATAACAGTGTGTATTTCTGGTGCATATTTGAATCAGAGTGGAATAATTGCATCATGTTCATTGTTTTGTACATTCAAGTATATAGTCAAGAATTATTACAAATAAGTTTTGCAGAAAAATATCCACACGTAAGTTAGAGCCACCTGCAATCTTGCATAGTATATTACCGTATGTATGTGAATTTTGCAAAAGATACTGTATGTAGATGACTAATATCACCTGTTAAAACAGAATGATTTGCTTACATTCAGTAAGTCAGAATTCAAGAAGATATAGATGAGCTGTACAGAGACTTAAATAATAGTATGTCTGCACATCTGACCTAGGATCCAGCTCAACTTGTACACACTATAGCAAGGGAGACTACACAAGACCAGATTATGTGTAAATCAAATAGCTCTCTCATGTGCTCAACTGTCAACTCAATACACAATGTCCTACTGTACAGATGCACATTACACCACTTAACATCATATATAACACTGTTGTCATACATGTTCCTATGATTTCAAAGAAAAAGATTGTACCTTAAAAGTCACAACATGGTTTTTCACGTTAACAATCTCTTTGGTAGTGCAGTGAGTTTATATTTTAATATACAGATAAATCTACAATACTGCAAAATACCAAACATATAACATGAAACCACAATGCTAACAAACAAAAGTTTACAGTGAAAAACCATAATTATTATTATACTTAAACATGATCAGTTTCTCTGAAATTGCACATAACAATCCATAATCAACTAATGCAACCATTATGCATGTTTGTCTCTATCTGCATTCAAGTGTACACTTTAGAACTACGGTATCAGATAGTTTAAAGTTACATACACAGTAAGTACAGTATCATACATACATGTAAATGAGTTTTGCCATACAATGATAGACATTGTTTTGGTCACTGCAACTTTTTACAATTCATACAGTAAAGTTTTCCATTGTGTGGAATGACTATTGTATATTTTGCAGCAACCTCTATCAAAATAGGTAAAATACTAGCTATATACTATAAAATTGGTACATCTTTACACAGCGTAAATGCTCAAATCTTCAGACATAATATTATCTAAATTTAAGCACATTTAAGCAGATAATATGTCAACATTATCTCTGGAAGTTAATACTGCTTATTATTATTGCTAATATTGTTATTACTGTATCATTTATTACAACAAACACAATGGCACACAACACATTATTAGAATATTAATTTTCATTACATGTAACCGGATTTGCAAAAAAGTGCCTTTTTCACACACATAATTTGACCCATTTTTTAAATTTGAAGCTTCATAACGATTTAATCATTACATATAATTGCATAAAACTTTCCATGACTGCAGCTAAAGTATTTTGCTGCATTTTGAAACTAAGAGCAAGTTAATCAGTAAAAGAAGTCAAGTGTTACATTATTTTCTTTGCTGGCTTGTAAAAAGTGCAAAAAATGTACCTTTTGCAAATACAGTCACACATTACTATTTTTTATTTGAATTAACCAAACCATGCTATACAGAGCAAGACAAAATAGCATTACATACAACAATATTATTATAATTATTATTATTATTTTGTATATTACAGGCATGCAATGTAACATGATATTGTGACTGTGGCTGCTCAATTAGAGTATTTGAATATGGTAATGATTGTTTTATTGAATTACTTCTATAATATTATTACCCAAGCAAAACACCTGATCAGAATAAAATCTGATCCTGTCTGAGCTTGCAAGACAAGCTAAATATGTCTTGGCAAGGTATGTCTGATAATAACTTATTACAGATTGTTAACAGGCCATACATGATCATACTTTCAATCTTGTTAATAAAGCCCCCCCCCCCCCCCTAACTTATAGAAATTACTAACATGATTCATACCAGAACAAACTCTGAATCAGGTATCATGTACCTACCATAACATATTGGGATTGTGATAGTCAATCTGGTAACACTTTTACCAGAACATATCCTGAATCAGGTATATATCATGCGGGAGTATGTTATAGGTTGCAATTGATATTTAGTTACTGGAATGGTAGCTCTTGTTTACAGCATAATATGTGACCTGATCTTGGAAACCTACCTTTTTGGCACTTGGGTCAATTTTCTGTTTTATAGCGTAAATGAGGTACTAGGTGCTCATCTATCTTGTGTTAAAATTTCAGCTTAATATCTTTAAGCATTCCTGAGATATGGCCGATTTTCTGTCCTGTACATTACAAACTAACTTTTATGGTAATGTATTGAGTTATGTGGGTGATTAAGGGTGACAAATGGTGACAAATCACTTTGTTTACTAATAATTCCATTCTTACCATCTAAAATACTTTAAAAGACATTTCTGATAGTTTAATGAAGTATTCTTGGTATTTTTCTGCAATTAAATGGCATGTATCATTGTCTAAGACTAAGTTTTAGCTATTCCAGCACCTGAACAAATCACCCAATTTGTAAGTTACTTGTTGTCCCACGCATGTGAAATTACTACATGGTCTGATATAATCATCCATATCTCCTAGGAAAAAGAAGCTATGGGTATGAAACTTTACAGCAAGAAGGTTTAATAGTTGCTTTATCCAAATGTGCAAAAAAATTAATTTAAAAAATATTGTTGAAATTTTCATTTGAGTTTTCCCAAAAAGTTAGCTTGTGCCCAAAAGGTAGGTTTTCCAAGATCCGGTCACATATGTCAGTATATTACTCATACAACACAAGCATGTAATCATTCAAATTGAACAATCAGTTCTGTACACCAAACATAAACACAAAGATATAATAAAAAAATGCTTTGAAATCTTGTAGAATATAATGATAGCACCAGTTACATTTGCATGCATTAAACCACTAAAATCAAGAAACCCTATACATGCATTGTTCCAAGACTTACTAACGATTCCACTGAATACAAATTACAAGTTTGAATCAGAATGTTAAGGTAGCATTTAATCTTTTAGGTGCTTACTTTGTTATTTAGACAATTCCTATGTAGTTGACTGATAGTTTGATATAATCAGTGATGTCATCATAAATCTTAATGAGAGAATAAACCCATCAGATCATTTAAATTCTAGTGCAATTATATACTAGAGAGAGTACAGTATGTCCATAGGTATAAACAAATACCTGTCTGTGTTGCAAATCATTTGTAAGCAATTTTGAGACAATATTTAGCTAGTCATTGTATTGTTGCTGTCAGACCTTCAGTGCCGGTCACTGTAAAGTGTTAATAAAAATCATTACAGGATCATTACAATAATAAATGTGTTAATTTGTTTATAAAGTATTGATTTGCATGTGAGTATCAAATAACCAAAGTGTGTTGTAGATTACATGTATGCATGCCACTTCAAGTTGTGATTACTAGCAAAACTAGCTATACTTTCCTAATTGTTTTGTAACAACTCTTACTAAAAATCTCCAGGTAACATAAAACATCTAAGCAAGAAGTGATTCATGACCATATCACTCATTTGATTCGTTTTCAAAATTGTTTCTTATTTTCACATCATAACCATTAATATTGTTCCAAACATAAAATAATTTCAAATTTTGAGAGTTCCTCCAAACCCATCACTGCTACTCTGGCTAGGCATGCAAAACAGCAATGCAAATTGACAGAAGATGATAATAGAAACTTAACTCATTGGCACCTTTTATTCATTTGGTGTTAGTTATGATTCAGTATCAAAACAGTTTAACCCAAGTGATTGTTTAATTAGAGTATTTCTGACAATCTATAGAGAAGGTGTTTGCACTATTATTACAAGCAACGTACAAACAGTCAAGTACTGGAAGATTTAAGAGCATAAGTAGAACATACTAAGTAACACTCCAAAACTAAAGACTGTCAGTTAACATCAGATATCAAGAATATCTAAATATTCTAATTGAACAGTCGGGTTTACACCAGTGTTCAAGACACATGCACACTATAACATGTACAGTGAAACCTCACGTAGTGGCCACCTCATTATAGTGTCCAGGTCCAGCAAGCCCAAATATATTTTCCATAATATTACATTTATTTAATTTTCATTAATAGGGCCACCTCATTATTAAGGCCAGTGGCCACATGCTACAAGACCAACTGGTAAAACTAATACAATGCTCCCTCAGTAAAGAGGCCAGTTGAGCAGGCATTCAAGGTATCACTGCAAACATTGCTGCTCTTATAAGTGCATATTTTAGCTACTGAAAGCTGTACCTATTATTCTGGCAGTATATATATTTCACATTCACACTTTTCCAACCATCATGTCTCATTAGGCTGGAATAATTGGTACAGTGTATGTTCCTGTAATAAACTCAACATAGTGTGTTTAGATCACTTTACAGCAACTAGGCAGATGCTGGCTTGTTGAAACCTAAAAAATAAAGCCACTTTGTTTTATGGCCAGGTTTTCAGTAGTAGGACTACCTCACCAATATGGCCACTTAACATGGGTCCCATAAATGGCCATATTAATTAGGTTTCACTGTATTTTCTATACTTTAAATGTATCACACTTCTATTCAGTGCAGTACTAACCCACTTTGTATTTTAATCATTTTAAATATGCTTTTACCAGCCTGTAAAGCTGATTGCTCTATTAGAGTGATTAACATTACTTTAGGAATATACCTTCACTTTGAAAATAACCAGAAATTATAATATTCCTACCAGCACACACTGTGAAAAAGGTGGGATATAATATGGTATTTCCAGTGGCTTATTGAATACAAATAAGCCTTAATATAAACCCTGTATTATACTCATGTTATACTTTAGTATAATGCATACTATACTATCACATATATGGTTTCAGTTTATTTACCACATTACCTGAAATAGCTTATATTGAATATAATACCCACACTTTACCATCACATATATGGTCTCAGTATGTTTAACACATTAACTAAAGCCTTACATGAGATTGTTAGTATAACACAGGTTATATCAAGCTTTTTTGTATTCAATAAGCCGCTGGAAATACCATCTTATATCCCTCTTTTTTCACAGTGACAATATTGATTTGCTGTTCAGATAATTCTAAGATACTACATAGTACATGTCTTGCAGTTTACTTAATTAACATACAGTAAAAGAGACTTTACATTACATAATTATGGATGAAGACTTGAGAAAAAACAGAATGAACCTTCTGCTTATTCTTAATTATCCAGGCAACCTTGTAGTCACCTTTGCATCATAATACCTAAATCTAATGCAGCAAGATCCCTCCAAAGCTGGGAAATGTAAATTTGGAAAAAAGTCACCAAAATACTCTAATTGAACAGTCATGTTTATAACAGTGCTCAGTATACTAACACATAATATATCAATGTGAGTACTTAAAAGTCTACCACAATGTTCAATCAGTGACATTATATCATACTAAGGTACTTCTTATATTATTGCAACTATTCAGATTGTAATATTAAGGATGGTAAAACTGACTGTTATAATAGATCGTTTGATACTTCTTTAGTAATACTGTCACTGTGATACATAGCTTTATTTACACATAAAATAATTGAAGAAATTAGTGGAAAGGAGGAACATGTGTCATGAGACTTTTATTTCTTACAAATAAAGTGACTTGTTTAAGGCATGTGAATAATGTTGTCACTAAGCATATAACATAATTTTAAAGTTCAGGACAGTAGGCCTGAGTGAAATATTCTCAAAATATTGCCCAAAATGTTTTCAGGAATTTCCCTAATTTTTCACCTATTATGTTCTTCAGTGCTCCCATATGCTTGCATTATGCTCCTAGGTTAGCAACATTTTTTATAATTATCTTTGAACACTTTGGTCAGTGAATGCTCTGTTAGAGTATTTCACTACAAACTGACTGTTCTATTAGAGAGTATCGATCTATTTTACAGCTTCTACTGACTGCTCTATTAGGGAGTATCAATGTATTTTCATGGAATCAAACTCCAATATCCACCTAATAACGCTCGCATAGCCCTCCATCCTATTATGCACAGGGCAGGCTCAAATAAACTTTTTGCAAAATTGCTTTAACTCAATTATGTATTAAATTAATGCTCAATCACACAATTTTCAAATGGTACCTGTCCCTTTTGCCCACTGACCCCTACAGTTTGTTGAAGGGATCACAGTTGGCACTCAAAATAATCTAAATAGTATTCTCTACAAAAAACTTATATCGCATAAAACATATAAGTACACATTATGGTATTTTCTTAAATAAATGAAATAGATATTTCAATGTCTGAAAGAATTTTGCAATAGCTTACTGGGCTCTACAAAGATATGCTTAGGCCACTAACCTTCCAATATCTACCCACTATTTGATGAGTCAATGTGTGTGTGTTTGTGTGTACTGTATATCAATCTCTAACTCTACTGCAGCTACTGCTACACATAAATATAGCAGTCTAGCATATTTAGACCGTATGTATTTGTAGTACTTTAACAGTGGTTTGTAACAGAGATCAGAAACATAGTGTTAACTATATAGTAAGACAAGTCTTCACACCACAACTGTTACAGATATACAAAACAAATTCTCAGGTGTTGAAGCATTTCCAGCTCAATCAGGATCTAAGTAATTTATACACATCCAAAAATATTCAAGAAGATTAAGTGTGACAAATGGTGACAAAATTACTTTGGTGACAAATATTTTCACTGAAATGTATAAAAACACACTTGCTTTTAGTTGCTTCTTCAATAAAAATACATGTATCATTGTCTAAAATACTTTTAATTTTAGCCATGTCATTACCTGAACAGATTACCATAATTTTATTTGTGCATGTGAAATTACTACATGGTCTGATATAATCATGCATATCTCCTAGCAAAAAGAAACTTGGGTGTGGAACTTCATAACAAGAAGGTTTAATATTGTTTTATCATATTGTGCAAAAAAACTTCAACTGAGTTTTTCTATATAGCTTTTGAAAAGGATGCAGGTTTTCCAAAGTCCAGTGCATAATATATAACTGACTTCCTTGTCAAGATCTGTTCATCCACTTTCACTGGCTACTTTTCCCGGACTTTATGGTGACCTATACATTTAGTCTGGGGATTTTAATGTGGTGCTATATATAAACTCCACTGTTACAAAATAGCAAAATAATTATAGCTACAAATAAGTGATTTATTAAAGCATGTTAAAGAGTGTACATGTACTTTGTGAATTGAAGTGTTAACAGCATAGGTGGCAAAAACAGAGGGCTACAGGACTGAAGCCTTGCCATATTTGACTAAGGAGTGTTTTAATATTTCCAATGCCCAGCAAATTATAGTTGTAGAGCAGAAATGCCACTAGAATGCTTGATATATTGCAATAGAACAAACACTTTAATAGAGCAGTTAACACACTGACATTAGTCTACCTTCAATGATAATGCAATGTATGGTAACATTTGAGGCAATATAAAAATTAAAATGGCTACAGCTTAGAATGGCTATACTCTTTACCTCCATTGATTCTCCACTTCTCTATCCTGCAGCTGGTCAGTACCTTCTTACATCAGCAACCTCTTCTACCACTGCTAAACATTATAAGAATGTAAGTACTAATCTAATCCAAAACAGCCAAGCTGTGAAAAAAGTGTGGCCCCAAAAAGGCTAAGGTGAAAAAAGATGTGAAATCCAAGGTGGCGGCAAAGAAATGGCTGTGATGGCAAAAATTTTAATAATGACAATTCAGGTGAATTTTTTGCCACTTGGTCTCAGCACAAAATTCACCTGAATTCTTGTTATTAAAATTTTTACTGGTGCAGTTAGCTGCTGCTGCTGCTAACTGCACCATCTTTCCAAAAAGTCCATGTCATCTTCTCAGCAAAGAACATAATGCCTTCTAGCATTGTATGTTACCACGGAGATATACTGACAAAATGTTAGCAACTGTCACCTAGCAAAGGAAAACCATGCATTTAATCTATAATCAGATGGAAAAGGGGTTGACAAAAACACACAAACTGTAAGAATAAAATGTCTTCTTTAAGGTTACGGGATACTGAGCGACTGTCAAACAAAAATTTTATTACATAATTAAGGTGTTGTTGTGTTGTGTATCAGCTGGTAACAGGCTTAAATTGTTGGGAGAATCATAGCATGCTGACTGGACAGTTACAAGGTACAAGAAAACACACGTAACAGTACAAGATAACATAGATACAACACACTTAGCAACTGGTGCACCTGTAAGCGCATGCGTAGTTTTGCTGACTAATGGTAATATTTTCCTGAACCAAAAATCAGGACTGTCAAACTAGTTGTTAACATTTTGTATAAACAAACTACTAGTTTGGCTTCTTGTCTAGGTCCTGACAGAGCCATTTGTTAGAAATAATGTTTCTAGTGCTTGTGACATCAATTTAAAAATTAATTTTGTGACCAGTGTCTTGCTTTAGGCCATGTTGTAGTCATATTTCAGCAACTATACACATTATTCACAAATCCTCTTGTCAGTCCCTCACAAGTGATGTTCTTCAAATCTTAGAATTGTTAGTAAGTTCTCATGGTTCTTCATTGGTCTGATTTTTGGTTCATAGTTTTCACTAATTGGCATGAGGACAACTCATGTTCCCATAGCAACATTTGAATTCCATGTCGATTAATGAGAAGTTTAAAATGTATAAATATTTGATAACAATGCATTAAGAAAAATCAAACCCTTAATCATGAAAAATGATTGATAGTGTACATGTGGGGTTTACAGTATCCCATAACCTTAAGTGCTTACAGTTCTAAATCATACAGTGAAATAGCACTGTATAATAGGGATCATGTGTTTGGACTTTCCTACCCAAAAATACCTTCATGACACTATGGCAGTATTAGTTAGGGATAATGAAGTGACCCTAAATGCTTCCAAAGGACTTTTTAATATATAACAGAATTTTCTGCTAACTGATGGACTAATCACTTGACTTTCTTTCAGCCATTCACAACTTAACTATGGTTAAGGATATGGGTTTAAATTTTCACTGTTCAATGTCACTACAAGTGTTGGCTCACAGTTAGCACATTGAGGCTTCTACTGTACCACAAGAAATATCCGTGGGTTGATTGCAGAAGAGCTTCTTGCACCGTTTCTTTTATAACAAGAAAAACATATACATAGCTGAAAACAAAGCAAAATGGCCATCTTTTAGTTCTTAATGGTCTTGTGCAGTTGTGCAGTAAATTTTATAATTTGTCTGACACCATTCTTTCCTTCCTTTCCGGTATACGCTGATTCACCAGTAACAAATTTGTTATTGTAAAAAAATTATAACTTAAGCATACAAGTATCATATAAAATTTTTAACATTTCTTATACTTTGTATGCTTAAGTTTTTTTGCAACAACAAAATTCGTAACTGGAGAATCAATGCATACCTCAACAAAGCAAAGAATGGTGCCAAACAAATTATAAAACTTACTGCACAATTGTGCAAGACCAGGATCACATAAATAAGAATCATTGAAACAATAAATGTCACCTATAATACTAGTAGACACTTAATCCCTACTTCAGTCAGGTGTAGATGACCTCTCTTTTTCATTACTTATAATTCCTACTCAAAAGTAAAATTTCTAATTACTGCTAAGGCTATGTGTGCAACTCCACAAATACAGACACTTAGGATACATACCTGGGTGAACTAGCTTTACTTTTGTTGAAATAATTAAAGCTATGTCTAAATGTTTATGGTTTATAACCTAGCCCATATATAGCTAAGCAGTCAGATTCTTGACTGTTCTATTAGAATTTTGGTGCATTGCATGTGACTGCTCTATTAGAGTATTTCAATCATTTCAGGGGAACAATCCAGCACTTTTCTCCTCATTTCTGTAGAGTTTTATTCTTACCCATCTATATAAGTTATCACCAAAGGCGGCCAGCAAAACCAGTCACCAAAGGTAGCCAGTATAAGCAGCAGCCAATAAATCAAGACCACCTTAGGCAGTGCTAAGGCAGCCAACTAAGGTGCTAAGACCATCAACCTTGGCAACTATTAATAGCAGTTGAATCTTCTAGGCTATCATAGTAAGGGTTTAAATCACTGGTAGCACATCAATCAAACTAGAATGAAACTACAAGTTTTGCACCATACCTCCAACAGTTGAAGTTAGGCCTGAGTCAAAATTGCTCAAAATTTTGCCTAAAATGCTTTCACCTATTATGCTCTTCAGTGTTTCCAAACATTATGCTCCTAGATTACCAAAATTTCTTACAATTATCTTGGAGAATTGTAATTAGTGAATGCTCTATTAGAGTATTTCACTACAAAGTGACTGTTCTATTAGAGAGTATCTATCTAAGGAGCTATGTACAATGGATTTTAATGCTCTATTGCAGTTATTTAATGTACAGGACTCAGAATTGAGTATAACATACATGAACAGTTACAATTGACTATAAATAAAGATAATTTTGAGATTATTTTAAGTTCCACTGACTGCTCTAATAGGGAGTATCAATGACATTATAAGCTCCATGGTTTGAAATATCCAACTAATATGCTAGCATATGCTGGTATACTTTTTATTATGCTGGCATACACATTGCACTTTAACAAAATAATTATTATAATGATTAGATAAGAGGCAGCTTACACCACCACAATCAATACACACATATCACACAGCCTACTATAAAGTACTCTACAGTTATCCAATACAATATTAATATAGAACATACATGTTTTTGTGTTCATAGCTACTAATGGTGTATAGATATGTCAGAGAAACATTTATCTAGCAGTTATCAACTGTTTTCTTTATTATTGCCATCAAGTTTACCAGTTGGGCACTGGAGGGTTTGCACAGAAGGAATAGCCTGTATGAGATGCTTCACCACTAGCCCAGGTTCCTGCAAGACAAATTGAAATAGTAAACAAGGGAAGTCAATATACTCTAATACAATAGTCAGTTAATCATAAATACTCTAATTGAGCAGTCAGTTCTGATTTCTGCCTTGCCTGCATCTAAAACTGAACTTTGTAGGACCAGAAGATGATTACCAGTTAGAGAGGCCATGTATTCAAATAACTATTTGACATCTGTATTTTACACAAACAAACAAACAAACAGGCAGCGCCAAGGTATGTTAAGTAGCTAGATTGCAAGATTGCTGATTAATTAATTATAAAAGAAAGTTGTGCGTGGTGGTTCCGGACAACCAAGCATTCTGTAATTGAACCGGATTTGCAAAAATGGGTCTTCCACACACATCCAATTCTATGAACTTGAAAGACCATAACTTGGTGTTCAAGTAATATGTAAACCTGAAATTTTCTCCATTTATTACCCCATGTTGGTGCTCACTTCTGACCAAATTTCAAGTCAATAGCCAGTATTGGGAGTAACGTGTTACTTATGTAACGCGCTACGTAATATTATTACTTTTGTGGTAACTAAGTAATATAACAAAATACGCAGGGGCGGATCCAGGGGGGGCTTTGGAGGCTGAAGCCCCCCACCCTCCCCTTCACTTTTAGGCTTTGCTTGACCAATATACTGAGTATTATAATGAAATTTTGTCTTAGCATAATTATATGATCACTAATAATACAAATACTCCTAAATCCACCTTATAAGCATTTTCCCAAGGTATTATCAATGGAATTATGCTAAAGGTTATACAACAAGGATCCGGATCAGCACGAAAGTTGTACAAGATCGAGATACTCTAATAGAGCAGTCACCTAACTACTCTGATAGAACATTTAGTGGAAGCATAAGTTGGTTCTGTTATGGAATTTTTCCAAATCTACTTGTACCTATACATACAATGAAGTGCTTTGGTCTGCTTAAAAAGCTTCATTCATCTATTTGTGTAGTTATTATGGATGGCAATACTTAATTCAGGTACACAATTTCCATTGAAAATGTTCTCAGATTCAATCTCGTATCATTCAAATGTCAAAATGTGGAAATGTCTACAAATCGCAGTATTTTAGCATCTATTTTCTGTGGGGCATACGCCCAGACCTCCCTAGTTCCAGCATGCGAAGGTATGCTTCAAACACTTCCACCCAAGAGATTAGTCTCGCGTGCCAGACGGTTTGTGTGGGGGCGGCAAATAAACCGTCTGGTCACTGTTGCACACTTTCCGTGAACTCACTGGAATGCAATTAGATTACATCACGGCATTGTTTTGCGCCAAGGATGATGTAATAATCGTTCCAATCACCTCTGTGAGCAAACTAAGACGATAATTGTACTGGTATTGTCCTGGTGACGTATTCGAAACATTGCTGAACGTCTTACTCTACAATTCCGCCGTTTCACAAATCCGTAGTGAACCATAATCGTTCTTATACCAATGCTTTTAAGAGCCCTGTACTAGGGAAACAAAGATCCTAAGCCCATGGCGTTGTTAAACTTTCGAAAAAGTAATCTGTAGCCGAGATTCAGTTCTTTATTACACTAAGAATTTGAATTATTAGTGTTTGTTTCGTCACAGAGTCCGCGAAGCGATCTGATTGGCTCTGCCAACATTCCGGCAGTGGTCCCGGAATGTGTGCAACAGTGACCAGACGGTTTATTTACCGCCCCCACACAAATCGTCTGGCACGCGAGACTACCAAGAGATTGAGTACCTTCAGTTAGCCCCCCCTTTTATAAATCCTAGATCCGTCCCTGATTCTGAGGCTGATACGCTATAAAAAAACAGGTAATATAACTCCAGTTACTTTACTTACAAATGTAACGCGTTACCTAAGTAATATAGTTTCTGTAACGAATACAATATTACATACTGTAATATTATTACTACAAGTAACGAAGTTACTTATCTCGTTAGTAATCCACTGAGTAACGCCTAGCCACAACGAAGTAATGAAGCCTACTGACTGAAGCTTATTCACCAGCTTCTTACTTATAATAGGCATTCCAATATCCGAGAATTTTTAATAAAAAAAATTCTCCGTATATTTCCCAATTTTTTGTACCGTGCCGTGGCACAAAATAACAACTCGTGTTTAGGCCACTCCAAATAAATTCTTTGTTTCCCGTCCACTGCCTGCATCTGGTTACTGTCAGCTCTAAAACTTCCATTATTCAGTATTCTTCCATTATTTTCCGATTATTCTTGCATACTGACAGACTCAGTAAAAGCCATCTAGAAACGGTGTCAGCAGTGCTATCAAGTTGGCACCCACTTCACATTTGTGTTATTTTGCAACTTAGAAAGGAAGGAACAAGCTTAAGTATGCTTTTATGCAGCTTTTTATGATTGTGCCAGGTAAATAATGGCTTGAAAAGCTGCCAATAGTAATGAAATAATGAAAATGGACCACCCGCCCGCATGCAAATATGCCTGAGTCTAGGACGGGAAACAGAGAATTTATTTGGAGTGGCCTTAACTTGGGAATGCTCCATCATCCGAGAGCTCCACTGAGGATGAAAATCGATATGGGCCATGCTGATTATCATGATAAATCTTAGTTTTGGTGTGCGCGTTACATATGAATAAGTTTTGTGTTATTTTGTAATCTTTTCAACCCTTGTAATGTATGTAGAATACTTTAAAACTTTTAAAAACATAGTGTCGGGTGGAAGGTAGTCACTGGTGCTTACTTTAAAGTGCATAGTTACTTCGCTCGGGTTAGCGATTTTCAGCCCCAGAGCTATTTTCTTATGGCTGTGTCATCAGCTGAAAAGTACAAACCACTTCAATGTCAGCATACTGAGCATAGCAGTGCCATAATTGAAATCACAACTCCACTTTAGGTATTGTTGCATCATTGAGACACCTCCACTTTAGTTGTTTACCTTTATAAGTTTTTAATACATTTTTTCTTTTTTTTATTCTGGCCCTAATGGCACTCCCATCCTCCCCGATCTCTAGCTAGAAGTTAAACCTAATTTAATTTATAAAAAGACAAAAAGCAGCTAGAGCCTACACAGACCTACAAAAACACCGCATGGACCGCCAGCATACACACAGTAAAACCCCCAAAACAAGGGCCTTAAGAAAAAAGCCCTGCAGACTACTGACCAAACTGCAGGGAGTGGGAGCATGAAACAGAGTTCAACTCCCGCCAGGAAACAGGCTAAATAGATGTAAAAATGTCCGGGCATTGTGGCGCCAAAGACAAACAGAGAGTTGCTCTAGCAGATGGCGGTATGCTAGGCCACGAGAAATGCCACTCCTGGTGGTTGTCCTCAAAGCAATATCCTGCAAGACAGGACGACTAGCAGCAGACCACAAACCCAAGGACTCAACCACCAGGGGGACAAAGACACCTCCTGCAGCCTGTACAAGCTCATGATGGTGAGCATCCTTGTCTTCTTCTACCTTAGCAGCAGCCACACCTGCTGAAACTGCAGACCGTCCCAACAAAGATTCCTGTAATGGACAACGCACAGTAACATCAAAGTATGCAGACTTCATAAGTTGTTAACTTGATGTTTTTACTTACTTGAGATAGTCCCTTACCTATGGGTATACACCATTGTATTGAGAAGTGTGCAGTAGGTGAAATATATTTGCCCACCACAAAGCAATGAAAGCATACAAAGATCGCTGAGATCCAATACTACCTGAAGTTACTCTCATTACATGTAGCTAGAAGCAACTGCAGTTTCAAGACAGTGCAGACTGCTAGATGGCTTCCTAATTCAATTGTGCCTTTTTTCCGTTTAAAATGTATGGGGAGCCCAGGAGAAAAAAGTACCTTTTTCAGTTTTAAGCATTGTGCATGCCAAAGTAGCTAATTCCAACCCAACAAACTATATATTTCTGAGATCAGCAATCAATACTCTATCTATTGAGCATATAAAAAGTCAATTTTTCCAAAATTTAAAAATCTGGCTGGAATGCCTACTTATAACCAGGATTTCACATTGTTCAACAACGCAATCATGTCACATGATAAAGTGGTACAAGACAGCTTAAGGCTGTGAACACAAAGTAATATAATATGATAGTTACTTTATTTTTATGGGTAATATGTAACTGTAACTAAATAGTTCAGTTGCAAGTAATATGTAACTAGTTACTTTTAACAAGTAACTTTCCCAACACTGTCAATAGCCATCTCCAAACTGAAGTTACAAATTGTCAAAGTTGGTTGTGTGTGGAAGACCTCTTTTCGCAAATCCAGTTACAATTGATAAATTACCAAAGCTGGAAGAATGAAATGAAAATTGATCAGGCTTATATAGTTTGAATACTAGTCTGCACTAAAAGAGAGAAAACCATCAATTATGAAGTGATGAAAGTACATAAATTACAGAAAGTGTGGTAGTTCTCGGTCACATGCAACTATGTGTATGGTCCTAAGGAAGAACCTGCGTAGGCATGGCAAGGGTGTGAATATAAAAATAAAATAAAAAGAAGCTATATAAATTAGTTAATACTTGTCACATCCAGCCGCTCTTTATTATTCCTAGCCAAAAATATCCTCTCAGAGGCTACAGTAAAATACCTTGGTAGGCAGCATCATCTAAACATTTCCTTACAGTAGATTTGGGAATAGCTATGGTAGGGTTGATGAAATTAAGGTAGTTAAATACTAAAGTTTGGTCTTAAGGAAAGCTAAAATGCATCACTATTTGCTTGCGCACGACATTTTTATGCAAAAAAAATTCCTTACGCATGGTAAATAGGCATCAATCATAAATCCAGGGGTGTATTTAGAGGGGTTTCCTGGGGTCCCCTTTGAAATTTAAACTTGTGGGTTTGCAGAAGGAACACCAAACTATCTTAGTTTGGCAGCACAAATGTACAGAGTAAATGGTAACAGGGCATACAAGTATAGCTATTGTGCATTAGGAAACTTACATTGATTCCTCAAAGTGCATAATTATTAAGGGAGAACAAGGCCAACTTTAATTTATAATGATCGAGATCAAGACACATGATAGTGTGTCATGCAGCCAAGCACAGCCAGTGCGGGCGCGCAACAGACAAGTGTATATTTTACAGGAACCAAGAAAATGCCGTTTTCACGCATTCATAGCTCGATAATGGCTGGACGGAAATTAACCATTTTTGCTGTGAAAACTGCCGCGGGGTAGGGTACATCCTATTCCAAATTTGAGGTGAATCCGCCCATCCATCACTGAGATACACACCTTCAAAGTTCGTCTTATTTTCTTCGTATTTTTCTTTTTCTTCTTATTCTTCTTCTTGCAGACTTTAGAAAAATCGTAATAAATTGCGCATGCTTTGGTCGATTTACTTAACATAGTGGCTATTTGTCCGGTTCCGGACGCCGGTTTCACCAGGCTATTCGTCCGGTTCGGATCGCGTGGTCCTGTTCATCCGGTACTATTCGTCCGACAGTGTCACCCATAACTCGAGTATCAAACACACTAGTTGTATAACTTACCTTCATACAGACAGTGAAAGTCATCATTGTGCTTAACAGGCAAACATCACGTTTGCGTTAGGGTTAGGGTCGGGTTCAGCTTTGGTTTCTTCTTCACTGGGTATTCTTCTTATATAGGTTTCTTCTTGAATGACGTATATAAGATAGAAACTAAGAGAAGTGGGTAGCTGGGAGCCACGTAACACAGTGCTTACGATCCTTGCCTCACACACTGGAGGTCCTGGGCTCGATTCCCGGACAGGTCTAAACTTTTTTTTCCGCTTGAGGACTCTTTTTTGTCTAAGTTTTTATTCACGTGAACCGAGCCGGACGAATAGCTTGGTAAAATCAGCGTCCGGAACCGGAGGAATAGCCTCTACCTTTACCTAAACTGTGAAGGGCAGTAAGAGCGTAATGCTGTACATTTGCAGTCCAATTGTGGCAGAGATTAGACAAAGAATGAGGGAGTTATGTGCGATTTTTCAAAAATCCAAAAGTGATTCGTTGTCACGTCTCCAGGGTAAACCGCGTAACAGAATAACTTGAAAATCGGTCTGTAGATGGAGTAACTATCGTAGTGCAAACCGTTTGTGGTTTGAAAGAAATCGCAATAACAATCATGGAGTTATAAAAAAAACGCCAACCATGTGTAAAAATCACATGATCGAGTTTTTAGTAATACTTATCACACTTTCCAGGCAAATAGTTAATGGAATCAGCTGAAAATAGGTAGAGAGGTAGAATAATTATTTTAGAATGATCTTTCAGTAGTTTACAAGGGATCAGATGAAAAACTACTGAGTTACACTATGAAAGTCAACTAGGTGTAACAAGTGCGCGATCGAGATACTCTAATAGAGCAGTCACCCTAATAGAGCAGTCAGCTAAGAATCTTCTTAAAGCATTTATCTATGTATTGTAGAGACTTTAACACTGGAGATTAACTAAGAAAAGATCACCCTGTAGAGAGATCAGCTAGAAACAAGTCAACAATTTACCTTGCAAAGTGTTAAACCACATTTCAAATCACCTAGTAGAGTATTCTGCTAGAAACCAGTCACCCTAAAGAGAGTTCAACTATATTTCAAGTCACCCTGTTGAGAGTTCAGCTGGCTACAAGTTACCTTGTAAAGAGATCAGCTAGAAACAAATCACCCTGTAGAAAGATCAGCTACATAATCATCCTGTAGAGAGACCAGCTGGAAACAAATCACCTTGTAGATAAATCAGCTAGAAACAAGGCATCCTGTAGAGATATCAGTTGAAAACAAATCACCTTGTAGAGTTAAAAACAAGTCATCCTGTGGAAAAGATCAGCTAAAAGCAAACAGAGATCAGCTAGAACAAATCGCCCTGTACAAAGATCAGCTAGAAACAAGTCACACAGACTGTCAGTAGAGAGATCAGCTAGAAGCAAATCTCTCACTAGAGAAATCAACTGGAACCAAATCACTCTGTAGAGAGATCAACTAGAAATGAGTCATCTTGCAGAGAGTTCAGCCACATTTCAAGTCAACCTATAGAAAGTTTAGTAGAAACAAGCCGCCCTGAAACAAATCACCCTGTAGAAAGATCAGCTATCACCCTGTAGAGAGCTCAGCTTGAAACAAGTCGCCCTGTAGAAATGTCAGCTAGATAAGAAACAAATCACCCTATAGAGAGATCAGTTAGAAAAAAGAGAGAATTCATCTACATTTCATATAGTGTTTCAGCTAGAAATAAGCCACCCTGTGGTGAGTTCAGCTACAAACCATTCACCATGTAGTCAAAGAGTACAGTTACTTCCCTGTAGAACTTTCAGCTACATACACATTTCCCTTTAGAGTATTCAGCTGCAAACTGCGTGACTTATCTTTATGATCAATCAACACCATTGCCTAAATGTACATGTAGCTAAACAAATCATTTAAATCTTCTTCATAATAATCTTCTTTCTTTGGTGAAGAAAACGACAAGTTAAAATAAATACCTAGAGCTGGCCATAAGCTGGCTTTAGGTATCAATATACAAAAAGAAGTGATATCTAATCAAAAACAGCCAAGCTGTAAAAAAGGGTGCGGCCTCCAAAAAAGTCAGGGTATAAAAGATGTGAAATCAAAGGTGGCGGCCAAGAAATGGCTGTGATGGTAGGTTAATGCAAAAATTTACAATTCAGGCAAATTTATGTTGCAATTCGCCTGAATTGTCGTTATTAAAATTTTTGCCATTAATCTACCATCACAGCCATTTCTTGGCCACCACCTTTGATTTCACATCTTTTTTATACCCTGGCTTTTTGGAGACTGCACCCTTTTTTACAGCTTGGCTGTTTTTGATTAGATACTCTAATAGAGCAGTCAGATGCATGTATTCTAATAGAACAGTCTAACTATACAATGTAATTTTTAAATGGGTATTAAAGAATGATAATAAGTTAGCAGCTAAATCTTAATTAAATTGATGGGTCAATATCTGACCAGCCATAAACTGTATTGACATTTGTGACATAAAGGGAATGAAGCATGTATTGAAAAATAGCTTTTACTACCCATGCATGAACTCATGAATAAATGTAACTGAATTAACAAAACAACGCTTCCACACACATTCCATTTTCTGACTTTAACCAAGACTACTCAATAAGCTATTGACTTCACAATTCTTTTATTGAATTGTAAAATACCAGGTAAAAATTTGAAGCTTATGGTATAATCCTACATTGAGTTATAGTGATTCAAAGTGGATGTGTGGAAACCTTGTTTTGTCAAATTCGGTTCAAGTTTTGAAGCATTTTAATATTCAAAATCTGGCGGCATACTGGACACTGTGCCCCCAGATCCTTGGACTGCCAAACCTGGAACCACCTTGGAAAAATCTTGAATACGCCCCTGAATTCTAAGTGATCAAAAGTGGAACAAACCATCAATTACACTACACAGGATATACTGGATCCAAACCCATTACCTGCATCATGTTAATTCACTGTATATATACTACAGCTGTATTTACAGCACAACGGTCTGGAGAAACTATGAAGCTACAGCATCCACAGGGCTGCGTTACTTATGCATGCTCTTTCAGAGTTAAGAAAACGAAAAGGGCTGATACAGATTTAGGCAGTAGATCAATCATCCTTTTAAAGCGCTGCAAGACATTCGTAATATCTCCTAGGAAGATAGCTCTCCTGTTAAAAACTCACTATCATCAACAAAGTACAGTAAATAGTGAAATAAAATGTTTAAATAGTCTCCGCTGACAACAACACTCATTACATTGCACCATTTCTCATAAGGTCACTTACTGTTGATTAGTGTTGTTTTAGTATTGCATTTGACTTTTATAGTTTTAGTTGTCATCTTCAATACATTTTAGCTATAGTTCATGTTAGATTTCAAGAGTTTTAGTTTCAGTTATCATATAGTACAACAGTATTATATAGTATATGAATCATGATAATTTAATTGGGCTTTTCTGGTCAAAAATATCACCCTAAAACCAGTCTCACAATACCTTCATGGTGCTGTCAAGCCCAAAAGTGTGTTCAGTGTGACCCAAAATGCCCATTAAATTGTCACAAATTTTAAGTGGACTTTTTTCAGCTGATTGGTCAATCGCAACCGACTGGTTGACTGATGCATTCAGACAAACATAACTCAATAATGGTAATGGCTACCTGCTTAATTCTTTTACTGTTAGATGTTACGTTGTTTCAGCCTTTCTGGTACTGCAATATGTACAATGCGCATATCATGGACTTTATCTTTGCCCTCTTTTGTGACCCATTTCTTTTAGCTGACAGCTCAATGTGTCAATTTGCGCTAGTGGGTGTGATGGCTTCCCTACAATTGTAATTGTCTGTATTTCTGGATTGATTGCAGAAGCACTTCTTGTATTGATCTTAGTTTGTAATGCTATGTAATGTATTGGACATAGCTGAAAACAGTTGCCAAAGCAATAGCAGTCAGTGTATGCTACCCTTCGATAATTTGATGCACGTGCAGTTGCACACTTTCAACCCACCAGGTTTGGTTTATGCAATAATGAATGTAGCTACATGTATACCTATGTGATTTTTCAGAGAACAAGTATATAATGCAGAGCAGTGAGTGCATGTGATTTCACCATATAATTTTAAAAAGAACTCTTATTGTTTAAATTTTGTTACAATTTTAGTTAGCTACGACCTGCTTGGAAACATCGCAGTAGTAACTTTTTACCATTAAACTCTTATGATGATTATTAACTATCAAAATACTTAGTTACTCTGGCAGATATTCAGTTTATAGTGAATGAACTTTTTATGTTCAAGTGTTGCTACAATATAAGTACTTTTAGATTTTAACAAACAACAAGTTTTATAATTGTATGTGGTAAATACTTTTAGTTTTAGGTTTAATTAATTATATAAGTGGTAAATGCTTTTAGTTTACTGTAGTTTCAGTTATTTGTAAAAATTAAGTAATAATTTTAGAAGTTTCTATATAAAATTTGAGGCACTTTTAGTTTTAGCCTTTTAAAAACCTTCAGGTTTTAGTATCAGATAACTAAAAGTAAAAGTTCCAACTAAAACCACTTTATAATTTTAGTTTTAGTAACTAAAACAACACTACTGCAGATAACATGTGGTTAGTTACTATTCTGACCTCTTGCAAGTTTTCACCATTAGCTATTTCATTACTCCATGCAAGATTGTATGGGAGTAATAAACTAGCTTCCTTATACAGATTTTGAGGAAGGGAGCTAGACTTGGTGAAGACCCACCTCAATGTCCAGGAAATGAGCTTTACTCTTTCACTACCAAAACGTATGTACTCTAATAAATCATTTACAACCTAAAACAGTAGAATATTGCAATGAATAATAAGCCGCCCACCTTCACTGATTTAAAACAAATATTTAAGATTATGTGACCTACAGCCAACTATGCCATTTTTTACTGGGATCTCAACTTCAAACCACACAATTTATATTTTGGCATCTTCTGAAACTGCTAGACTATTCTTTCTCCTGGCACCAAGCGCTCTACTTTAAAAACGTATGCTACCAATAGCCTTATTAACTGGCTGCACTTTGAGACCAAGCATGTTGGAATTCATTCTTTTTTTTAAATATCTAATACAAATAAAGTTATGCAAAAATTTCATATGGATATGCCTGCCCCTAATTTACTATCTACATAACATATGACCAGGCCATTCTCTATAACCTTGAGTTTCACAGGTTTTAGAATGCTCAGCATCTCAAGGTTTTTGCAAATAGACCAAGAAACTCTAGTAGAACAGTCAAATACTCCGCAGTCACTACATATATATACATGTAGAGTAGTTAAGAACTATAATAGGTGATGATGTAACTATAAAGTGATGATTTAACTGAAAACATATAGAAACAATAAACAATTATTAGCAGTATAAATAACTTGATTTTTTGCTCTGTATTGCTGCTGCATTTTATTCTGTGCTGGTATTGAATGAATTGTGCTGAGAGTCAAATTTACAGTGGAGGTCCTACCGAGATCTTGCAAGTCTACTTACTTCATTCAGTACTTAGCAAAAGAACTGGACTTTTTCTTGAGCAAGGAGGGCACAGAGGAAACAGTCAGACAAAGAGGTACTGTACAACATACAGTCTACTGTAGATAGACAGCTTCCAGGAACATTTTAGCTTTTAGAACAGAGTGTAGATAGAATGGACCCTGTAGTTGAAACAATGAAAGGGACACCTTACCCTTTAAATTCAAAAAGGTTGAGACTCCAGCACATGCAGCACTTGGCAAGAGCCCTTGACTTGCCAGCAGCAGCCCCAAGAAGTGACCTTGAAGTAATGATTGGTGGACAGATAACAGAACTCCGTGGTGAAGGAGCACAGGCTCAAGTAGTGATTTCCCTGACTGAGGAGGGGGAACAATTATCGCTGAGGGATGAAGAAGGGACATTTTTAGTCCCTCCACCAATACCACCCTTGTCTAGTAAGGAATCTACTCCTAGCCAGGAGAACTATGACAGTGAGGAGGACACAGGAAATCTTTCAAATGAGATGACACAGCTACACATAGTCCTTTCAAGGATGGAAGAAGAGAAGACAGCTCTGAAGGTAGAGCTCAATTCAGTGAAAGTAGAGTTTGATCATGTGAAGGCTGAGCTGGGTAAAACCCATGATAGATTACTGGGACCGTGGCAGGAAAACTGCCAGCAGTTGATGGAGTTTGATAATCCCCTGGCAGAGAAGGACCAGGAAATACTTTTGTTGATGGAAAAGTTACAGATACGGGAAATGGAGTTAGCCCGTTGGAAATTATCAAATCTATCAGAGCCAGCGATTCAAAGTGGAGTCGCTAAAACCCCCACTAGGGAGTCAGTAAATGTGATAGAAGGTAAATCACAATTTGTTTCTGCAGCAGGCAAAGGGGTTCAGAGAAGAATACCCTACCTTTACCTCTACTCACCTTACAGGAACAAGACCATTGTCAGTCACAAAACAAAGAGGTCAGACCTTTGAAACATCAGCAACAACAACAGCTAATGAATCCTTACCTTTCAAATGTGTGAACACAACAACAACATCACCTGATGAATCCTTACCTTTCAAACAACTTGTTGCAACAACTAAAGTTTTTACACTACAACAGAATCATCTGGAGATCACATGTCAACTCCAAAGACAACAGTAATGACAGGTCACACACCTGTGGTGAGTCAAGGACATGTGAGTGAACTTGAATGTGGTCAACTAAGAGATGTGGCCACTAACACAACAGGCTTGACTTCTAATTTTCAGTCTGGACAACTGGTAACCAATAAGTGTGTATCTTTATCTAATACTCCTTTTATTAATAGTCCTATCAGTTCTACTGGGGTAGCGAATTGTGACAGAATAGCTCCTGACAATCCTGTTACCACACTTCATTGTGGAAAGGTACCACCAATAGACTCATTTACTGCTGAAGATATCCCAATAACATTTGATGATTGGTTACTGACACTGGAGCAAGCAGCCACTTGGAATGGGTGGACACCAGATGAGACACTTATGCAACTTGCTGGTCATTTGAGGGAAAGGGCTTCACAGGAATGGAAGTTGCTAATACCAGAGAACAGAGCTTCATACCAAGTTGCTGTAAAAGCTCTAAGAGAGAAGCTTGATCCAGGCAACCAAACTTTGGCAGCTTTGGATTTCCGCCACACTTCACAACAGTCAAGTGAATCAGTATCAGACTTCATCACAAGGTTATAGAAAGTCTTCCAGACAGGCTTTGGACGTGAACACCTTTCCATTGTGACTAGAGAGATGTTGCTATATGGGCAATTGCAGGAAGGTCTACTGTATACATTGCTGGAGTCCCCATCCTTCTCAGGGGCTCAGAATTATAAAGAACTCTGTCTGGCAGCTAGAAGAGAAGAGAGAAGACTTGCTGAGCTTAAGAAAAAGCAACTGTACTTGAGTGTTCAACCACCACCAACTGGTAGTCCTACCAACAATGGTCCTGCCAACAAGCCATCCTCAACAACACAGCACTGACAAAGAAATTACAGAAGGACAGGAAGTTATTACAAATCAAAGACACAGTCAGACAAAGACGGAACAAGACAACAGAAGCAGCTGAGATGTTACACCTGTGATGGTCCTAATCACCTGGCCCGTCAGTGCAAGCAGGCTAAGACAGAAAGCACAGGAAAGAAGGAAGCACAAACCAAATCTAGAACTGGGACAAAGATGATTTGAACTGACTCTTACCTGAGTGCAAAGAAGAGTGGATCATGATGTGTAAAAGTGATGGTGGAAGGAGTTCCCATCGTCGGTCTGATAGATACAGGATTTGATATTACTATTATGAGAGGAGACCAGTTCTATGACATGATGAAAGAAGCAAATTTAAACATAAATCATCTTAAACCTACTGAACAGAGAACCTGCACTTATGATCAGAAACCTATCACTTTAGATGGTCAGATAGATATGAAGATTACTTTTGGTGAAAAGACAATAGTGAGTACAGTTTTTGTTAAGCTGGTAGCTCCAGATAAGTTGTTACTGTCAGAAAATGTGTGTCGAATGTTAGGTGTAGTGAGCTATCATCCTGATGTACAACCTGTTGATGAACCTGGAAGTGCTAGCATTGTGAATGATCCAGTTACAAAGGATGGACAGGATGCACTTAAACCTACTAACAGTGGAGTGGTTGAGTCTAATCAGGATTTGGTGGATGATGAAAGCAGGAAGCCTGACCAAGAGGAGCAGCCATTGCAGAAAGTAGTTGTAGAGACCAACACTTCATCAGTTGCAGTGGTAAAATTACTTAGTGCTGTACGTTTACCTGCTTGTCATTCTGCAGTAGTTCCAAGGGTGTGACAGGCTCCGTGCTAATAGAACAATGTGAGACCCTGAATGATTGTTTATGCATTGACCAATCCTTGGTTGAGGCAAAAGAGGATGGTGTAACAACCTTGCGAATTACAAACAATGACAAAACTACCTATCGGCTACAAACTGGTGTTGAGTTAGCAGAAGCTTGTGAGGTTGACTTAGAATTGGATAATGAAGTAATAGTTCATGCCTGATTGTTGTGAGGAAACACTTTGCGAAGATCAGTTGGGACAGACATCTCCTAGATCCACTGGAATGGATACTAGTATACCAATAACTGATGACTTAAGGCTATGGATGGTGAATTCATTGCCAAATGGCAACACTTTTTCCAAAGAGCATATTACATGGTGGCAGCAACAGTTGATTAGTAGCTTGGCAGATGTAGAAAGGAAGTTATCTGAAGAGGAATGCCTACAGTTAAGAGGGTTGTTAGCAGACTACCATGACATATTTAGCTTAAATGATGATGAACGTGGTGAAACTAACTTGATTGAATTCAAAATAGATACTGGTGAGGCATACCCAAGGAGACAACCTGCCCAAAGAGTCCCATTCTCAGCTCGGAGAGAGATAGCCAAACAACTAGAGAAGATGCAGAAGGATAATGTGATACAACCATCAGAGAGTCCCTGGGCCAGTCCAGTTGTTTTAGTGAGGAAATGAGATGGATCACTGCATTTCTGCATGGATTATAGAGCCCTCAACTCAGTGACAAAGCCTGATTTATTTCCACTGCCACAGATCAGTGACTTGTTCGATCAATTAGGAAGCTCAAAATATTTCAGTACCCTGGATCTCAAATCTGGATATTGGCAAATCAGAGTTCATCCTGATAGTCAGGAGAAAACAGCATTTATTACCCACCAAGGACTATACCAGTTCAGAGTAATGCCTTTTGGAGTTACAAATGCTCCAGCTGTATTTCAGAGATTGTAATTGATGCAGCAAGTCTTAGCAGGGATGCAGTCAGAATCGGCCAACACCTTTGTTTCAGTTTATTTGGACGATGTGATTGTTTCTCAAAGTCTCTTGGTGATCACATGAAGCATTTGACAGCTGTGTTCAATCAGTTGAGGAAGGCTGGATTGATGCTAAACGCAAGTAAGTGCAAACTAATGTGTAGTGAGGTTGAATATTTAGGTCATGTGGTAACCAAGGATGGACTTAAACCGAACAACCATAATCTTGATGCTGTTAAGAAGTTTCTTCCGCCAGCCAACCTGAACAATTACAACAGTTTTTAGGACTGACATCATACTACCGTCGCTTTGTGCCAGATTATGCCAAGATAGCATTTCCATTACATGCTCTCACTAGGAAGAAAGCACAGTTCTTGTGGTCTGCTGATTGTGAAACTGCATTTGAAGTGCTGAAACAGAAGTTGGTGACATCACCATTACTTGCTTACCCTGATTTTGATAAGGATTTTACTCTAGAAACAGATACCAGCAGGTTAGGCCTAGGAGCCATTTTATCACAATATCAGGATGACAAGAAGCTACATCCCATAGCTTATGCGAGTCAATCTGTGTCTGCATCTGAAGCAAACTATTCCATCACTGATTTGGAAACACTAGCTGTTGTATGGGCAGTCACCCATTTCCAGTATTATCTATATGGACACAATGCCAATATCTTCACTGATCATGTAGCTGTTAAAGCCATCTTAGGTGCTCCAAATTTAACTGGGAAACATGCACGTTGGTGGAGTAAGCTTTATGGCAATGGAATAAAGAACATTAACATCATACACCGATCTGGGAAGCAGAATCTCAATGCTGATTGTCTTTCACGGCAGCCAGCAATGCCTGTTCCACCAACCGATGGACTTAATGAGGAAGTACAAGTTGCACTGATTTCTTGTCAACCAGAAACCATAGACAATCCTCTGCATAATGAATCAGAAACTGGGGTTGGCAGCTGCGACAATACATTCTGCAATGAGCAGTTCAAGGACCAGCAACTGCAACCAGTTATCTTGTACTTGAGAGATGGAGTGCTACCTGAAGATGCAAAGTCTGCTAAGAAACTTGTTGCTGAAGCTTCATTGTTTACCATTGTAAATGATGTTCTTTATTATGTAGGTCCTCCTCAGACTGAGATGTCACGGGTGGTGGTACCACATCATTTACAGCTTAAGGTCATGCAAGAACACCATGATGGGCGGTTAGCAGGACATTTTTCAGGTCCAAAGCTGTACAAAACTCTAGTGAGAAGGTGGTGGTGGCCCCGTATGTACACTGATGTCCTGGATTATGCTAATAATTGTCCTCAATGTGCCATAGTACAAGGCACCGGAAGACGACAGAAGCCACCACTACACCCCATTGTAACAGAACGTCCACTCCAGATAGTAGGAGTAGATATTATGGAACTGCCTATCACTACCAGAGGGAACCAATATGTAATAGTGTTCCAAGACTTATTCATGAAATGGCCAATGGTTTTCTCAACACCAGACCAAAAGGCAGTGCGGATAGCTCAGTTACTAGTTGAAGAAGTGATACCTACATTTGGAGTCCCTGAGGCTTTGCTTTCAGACAGAGGAACTAACCTGCTATCATTTCTGATGAAAGACATTTGTAGAATGTTAGGTATTGAGAAGTTAAACACTATGGCAAACCATCCCCAATGCAATGGAGCTATTGAAAGATTTAATAGAACACTAAAGATGATGCTTCGGAAGCATGCAGCAAAGTTTGGTTTACAGTGGGACCAATACCTTGGTGGAGTCTTATGGGTATATCATAATACACCCCACAGCTCGACTGGGGAGAAACCTTCCTTATGCTATATGGATTTGATTGTCGTACACCTACTGAAGCTGCTTTACTACCTACTAAACCACTTAAAGCTACCAATTTTAGTGACTATCGTGAACAAATGATGTTAACATTGTCATCAGCTAGAAGTTTAGCTAAGGAAGTGAACAGAGGCTCACAGAGGAGATACCCAACATGACAGGTCAGCTAGAGATTTCAAGATAAGAGTAGGTGATTGGGTGCTAGTGAATTTTGCTCAGGATGAAACTGGAAAAACTAGGAAACTTTCCCAACCATGGCATGGGCCATATCGAGTAATCTCTCAGAAAGATCCAGACATAGTAGCCTCCAAGGTCTACTTTCCTGATGACCCACCAATTCAGGTTCATCAATCCAGGGTTCAGTTATGTCCTACATCTTTTCCTACTAATTTCTATTGGTATGGAAATAAAAGAGGCAAACCTGGCAGACCATCAAAGAAAGTTATGAAACATTTATGTGATCTGCGGACTGAAATGGAACACCTTTGTACAGTTAACAGGACTGATAATGCTAAACCTGATAATGCTGAAACTGATAACGTCAAAGATGAACTGTCAAGGCAAACCAATCAGACACCACCACAAATTGATAAATGCCCCTATTTTCTACGAAGCAAGAGAAAATCTGAAGAAGTTCCGGTCAAGCTTGCTGATGGGGGAGATGATGTAAAGTAGTTAAGAACTATAATAGGTGATGATGTAACTATAAAGGGATGATGTAACTGAAACCATATAGAAACAATAAACAATTATTAGCAGTATAAATAACTTGATTTTTTGCTCTGTATTGCTGCTGCATTTTGTTCTGTGCTGGTATTGAATGAATTGTGCTGAGAGTCAAATTACATACATAATATTATGTAAATATTTTAGGCATCCACCAATACTTAAAATAGCAAAGCAGACAATAGCTAAATGTTCAAATTTTTACCTATTTATTCCTTCCAAAAATCCCTCCTATTGTTCTTATTTTATTCTTAAGGTTATGGGATACTGTAAACCCACATGTACACTATCAATCATTTTTCATGATACAGCCAGGGTTTTGAATTTTCTTAATCCATTGTTAACAAATATTTATATATTCTTAACTTCTCATTAATTGACATGGAATTCAAATGTTGTTATGGAAACACATGCCAATTAATGAAAATTGTGAACCAAAAATCAGACCAATGAAGAACCATGAGAACTCACTAACAATTCTAAGGTTTGGAGAATATCACTGACAAGAGGATTTGTGAATAATGTGTATAGCTAGTTGCTGAAATATGGCAACAAAGTGGTCTGAAACAAGACACGTGCTGTGATTCCAAAATTAATTTTCATATCACAAGCACTAGAAACATTGTTTCTAACAAATAGCTCCGTCAAGTCCTAGACAAGAAGCCAAACTACTAATCTGTTTATACAAAATGTTAACAACTTGTTTAACAGTCCTGATTTTTGGTTCAGGAAAATATCACCATTAGTCAGCAAAACTATGCATGCACTTACAGGTGTACCAGTTGCTACACAAGGGCGGATCCAGACTTTTAAGAAGGGGGATTCCACATTGGAATTGCAACTTCAGCCTAGCTGCAAGTTGAAGACCAACAAAAAAGGCATCACCTGCTGAAAATAGCTGCCCTACCCTCATCATAGATGTCCTCACCGATTATATTTCCTTATTTATAATTAGATACATAGTTTGCTACACTGCTCCTCAAAAGACTACTGTGACTGCTCTATTAGAGTATCTCAATTTGACTGTTCTTCAAAAGGGGAGTTCCATGGAACCCATTGAACCCCCCCCTTCCCCCCCCAGATCTGTTCCTGCTAAGTGTGTTGTATCTATGTTATCTTGTACTGTTACGTGTGTTTTCTTGTACCTTGTAACTGTCCAGTCAGCACGCTATTATTCTCCCAACAATTTAAGCCTGTCACCAGCTGATCGGGTAGCTGATACACAGCACAACAACACCAAGGCCACCTGAATTATGTAATAAAATTTTTGTTTGACAGTTGCTCACTATCCCATGACTTTAATTATTCCCATAATGTTCACTCGTGTTCACTTACACGCATGCTGTATGTAGCTATAGTCGTTTAGATGGAGCCTTTTTCAGAATGTCATTTATAGTCATAAATGAAGCATCCCATTTTAAACATCACCTTTCTGTGGTTAAAACCATGCTAAGCTATATGATATCTAATGATATAAAATGTATTCAGAAACTTGGAGAAGATACACTGGTATCAGATATGCATTTCATAATTTGCAGATAATAATTATGTGGCTCAATCTGTGATGCTGGCAGCACACTGTTAACATGATCATGGCTTGATAGCTCTATTAGAGTAATTGAGCTTTCTATTAGAGTGTATATATCAAGCTTTTAGCAGATGCACTCATAGCAATACATCATTCTTAATGGCTTAACTATGCATTTAGCTAATCAAAAAGAGATATGCCTCTTAATTTCACAGACTATTCCCATGGACGCCTGCATGGTAATTCTAAACTTGATGCCAGTAAGTACCAGAATTAATGTCACAAAATTAGTGACATAGCTATAATTCTCAAATAATGTCAGTACAAAAGTATAAGCCTAGTGGGCAGGCGGATTTAAATTTATTTTTATACACTACAGATAGCTGAATCACATATCGCAGCTCAAATGACCAAGAAATTTTAGTCTGCTCTAGCTATTTACTAACATTCAGCCTCCAACGGTATTGATGCAGCAAGGAAAATGGCAATGCAGGTATATGAGAAACTAATTATTATGTTTATGGTATCAAACTGCCAACAGCTTTTGGGGACAAAGTTTTTTATACCAAATTTTCCCAAATCAGTCTTTTTCCCAAGCTTGAATCAACCAAAGTACTAAATCTACATCTTTCAATTGTCACTTCAGATTCATTAATAATTTGTTAGTTAGCTTGTGTTGAGGAGAAAAATACTGTGAATAATTATATACTGTACATTGATTGCAGTATATATAGTAGTTGCATGAGCCGCTGAGACTCAATTAATAGTCCAAAAGCTTAGAGGTTGAAAGCTCTGCATTAGCTACTAGGGATGTCAACGAGTTTTTGAAAATGTAACAAACTCATTAACTCATGTTTTGGCTACACATCTATTTGTAATAACTAGTAACCAATAAAGGGGACAGTTCTCCACTCTCCAGGTGTATTTCTACTGTGTATCATTGGTAGGCATGGCATCGAAACACTCTAATAGAGCAGTCACCTGTATTAAAGTACCCTAATAAAGCAGTCAAGAATGTTTTACCAGGACAACATTGAAAGCCTGTGAATTGATAGACTACAATGGTTGAGTATATAGATTAGTTAATTATAAGTCATCAATATTGTAGTAGCTACTCCCTTGAAACCAATAATAGACATTAATATTAATATTTTAAAAAGCATTAAACCATTAAACATGAAGTAGGAGAAGACTAACAATAATATTACCAGTCATACATGGAGACTCCTCTTGAAGCCACTTCAGTTTATCAAGCATAATGAGTTGCTGCATGCTGATTCCCATGTTATCTGGAAGCAGTAGGTGCAGTAAGCAATGTCATGCAGTAAGGTATTAATGTTTATCCCCAAAAAACACCTTTACTGTAAAAAAAAGGCACGTCCAAGAAACTACAAGTATCTGTAACCCCATGTAAAACAGATAAGCTGTAGAAAAACACTCCATGAAATTAATGGGTAACTGAAAGAGCTGATATCTACAGCAGCCAAGAATCAATAATGTTACTACAACTGACTATGATTACCAAAGAATACCTTGGCTGTAAAACAGGCAAATAAAAGTAACTGGCAACCAAAACAGCTGATATCTGAAGCGGCCAAGAATAAAAGTTAAAGAGAAAAAGGCGGCCAAATTACCAGCCAATTAGAGTTACAAAGAATTAATTTAGGATGTAGCAAGGGTGAATGTATAGAACATAGTTGAATGATTAGGATTCAATTTTGCAAGTTTATAATTGTAGTATATAAGTTGTATCAACTTAGCTTTTATTCTTGGCTGCTTCAGATATCAGCTGTTTTGGTTGCCAGTTACTTTTATTTGCCTGTTTTACAGCCAAGGTATTCTTTGGTAATCATAGTCAGTTGTAGTAACATTATTGATTCTTGGCCACTCTAGATATCAGCTCTTTCAGTTACCCATTAATTTCATGGAGTGTTTTTCTACAGCTTATCTGTTTTACATGGGGTTACAGATACTTGTAGTTTCTTGGACGCACACTTTTTTTACAGCAAAGGTGTTTTTGGGAGGAATTTGCAAGTTATATAATTTACAGACCAAATGTTCAAGCCATGGGGGGTGTATGATGAATTCTGAGGTGTTGAAAATCTGCTGATATGTGGTGAGCATATAACATACATTCCTATAGTAGCTGTTAATTTTTTTATTAGGACAAGGGCCAGTGGAAATTACTGGTCATGCCAAGCAATAATGGCTACAGTCATGGTAACCAAAGATGTGTGTAAAGCACTTATTTGCAAAGCATGCTTTTCTAGGTGATCTTGGGGAATGCCACCATCTTGAAATAGCAACTCTGAGATTGCATCTCAGATCTGGGAGTGTTTTCAGACAGAAGTGTAAATATTCAGCTATATTCAGCCTTGAGCCAATTATGCTTTGAAAACAGCCTATTATGCTTTTGAGCAGTGCTCAAAAATCTGGCCTATTATGCTCAAAATTATGCTTTCAAAAATTATGCTTTCAAAATCAAGATTATGCTCTAGAGTTGACTGAATTATTAGAGTAAATCAGCCTTTTGTGACTGTTGTATTAGAGTAAGTGACTGCTCTATTAGAGTATCTCGATCTTATTTCCACAAAGTGAAAATAATCAGCTAAGAAACAATAACCTTGCACCATTTCTTGATATATTAAGATGTAATGTGTTTGTGTTTTTCCGTATTCTTGGCACGCGTCCTGCACATTTAATTAGAAATCTTGAAAATCATCCTATTATGCTGGCATAATGCTTGATGCTTTTGCTAACCTATTATGTTCGAAATTATGCCGGCATAATTGGCACAAGCCTAGCTATATTGTTCAATGACTGTTCTATTACAGTATTTTATTGCCTAACTGTTCTATTAGAGTATTTATTTATTGACTGTTCTATTGAAGTATATCAATCATTCTGTACTTGTCAATGAATAAAACCTGCTATGACCACTGCCATAGTGCCCTGAGGACGACCTATCAACTTGGTTTGCCACTCGTAGAGCTAGATGCTTTGCTAAGGGTTATAAAGAGATCACAAACATCATACTAATATTTTTATTTCACTACATACAAACACACGCTTACATCATATACAAGCAAAAGATACACACAAAATGTGCAAACACTATACACACATGTTCACAAACATACACCACATATTGGTTGTACTCAAGTTAATATCACATCTCTTGTGAAATGCTCTTGTAGGAGAGATGGTAATGCCTTTACTTGGTGCTAAAAAGTTCTTGCAGAAAAAAAAATTGTGTTGTAGATACTGTTTAGTGCCGGTTAATTATACATGTCACTCCATAGTTAAGCCATGAGGATGTCCAAGCAAGTGTCTTTGGTGTTGCGACTGATGGTCCAGGTTAGTTGCATGTGTGTTTAATTTAAGGTTAAGTTCAATGCCTGCTTGTTCCTTTACAGGTCTCACTTAACCTTGTGTCATCATGCAGACATCTGAATATTGTGCAAGCTGTGTGGAACACCCCAACTTCATATACACAATCATTGGCAACCACAAACCACATACATATGTACATTCAAGCAATCTGTTACAAAAGTTGAAAGTCACAACACAAGCTCCATGGTGCATTAATGGAAATAAATAAGTTCCACCTAACTGACAATTATCACATGACCTATTTAGGGGATATCCCTTGGAAAGACCCTGCACAGTAACACTTCAAGTGAACAGTCCATGTCTTGAGAGGGAAGTATAATATTATCTAATCCAAAACAGCCAAGCTGTAAAAAAAGAGTGCGGCCCTGAGAAAGGCTATGGTGAAAAAAGATGTGAAATCCAAGGTGGCGGCCAAGAAATGGCTGTGATGGTAGGTTAATGGTAAAAATTTTAATAATGACAATTCAAGTGAATTTTGTGCCAAGACCAAGCGGCACCAAATTCACTGAATTGTTGTTATTAAAATTTTTACCATTAACCTACCATCACAGCCATTTCTTGGCCGCCACCTTGGATTTCACATCTTTTTTCACCATAGCCTTTCTCAGGGCTGCACTCTTTTTTTACAGCTTGGCTGTTTTGGATTAGATTTCACTTCTTTTTGTATTTGTATACCCCAAAGCCGGCCTATGGCCGGCTTTAGGGCTTTTTAACCTGTCATTTTTTTTCTTTACTACAGGAAGAAGAAAGATGAAGCAGGGTGATTTCTTTGTAGCTGACCTCTCTGCAAGGTGATCCTTGTAGCTGATCCCTGTACCGGATAACTTGATTGTAGCTGAACTCTCTACAAGGTAACTTCTTCTAGCTGATCTTTCTACAGGGTGATTTGTTTGTAGCTGAATTCTCTACAGGGCGATTTGTTTGCAGCTAAACTGCTGAACTCTCTACAATGTAACTTCTTCTAGCTAAACTCTCTACGGGTGGCTTGTTTCTAGCTGATCTCTCTACAGGGTGGCTTGTTTGTAGCTGAACTCTCTACAAGGTGATTTGTTTGTAGCTGAACTCTCTACAAGGTAACTTCTTCTAGCTGATCTTTCTACAGGGTGATTTGTTTGTAGCTGAATTCTCTACAGGGCGATTTGCTTGCAGCTAAACTCTCTACATGGTAGTTTCTTTGTAGCTGAACTCTCTACAATGTAACTTCTTCTAGCTGAACTCTCTACAGGATGACTTGTTTCTAGCTGATCTCTCTACAAGGTGACTTGTTTGTAGCTGAACTGTCTACAGGGTGATTTGTTTGTAGCTGAACTCTCTACAAGGTAACTTCTTCTAGCTGAACTCTCTACATGGTGACTTGTTTCTAGCTGAACTCTCTACAATGTAACTTCTTCTAGCTGAACTCTCTACGGGTGGCTTGTTTCTAGCTGATCTCTCTACAGGGTGACTTGTTTCTAGCTGAACTCTCTACAGGGTGATTTGTTTGTAGCTGAACTCTCTACAAGGTAACTTCTTCTAGCTGACCTTTCTACAGGGTGATTTGTTTGTAGCTGAATTCTCTACATGGTAGTTTCTTTGTAGCTGAACTCTCTACAATGTAACTTCTTCTAGCTGAACTCTCTACAGGATGACTTGTTTCTAGCTGATCTCTCTACAGGGTGACTTGTTTGTAGCTGAACTCTCTACAGGGTGATTTGTTTGTAGCTGAACTCTCTACAGTGTAACTTATTCTAGCTGAACTCTCTACGGGTGGCTTGTTTCTAGTTGATCTCTCTACAGGGTGACTTGTTTCTAGCTGAACTCTCTACAGGGTGATTTGTTTGTAGCTGAACTCTCTACAATGTAACTTCTTCTAGCTGACCTTTTTACAGGGTAATTTGTTTGTAGCTGAATTCTCTACATGGTAGTTTCTTTGTAGCTGAACTCTCTACAATGTAACTTCTTCTAGCTGAACTCTCTACAGGATGACTTGTTTGTAGCTGAACTCTCTACAGGGTGATTTGTTTGTAGCTGAACTCTCTACAAGGTAACTTCTTCTAGCTGAACTCTCTACAGGATGACTTGTTTGTAGCTGATCTCTCTACAGGGTGACTTGTTTGTAGCTGAACTGTCTACAGGGTGATTTGTTTGTAGCTGAACTCTCTACAAGGTAACTTCTTCTAGCTGAACTCTTTACAGGATGACTTGTTTGTAGCTGATCTCTCTACAGGGTGACTTGTTTGTAGCTGAACTCTCTACAGGGTGATTTGTTTGTAGCTGAACTCTCTACAAGGTAACTTCTTCTAGCTGAACTCTCTACAGGATGACTTGTTTCTAGCTGATCTCTCTACAGGGTGACTTGTTTGTAGCTGAACTCTCTACAGGGTGATTTGTTTGTAGCTGAACTCTCTACAAGGTAACTTCTTCTAGCTGATCTTTCTACAGGGTGATTTGTTTGTAGCTGAATTCTCTACAGGGCAATTTGTTTGCAACTGAACTCTCTACATGGTAGTTTCTTTGTAGCTGAACTCTCTACAGTGTAACTTATTCTAGCTGAACTCTCTACGGGTGGCTTGTTTCTAGTTGATCTCTCTACAGGGTGACTTGTTTCTAGCTGAACTCTCTACAGGGTGATTTGTTTGTAGCTGAACTCTCTACAAGGTAACTTCTTCTAGCTGAACTCTCTACAGGATGACTTGTTTCTAGCTGATCTCTCTACAGGGTGACTTGTTTGTAGCTGAACTCTCTACAGGGTGATTTGTTTGTAGCTGAACTCTCTACAAGGTAACTTCTTCTAGCTGACCTTTCTACAGGGTGATTTGTTTGTAGCTGAACTCTCTACAAGGTAACTTCTTCTAGCTGATCTTTTTACAGGGTAATTTGTTTGTAGCTGAATTCTCACATGGTAGTTTCTTTGTAGCTGAACTCTCTACAATGTAACTTCTTCTAGCTGAACCCTCTACAGGATGACTTGTTTGTAGCTGAACTGTCTACAGGGTGATTTGTTTGTAGCTGAACTCTCTACAAGGTAACTTCTTCTAGCTGAACTCTCTACAGGATGACTTGTTTCTAGCTGATCTCTCTACAGGGTGACTTGTTTGTAGCTGAACTGTCTACAGGTTGATTTGTTTGTAGCTGAACTCTCTACAATGTAACTTCTTCTAGCTGAACTCTCTACAGGATGACTTGTTTGTAGCTGAACTGTCTACAGGGTGATTTGTTTGTAGCTGAACTCTCTACAAGGTAACTTCTTCTAGCTGAACTCTCTACAGGATGACTTGTTTCTAGCTGATCTCTCTACAGGGTGACTTGTTTGTAGCTGAACTTTCTACAGGGTGATTTGTTTGTAGCTGAATTCTCTACAGGGCAATTTGTTTGCAGCTGAACTCTCTGCATGGTAGTTTCTTTGTAACTGAACTCTCTACAATGTAACTTCTTCTAGCTGAACTCTCTACAGGATGACTTGTTTCTAGCTGATCTCTCTACAGGGTGACTTGTTTGTAGCTGAACTCTCTACAGGGTTATTTGTTTGTAGCTGAACTCTCTACAAGGTAACTTCTTCTAGCTGATCTATTTACAGGGTAATTTTTTTGTAGCTGAATTCTCTACAGGGCGATTTGTTTGCAGCTGAACTCTCTACATGGTAGTTTCTTTGTAGCTGAACTCTCTACAATGTAACTTCTTCTAGCTGAACTCTCTACATGGTGACTTGTTTGTAGCTGAACTCTCTACAGGGTGATTTGTTTGTAGCTGAACTCTCTACAAGGTAACTTCTTCTAGCTGAACTCTCTACAGGATGACTTGTTTGTAGCTGAACTGTCTACAGGGTGATTTGTTTGTAGCTGAACTCTCTACAAGGTAACTTCTTCTAGCTGAACTCTCTACAGGATGACTTGTTTCTAGCTGATCTCTCTACAGGGTGACTTGTTTGTAGCTGAACTTTCTACAGGGTGATTTGTTTGTAGCTGAATTCTCTACAGGGCAATTTGTTTGCAGCTGAACTCTCTGCATGGTAGTTTCTTTGTAGCTGAACTCTCTACAATGTAACTTCTTCTAGCTGAACTCTCTACAGGATGACTTGTTTCTAGCTGATCTCTCTACAGGGTGACTTGTTTGTAGCTGAACTCTCTACAGGGTTATTTGTTTGTAGCTGAACTCTCTACAAGGTAACTTCTTCTAGCTGATCTTTTTACAGGGTAATTTTTTTGTAGCTGAATTCTCTACAGGGCAATTTGTTTGCAGCTGAACTCTCTACATGGTAGTTTCTTTGTAGCTGAACTCTCTACAATGTAACTTCTTCTAGCTGAACTCTCTACATGGTGACTTGTTTGTAGCTGAACTCTCTACAGGGTGATTTGTTTGTAGCTGAACTCTCTACAAGGTAACTTCTTCTAGCTGATCTACTTTTATACAGGGTGATTTGTTTGTAGCTGAATTCTCTACAGGGCGATTTGTTTGCAGCTGAACTCTCTATATGGTAGTTTCTTTGTAGCTGAACTCTCTACAGGGTGATTTGTTTGTAGCTGAACTCTCTACAAGGTAACTTCTTCTAGCTGATCTTTCTACAGGGTGATTTGTTTGTAGCTGAACTCTCTACAGGGCGATTTATTTGCAGCTGAACTCTCTACATGGTAGTTTCTTTGTAGCTGAACTCTGTACAACGTAACTTCTTCTAGCTGAACTCTCTACAGGATGACTTGTTTCTAGCTGATCTCTCTACATGGTGACTTGTTTGTAACTGAACTTTCTACAGGGTGATTTGTTTGTAGCTGAACTCTCTACAAGGTAACTTCTTCTAGTAGATCTTTCTACAGGGTGATTTGTTTGTAGTTGAATTCTCTACAGGTGATTTGTTTGCAGCTGAACTCTTTTACATGGTGGTTTCTTTGTAGCTGAACTCTCTACAAAGTGACTTCTTCTAGCTGATCTATCTACTGGATGACTTGTTTCTAACTCAACTCTCTACAGTGTGATCTGTTAATAGCGGAACTTTCTACTGGGTGATTTGTTTGCAGCTAAACTCTTTGCATGATTGTTTCTTTGTAACTGAACTCTCTACAAGGTGACTTCTTCTAGCTGATCTCTCTACAGGATGACTTGTTTCTAACTGAACTCTCTACAGTGTGATCTGTTCACAGCGGAAGTTTTTACTGGGTGATTTGTTTGTAGCTAAACTCTTTGCATGATTGCTTCTTTGTAACTGAACTGTCTACAAGGTAACTTCTTCTAGCTGATCTCTCTACAGGGCAATTTGTTTGTAGCTGAATTCTCTACAGGGTGATTTATTTGAGCTGAACTCTCTACATGATGGCTTATTTGTAGCTGAACTCTCTATTAGGTACCTTCTTCTAGCTGATCTGACTACAGGGTGACTTGTTTGTAGCTGAATTCCCTACAGAATAACTTACAATGTAATATAACTGAGTAAATTATAAATGCAGCTGAATGCTTTATTAGGGTGACTGTTCTATTAGAGTATCTCGATCTCGCATTTGCTGCACGTAGTTGCCTTTCGAATCATAACTCAGTGATTTGTAATCCGATTCTTCTGTACTACTGCAAGAACTTTCTATGATGATTATTCCAGCTACATACTGATTTTCAGCTCGTTGCTCTAAGCGGTTTGCCTGGTAGATACGAAAACTAATCATTTTTTTATTCATAAAAATCGATCGCGTAATTTTGACACAGGTTGGGTTTCGTGTCATATCTCCATGGTCTTTATCCCGATTCCTTTCAAACCACAAAAAGGCACTCCTACGATGGTTGCTCCATCAACATATCAATTTTCAACTGATTCCTCCAAGGCGTTTACCCTGTAGGCGTGACAGACCTTCGACCTTATTTTACGCAAATAATCGGTCATAACTCCGTGAATGTTCATCGGATTCCTACCAAAGTTGGTACGGAGATCCGCCTTAATGAGCCCTTTAAGTGTGCCAAATTTCAGCCAATCCGAGCACGCATTCGTGTTTTATGGCGAATTTTGCGAAGTGTGCGAAATGAAGATGAAGAAGAAAAAAACGAAGAAATTAAAACGAAATTTTGTTCGCTCGTATCTCGGAAATGGCTGGAGCGATTTTCTTCAAATTTGGTATGTAGACTACCCTAACTGGGCGGCACGTCTCCAGCAAATTTGGTTCCAATCGGATAAGGGATCACAGAGCTACATAGGTGTGAAAATTGCGTTTTCTTTCTTCCTGTTAATATACTCACGGTGTGGCGCGCCGGCTTCTTGGGCCGCACGACACACTATCGTGTGTCTTGATTTAACACTAAAATACATTAAAGTACGAGTACCGCATTGTAGAGCCATAACCAAGAACAGGTTCCACTTGACTGACAATGATCACGTGGCCTATTTAGGGGAAATCTCTTGGAAAGTCCCTGTAACACGTACCTCAAGTGAATACACGTGATATGTAGTTTACATTAATTATTGATGGCAGTCCATGTCTTGAGAGGACTGAATACTACTAAATATTTGTTATATTGTACCTGGATTTCAATGGAGTGGCGAAGCGTACTTAACTGATTTGAAACTAAGATACGTAGAGTCTACACCATTTGTGACTGAATTTTGGAAAATCACCCATGTGGGCGAGCGTGAAATAATTAGAATTTTCATGTTTAGTGTGTTGCTAATAAGAGCAGGGTACAGTTTTGAAAATATTTCAAGTAATTTAAGGTATTGCGAATGGCTTAAAACCATCAACAAGTAGATATGCACTATAAAGTTTGCGATTTGATCATTAAATAATTTAGGTGTCAAATGCGCCCATATGGGTGATTTTCCAAAATTCGGTCACATTTGAAGAAGAACGTCAAATGAATATTAAAGAGTCGCCGTCGAGAATACTGATGTACTCAGCTCTTAATGGAGGTTCAGTAACGAAAAGAGGAGTGGAGGTTCAGTAACAAAACATGGAGTGGAGGTTCAGTAACGAAAGGAGGAGTGAAATAAAATGAGGCTAGTATACAAAGTGCCACATCTATTTACACTGATTAACCACATGTATGCAATTGGTTTTTAGACTGTCAGACGTCTGCACTGACTAGTGCAAGTTCACTGAGACCAAGCTGAAAACTTCGGTGATGGTACCAAGTTGAGTAGCAGCAAATACCAATATTACCCTGCTTGAAATTATATCTCATGGATGGATTGTCAACAAGGTGTAGCTACTCGTACAGACCAAACAGCTTTCAGTATTGTCAGTGTAGTGCCAATTTAGAAGTCCCGGAACTAGGTGGAAGAAGTAAGGTAATCTACATGATGCTTGTACAAAAAAATGCTCTTTCACATTGCATATTGGTCTTTATGTACAGTGAAACCTGTCTAATCAGGACACTATGTAGTAAGGAATCCTCAAATGTATTGCCTCAAGATGTGATGAATTTTCAGTTCCCCAAATCTGTCATTTGCGTAAAAAGTGACAGATTTTTAGCTGTATTGTATTTAATGCCCTGTCAATTTTACAGGTACAGGGTACTTGGTTATAGCATGTAGTTCTCTCACTAGCAGTGGTACATACATAACTTGGCTAGAGCTGCTCTAAACTTGGCAACTATAAGATCAAAGTTCGGGGGTAAGTAGACAAAGGAATTTTATAATGTTACTGTATGTGTGTTCTTTAGTTCTCAATTGTCAAGTGTACGTGGACTGTACACCAAGTGTGCATGGACTGTAGTAACATCAAGGACGTTGTGGATCTTCAGGTCAGTCTGTGTGTATACTAAGAAATTTTTGTATTACCTCAAGGGTGTGATGAATTTTCAGATCCCCAAATCTGTCATTTGCATAAAAAGTGACAGATTTTTAGCTGTATTGTATTTAATGCCCTGTCAATTTTACAGGTACAGGGTACTTGGTCATAGCATGTGGTTCTCTCACTAGCAGTGGTACATACGTAAAGATCAAGGTTCGGGGGAGCAAGTTTATATAGACAGAGGAATTATATAATGTTATGTGTGTTCTTTAGTTCTCAATTGTCAAGTGTACGTGGACGATGAGGTCTGGTAAGATCTTGGCTCAGTTGATTACAATCTTCTGAATTTCCAGGATGAGGCATACAGTTGTGATGGGACTAACTATCCCATTTTATTGTCAGAATTTTATTGTTAATGTCACAAACAATTAATGTAATATATTTTGTTATGTAACATGTGTATTAATTAAGTGACATGCATGATGAAAGCCACAATGGGAGTGACTACTTGCTGTTAGGGTGGGTAATGCTATGTAACAAGCTGGTTTGAGCACCACCAGAACACACAATACACCATGTGTGGTGTGGCAACAAGAATTATGCTTGGAACATCTTCTCTAGTGACGCTATGTTCTTGACAATTTCACACTTGTTTATAAGACATCTGCCAATTATCGACACACGCATGAGGCGTGGCACTAAATGAAGTTTAAAAGATTTTTGCTTAAAACACCTTCCCTAGGGAACTTACGGTTCTACACGCTTTTACAACTTGCAATTGTTTATCAGACATTAGGGCTTGTGTTCACATCGTGTCTTCAAAAGTTATTGTAGGGATTAGAGGTTTGATAGAAGAAAATACGCGTATGAATAAACCAGGATTAGATAATGTCAGTGCTAGATGGACTGTACAAACATGGGTAATTTGACTGGTATAAGGTGACACTAGGTGTAACACAAGGTTGAGAAATGAAGCAAAATATGTTTTAATACACGTTTTAATACCGGTCGCAATAAAACTACTACTATTACTACTACTACTACTACTACTACTAAATACGAAAAACGAAAAAAGATTTTTATTACATAACGCAATACAAACCTATTGAGAGATGTTACGTAATTCAGGGATAATAAGTAACTGAATTTTGGAAAATCACCCATATGGGCACATTTGACAACTAAAATATTTAATGATCAAATCACAAACAATATAGTGCAACTCTGCTTGTTGATGGTTTAAAGCCATTCTCAATACCTTGGAGTACAAGAAATTCTTGAAATATTTTTAAATTTTTTCCCTGCTCTTATTAGCAACACACTAAACATGAAAATTCTAATTATTTCATGTGCGCCCATATGGGTGATTTTCCAAAATTCAGTCACATATTGCAAAACCGTCCCTACACGTAAATAACTCACAGTAGTGGCTGCACGTCTTTTAATTGGGCGTGCGCTTTGTAGTTTCTTGGCCGCGCGCCTCACTACCGTGAGTCTTGATAATTTTAAAATGTTCATGGTTTCACCAACTTTCAATGTTGATGACTATGTATATTTAATCTATGCCAGCTATAGTTCAAATCACAGGTTTTCAATGCAAGTCCTTGGCTGCTCTATTAAAGCGTTTTGATCATTTTAGTGGAAGGAATGGGAATGACTAATGGGAAATGCCTAAAAATGTCATTATGTCAATATACAGACTGGAGTTTCTTTATTATTATTATTATTATCTAGGCCCGGGGCAAATACAACCAAGTACAATCACCAACGGGAAAACCTACTAATGGGGCATGTACAAACAGTGCATGACCAACACAGTGTGTGCAGGTAGAAAAGATGCAATTCTAGAGAAATTGACTGGTATGTATACATAAGGGATGTATTAGTATGCAATTACAATCAGTGATTATCTGACCATGTAGATGTGAGGCTTCAGATGGAGAGCTATGCATCATCACACAAACTTACCAGCTGAAAACTACTTCGCACAATGGCCTGCCAGGTGAGACTTTCTCCCATCCCATACACGAGCGAAGGTAGCCTAGTTATGCGAGACTAAAGAAACAAGACCATCAAAGTGTTGTAACCAACACAAACTAACCTCCAGCGATCAGTAGCAACTTCCAATTATCTTGTTTATTAAGCAGGAGTATATAGCGTCCTCCAATCGAAATAGTTGCTGTCGCCCACTTTCAAACACAAATGAACAGTAGTTAGCTTGTCTAGTAAGTACAACCACCAATGGAGCAATCTACAAATGGGGCATGTACAACAGTGCATGACCAGCACAGTGTGTGTGGATGGAAAAGGTGCACATACAGTAAATATAATTGATATATGCAATTACAATCGTGAGGGCCTGCTGCTATTACATTGTATTGAATACCCGACCATGGAAGACCACATAATGCATTGTTACTGTCCCTCCTGCATGATTCTCACAAGCGGAGGTGCAAGTGCATGCTTTCATATCTATGGTATTGAATCTCATGCATGCAAGCAATGAAACAGTAAACAGTCCTAAAATTATAATGATGAATCAGGGTACTGGATTAAGACATGCACAGCTGCTGAAGTTTCCAAGAGCAGACGTCAATGATAAAAGAAGCAGGGTATTTCACTAGAAACTGTTATCTGAGTTTTTTGATATGAGCTGGGCCATATGTCCTAAAATGATAACACGGTATACTACAAGATGAAATTACATTTACAGTGCATGGTGTGGTAATAAGAGATACACAATACAGGAGATACACAATACTGTATGCAGGCCAATAAAGGGTGACAGCCAAGCCATCCATAAGCCAGTAGACTGCTAGAGGTGAAGGAAAAATGTTTGTATTATCTTGTACTTCCACCTGACTTGGCAGGCCCCAGTTGACTTGGCTACCTAAAGTATATGTAGTGTATTGTAAAGAGCGTGGTATGTTTTCTTGTATTGTACATTTTGCCTTCACCTAGCAGTCTCCTGGCTTATGGATGGCTTGGCTGTCAAATGTAATTTAAAGAAGAAGCTGAGTTTGACATCACTAGTATATATAGCCCATAAGTACCACAAGGTGGGTTTTATGGGCTCCTGATGACACCTAAAATGATGAAGTTATCACACAAATATATGAGGGTTTGGATTCAGTGGAATGGAATGATGGACTGCATATTATATAGAACTGCAGTGAATTAGATAATTTTTACTATCTTTATAGACCAAATCCTAGCAAAGACCACCTTCATAATTATAAAGACATTCCATAACTAAATGCCTAAATTGCATGGTTGACCCAAAATAGGATGGCATGTCGCACATACTCATAGTACTGTATAATTTATTAGGAGTCAACACTTTCTCACCAAAATAAACATTGACCAGAAACCAACTTCACAATATCTTCATTGCACCTTGGCAGCTTACTATGAGGTACACTCAAGGCCAAACGTGTCTTCAGAGCAGCCATTTTCTACTAAGTTACGCTTGTGTGATTCCTTCACACAAGTATACCTCAATAATGGCTAAGGCTACATGCCCAACTTTTCAGTTTCACTGTTAGATATTGCTTCAGCCCAACAGCTATGTATACCGCAGTATGTACAATGTACACATCATGGACTTACCTTTGTCCTCTATTGCATCCTATGTCTACACACTTTCAGCTCAAGGTGTCGAGCACATGATGGCTTCCTTACATTTGGAATGAAAAGCATCCATATTTTCCATAGTGACCGGATTGATTACAGAAATGCTTCTTGTAGTTTATAATGCTACGCAATGGGTTGAACATACATAGCTGAAAATGAAGCATTTTGGTCACTCACCTACACTTGCAGATATACAAGCTTGCGGACATTTAATCCATAACATCCACTAGTACATCTGCAAGTGTAGATGACCTCCTTTGCTTCACTGCTTATGGTTCTCAACATTCCTAATTTTTCCTTCAACTTGTATTTACGAGAATGCCTAACTTATTATGTACTTCAACACTTGAGATTAGCTCTACTGGCAAACTATGTACTAGCTTACATTTGCAATCTAAAACTATGATATATTGTTGTATATATGACCCGGACCTTCATTATGTAACCACAAAATAATATACATAATGCTATAACCAGAAATTTAAGATTTTAAAGATTTCTGTGCATAGTAATAATTTTTACTATGTATCATCTGTTGGTATACACAGTATCTTAAATAGTAGCTGCGCTTGAATGCAACAATCAGATTTGAAAATAAGGGCTTAAACATCATTGTCAAGCATCGAGTAGTGGTTGGGTTTGAGTAGTCACTGCATCAATGCCAAGGTGTTTAACCGAAACAATACAATACATATAATGCACAATAGAACCTCATCAATAAGACCACCCTATAGTGAAGCTATATTCTTAAGAGACTGGTCCACAACTCTGCTCAAAATGATTTTTGGCAAGATTTCAAGATCATTTTCAGAACAATGAGTTTGGTATCCAAAGTGCTGAATCATGTGATGTACAGAAAATAATTGGTATTTGGACATGAATGTATGTTGCAAGTTTAGCGAGATTTCAAAGAGTTGTGAACTCCTTACTAATATAGACTCAGCATAAATGCATGCAAGATAGCCGAAGTTTGGTGAACATTAAGTATACTGAAACGGAGGCAGTATCGCTAGTAAAGAGGTGACCACACAGGAAAGTATCTAATTCACTTTTTGAGTCCAGTTTCTCCACCACCATTCCATTCTTAGCCACTAAATCTAGATGCCCAAACAAGGCCACTATTTAATGATTTTCTGTTTTTCATCAGCGCCCGCATGGTGTTTTACTGCCACATTTACTTCCCCATCATTAAAGATTTAGCCATTATTTTTATCTGACTATATAACCAAGTATTGAGTATGTGCAGTTCAGTTTTCAAGGTTGCTGCACTCATGCCAGAACTACCTTGTGGGGGTTTGTGCATTGTAGCCAAGAGAAGTGCACACTGAAGTTTACAAGTAGGAAGTTGATTCTAACTCGAATGGAGCTGATTATGTGACAAAGGATGACTATTGACTATATGTAGCTACATATAAAGAGGATAGTTGCCAAACTATAGCTATGTTGAGTTAGCTAGGTTAACAAATTACCTGTTATGCAGCCGGAGAGTATCAGGCCCTGGAGAGTATAGAGGTAAGAAAAACTGATAAGTCTAGCTAGCTATACTGTGGCAAGTATTAGGGATAATGTAATGACCTGCCCGCCCGCACTCCACATTTGGAATTTTCTGATGAAAAATAGAAAATCACTAAATAGCTGGGACATTGGAAATAGCTGGGACATTGGAAACAGAAAACTGAAACTGAAATTGTTCAAATAGCTAATAATATACTCACCTCTTTACAAAGACCACCTCTATGATAAGATCACCTTTATGATAAGACCACCTGACCACATATTTTATACTTCATGTTCATGACCACATTAAGTATCAGATAAGGCTAACATAATTTTAGTGACCATTTCAAATCGATTTCAAAAAAGCTGTGTATTTCATGAATTTGTGTACAAGGTCATCTATCAAGATCATATTTTTGTTTCATTTTACTTTAGTGTAAGAGAATATGATTTAGTATCAATGAGATGTTTACTGGAAGTATAGCTATAGCTAGACCTAGCTTTTTGGGTTTGTATAATGAAGTGGCCTAGGTTAGTTAGCAGCTATATAGCTTATTTTATGGTCTGGTATAGTTTCTTATTGGGCAAAGGAATTCACAAGATATCTACTGTTTCCAATACAAGAACAAAAATAAAATAGTGATAGCTATATAGCTAGCTAACAAAGCCACTTCATTATACAAAATTTGGCCCTAAAAAACTAGGCCTAACTATAATTATGGTGTAGCTACTTTAGAGTTAATTTCATGGGGGGTTCAAGTTTTCGATAACTGTCAGGGGCAGATCCAGACTTTACTTTTTGAAAGAGGAGTTCCACTCTGGAATTGCAACTTCAACCTACATACCTTTAAGTCGAAGACCAATAAAATAAAGAAAGATGATTACTTGCATATAATGCTGATTTCAAGGGCAAAAGTATGATGTTTGGCCAGTAGAAAAAGTCCTAATATAATACAGTATGTATAACTCTTGGTGATGTTATTAACTCACACTATCGGAGGTATGTAATGGAAGTGCTTTTGGCAACAATGTACATGCCCAAAAGTTGCCACTTTTGGCAATTCTGGAATGTGCATAATTACCAAAATTGGTCATTTCTCAGAAATGCTAAAATTCAGCTATTCCTGTACACAATGTGGTAGCTTCACAAAGTTACCAACATTGGAACTTATAAGCAGTAGCTGAAAGTTCCCAAGTTTGGAATTTTACGTACTTTCTTTATATAATTCCTGGTGTAAAGAATTGATTGTGGGTTTTAGTATCCAAATTTGGTTTGGTAGCACAATTCTTCAATTTTTAGCAAGCAAAAATTGTGCCAATTTTGGCAAAATTGCTTTTCGGAAATTCCTTAAGTTACCGATTTTGGTAATCCGATGACTTGCCAATATTGGCAATTTTCCAATTTTATTTTTAGTCATTCAAATAAAGTTGGGGTGTGCACTATTTTCAGAGGGGGTTTCAGTTTAAACCACCCTGTATCTGCCATGAACTGAAACATGATCTCGATAGATGACCTTGTACACAAATTCATGAAGTGTATACACCACAGCTTTTTTCAAATCGCTTTGAAATGGTCACTAAATAATGAGAATATTAAGTTGTATAAATTATGTGGTCACTACAATGAGGTGGTCTTATCATAAAGGTGGTCTTATCATAAAGGTGATCTTATCATAAAGGTGGTCTTATCATATAGGTGATCTTGTAAAGAGGTGAGTACTATTAGCTATTTCACAGGTTTTAAACAATTTCAGAGTTCCAGTTTTCAATTTCCAGTTTCCAGTGTCCCCAAGTACCTAGTGGCCTAAACATATCATGATGTCTAACAGACAGTAGCCAGTCGCTAGTTACTCCAGTCCACATCACATCACATCACCACATACACAGACACACACACAAACACACAAATTGACCACGTGGAAGCGGGGGCGTCTAACAGTCCTGTGATTTTTAAATCCTAGCATAGATTTCTAATTAAATACGAGTGATTTAAAAATAATTTCGAAGACAGCTTTGCTCACCGTACTGTGTGAGACCTCACTTCGAGTTCATCGCTCAGTTGATACAGTCTCTCTTATTATTCGACCGACGAGTCGACCGATCACTGCAACTAAAAGAGTTACTTTAATAAATCTCACCGTTCAAGATGGCGATGCCAGATGGTTACATACCGCCAAATGTTCCTCCAAAGTGTACGTGGTCTCTAGGGAAAAGAAAGAATGAGTCCCCGCATCAGGAGATCATCAAAAAGTAAACTTTTGAGTATTGTCTAGTGGGGGGTGAGGTTTGGGTGTGTCTTGGCGCGTCTTTGTTCTGGCCAGCCTGTTTTTTGTTGTCGACTTTGTTGTGCTATGTACCGCACTTGTTTGTGAAACACTCAAATTAAGGTGTACCGACTTTGGTAACTTACCCAAACATTTTAATGTCACCTTGTACAAAATTTAACCCCCATTTCACAGAAAGGTTGATTGAGATTACACATTTTGTACACACACAGGCCCAGAAATGTACAAGAGCAGATACTACATAATGTACTGGAGATGGTTGGACAGACTCCACTGATCAGACTAGACAAGATTGCTAAATCTGAAGGGCTAGAATGTGACCTGTGTAAGTGCTGTACTCTGGTACATTTGGGTGATTTGTGACAACATTTCAGCACTGAGTGGTGAATATGATATTTTAATCCTAAAAGTAGCTGTGATAACACTGCTTGACAGTATCTACTCTACTGTAAAGCATATACTGACATGTAGTATACTAGTGTTGAAACGATTATTCGGTCAGCATAACATTATTCGATTCTTTTACACATTATTTGAATATTCGTTAGCACTGTAGTAAGCTGTGATCAGATGAATAAAGCCAACTTTGAAGCTTAAGTTAAGATTGTGAACAAAGTGGCATATATTCATATTCCATTTTATTAATAGCTCTCAGGCATTACCTTATTGCCCAACAAAGATATCAGTACTTACTCATGCTTAAAGAATAATCGGTCATTTTGTTCACAACTTATTTAAATAGTAAAAATTGCTATTCATTTCAGCACTATAGTATACCCAAAAATGTTTCTCTCACATTAGGCACGCATAGTACAACTTTCTATAACATACATGTATATGATCTGTGTGAACACGCACACACACACACACACACACACACACACACACACACACACACACACACACACACACACACACACACACACACACACACACACACACACACACACCACACACACACACCACACACATACACACACACACACACACACACTACATCCGATCATATGACTGGTTATATCTAACTAATGGAATGAAATATCTGCTGCATTCTGTAACTTGTATTGCAATGCTGTTTAGCAGTTTAATAGGAGTAGAAAATTGCATGGTCATAGCACAACGGCATACATGCAAGTTTTAAAAGTAGGCTTTTATCACAGTGCCAGTAGATACCATGGACTTCAGTGATTAAATGCTACACTTGTACATGTGCCATCATGAAAAACAAACTGCATATCCTTGAGAGGGTTCACAGTAAGTGCCCTTGGGTCATCACGCAGCACATATCCCTACTTTTATATAAGCAAGTAAGTTCCTCGCTAATTACAGGAGTCCAAAATGTCTCTTATAAACATGGTAGCCATGTTTAATAACGCTTCCCCCTCCTCTTCCAATGTGTTTCTAGCAGCTAAAATAAAATTTCAACAGATTTTATTTTTGCGAAGAACTGTGCCCATGGAAATATGTGTAGCGTTCGTAAAAAGATCTGTGATAAATTATAGACGTGGTAAAACCCGCTATATGGTACCCTAGTATTCTGGTAAACTGCAAAAGTTACAGAGACAGGCTGGCTTCTATGTTCAATTCCTGAGGAATCATTTTTTGTATACACTTTTTTGCTTACTTGTTGTGTTCTGTTGTTTTAAGGTGTATGGGTGCATGTGTCATGATCTGTCTACTGAACCGCTTCATGAAGTTTGAAAGTTTAGACCAGTTTCCATTGCCAATAATCCACCCAAACACACTGTCTGCATTATGACACACCATAATGAATCCCTCACATCATTGAGAGAATGCATACATACGTATAGTTGGTGGCCATGGGGTGGTGCTTGTTAGTTTCACATCCAATGATGGTATATTATCTATGACTACACACACACACACACGCACGCATGCACACGTGAGTGAGTGTGTGTGTGTGTATGTGTGTGTGTGACTGACTGACTGACTGACTGACTGACTGACTGACTGACTGACTGACTGACTGACTGACTGACTGACTGACTGACTGACTGACTGACTGACTGACTGACTGACTGACTGACTGACTGACTGACTGACTGACTGACTGACTGACTGACTGACTGACTGACTGACTGACTGACTGACTCTGTGTGTGTGTGTGTGTGTGTGTGTGTGTGTGTGTGTGTGTGTGTGTGTGTGTGTGTGTGTGTGTGTGTGTGTGTGTGTGTGTGTGTGTGTGTGTGTGTGTGTGTGTGTGTGTGTGTGTAAAAGAGCATACTGCTATCCATATGCATGTATACAGTACCATACATAAATGCATACATGCATGTGTGGTTTTTGCCTAAGTTGATTATGTTGCATAGTGCATGTGAGTATAATTATGTTTATTACATGTGTAGAGCAAACATGATATAGTAGTGTTATCAATATGTGACTACAATAAACTACACTTGCATATCATTACATTCTGTATCAAGTTACTAATGACACCAGAGTACATAAGAGAGTACATAAGTCATACAATATTTACGTATGTAATTATAGTCTGTACCACTGTATCTGTATATTCTCATTATTTTGTGTGCATACATTAGAGCAGTTAAAGTCATTAAAAGTTTTGTATATTTCAGTGGCAAAGTGTGAATTCTTCAATGCTGGTGGTTCAGTGAAGGACAGGATTGGCATACGTATGGTTGAGGATGCTGAACGTAGTGGAATGCTTAAACCAGGTGACACGTTGATTGAGCCAACCTCTGGGAACACTGGTAAGTGTAGATATTTACAAGTTTAACCACAGGTTAAACAGTGTTAACTAGAAGTTTCTCCTTGTGTTCATATAGCAGTGTTGATCTGGAAGTATGAACAAGAGCACACAGTGCAGTCATGTGCACCAACATAATGCGTGGGTGGGAATTTTAAACAAGATCGAGGCACCCACCAACTGGTTACTTAGCGATGTTCAACAGACAAGCCATAATGAGCTGGGAAGCTTCTTTTCCCACCCACCCTCCCCCCTTTAATTCATCTTAATTCATCTCCATTGATCATGCCTAACCGGATATGGTCAATGTGACGTGGGTTCAGGGTGTCAAAATATAGATAGTTGTGGGACTGTTTACCGCATGAGTTTGTTAATGAAGACTTGTAGTGGCTGAATTGTCTCCCGGATCACATGAGCATCTCACGTGTGCCCTAAATCAGGAATATGGATAGCTACACAAAATAATTCAGCCATTCCACCCTGGCACACCCACATCACACGAGCCTCAATTGGATTCATATAATAGTGTTGGTTGGTCACAGAAACCACAAATAGTTTAAAAACAATAAATATGTAGGTACATATGTACGTGTGTTTGTTTGATATAATTATGTGCGTACAAGTTAAATGTATTTATATTATTCTGAGATTAAATCTGGCAACAATTTTCATCAAACAAGTTTATGCTATGATTATTCTAAAACCCAGATACCCATACAGTTAATACTAGCCCATTCTGACTAAATAGGCAATTAATCAACCATGTATATAATACAGTACTGCCCAAGCGCAATGTCGAACTCACTCGCACACATAACTTTGCTTGAGATTTTAAAACTTGCTAATTAAGGGTGTGGCAACTGTCTCGTTCACAATTCTCATAAATGAAACAGCTGCCATGTTGTCTTGTGAGCGAAACAGCTGCCACACCCCTTATTTAGCAATTTTTAAAAATCTTGAGCAAAGTTGCATGTGCGAGCAAGTGCAACGTTGCACAGCCTTCATTTCACATGTGAAGGCTGCTTTTGACACAAAACTGTTTGTTCACATGGGTGAAATGACACAGACCCACACACATGCACACACACTTTCCCCCACACCTGGTTAAAATTTTTTAAAGCTGATGTTTTAAACCTATGTTAGGAATCGATTGATATATGCTACTTATTCTGCTGGCATAGTAATAGGAGCAGGCTAAATAGTTGAGAAGTATAACTATGTGAAGTTTGATGTATGAGAATTCCCACATTCTGGGGGGGGGGAGCATCCCCCAAGAAAAGATTCAGGTCTTAAACACTTTGATATACAATTTTAACTTTGTTGATAAAGGTAAACTAAACAAAATCAATTTATATAATTAATTTCCTGAAATACTTCTGGAAACCTCAGAAAACCTGTTTGCCATGTGTACAACCTTGTGTTGTGTGAATGTATGACTCGTGTGTGGATCACCCTGTGCAGGTATTGGACTAGCATTAACAGCAGCAGTGAAGGGGTACAGGTGTGTGATTGTGATGCCTGAGAAGATGAGTGGTGAAAAGGTGACATCATATGTTCAACTGGCTTCTATGTGTGTGTGTAGTGTGGTGGGTGTGTGTGTATGTGTGTGTGTGTGTGTATGCTGCTAGGAGTTTGTATGTAACTTTTTTGTATACTTTGGGACCATTGCCAGATATCCAGATTACACCGGTGTCCTCATTTTCACGTGCCCTCATTAGATTGTTCTATTGCACGTGAAAAGTGAGCCTTCCTGTTTTATGCAAATACTGTGTTTATGATTCCCACATTGATGCAGTGTTTTAATTTTATTCTTGTGGTATGCAAAAATCTGAGACAGTTACAGTACCGCTCAAATGCAATGTTGTTTCGCATGACTCAAGTGATGCACACTCGTGAACAAAATGGGTACCATGCCCTTTAATTAGCAAGTTTTTAAATCACTCACATTACATACCCATACACGACATATTCAGTATCATGTTAAAATCAGAGATTTCAACAAATGCGATGTTGTGATCCTCACACACACAAAGTATGATCTAACCATCTGATCAGCACCATCATTTACTAGTTCTCCCATTGAGGCTCACTTGAAAGGTATGCAATTAATGGTATAAAAAAATTCCTTTGATACTGTACATTCCCAAAGTTTTTCCCAGAAAAATGAAGTAGAGCGGTACAACTATAACTAACATCAAAGTCATTTTATTAATCATACACATTCCTTTACTACATCAAAAGAATATTAAGTAAAAGTAGGGCGGTGCTGCACCACTCTACTTACATTCCTGTGCACCATTCAGGTTTACCCCTGGACTAGTACCCTAGCTGTACAATGTCCCTCACAGAGGATTCCTACTAGACTGTGCCTGTTATAAAACAAACAATGCTAGTTGGGAATTTGCTCCCTATTATATATCCCATTAATACAACTGGGTAGTGTGAGTCAAACTTCAACAACAACTTTTATTTGGGAAAAGGGGAGTGCCCCACCCTTAACAAGCTCTCCGCCTTAAACTTTAAACAATATTTTCAATGGAAGTATATCAGAATGCATAGTGGACAGTATTAACCTTCTGGTCATTCTCAGACACCTGAGGATGATTTCAGATAGTCAACAGTACAAAAAATTTTGTGGAGAGGCATGTCATTACCTGAGAATATATACGTACCAGATCAGTATGAGAGTCTAAAATACTGGTGGGCATTGTGGTGGAATGAATATTTTAAAGTTCTATATCATTTGTGACCGGATCTGCGAAAACAGGACATAATCACATTTTTTTCAAATTCCTGTTTATTAAATATTTATAATCTACATAGTCAAGTGTACCCACTGGCAAAGTTTCAGCTTCATTTGCCAATAACTTCGGGAGTTACAGCCCTACAAAGTAGCAACAACAGAAAAATTACTTTGTACAGCAAGTATAGGGAAAATAAATTACAGGCACTTACAAAAACTGTTGTAACGTATCAATGGATTGAGGTACGGTGCTAAAATTTTCACCATCATGTTCGCCATGAACAGGGGAATCAATTACTGGGTAAGTTGTTCCTTTACTTGCACTTCTTCATTGCATACAAAGGCATAATTTGTGAAGAAAAATCGATTGTGTACAATCGCTTCAACATGACATAAACAAACGCTCATAACTTACATATCCTTGGGTCTACTGCAACGAAACAAAGATTTTCCAACTCCTCTTGAGCAGGAGAATAAGATGATATCCAGTTTTTTATTGTTAGTCCCTTCCTTCACTAAGAAAGAGGGGTTAAAAAATTTACAGAATTTTTTCAATGATACGCAAGTGTTTTACCCAATGTATTCAATGCTTTATACTGTAAATTCAGGCTTGTGCGATTATGTCCCATGTTGACAGATCCGGTCACATTTTTTATATCCACTCCCCTTTAAGTAAGAAAATAAATCTTGAAGTCAGCTCTTTTACAGTAGCATACTTCTTTTCACTTTAACACTTGTATGACCTATGACTCAATACTTTATCACTTGTCAGAAAACTTTAAATTTATAACGTACTGTCTTAATGAATGGAGATTTTGTTCAGAGTGCATTGTGGCACCACTACAATGAACTTTAGCTTAAATTTAAGTCAGTTAGAGGCCGCCCACTCAGATCTTTGTGGCTTTAAAAAAACCTCAACTTCGTCTCAGGTTTTTAAAATTGCAAAGATCCTCATGGTATGTCTCTAACTATTACTTAAGTCAGAAATTTTCTTGCTATTCCCAATAAACTGCTATTGTGCATGCTCATAACTAGTGTTGCACCGATATCCAAATTAGCCAATTATTCCGATAACCGATATTAAGCAACAGAATTAGCCGATACCAATAACCAATCTGATATAAACTAATAACACTAACACTCATCTTCATCATTATTAAAAAAATGACTCATATTAGTGACACAAGTATTGATATACAGCTAATTCTAGGCTACAATGTAAAGTTAGATGTATACCACAAGTAAAAGTTACTCATGGTAAACAGGTTTTAAGTACATTTTACTACTGCTATACAGTTGAGACAAGTGGCTGGTATTACACAGAAGCCTAAAACCTCACTTTACTGTTCGGCATGGCCTAAAACCTGACAGTTTATCATGGGGAGTAGGTAAAAACACTGGACCCGGGGACCAAGGACCTGGGGACCCACGGAAATCCAACTTTTCTTGGAACCTTTTATACTTCACAGTATTCTATACTTGTACTAGGTACCTATGCAAGCAGTCTTGCATGGCCAATCCACTTTTTTCCCCCTCGCGGCGTCTCACACGATGTTTACACCAATTCATTATAAACGTCTGTGAAAAAGTGTCTGAAGCTGACTGCATTAATTACAGGTCACTTGCTGTTTTCCCAGAGTATTTGTTTGCACAATGTTTCTAAACTTTAGTAGCTAGGTGACATAATAGACTAGCATGCTCATTGTGCAGCAGGCCGCGCGAACAATAACCAGCCAAGCCAAGCTAAGCAAGTCCCAACAGCTCCTCATACGTCATGGTGGATTTGCACAATGTTCCTAAACTACTCTAGTAGCTAGGCAGCATAATAAACTAGCATGCTTACTGTGCAGCAGGCAGTGGCCTATAAATGCTGTCAGCTTCAAGCACTTTTTAGAGGCGCTTACAATTTCTAATTGGTGTAAACATCGTGCGAGACATCGCAACGGAAGAAAACATGGATTGGCCATGCAAGACTACTTGCAAAGGTACCTAGTGCAAGTATAAAATACTGTGAGGTGTATAAAATTCCTGGCAGAGTTGGATTTCCGTGGGTCCCCGGGTCCTTGGTCCCCGAGTCCACTGTTTTTACCTACCCTACCATGGGCATGGCTTGTAGTCACCGCTAAACCATCAACACGTAACTTAATTAAAATGCCAAATAACTTATGTCTAGCCTCCCCCACATCATTATACTACACAGTGCAGTGGAGATTAACATTGTCTTTGATTTATCAAAACCGATTAATCGGCTAGTAGCCAATATCGATACCGATTATTGAACCTATTTATTTGCTTACTTAAGGGATATAAAAAATGATATTGAACTTTAAAAAAATCATTCCAATATTCTACCATTCTATTAGTCCATTCTGCTGTTTGCACACTCCCTGTGTGTGATCACACATATTTACACAATTGCCATAGTTTATTTTGCTCTCCCTTGAGTCATTTCCTAGATAAATGCCTGGAGAGCAGCAAATTGACTGGCAGCACGCCAACAACACACACACACACAATGATGTCATGTTAATACTAAGATACATACAGTGGAAGATGATATTCCAGGAAGTTTTTGATGTTGGTATTCTGTACACCTAAGCATCAGGGTAAATACATAAGTCTCTTGTGACATATTCATTTATCCATACAGGTTGCTGTGTTGAAAGCTCTAGGAGCTGAGATAGTGAGGACACCATCCTCAGCAGCTTACAACACTCCAGGTAATAATATTTTGTGATGCTGACTTGTGTAATGATTGGCTAGTCGTATGTACGTATGCATGTACAGTAGGTACAATGTAACTCCTCAAAAGGGACACCATGAAATGTGAACGCCTTGATATCCAGGACACTTGGTCATGGTCCCTTTTATTACAGTGCATAAATTTAGACCTATGAAGTCAAGTCAGGGCACCTCTCTGTTACAAGCAGTATAAGGTCACCTTAGCGAGGTCACAAGGTGTCCAGAGTAGAGGGGTATACTGTACTTATGATGGACACTGAGGAATTTATGAAAGGAGTAGAATGTCAATTTACAATAATAATAAAATATTTTACAATAACCTTCTTGTATTTTTTCTACAGAGTCACATATTGGAGTATCCTGGAAACTAAGAAATGAAATACCAAACTCTCATGTGCTGGATCAGGTGTGTACTAATGTCATACACGGGCATGAGGGCTTTGCCTGATATGTATGCTCGACTGCCCGCAGGCCTAAGGGCAGAGGGAATACATATCAGGTAAAGCCCGAATGCCCCATGTTACAGCTAAAATGTAACACTTATTAGGCCTGTACAGGGCGATCAATCACCCAAGCCAATACGAACACAGCCACTGGATATATTATATATGCTAAAATTTTTGATTATGGGTCAGCAGCTAGTACGTTATGGTTACGTCTGGCTGTAATGAACGGACATATCCTAGAGATATCATGGAAAATTTTGGTAACACGAGTTTAATCTTTTATTCAGTGCTGTTGAATCGTTTTTGGAAAAGTATGGAGTTCACTAAAGGCCTAGGTAGGTAAGCTTGCTGGTAGAGTGGTTACTCCATGCATAGTGGTTACTCCGTGCAGGGTGGTAGCTTCGTGATGGGGTGTGTCTGTATTTGAAAATGTGTGGAAACGATTGGTGAATAAGCTATAGTGCTAGTTCTCACCTTAGCCCAACGTTTTTCAACTTGTAGGATGGCAAGGATAACAAAACACTCTCTGTCTCAGTGGTTTTCATGGCAAAATCCAGGTTGTGCATCCTAATCACATGAGTATCTCACGATCAGTTTCAGCGTCAACGTCTATATAATCACTGCTCGTTTGTAACTAGCCTGGCTACATTTCGTATGTAACCCGGCTAGCTGGGCTACATACAAAATGTACCCCGGGCGGTTCCTTTGATCTGAGGTGTGAAAGTGTTTCATGTATATTTGTATCACACATGTGATAAATACTGTAGAACATACATACCATTTCCCTCATGAAATACTGTTTATGTAGATATGTGTGAGTACATTGCAGTGTTCAGACATCCCCAGCATTGATTATATAGTTGTGTAGCCACATTGCAGTTTTTTATTGTATGCTGCACTAAGGCCAGAGGTTCAAATGGTCATATAAGTGTATATGTGACCAGATCTGACACAATTATGCATTTTTCAAATTCCTGTTAGTAATCTACGTAGCCAAATGTAAGTTCTAGCAAAGTTTCAGCCTCATATGCCAACAACCGTAGAAGCCACAGCCCTACAAAGTAGTTGTACAGCAAGTATAGGGAAGATAAATTACAAATGTTTATTAAAATGGTTGTAAAACTTTCAACCAGAATGCCATACAGAAATTTGCACTATCGTATTTGCCATGAATAGGGGAATCAATTGCTAGGTAAGGTTTTCCCGTATATCACCTTTCTTTACTATGTGCGTACATGCAAAAGTGAAATCAGTGAAGAAAGATCAATCACGTACTATCATTTTGATATGACACAAACAAGCGCTCATAATGCATATCCTTGAGTGTATTGCAATGAAACAAAGACAAGTATTTGAACTCCTCTTGAGTAGATGAATAAGGTTTTTATGTTTCTTCACTAAGAATAAAGTGTTCAAAAATGTACAGAATTTTAATAGTATGAAACTATTTGTGACCTGCTGAGCAAAACCTGACTTGTTTGTATTTTTTCCTCAAACTTCATTTTAATACTTAATTGTCGTCTAGAGGGAAAACCAGTAGCTGTTAAAGTTTCAGCCTTATCTGGTAAGAGCTTTCGGAGATATAATGATAGACAACAAGAAGAGCAAAACAATTGATTTGTACAGCGCCTATATGGGAAAAAATTACAGATGTTTGTTTAATATGGACTACAGAGTTGGGACTTGTATCATTCTATTCACCATGAACTGGGGTATTCATCAAGGTATAGTTTTTGGTAGTCATACTGTAAATTTAGGCTTGTGTGATTGTGTCAGGTTTCGTAGATCCGGTCATATATGCATATGGTGCAATTCCTGACATGTAATCTTTTCCACCACAGTACCGCAATGCTAGTAACCCACTGGCACATTATGATGGAACAGGAAATGAAATATTGGAACAGACTGGAGGTGTGTGTGCTGTGTTTTTGTATTTAATAACTTTAGGTCATTGACTTATTCCATACTGTACTGTAGTTGTATGTTGGGTTACTGTATGTGATAACATGTACACTACACACAGGTAACGTTGACATGATAATAGTTGGAGCTGGTACAGGAGGAACTGTGAATGGTATTGGCAAAAAAGTAAAAGAGGTGGCCCCTAATTGTAAGGTATGTATGTCTGTGGATGATGTAATCATCCATTATTGTACTCAAAAATAATTTATTGTATTGTTATATACGTGTATGTATGGTGTAGACTGTAGAGTCAGTTATATACGTAAACGTGGGGAAAAGTGTTGTTCGTACGTATAAATGAATTAAATAGTCAATTGTTTGCAGTAGATCCTCAGTTATCCAAACTCCTTTGTTTTCAGGTAATGTAATCACTGAAGCCAAAAGGTTTTGATAATCAAAGCCTATTCATTTATATACAGAGCAATGTTCAAATACTGTAATAGAGCATGCATCGTAGCCGAACTACTCTAATAGAGCAGTCATTTCTACTGTTCAGACAACCAAGTAAGTGTTCAATTCCTTAATTTGTAGAACAAGGCTTAATGAAACCTCTGACTTGCCACAAGAATGTTAATAGCAGCTGCTACAACAAGCAACATGATTTTTCAGCTGATTTGTGCATACATGTAGATTTTTTGGAGTATGCATTTAAAATTTCTTCAGATAATCTACTGTATGTATTGCACTACACCTAATTTTATTCACATCTTAATTTTCGAGTGATCAATTAAAATATCTGCATGTATTTCTATATGTGCACAGGATCATCATTAACATTATGCTTTATGAAGTGGGGAGTGTTAGAAAAAGAGTACTGTTTGTACACATGTAGAAACTTTCTCACAGGAGTATGTCCAGATCCTCATTGTAAAGCACTCTTCCGTCTTTTAAATCAAACACATGACTAGCATTTGTTATTTTTAATCATCATTGTTAAAGCACACATAAGAATTCACCTCCTGGTGTACTCTCTGTACACTTGTGGAAATAACGGATGATTTCTAACCTAAGAATTTTGTCAATGTAATTCTGTCACCTAAGTACTCGTGTGTTTTGTATGTATGGGGTAGGAGGTTGCTTTTAAACTTCACTACAAAATGTTACATTACAGATTATCGGAGTTGACCCATATGGTTCCATCTTAGCTGAACCTGAGGAGCTGAACAAAACTGATGTCACCTCTTATCATGTGAGTCATTGATATTGTGTTCTAGTATGTACTGTGTAGCTATATACATATATGCAGTACTTTCCTATGGATCGTCACTTGTAGAGAATGTCCACATTAACTATAGTCTACCCTTACCGATAGTTTTAGTTAGTACTTGTACAGGATACAACAGTTGTAATGCACACACCCTGTAATTCTTTACTGTTCACAAGTCATTTAAAGGTATATTCTTCTGATGTACATAGCAAAACAAAATTTTCATGCGTGCATTTACAATCAAAAAAATATTTTGTCACACATTAAAGATTTGTGTGTTGAAGCATGAACATGGTACAAATTGTCATGGTGATGTTACAGGTGGAGGGCACTGGATATGACTTTATCCCAACGGTGCTTGATCGTTCTGTGGTAGATGAGTGGTACAAGACTGGTGACCAGGAATCCTTCCATTATGCTAGAAGATTGATCAAGGAGGAGGGACTGTTGTGTGGTGAGTATGTGTGTTGTAGTTACCTGTAAAGTGGTTGTTCTATTAGAGTGTATTATTGGCTATTGGGATTGCATTGTGCATTCAAAAAATGACCATGTCATATGGCATGTCTGCTTTTCAACAGCATACTGCACATGTAGGGAACATCTTCAAATCATACATGTTCACTGACACTTATAACATGCAGTTTAGGAAGTCAATTCAAGTCATGTAACACATGCAATTTGTAATGCAATAACCATTAAGCAATATGTACACAGCTTAGTAGCTGGGTTACACACGGAGAGACATGCCCATTAGAATACTGTGCATTTTATTTCTGTAACACTATTTCAGTGTATACATTATAACACTATTAAAATGACATACTGTAGATCTCAGTACTATACTGTACCACATGAGAGTTTTCGTATAGTGTAGGTGCATACTAGGACTGGGACGAATATTGAAATTTACTTTTGAACATTCGCTAGTAAAATGTTCGAACATTCGAAGCTTTGGTGTTAGCTTTCAAGTTACAAGTTTTCTTGTACTTACTAGCATCCTTCTTAAGTTTTATCTTTCTAATACTATTTAATAAGTTGGTAAGCATTCGGAAAGTGAATAGCAGCAGTACTGAATGATGCAATCAATTGATTGCAAATGGGCGTTTCTGCTATACTGCAATCGTGCATAGGTAAACATGAAGTAATGGCTAAAAGGACGTTTCCATGCATTGTCTATCACTTTATAAGTTGTTTTAAGGCTGCAACTATGGTAGCAAGCTGAACTGTGATGGTTTAAAAGTGGGCGTGGAACACGAAGATTGAATGCAAAGAGACGAACATTGTAAATGTTATAAATTGTATAAATAATAGTAAAATGTTTAGAATATAATTTCACTTATTCGGCTATTCTGTTGTTCGTATTCCAGGTTTTAATGAATCCCATTATTTTGCACTTGTGTGGGTGAAGATCAAACAAATAAGAGTGCTCTTATTCCTATACAGCACTGAAAGGAAAATACAACACTGCATACGGAAAATACAGAAAGTGTTTTTAAACCAGTTAAAGCACTGCCACGCTGGGAAAAATAGCACTCTGATGTGGTCTCGAGCCGAATACATTGCCTCATGCTGTATTAGTCTCTCACCCACACCCTCATGTTATTTTCCCATATTGCACTCGCAGCGGTGCTTTAAGTAGTACACAAACATAGAACTTTTACTTACTATAGAATATTCTAAGCTTTATTTATTAGCAGCCAAGGTCAAACTTAGTACACAAGCACAGTGTATGACATCTATATGAGTGCATTATAACTTCTTGTCATGTCACACTTCAGGTGGTAGTAGTGGAGCTGCTCTAGCAGTAGCACTGAAGGCAGCTAAGAACCTCAAAGCTGGCCAGAAATGTGTGATAATCCTTCCTGACTCCATTAGGAACTATTTGTAAGTATTGTACTGTGTAGTTGATGTGTTGATAGGGATGTCTTTGGGACCAGTATCAATAGCCTTATAATGTGTAGGTGACCTTATTAATGAGACTGTATTATTTAGCTGTGTTAAGTCACCTACGTATGTAGTGGGTGAAATTGAATATCCAGAAGCATGCAGTGAGTGAGTGGGCTAAGTAGGATGCAAGTTGCCCACAATGTATAGTATTTGTGCATACTTTTGTACTAACTTTACTTCACTTACTTGTGTCTTTGTGTTGAAGATCAAAGTTCGTCAATGATGACTGGATGATAGAGCAGGGGTTTATGGATCCTCCTGCTTCTGACAAGGAGTGGTATGTACCTTACGTTGTTATCATGTCATTGTTACATTGACTAAACATTTACAGTTAGTATACACTTTGTGTGGTTTATATTGTGTTGTTCACTGCATTACTGCTTACATCACTTATACTTTGTCTTGCGTCAGTAAAAATAAAAACGAAGAAACTACAAAGAAGTATACACAAGTGACTATGTACTTGATCAAACCACTTTAATAGAACAGTCATGTGTTCTTTCCAACAATGTGGTTATGTCACATGTACTGTGACTGTCTCTATGAATGTTGTCATGTGGTACAGTATAGGATAGACAACTTCAGAAAGCCTGCATTGTCATTTTTCTCAATAACAAGTGCAGCTTTCCTTGTCAGGAATGTCACAATCTGAGCACTGATACAACCCGACGGTTCCACCAATAGTTCATGCTATTCCTCACTTCTTTTTCTGTATCTTAACATACTATATGCTGTACTTTTTAGTAAGTACGTAGAAAAGGTGTATTATCTCTCCAAGCATTGTATGTGTTCAGATTACACTTGTGGATGTATTCTCACAGGTGGTGGGATAAACCATTGACTGAGTTGAAGTTACAAGACTGTCACATCTCTGCTAACACTACTTGTTCTCAAGCAGTCAATTACATGAAGGGACAGTCACTAACTACAGTACCAGTTGTTTCTGATGACAAGTAAGTACATCTGTATATACGCTATGCAGGTATAGTCAAATTCCAAAATCGGATGCTTTTTGACCTCACATTTTCATCCAAATATGGATGATGCTTCACTAAATCATCCATTTTGGATGATTATTACTCATCTCTCTTATAGTTACATAAGCAAACATCATCCAAAAGTGGATGATTATTGCTTGATTCTCTATATAGTGAGTGCTTATGTAAGCAAATATCATCCAAAAGTGGATGATATTTGCTTGATTCACTATATAGTGAGAGATGTATGCAAGAAGCATCCAAAATCGGATGTTTCTAACCATCCAATATTGGAATGTAAACTTAGCCTTCCAAAATCGGATGTTTCTAACCATCCAATATTGGAATGTAAACTTTGCCTTCCAAAATCGGATGTTTCTTGCCATCCAATATTGGAATGTAATTTCTGTCGTCCAAAATTGGATGTTTCTTGCCATCCAATATTGGAATGTAACTTCTGCCTTCCAAAATTGGATGTTTCTTGCCATCCAATATTGGAATGCAATTTCTGTCGTCCAAAATCGGATGTTTCTTGCCATCCTATATTGGAATGTAATTTCTGTCGTCCAAAATTGGATGTTTCTTGCCATCCTATATTGGAATGTAATTTCTGCCTTCCAAAATTGGATGTTTCTTGCCATCCAATATTGGAATGTAATTTCTGTCGTCCAAAATTGGATGTTTCTTGCAATCCAATATTGGAATGTAACTTCCGCCTTCCAAAATCGCATGGTTTTTGCCATCCAATATTGAAATATAAGTTTTGCTTTCCAAAAATGGATGTTTCTTACTATCCATTATTGGAATGTAAGTTTTGCTTTCCAAAATTAGATGGTTCTTGCCATCCAATATAGACTATTTCCGAAATGACGTCTTGCAAACTCTATTTAGGGGACTCTTACGTTTTCTGGCTGCATTTATCAAGTTCAATGGTGAACACACACATACGATCTGGGGTTTTCATGGAGCCCTGGCCAATCAGGAGATGGCTGTAAGTAGTACAGCTCTGCAGTGGTGGGTAAAAGCCTGTGGTGTTAATTTGCCAGCTTTTAGCAATTGTTATACTGTCGTTCATTGAAATGCATGCATAGCTTGAAACAAGCAGTAACTGCTGTTTTACTTTGTGATAATTGATAGTGTGATAGATTGGGTGTGCGTCTATATATTATACGTCAGGCACCATTCATTCTTTTAATACACAGGTGCACCAATCGTAATTATGTTATAATAAAGTGCAATAAAATATGGATCATAGAAGTTAAAAGAAGGAACAAGGGAGGTTTCCTATTATACCTGCAGATAATCCCTAATTCACCTGCAGCTATAGGAAACCTCCCTTGTTTCCTTACTTTTAAATTCTACAATCCCTAACTGAACTTGAAATTCCATTGCACCTGTTGGTTTAATAGGCAAAACCGTCAGCAAAAAGGTACATAAAGAAGGACAAAGTGAGTCCATGATGCACTCATTGCATGATGCATCTCTGGAAGAAGCAACATTGAATAGTGAAGAAATCAAACCTGTAGTTGAGCTACACCCTGTACTGTATGCTAGGCTGAAAGCAGTCAGTCAGTTAGCGGAAATTCTGTTAAACACAACTTCTTATACAGTAATAAATCATAGAAACTTATTGGAAGGGTTTAGAGAATGGGTCTGAAAATATTTTTGAGCTTGGGTGTGTCTACCCAATGCTGCCAAGCTGTTGTTGCTGCCTGCTTGCCTTGCAGCTGTGGCCAGGAGGCAGGCAAGAATGCAGGCAGACTAAAAATTTGAGTTTTGGCAAAGGTTTTAAATTCAATATTTGGCCTCGTATAAGGATTTTTGTGCTTAACAATTGATTGCATTGCGGCTATTCCGTAAAAGTGATTTTTCTCCAGTGTAGTTGCCTTTGACAGCAGTATTCTTGTGGGCATGTGTCAGTTCGGTGGAATCCCACTAAATCGCACTATACCTGACTGTTTGACAGTTGACCTCTTGTATACTTTGTCGCCTTTTATTTTCGCCATCTGTTCTCATACGAAATCATTCATAACTTCTTAAAATTGCATCAAGAAATTTTTTTTTTTACGATACACAATTTAAAATCAAAGAAACTTTTAATGTGAATGGCAACAAATGTATTCCAATATTGGATGGCAAGAAACATCCGAAAATGGATGGCAAGAAATGTATTCCAATATTTGATGGCAAGAAACATCCAAATTTGGATGGCAACAAATGTATTCCAATATTGGATGGCAAGAAACATCCAAATTTGGATGGCAAGGAATGTATTCCATTATTGGATGGCAAGAAACATCCAAATTTGGATGGCAAGGAATGTATTCCAATATTGGATGGCAAGAAACATCCAAATTTGGATGGCAACAAATGTATTCCAATATTGGATGGCAAGAAACATCCAAATTCGGATGACCAGAAATGTATTCCAATATTGGATGGCAAGAAACATCCAAATTTGGATGACCAGAAATGTATTCCAATATTGGATGGCTAGAAACATCCAAATTTGGATGGCGACAAATGTATTCCAATATTGGATGGCAAGAAACATCCAAATTTGGATAGCGACAAATGTATTCCAATATTGGATGGCAAGAAACATCCAAATTTGGATGATTGTTGCATAAATCTCTCACTATATAGAGATATGAGCAATAATCATCCACTTTTGGATGATTTTGTTCCTTTGCAATAATCATCCAATTGTGGATGAAAATGTGAGGTCAATAAACATCCAAAAATGGAAACGAACCATACCTCACGCTATGTACACAGTATCCATTGTTGTATTGTATAAAGATGTGCATACATCCTGTATATGTGTTATGTGTAGACAAACTTGGAGGCAAATACTTGAGTATTTGTATTTAGCAGTACGTATTCAAATACATTATGTTTTGGAAACTAAATGTGTTTGTACTTAATACTATCTTGTACTGAAAACTATTTATTAAACTACTTCAAATACTTTTCTAAACTCACTCACCTCTTTTGATCATAGAGACATTTCTTGTTCAACAGTAACCTTGTCACCTCTGTTATTGACACCTCATTGGTTAGCATTAACACAATTTACTAACACAGTTAGAAAATTATAGTACAGTGGTAAACTTGCTTGTCAAATATGCAATACCTAATAGCTAAATTGTTTTTACAGTGTACCCTCAGTTGTCTCAAGAAATGGTAAAGGCGTCCAGTAGTGCTGGGCGGTATTGAAAAATAGCAAACAGTATACCTTCCATAAAAAGTATCACGGTATTAATGTAAAAGCCATTGGTATTAAAGTAACTGCCATTTACCTCAACAAAAACACCAAATACCCATGGTAGCTCAGCAAACCTCAGGTACAAATTACCACAAACAAACTTGTTTACATAGTTTGGTTAGCTGACTACATCAGAACCTGCCTACAAACATTATCACATGTCTGGCTGCCTTCTAAATATGGGATGAAACAAGCCCACAGGGAGGCCATAGTGTCCAGACGGTAGGACACTATATATGGTGGTATTTTAAAAAAAGTGGTATCAAAACTGGTGTGACTTAAATATCACAGATTACTATCAATACTGGTATATCACCCAGCTCTAGTGTCCAGATACCATATAGGGGGAAGTTCCAATGGGCAAAGGTTTCACAGTAGAGGGAAAACAAAATTATTCGCGGTTAAACTTTTGCGGTGGACAAAAGTATGGTGGTGCCCATTCAAACACTTAGCCGTGCAGATAAGCAATGCACATTAATTATTGCATTGATAAGTGGGCGTGGCTCACGGCGATTAAGATGCAAGCATACACTGGCACCTGACAATCGATTAAAGTAGGTGTGGCTCTGCATTGGGCATACACACATCATTGCACGTGGCTTTGTGCATGCCTTCAGATTGCTGCAACACGCCTTGATAAATGGGTGTGGCTCCATGTATGACTAGCTACAGACAATGATGCACAATTCAAATAAGTAGGCGTAGCTCACAAAAGAAGCTGGGCTGTTGCAAGACTTTCCACGTTGTTAAAGCAAATTAACTTACGTGAAACCTCAACCAATCCGGACATCACAGCTAGCAGCAGCATTCGCAGGGAAGCTTTTGTGGTTTTCTGCAAAAGTTTAGCCCATCGAAACTTTCCCCCTATACGGTAGATGAATTACTCAGCTCTGTTGACATACTCTAATAGAACATACACCTGTACTCAAATAACCTAATAGAATAGTCAGTTATAATTTCAGATTAACAAGGGTACAGATAAACAAGGGTCTACTTTAAATACTTTGAAAAGTATTTAAATACTGTCCTAACAGACGTAGTTTCAATTGTATTCAGATTATTAGAGTACTTGTGTTTAAAGATGGGTTTAAAATTACATCTTTTGTGTGTGTTGTGTGAGCGTGTGTGTGTGTGTGTGTGTGTGTGTGTGTGTGTGTGTGTGTGTGTGTGTGTGTGTGTGTGTGTGTGAGGCAGCATAGCCAAATGGCTAGAGCACCAGCTTAGTAATTGAAAAGTTCCAGGCTCCATGCCTACCCAGTTACGCCAAATTGGTGTTGTTGTTTCCTTGAACAAGAAACTTTACCAGAGACAATTATAATTTTTTTTCAAACCCCTGTGAAAATGTCAGGCAACCTAAAGCATTACCTGACATTGATATGCTACTGTTTTACACAATTCATCGGAAATCCTTATAATACATTGATAGAATAGAGTGACTCAACCTATAATAATACAATCATTGTTGTCTAATTGATTGAAAATGCTTCACTATAAAACTCTCTAACTTCCTTCTATTTTGATCTGACATTTTGTCAGGCAGGTTCCATTATGGTCGGCCATGCATGATATTTGCCTGACAAATGGCCTATGTCTAGCAGTAATAATTGACTCTGCTTTACTCACATTACTCCAGTCTACTCAGCTATTTACATGAGGACCTGGTGGCCTGGTGTCAACTGGGAAAGTACGTAGCCCACCCAGCTGTAACATCAGTGGGTACCTGACGTAAACTGGAGAAGCAAATACAACTGTCTGTGTCTCACACAGCGGGTAAAGGTCCAGGTGGTATCTCAGGTGCCCACACCTTCATCTGAGGGACTTGGTACATCCTCCTGTGTATTACCAGTGCTGCCCCAGGAGGATGTATGTGCGTGCATGTGTGTGGTACACAGGATCCCAGTGCTGGTTCACTAGGTAGACATTACCAAACTAGCACAATGGCCGAAGGTTTTGCTTTTGTTTTTGCTTTGCTCTGTGTGTCTGTCTGGTGTAGTGTGAGTCTGTTCATATGATATGTGTGGTTTGGGAGTCTGCATAGTATTTGTGTGTCTGTGTAGTGTGCAAGAGTGTCTGTGTATTGCATGTGTGTCTGTGTGTGTGTACGTACATACATTCAGAATGTGTGTCATATATATGCTACAGGGTGTACGTATTATCCCATTACAGGAAGGTAGTAGGAGTGGTCAAGCTTAGTGATATAGTCCAGAAAATGTTTGCTGGAAAATGTTCTGGTGAAGATGCAGTTCAACCTACTCAACAGTACAAACAGGTGAGGATACAATTGTCATATATACATACATACATACAGTGAATGGTTGATTAGCCCAACTAATATTAGAGAAAAGTCTTCACATTACTGTCAGTTCATGGAGGGATGCCAGATGAAAACAAATAAATTATCCTATGATGCTCTTCTAATAAACATACACCTATTAACCAAGTACTCTACATGTAATTGAACTGGGCATTGTTAAGCAATCCTCCACTAAATTTCTGCACATTTGATACAAAATTTTGGTGGGAGAAAATTTTTGTGAACTTGGTGAATTGATTTCAATTTTCCAAAAAGTTCTAAAGAGGTAACACAAGGATTTGTAAAATATGACAGTATCTGCCAAATTCTTAAATTGCTACAATTTATCCCACCAAATATTTTTGTATCGCACAGTATGCGCAACATGCTGTGTGTTCATGCTATCATGTCATGGCATGTACACAAAACCTGAACAAGGCACTATCAAAAATAAATATGACACCTTATATGGTTATACTGTATGTTAGAGTTAAAGCACCACCGCGCGTGTGTACAGAAAATACAGTACGAGGGGGTGTGTCTAGAGGCTAATACAGCACGAGGTGAAGCCGAGTGCTGTATTTGCCTCGAGACACCCCCCGAGTACTGTATTTTTCATACACACAAGCAAGGCGGTGCTTTAAGTGTTATATTGTACTTCCTGGTCGCGTCCGGCTTGGAGCGATTTTCTCTAGTACTCAAACCGCTGTGATATTCGGTGATGAGGATATCAGTAAGTGTTTAACTATTTTCTATTTCTAGTCGTAGAACGAACTAATAGGATTAGTTTGGCTAGTTTTAGCAATTCACGTCACACACGTGATCAGTCGTGCTGTCTTAGTGGAGTCGTGTTTAAAAAGCTTTGTTATCAGACGATCAGTAAGTATTTATACAATCTATTCCTAGCCGTGGAACGAACTTGTAGGATTAGTTTGGCTGGTTTTAGCGATTTACAGTGTGTTGTTTACGTAACATTCCACAAATAAATTCTCCACATAACTGTACTGTATTTGCCCAAGTGTGCTGTATTTTCCCAATTAAGCACATAACTGTACTGTATGGCTCATACAGTACAGTTATGCAGTTGATTAGTACTGTATGGAGAATACGATACGTGGCATCGCTTTGATCCTCCCACGCAAAGTACAATATAACCTTATACAGGTATTAATGTGTTGCTTGTATCCAGCCCTTGTTGTATACAGTACGAGAAAACAAAAAAAAAAAATGGGGAAAAGAGTATACTAAGTAGCAAGGGGAAGTGAACATTTGCTCTTACATACCATGAAACATATAGTTAATTTTAGTCCTACAGAAATAATATTGTAGCTCTGTAGTACCTCAGTGTAACTAAATGCGAGATGAAATTGTTCACAAGTCTGTAGTTTCCACCTATTATCACATGGGCTGGGGCTCCAGTTCTTTGTTTGAGGTATGACTTGTACCATCAATGAACTACCATTACTACATACCAGAGCCTTTGGTACCAGCCCTCCAGCAATACTGCAGCTACACCTACTATAGAATTCTAGGATAATAGGAAAGAGATGAAACAACCTACGGAAGTCGTCTGATAAAGGTCATTATGTCAATGTGCAGGTTCTTTGCAGCATTGTTGGATCCTTCCACTAAAACAATCAAAACACTCTAATAGAGCAGTCATCCGCATAAAATACTCTAATAGAGCAGTCAAGAATGTTTTGTTAGTTATCCCACCAGGGACCTGCATTGAAGCTTGTGAATTGATGAACTATAACTGACATAGATTTTGGTACATAGACTAGCTAGACCATTAACACGAAATTAGCTACTCTGGCTTTGAAACTGTAAGCATTTTTAAAAGATTGAGCTAATAAAACTAATAGGTTTTGGAAACTGCACATGTATGGTGCTTCATAAGAAGTCAAAGATGGGATGAACACTGTGGCCAAAACAGGAAAAAATGGCCAATTGTTGCCTCTGTGGATTAGTTAGACCATTACCAATATTGTAACTGATATATAATCAGTACAGCTCTAGCCACAGTGTTAAGACACTGATTCCTAGGATGAACAAATTTACAGCTAGTCACCCTACGTGTATAAGTACATGTATACAGTACTGCAAGTTGTATCCTTTAAGACTACATCCAACAATGCATTAGCTAAGAGTAAAGTTAATTCACAGTGTGTATGTACGAGGGGGGGTATGTACATGGTACAATATACTGTAAGGTGTATATATACAATACTATCTTGTGCACAGGTTGACCAATCTGCTACTTTAAAGAAATTGTATGATCTGGTCGTTAGATATGACTATGCTGTGGTGGTGAAACCTGGTGTGTTTGTGTGTGTGTGTGTGTGTGTGTGTGTGTGTGTGTGTGTGTGTGTGTGTGTGTGTGTGTGTGTGTGTGTGTGTGTGTGTGTGTGTGTGTGTGTGTGTGTGTGTGTGTGTGTGTGTGTGTACATACAGTATGTTAAGATGAGCATATAGTCTTTGTCAGATATGTACGCCCAAGTGCTGAGGGCATACTATGTAGGGCTCCCAGTAATTTTTTTTAGTGTGCTATCAAACTGCCAGTACAACATTTGTCCTGCCAGAACATTAAAATGTACTGATACCCAGGTTTATAAGCATACTCACAATGTAGTGACATAAAATAATGTAACGCACTGTTTTTAGTCTAGTACAATAGTCTTTAAGCTATGAAATGAAACTTCATGCATCCCACAAGTCAGGTAACACTGGGATAACATTTTATATACATGTTGCACATTCATAGCTGACAAGCTGGTGTTCAAACCTCACTGTTTTGGCTTGAGGTAAAGCTTGTGGCCACAAACCATAAACAAACAGCTTAATTAAATATTACTGCCTTTATAAGGCTGCTCTCCAGCAGTATGTAGCATTATCCAGCCACAATGTCCATACAGTAGTAAAGATAACCAGTCAATATGGGGCAGTTGGAAAAGGCGGATATAGTCGGATGCAGACACGGACATGGATATTTTTAAAATACATTTTTACATATACATAACAGTTATTTTTCATACCCAACGTTGTTTTTACAGCAGCATTCACTTCCAGACCCAGGCGTTGATCTTGTCATAGCGCTTATCCATTTATAAGCGCATATAGTGTCGTCTAGAAATCTAATTCAGTGTTATAGAGATTAAGCTGGCATTTCCCTACCTAAACTCGTAGGCCTGGTCCTTGAAACCCTCAACGCTTGGTATAAGCACCTGCGCCTTATACTTAAAGGCATAAGATTGGCCTGCTAAGCTAAGTTGCATGGGGCATACAAGCTAATCTCTACAATTATATAACAACACTATATGGTCTTTGGAATTCTGTGGAGTCTGGTCTAGTCCTTCGCACGTGCGCTTATAAATGGATAAGCACTATGACAAGATCAGCGTCCAGGTCTGGAAGCGAAGACTGCTGTAAAAACAACGTTGGGTATGAAAAATAACTGTTGCATAAATGTAAAACTGCTTTTTGAAAATGTCTGCATCCGTGTCCGCGTCGGATTGTATCCACTTTTTCCAGCTAGCCGTCAATATGCAATATTGACCAGAAATGGCTGATTGTCCAACGAGCCTTGCATACATACCAGGCATGTGTGGGTAGGTAAAAACAGTGGACCCGGAGACCAAGGACCTGGGACCCGGGGACCCACGGAAATCCAACCCTGCTTGGAATTTTATATGGCTCACAGTATTCTATACTTGTACTAGGTACCTTTACGAGTAGTCTTGCATGGCCAATTCACTTTTCTTCCCTCGCGGCGTCTCGCACGATGTTTACACCAATTAGAAATTATAAGCGCCTCTAAAAAGTGTCTGAAGCTGACTGCTTTTATAGGCCACTGCCTGCTACACAGTAAGCATACTAGTCTATTATGCCCATTGCCGCCTAGCTACTAGAGTAGTTTAGGAACATTGTGCAAATGCATCATGACGTATGAAGAGCTGCTGGAACTTGGTTAGCTTGGCTTAGCTGGTAATTGTTCGCCTGCTGCACAATGAGCATGTTAGTCTATTATGTCACCTAGCTACTAAAGTTTAGAAACATTGTGCAAACAAATACTCTGGGAAAATAGCTAGTGACCTGTAAGTAATGCAGTCAGCTTCAGACACTTTTTCAGAGGCACTTATAATTTCTAATTGGTGTAAACATCATGCGAGATGCCGCGAGGGGGAAACAAAGTGGATTGGCCATGTAAGACTGCTTGCAGAGGTACCTAGTACAAGTATAGAATGCTGTGAAGTGTAAAAAGCTCCAAGAAGAGTTGGATCCGTGGGTCCCCGAGTCTTTGGTCCCCTGGTCCACTGTTTTTACCTACCCGGCATGTGTGAGCAAGTCATGCACAATAACATAGGTATTAATTAGTTCCCACAGTCAATTTTGGCCTTAATTTTTATATAATTGGCTAGTCAGGATACATTTCAGATGTAGCCTGGGAAAGTGGCCAACTGAGCTACAACCCAAGCAGCTACCTTGATCTGACCACATACATGTGATGTGTATTTCTATGAATGCGTTGTAATACATTATTTTAATAAGAAGGTGGGGAGGTATTAGGGTCTACATGTGTGCATTACTATGACTTGATCTTCTGGTACCATTAAAGGTTCACAAGAGTTTGTTGGTGTTTCCACATTGTTTGAACTGGCGGAATACTCTGAGACACACAAGAACTGACTAACTAATAGGAAGTTTTGTATTGATCGTTCTATTATAATTATATATTGAATATATTCTGCGTACTTAAACCTTGCTATTTAATCTCATATTGCTGTACTTCAGACATACTGTAATTTCTAAGTAGAGTGAAACCTTATTAATAGGCCAGAGGTCATTAAACACACCTTGTCCACATGTAATACACATGTTTTCGACCTACGTACATACTTGACTTAGCCATGAAGTTGTTAAGTGAGGTTTCACTGTACGTAAGTTGGAGTGTTTGAAAGTGGCTGGTAGACAATAATGAACAGGTGGCCACTTGTAATGTACAACTACACAGTATAATTTTGTAAGAAGATATCCAACTAGAGTCTTAGAAGGTAAATGACCTTCATTCATCAGCTATATATACCAAACGATTAAAGTTATTCGAAAGAATATGTAGCTTGTGTACCATGGATCTGCAAGAGCCCCATATGTTAGTGCTTTTTCAAATTCCATTTTATTACATTTTTTAATCTAGATAGCCAAAGGAATGGCCAACCGAAATTTCAGCTCTAGAAGCCAACAACTTTTGAAGTTACTGTGCAGTGCTACAATGTGTCAACAGCAGAAAAAAATTATTTGTACAGTGACTATACGGAAAATGAACTACTGGCGCTTAAATAAACAGTCATAACCTTCAAACGCAGTTCTCTACCAAGATGCAACTTACACCATTGGGTTCTCCATTAACAGGCAGATCCATTGCTGGGCAAGTTTTGTCTTCTAGGCCATTTCTAAAAAGTTAGGTGAAGGTGACAACATGAGAGAAAAACGATGACAAATCGCTTGTCCAACATAAGGCGAACTAACGCTCTTATCTCTTCTCTCCGTAGGAGTACTAACACAAAAGAAAGATTTTCGAACTCCACTTGCTTTGGGGATCACGATGCTACCATAGTTTGGCTGTTGCCACCTTCCTTCATTACAAAACAAGTGCTCAAACAATTTTTTTTTTGATTTCGAAAATATTTCATCCATTGTGTTTTATTGCATTCTACTGTGAAATTAGGCTTGCACTAACATGTGGGACTCTTGCAGATCCGGTGACATATAACATGATTGCATTAGTAGAATAGGAACACTAGATAATGTGATCAAGAAATACACCTTATGTTTGGATTTATTTGACATGGCCACTATGATGGTATTATTTACTGCAGAGCCTGAAATATATCAAAGTGTCAGAACAAATTCAAGAAAGATGATATGTTAACGTTTTGATCTGACAGAATAGTTTGGATGCACAATGAACCCCATTAGTTTGATATTAGTATACAGGATGATTGGAGATGGATGAGCTTATTGCACAAAACAGAGGTGCAAATGTAACAATGGAAAATTCAAACATCAATTTAGAAGTCAAGAATCAAGATACGCAATTAGCACAAATTATTTTTAACATGTGTCATACCTCCTCTGGGGTTCACTTTATACAGTGTGTAGTCATAATTAATGTTATGTCCCAGTGTGTGGGAGAATCAAAGTGCCATATTGCATGGGCGATAACTAATTATCCCAGTATGTGGGTGTCAATTAGTGTACAGGAATAAAGCTCAAAACCAGCCATGTTACACAAATAGGCCTAGGAAGAGGTAGATGTGTTTAATGTTTAGTAGCTTGTGAGTGGCCATGATGTACATGTTAGATGAGTGAATACATCACTAAAATCAGCTTAATGGGCTGTGATTTGCAGTGGGATATTATGAAATAGATATCATCCCTGTACATACTGAGGGAATAGTTATCACCAGGACACAACTATCGACTTAAGCATAATACTACTGGGCAATGAGGCCTACATATCATCAGGCATAAAATACACTAATGGAGCAGTCAAGTAGTTTTAACTAGTTCAATGTGAATCCACTCTCAAAGCTCAATTTGTTCCTTGACAGTGCCTAACTGTATTATACTAGTTAATAAGTACAGGGTGTACCAATTTTACGCTTCATATTGGTGATTCAAAAAAATGGTCAATATAGTTCACATACTTACGCAAAAAGAATGAACATTTTTTTCACTTAATTTAACAGAAATATCATGTGATGATCATCATTGTATACACTAATTCTGGTTATGGCATATGGGCCATACACACACATGTAATGTCCCCTCATCAAGAAGTCATAGAGCAAATTTAAGAGATCAACTGTCACATACTCTAATAGAACAATCATTGCCGGGCCACTCTAAATTTTACAAACGTACTCTCAATTGGCACATTTTCTGTATATTCTTAAAGTAAATGTCTGAGCTACCATCACTGATACAGGGTCTTGTTTGTTTACAAGACTAAGCAGGATTATTGTAACTTTAATTATATCAAGTCTATATGAACCATATCTTCTCCTTTGCTCATAGCATTTCACAGCTAAAATTTATCTCAACTTTAGGTTAATCAAGGTAGTAAACTCTAAGGTGCCAGGATTTGATTTGTAGCGGATATCACCTTGCAGTGCCAGGAGCTTATAGTGCCTTGCAGAGCTTATAGTGCCTTGCAGCACTTATGAGATCCTGTGCAAGCTAATGATCAGTACGCTCCGTTACAGTGAAACTAGTACAATTCAACTAATTGCTGCCATTGTAGTGCCTCATGTTCTGCATGCATTGTTATAATCACAAACACACAGGCACATTTACACGTGGGTGGTGTTACAAACACACAGGCACATTTACACATGGGTGGTGTTACAATCACAAACACACAGGCACATTTACACATGGGTGGTGTTACAATCACAAACACACAGGCACATTTACACATGGGTGGTGTTACAATCACAAACACACAGGCACATTTACACATGGGTGGTGTTACAATCACAAACACACAGGCACATTTACACATGGGTGGTGTTACAATCACAAACACACAGGCACATTTACACATGGGTGGTGTTACAATCACAAACACACAGGCACATTTACACATGGGTGGTGTTACAATCACAAACACACAGGCACATTTACACATGGGTGGTGTTACAATCACAAACACACAGGCACATTTACACATGGGTGGTGTTACAATCACAAACACACAGGCACATTTACACATGGGTGGTGTTACAATCACAAACACACAGGCACATGTACACATGGGTGGTGTTACAATCACAAACACACAGGCACATTTACACATGGGTGGTGTTACAATCACAAACACACAGGCACATTTACACATGGGTGGTGTTATAATCACAAACACACAGGCACATTTACACATGGGTGGTGTTATAATCACAAACACACAGGCACATTTACACATGGGTGGTGTTATAATCACAAACACACAGGCACATTAATTACACATGGGTGGTTATTACAGTACGATAAGCAGCTACAATTAGTTATATAACAATTCATTATTATCAGAGTAGGGGTCAAGTTGAACAACTTTAGTTTGTCGTCTGTAGTTTACCACTTCTCATCATACACTGAGCCCATAATAAAATCTACATACATACATACATACATACATGCGTATTATACACCAATCACATTAAATTTCTTTCTAACACAATAATGCCACCACTTTCCAAGCCCTGAGCATTACAATTATTGCTGTATATCATGTATGTCATAGTAGTTATGTTGAAATAATCCAGCACTTGTAACTTGACGAGTTTTCTGAACTCTTGAAAGAACAAACAGGATACCAATTCTTTCTCCCAATATAAATACACTACCAATTGCAAAGTTGTAAATTGAATCAGTGAAATACGTAACAGTGTAATATACTACTGAATCGATTCCAGTTGAGCACATTAAAATTACAGCAATCTTTGCTAGCTGTTTGTTAATCTCTTTGCCTTTAATTGAATTGCGCTTAGAAAGAATGAAGAACAAGACCATGATCAATGAGAATAACAATATTGTAGTAAGCAAAATAACGGCAACCACCATTTTAGTGATGATGTCTGCAACTGAGTTTACCTGATGGAGCAACTTCCATGGGATACAATAATCATCGTCATTAATAAGAGTGACACCATCCAGGGTGAATATTAGGGCTCTAGGAAGATTAAGTAGGATACTGATTACAACGGATATTGTTAAAAATATCCAAAACATTTTGATTTTTTCCATTGAAGTCTTTTCTACTGCAGGTCTGATTTTCACACTATCATAAAATTTTGACCCAATAACCATAAACATTTCAATTATTAATAAATTAATACAACGCACTGTGACACCACTTGCGTTAGTTAAAATGATACATACTGTATTAGAAACAGGCCAGACAAACTCCATCAGTACATAGACAAAGAATACAGTAAAAGATGCTGTTTCTATTATAGCTGATGTCAATAGTAGTAGAAGTGACATTGAAGAATAAAGCTTTCGTCGAATCATGAAAACAATTAACACATTGTTTAGCAAAAATGCTGACACAGCAAATGATAGATTGATAATGTGTTCACTAACAGTAGTCTTTTCAGTATCTGGAGAACAAAATGTCTTACTACTCACATTGTGTTCAGTTTGCAATACAACTACATTATCTGTCTTACTACACCCAATAATAAACTGATCATCAAGGTAAACAATATCCAGTACATCTCCAGTCTTGATAATCTTTACAGTACAGTTATCAGCATGACAATATTGTGCAGTATTCACTGTACCAGTGATATCATCATCATACTGGACTGTACAATTGATAGTAGCTAGAGGACAACTAGTCACTGTAATGATAATCTGAGAGAACAAGACTATTGTTACTACTACAGCCAACAATGTTAACATACTGAGGTATGTACAAATCTACTGCTGAGTCAGCAAGCATACGTATACACAGTGTGAAGGTATGTGTGGGATGGATGGCCATCAATGATTAGCATGAGCTTATATGGAATTTTTCCTCATTGCCAAAAAAAGAATTGTTATACATGACAGATTTTCCAATGTTATTCATGGTGACCTGGTTACTAGGTCCACTCACATTTTTAGGGTGGAGTTTAGTTACTGTAGCTGTTATTGCTTGCAAAGTTAGTCGGCAAACAAGTCACCCATATGGGTTGCATAATAGTTGTATCAGTATAGACATTAATGAACTATTTTGGGGCAAAATCTAACATGCATATACAGTTACTGTACATGCATACATCACAGAGTTCATTCATTAGTACATATTAGCTAACTACATATTTCAATTTTTCTGTATAACTAAATTTACAAGCAGTGGAGTAATGCAAATTGTAATTGAACTGCTTTGGCTTCACAATTGCAATCCACAAACATCCAGGCTCATACACTGAATATCCATGTACTTCATCCTTTAATCTCCTGCAAAATCGTTTTACACTACTCTACACATTATTGCTTTATGTCTCCCACACAGTGACCGACACGTTTACAATCATCATTTTCACCACTAGTTCTCTATACTCCAGTGACCAGTGTCATCAATGTGATTATAATTATGAATTTGAAGTTGTTGTTTTTTTTAATTATGGTAACATGATTAGCAATCATTGGTGTTTCAATGGATGGTCACAACATTCAACTACAAGTAGAAAAAAAAATTGGTAGAGAAAAGCATAATAGAATTCTATATATATGATGATTTTATGATGGGAATAAGATGATTCATTGCCATGAGAAAGGATAATAGCACATGTATTGCTGTGCTTTAAATAAGACCAGCCAATATTATGGAAATTTATTTTTTTCTAAGAGGTTAAGTTGATCTAATAAAAACTAAATGGATTAGACAAAGCACATTCCATCAAGCTACAAAAAGATTACACATTATATTGTACATGTAAATTAATGTATGGGATAATATATGCTGGGAGGTGAAGAGTTAAAACAAGGCCATAGCTAATTATTATTTTTTATCTCTGTCCACATCATCATTTTCTTACCACACTTAGGATTTTTGTGCCATTGGAGGCTGAGTGCAGCTATTCAGTACCTTTTAAGGTTGCAATTGAATTCTGAGTCATTTAAGCTAGTTAATTCAGCTGTCCAGTTAATAACACTAATAATTCCACCCTCCTGCACTGCTATTTTGAATATTGGAGGAATGAGAAATTTTCAGGAGATTTTTGAATATAAAATGAAACTAGGGCTTGACACACATCAGTGACAGTGATGGTGATGAATCATGTACAGCCGGCTGGCAAATCATCAGTATTAGGGAGTGAATGTCTTATTTTGTTTTGAAGGGTGCATGATGCTTGTATCTGCGATGGAGAGTTCTATGGAATTTTATACGACGCATAAGATGATGATCAAAATAGTTTTTCACAGGAGTAAACAAACGCATAGCATTCATATGAGTACTGAAATCTTCAATAGTTTGCCATAATATTATGTATTACTCAATAGCTACATAATGATCAGATTGTAAGAAAGAATCTGTGTGTACCAGTAAGTGACAGGTCCTGTCTTCCAAATTAGGGAGAACTCAAGTAAGTCCAGGATTTTACCATGAAGTATTGGTTGGGATATTGATGAGCTGACTCAAGATAGTCTGGAAAGCTAGATTACAAAATTGATTTCAAGCAGGAGATTCAGAATGACCTGATAGTGTATCCCACTCAATGTGCAGAAAATTAAAATTGTCAAGTATATCTGAAACACTGCGCAACTTGAATTTGACAAGAAGTTAATTAAATTGTCATAATAAACAATAGTTGAACTTGAAGAGTATATACTAGGATACTACATACGTAAGTTATGAAGCATGTGTATTATATACGTAGGAATAAGCAGTTTATCTCGGTATGTAGCTAGCTATATATAGCTACATGACTTCAAAATTGCTTGCAATTTTTTGTTTCTGTTATTTGAACAATAGTAGAGCAGCATAGCACACATTTCGTCCACTTTGCAATACAATTATGAAATTTTCCACATAAATAGTAATCCTTGTACAACTAAGGTTCATTTCTTGCAGACAGATTACATCAGCAATAAGTCTAGAATGTGCACCAGCTCGAATTCTCTGTAACAAATTCTGGCAAAAACACCATTTTTTCAATAAAGTACTGTTCACATACTTGAGATGATATAATTGATGGTCTGTTTCTAGATTTGAATTATAATGTTAGGATCTATTATTTTGCATCAAAAGCAGTTTGATTTTGCAATCTTCTACTGGTTTAATGTATAATGTTATCCAAAAAACTTTATTGACGTACTGATATACGTAATCTCTGACACCATGTCAGTAATAGTTGTCAATGAATGGTATCATTACTGACAAGCCGGGAGAAGGGCTAGCAAGGGTGCAATGCCAAATTTTAAAGCAATGTTCCATAGATAATTGCACCAACTGTATCTATCAGTTTTGTGCCAATAGAATGTTGAGTATGGTATATAGCTGTGTGTCAGGGGGAACCTTTTTTTGTAGAGTTTGTAATCCAAAAGTTGAAATCATCTTTCAATTTTTTTATGAAAAAGAAGCAAAGGGCAAAGGCCAACTTTATAGTGAAATTACCAATTAGGTTTTTGTTCCCAGACCAAATGCAGTGATACTGAATAGTACTTCCAATAATAATTCTGATATGGAACTCAGTGATGGGCCAGCTCCAAATGACTCTGCATTTCATACAAATCCTTGAAGCATTGTCAACAAACTCAATCTTTTTCAATCACTATAGTTTATTCAAAGTCCTATTAACTCATTGGTCTAACAGAAATATGGCTCACTGATTATGATTCTGAAATTTTACCTTAAAATTTAAAATGACACCTCATTCTGTAAAGAACGCCCATTCCATGGTGGATGTGTATCAATAGCAGTTGATAACAAAATTCCTGTCGCAAGGTAACTTCACATGAAGATCTGGAAGTTGTTTGTATCCAGCAAATTAAGCTCTATTACAATTTGTGTACATGGACTATTGATCACTCATTAACCATGCAAAACAATTTTATATCATATATTGTAAACTCCAGTTATATCCAATACTTTGAAAAACCACACACAGTTATGACTGCATGCATAATTATCAAACTTTTGATGTGGGCTTTGTGAGTAACTATATATGTGACCGGGCCTGCGATAACAGGGCATGTGGGCACAAACTACACTGCGTCACTCTACAGGTCATATCTCAGTGCTGGAACAGAATATTTGTATTTTGTTACTTGCATCATAGAGCCAATTAAATTCTTACTACATGCTCAAAATTGCATTGCCATAACATAATGGTACAAAAAGTTATGAGTGACGAACGTTTGGAAAAGTAGGCAAAAATCATGTGCCCACATGCCCTATTTTCGCAGGCCCAGTCACATATATGCTACATAAACTATAGCTAGTGTAATAAAACACCAGCTTGCTGTGGTTAAGCATGTGGTGAAGTAGTGGATATACCAAGAATATAACTCTGTTAAAAACCAAACATAGTTAATGTTATGACTGCATGCACAATTAAGTTACATGTAAATGTACTTACTTGTGATCCAAATTATTGTCCAGTATGTTCTTTCCTTCGAACGTTTGATGTGGGCCTTGCCATACAGTACTATATATGTTGCATAAGCAGCCATTATAAAGTGTAGTAAAACACCAGCATGTTGTGTGGTTAAGCATGTGGTGAAGTAATGGATATACCAAGAATATATCTCTGGTATGTATAATACTGTAGTATTATGTTTATTAGCAACCATATACAGTCAAAGTTGTTGATGTAATATGAGCGGATTGATCATCATAATAGACTCACTTCAGGTACACATGTACATATTGCTATGTGTATCAAACAGTATACATTAGTACCGTCTATGCTTACCAAAAGTGATACCTATCACACCTAAAATATAGTCATATCTACTCTTCCAATTGCTATAGCTTATTAGCTACTTCTGCTCCACAAAAAAACATTGACAATGCTATTATAAATTTTGGAGTTGTTTTATTTGCAATATAATACTTTAGTGATTAAAGCTCATCAAAGATTTTTACTGAACATGTCAATGAATGTCAAATGGTTTTCTTGGGCACTTAGCATGCTAAGCATTTTGGTACAAACTGAGTAATGAAATTCATAAAGGAAAGGCTTTTTACACTACAAGGTGACACTCTTTCTACGTATATTTATTTGTGCTGTGAGAACATTCTCCTTATCCATCGACTGAAAAATCCTAAGCAGTGGATGATGCTTGCTGACTTTTCTCCTTCACTACATTAACTATAATGCTTTAATTCACGATAGTTTTTATAGAATCAATTCAGAACAGCTTGAGGAACAGCTTTAATAGCAACGCTGTTCATATTAAGTACCTCTAAAATAATTATCAGTTCCACAGCAGTGCAGCTTTCTACTTTGTGAACATTCCAAATGCCAATTGCAATATTTTCAGTGCTGACAGTGTTACGAAGTTGTACACATTGTATTAATCATACATGAAGTAATGTTCGATTCTAGGAGTCACCACATCCTGTTGTAGTAGTTAACTAGTTTTGTAGTAAACAACTTTCTTCTTACCAAAATTCCTAGTATGTCCATTAGTTATATACCACAAGCCACAAGTACTCATACCCCACTTAGTAAGTTGTTTTTTTATAACTCCAAGAGCTCAATATTTCATGTTGTTACATTACTGCTGCTTTTTTAATTTTATTTCTGCAGTTTGAACTGAGATTCATGTGGTCCAGGTGATGTCATTAACTCATTATAATATATGGATCAATAATTGGCACTCCTTCTCACCACATAAGCTTTTTAAAAACTTTGTGACTTGTTCTATAAATTTAAAGTGTTTACATGCAACTATTACTTTACATTATAAATTTATATATGGCCGCCTTGAATAAGTTTTTCTTGTTTAATTCTGCATGTATTTGATGTTAGATGGACTAATATTATTGTAATTTTTGTCACGTAACATGTCTCTAGGAATTATTTTTTAAAATGTAAGTTTTGGTTGCCATCACTTTAGGGGTGATCCCTATGCATAGACAGCACTAACATATACTGTTTGATACACATAACAAAGCAATATATTATATGTATATCTGAAGTGCACTTATATAATCAATCCACTCACATTGCTTCAACAACTGCCAGGGTGCAAAAATTAAATCCTTGTGTGATGAGCAAAACAAAAAGGCCATTGACTCAGTACCCACAACTTTTTCACTCCTCGTGTAAATTAACTGGACACAATATATGTTGAGAAAAGTTTTTGTATGCCAATGTTTTAATTTGGTGCAGAACAAGGCATTAACTACACTAGGTCACCATCTTTCTATATGCTATTAATTCATCAGAACACTTCCACTTATCCATTGACTAAGCATGCAGTAGATACAATGTTGCATGCTAATGGTGCCACCAGCTGCTAGTAGTGAGCTTTCTCATCTAGATAGATTTTAACAATGGTGAATACTACAGTAACTCCAATACATCGAATTTGCATAGTCTCACTAAAACTCAATCACTGTTCATACTATCAAGACAATAACATTACACACTATTATGGTGCACTATTACACGCTACTGAAAATCATAACTTCCTCTTAATTGGTTGCCAAGAAATGATAACATATATCATCATCGACATGGGTTTTCTTGTAGACAAAAATAACTTTGACTACATAACATGTATTTCTATGAAATACCACTGAGTATAAATGAATTAAAGTTGTGGTTATCAAGTCACTCTCACCTTTACACTATAAAAGAAGGCTCAGTGTAAATACTCCTCATTGGAGCCTTGTAAACATACTGAGTGTGGATAAAAGGCACCATGAATACTTTGGCTACTACTATAGTAGTCACAGCAGCATGTTTCATTGTTGCAGTAAGTATATACAAGTGTATTGTTGCGGTCACATATGTACTTATGCTCTTTTTTCACCACTTAGGTGCAAGGACAAGGTATGATAGCAAGAACCTGAGTATGCTTTCACTTTATAGTAAATTAGAACATACATAGTTACGTAGTTGGCTAGCTGTACTGTAGACAATTATCTGTAATAATTGCAGATGTTAGCTGCTGTATACACAAGTACATTACATTGTAAACAGTGTAGTGGTGTACAATGATTATTTCTAAACTATGTTTACATGCATAGGCACATCGCACAGAGTAATATATTTGCAAAATAGCATGTGTATTTCACCCAACAGTATAGAAATGCCAACTTCATGTCCATGCATGTAAGTGATCACTGTTATGACTTTAAACAGTTCTTGTACAGAGATTATTTCACTGTTGTGTACAACTATTAATTTTACTATAGCGAGCAAGCATGGTGTATATAGCCATGAATAAAGGATGTTAGAATTTATATTTAACAAAGCTAGCCATACCATCTAGATCTTCTATAACTATTTGCAGCTACTAGTTGTCCTAATGTTGTCAACTGCCCAAGAGGACATCAGGGAAAGATACATCAGCCAACTGGTCAGGTGTATTGTGAGCCAACGTGTGAAGTTGATAATGGAGGATGTCCTGCTGATAAAAAATGTTCACTAAGGAATGTAGAGTGTGAACAATGTCTACCAGGTCTACCAATTGTGGAGTGTTCAGGTTTGACTATATACCTTGCTGTATGAAGAGTTATTGATATTATTGTTGTGACTTAACTAAACTAAATTCTTTATGTATACATTACATTATACGAATCACTGTCAGTATAATGTTTCTGGATAGATAGCTATGGTGCCAAATGTATTATCTACAAGCTTATTGTTTTGTTTTTCTTGTTTTTTTTTCTAGAATATGATCCTTGTTCTCAGCCTGCTGATTATGGAGCATGTAACTGTTTTGTACCTAGCTACTTCTGGAACTCTACTAGTAAAAACTGTGAACTGTTTGCATACAGTGGTTGTGGTGGAAATCTGAATAGGTTTCCTGATCTTAACTCATGTAGCCAGAAATGTGGTGAGTGGCTGAGTATTAAAGTATTATGATCACACATTAGCATAATATGTATAAATTGCTTGCAAAGACAAATGCAAATTGAATCCTTATATAGGCAGCATTTATTAGTCTGGCAATGCACGTCCCTAGCAAGGGTCAGGTGCCCATAGATTTGTGTTTTAGAAACTTTGTTTTGAAGATATTGATTGCATCATCATTCTTTAAAGAAGCCTTAGACTATAAAGAAGCCATTTCATCTCAAAGTGACCTAATGATGTATCCATTATAGGGGCGTAACAACCACAGGTGCTCCGGGTGCTGGCGCACCCCCTGTAATTTTTGGTTTTAGAATTATACTACAAGGTGTGATCACGTGATTGTTCGTTAACGGCGAGTCGTCGACCAAAAACAATCGAAGTTCTTGCTAAGCCACGTCAGGCTAGGTCCCATAACATCGGTATAATGTAGCAAATAGTGTGATACTTATTAATTCAAGGACACCCGATAAGAACCGGATGCGGTCACGGGCAACTCCAGGGAAAAAAACCGCGCCAGTCAGTTCATCGATTTCTTTCGAGGATTTCTGTTGACTCTGTGCATAGGAGAGGACTCCGAAGAATGTTGAGACAGGTTAGTGCTTTAACTCAAATTTAGAAGAGGGTTCTATTGTTAATATCGAGTGGAAGATAGCGCTGTAATTATCAACATTATAATTCGGTTAGCTACTGCTTGTAATGCTGCACTGCATGGTGTTTGCTGTACTCATAGGCTATGCTTACAACCAGCCACTAGAAGTAGCTTAGTTAATGTTGATCCATTAGTAAGGATAGGAAGTCAGGTGAGAAAAAACGGTGCTGCTGGACCATGCAACCATGCAGCGTGGTACAAAAGATATCGCTCCTTGGCCGGATAGCTAATCGTTTGCACCATTCGGTATAAAGTTTACTGCAGTTTGTTCTTGGGTAAACGAACTTTTATCATCATATCTGCTGAAAATTCATCATTTCTAGCTGAAGGGTTGTGGTATGTGTGCTTATAGGCTAAAAAACTTGCTGATAATGCACATTCATCAGGAAAGAACTGCGAAGTTAGATCTAGCTAAAAAGTAATGCACTTGTCAATTTCATGCCCTCGCCCCCGGGCGTCCCCACACCCCAGGTGGGGATTTGACATTGCTTCTTGTCCCCACCCGGGACAATTCACAATTGTCCAATTCACTGACTGATTTTCGGTAGTTGCATTTCTAAACAATAAAATCGTACTTGCTATAATTTTACTAGCTATATAGGGCAGGTTTACTACTATAGTTGCATGCATGAAATATGCGCTTAGTTATCCTTGAGGTGTTGTCAAATCCCCTACTATGGGGGTGGGGACATATTGCTCCAGTAGTGGGGAATTTGACACCACGATTTGTCAAATCCCCTGTGTTCCCCCACCCCCGGGAAAGGGGGGGGCATGAAATTGACAAGTGCATAACTCTAGAAACTACTTCGTATTATTAATACTTTACCAGGGCCTAAAATAAAGCCTTACCGGCGGCCTTAACACTGCACAAATTTGTACTGTTTAATCTAAAGCATGTAGTGATAAAAGGTTAACTGTCAATCTTGTTCCCATTGAAATTGGTTGTTTAGGTCACTTTTTGTCAGAAACAATTGCTCAAATGGCTACTGCTTGTGAAATGCCAAAGAAAACCGTAAGATCCTTGTTTGAGCAGGCAGCTCGCATTGCTGTGTCCTGTTCTTACAGAATTTTTAATTCTAGAGCCTCCCCGGACTGGGATCTTTTAGACCACCTTAGGTAAACTTTAAGTATTACATATATATAGATATTATATAGATTTTTTTTTGGTGTATTATATAATTTAGTTTAATTTTAGTTAATGGAAGTCTTGCCAGGGCTCCTGTACTGATCCATCAGCACATGGTACCCCTGTGTCTAGGCCCCTATATGCTTGTAATGTATATTTTGTCTTAATCATTAAGACGTTTATTCTCTCTCTGGGAGTTTGTGTAGTGTTAATTTATAGGGCAATTGCCGTAACCAACGGTACAGTAGTACCGTTTAAGTAGGGATCGTGGTGAAAATTTTGCACGGCACCAAAAATTCCGTATTTAAAAATCATCCTAGGGACATTTTATACAACAAAATCCACCTTTATGGAATAGTACTAGTCCACATACGTAATATACGTTAAACATAACAAAACACTTACAGGTGGCCAGATACAGAATTTTAAAAAATTGCTTAAAGTCGAATTTTAGACTCACTGCTTTCAGAAGTGCTTAAGTCTCGGCGCTACTATAATAGGTACTCTAGCTAGATTATTATTATTGTTATTTTTTATATTGTGCAGACCTCAAAAAGAGTGTAGTGCACAAAAAAGAAACAACAACAAAACAATAGTATATATATATATTTACAATCATTCTATTATTAAACAGTCTCTAAACCAGCTAGGCTGTGCTTGAATTGTTCGATCTCTGTTAACTCTATCACGTGTTGGGATAAGGAATTCCAAATTTTAATAGCGGATGGGAAAAAGGAGTATTTGTAAGAATTTATCCATGTCATTGGTAACATAAATCTTTTACTGTGGCCTCTGGTGTGGTAGATATCAGGGTTAGGAGTAAGGAGAATGTCAGCATTTATATCAATCTGGTGGGTTATAATCTTGTAGCCTTCTGCTCATTTCTACATCTGGTTAACGTGGGCCAATTCAGGTTGGATAACATTTCAGTTACACTAGCATATCAGGAATCATTGTTGGTAACAAATCTTGCTGCTCATCTTTGAACATTTTTGATAGCCTCAATGTCTCTGTGTGTGTAGATATCTGCAACTTCACGATTGGGATCTCATTTGCGATAGGTTCAGACCATACCCCTCAAATAAAGATGTAAGTGGACTAATAGCGATAGATTATGGAGACCCTACCTCTTAACAATCTAACTATACTTAACAGTAAACAAGATCACCTCACCCCTTATTGGTCTAGCTATAGCTGCACACTGCACACCCCTTGGCTGACCCAAGATATACTCTAATACAACAGTCACTCTAATATAACAGTCATGTATGATAGAACAAGTACAAGTTACATTGTTCTGGTAGACATATTTTTATAAGAAAAAGAAGCAAGCACAATATAAAAGCATTATTGTTCTTAAGGGTGCCCCTCAGCAACAGCAAGGTCAACAGCTCGAGGCACACAGGGATGCTTGGACGTGATCCCCTGATGCACATTATTGAAGAGTGCAGCAAGGAGAACTCCAAACTACAGAAAAGCCAGCCCATAACCACAGAATATAGGGAACTCCACTTCTCACTAACAAATAGGCAAGATGTTTATAAGCGATGGTATCTGCCTCCCCATACCTACAGATATGGAAAACACAAGTGGACTAATACAAGTTACTAGCTGTGCCACAACAAAAACCTAAACAAACTAGTTTTTTTTTTAAATAAAAATAATAAAGTATGGATCTATGCAATAAAAAGTAGTGAAACAAGAGATGAATGATGGTATTACAGCATAGCTCAGTGGGAAAGTCCCTACTTTGGCACATTAGTTATTATTGTTTTGTTCAATGCCAAAGTAGGGACTTTCCCACTGAGCTATGCTGTAATACCATCATTTATCTCTTGTTTCACTACTTTTTATTGCTTAGATCCCTACTTCATTTTTAAATTAACTTTTTTTTTTAAATATAAGAATATATAACATGACTACACATCATCACCAAGTGTATACTCTGGGATAAGATAAGTACTATCATATTTAGCTCTGGCTTTGTAGTTTCTTTGGAAACAAAGTCTTCCGATGGCTACCATGCTGTTCTGGTAGCTGCACAATCGCAAGTATACACACTTGCGCTTTGGCTATATAGAAAAAATCGATCAATCGTATAAGGTTGCAAAAAATTAATATTTCTACAAATATTGCCTTTTGTCCAAAATCAAGGGTTTTACAAAATTTGTAAACTACAAAAATTTGGAGCCATATGGTAGAACAGTCGCTGAAATGTTGCACCTAATAGGCCTTTTATTAACGTGGGGAATTGAACCTTAGTCATGTATTGGGGTACAGATTATAATCGCAACATTCACACAGTTCAGCACGCAGCCTTTTTGAATGTCCTGTGGTATTACTATAGAATAATCAATATTCATTCACTTCCTTGCTCCCACTTGTACACTTACAAGTTTTCTCTGCTCTGTTTCAAACTTTTAGTCCATATCTAGACTGATATTAGTAGATAGCTACTAGCTACCTGTAGTCACAACTTTGTAATAGCATTTGCTAATATAATTATTATATAAGACTCAGTGTAGTTGTAATTACGTAATACAACATTTCTTTATTCAAAAAACAACTGGACTTTTGCTGGGAACACAAGTTAGGATATGGATATGAACAAAGACCTAGTGCCTAAACTTATTTTTGCATAGTTTATCCTGTGTTTGTATATCCATAAACAAATAATAATAATAACTGTGGGTATAGTTCACCTATAGACCTTTAAGTTCTTTATACAGCATGCGCATATTTATTATAAAAGTCTTTTACTGAAATAAGAGAACAAGTATACTCACAAAACATTGGATTTCACTCATTCAGACTCATTATGTTTGTGGCTTAGCAATGATGCAGTGCATAGGTGCTGAATGAGTTTTATGTGTCAAGACACATACATGTATCATTAGCAATCTCAGAGCATTTAAAATCATTTTCCAGGGAACATGTCCCTCAGACCCCTAGCTCATTGTAATACAATGGCAGCCATTGTAATACAATGGCAGATCATGTCGGATCAATTTTGACTTTGATCTGACAATGTCAGATCGACAAAAACTAGTTATAATCTCCTCTGAATGTATACAGTAGGTTTCACAAACAGAGGTTTTCAAATTGGACAGCTGCCATGTAGTAGAGGACAACCAATTTGTACAGCTACCATGTAGTCGCAGACAACCAATTAGAAAACCTCTGTATGCAAAATCTGTCATGAGCTTTCATAAGAAGTTGACCGTGATCAGTAATATACTTGCATTGTGAGTGAGGCTACGGGCAGCTGGTTCGCAGCCTTTTAGTTTCAGTCGAAACCTTTGTTCAGTAAAGAGCAGCATCTGTCTTCATTATTTTGTTTGAAGAAGAGTCCTCCAGGTGTTTGTCCATTTGTCCATACATATTTCAGCTGGTCTGCTGGCTGTATGGAGAGCAGTGGAAAATTACAAGGTAGTTTCAGTAGAATCAAGTACTTATGAGCCTTAGAAGGCAAACAGTTGGTGGTAGGCTACCCAGGAAATGCTTTTGCACAATGTTGTCTTCACTGGCAGTCACCAGCCACACAGTATTTCCCACATACATAGTACGTAACATTTGCCAGTATTTGTTTTTGCAGGAGAACATAATTTCATGATGTTCCCTTAGCAGAATTGTTGTGCATCCTTAGCAACAGTGGTTCTATCCCAAGTGGTATGCCAACTGTTTTTGTTGGCTCTGCCAGAATTTTGGTAGTGTCAATGATGATTAATGTTACAGAATTTTGGTGAATGTTACCAGACGGTTTTTTCTACAACAATGCACAGATAGAAAACCAGCTGTACTTGCGAGACTACGTAGGGGAATGTAGGGATTTTTAAAAAAAACTACCCTAGCACTAAGGCTTTGACCCAGAGATTTAAACTGATTAAAATTCCATAACAATTCGTGCAGTCATGAGTATTGGCTAGCCATGTACACCATAACCCAAACAATCTTGTACATGTGATGTGGATTGGCTTTAAACTGTGGTGTGACCCCTATGCCTCAGTAGTTGGGCTTTTAAACTTGTGAATTGCCAAATCTCCATGTGGTGGTAGCTAAAGGCTTCATCAATAGATGCATAAAATTTTAATTTCAACAAGAGCTAGTATATTTGATAGTTTGACTACATGATATATCCTCATACACCAACTCTTGCAAATTGCAGCTGTTGTACAAACACAATGGCTGCAAAACAATTTCTGTGAACACAAGAACTAATTACTAACCTTTTGAACAACACAAAGGGGGGTATAACTCATCTGTGTAGATGGTTTTCCATAACAGGTGCTTCATTACCAGCACAACACAGCCTGTCTGCCCATTTGGTACACACATTAATTATGTGATGTCATCGGTTTCCAATCCCATTTCATAAAGCTATAATATCTATGTTGTAAGCACCACTGTCACTCTGGAGAATGGCCTAATCTGGGTGGAAGAGATTTTATCTGCTAGAAACATTCCTGGCTAGGCATTACATGTGCTGTGACGCCTCTGGTTGGTTCTAATAATGTTAATTTTGGTGCAATTCTGTGTAGGTCTATTGCTGTGTGAATGTGTAATTAGCTATCTATGCAAATCTCTGTCAATAATTTTTAAAATATTATATTTAATTTTGTAGACCGAGATCCTTGCTCTCAGCCTGCTGATCCCGGAACATGTGACTATTTTGTTCCTAGCTACTTCTGGAACTCTACCAGTGAAAACTGTGAACTGTTTGCATACAGTGGTTGTGGTGGAAATCTGAATAGATTTCCTGATCTTAACTCGTGTAGCCAGACATGTGGTGAGTAGTTGAGTGTTAAATGGTGAACTACATATCATGATCACCCATTAGCATATGTAAATAATTACTTGCAAAGACAAAAATGAAAGGCAAATAAAATTATGGAGTTCTTATTTTGGTAGTTAGCTATATAACACAGTAGTAATAAATTCAGATAATTGTATGTATTATACCATTAGACTCTAGTGATCAAGCACTTATGATTGTAATTTCGGTGGATCAAAATTGATTTTATTTGTGAATTTTTAAACATGTGAATGTGCTAAAAGGGACAATAATGAAAGCATTATTTGTGCCCACCATAACTTTACAAGAATTTTATTTGGATACCAGTATTGTGTCAAATAATTTGCTTCAGTCAAGGAAATGGCAATCCCAAAAAGTCCTGTGCAGCTATCATTATCACAGGTGATAACTAGCATCTGTTAGACACCTGCCCAGTGAAGCATGCATTGAACTATGCTGTGGCATTTCTGACTATTCTGATGGTCTATATGCTGTAAGTTTGTATAGCATGAGGTTGCAGCAGCAATTTAAATTATATGCCCTTAACGAATAAGTGTCTAGTGAAACTACACTATATGCACTGCAATATGTACTTAATAACCATGCATGCATGTATACAATAACTGTATTGTACATTATAATTATACCATGTTTCAATATATTTTACATTGTACTTTGCTATTGATTTCATGGTGTGATGTGTACACTTGTATCGTATAATCTATTAGGTCCAGTTTGTCCATCTGGGATGGTGTATAAGGAGTGCGGACCACATTGTCCTGTTACGTGTGACAATTATGATAACTATGACTGTCAGATAATTGGTCCCTGTTCCAGTGGATGCTTTTGTCCAGATGACAAAGTTTTGTCAAGCAATGGAACTTGTATTGATCAGTCTGAGTGTCCTGGTAATGCATGATATATATATATAACAGTACTGTAACTCATGATAAAGCCATAATATATCTATGGTCCATATGTTTAGACACATGGCATGGTTAAACAATAATCCAACCTAGCAGTGGTATAGCCAGCCAGTAGGTGATGGCATGCACCCCTTCCCCACAAAAATACACAATGTCATGATAATTGAACAAAAAGCTAATGAACCAATGGTGGGCTAGCCAACGTAATGGAGTTATTATTACTAATCATACAGTATGGTACAGTGATACGCTGTATATTAGGGATCATGGAGGTTTGGGATTTTTTGCCCAAAGATTTTACTCAGAAACCAGCCTCACTTTTTCTTCATGACAGCTTAGCAGTATTGGTTACTTTAGGCATGACCAAGCCCAAAAATGTCTTGAGACCAACCAACCCCAAACCCTTCCATGAAACTTTTATTTAGTGGATTATTTTCTACTAACTGACAAACTGATGCCTTCACTCAAGCATAACTCAACAATTGACAGGACTATGGGCTAGAGTTTTACCCTGTTCAATGTTGCTTCATCCCAAGGCATGAATTTTCACCTACTGCAGTATGTACAATACACGCATCATTTTGTCCTCCTTATGTCCCAGTCTTTACACAGACAATACAAGGTGTCAACTTGAGATAGAGCTCTATTATTACCTCATAATGCAGTTATTGGTGTTATCTCAAGCCTCAACCACAGTAGGTCACCCATGCATCTTTGTTTAAAACTTTAAAATACGTAAGCAAGCTGTCCTAAACATATAAATTAGTGTACGTAGCTATTAATTTTGTTACATGTTATCTTGGACTAGCTTGCATATCATCAGTTTTCAAGCATGCATGGACGATCCTTTTTTTAACCACTATTTCACACTGTGGGGAAATGCATAGTAAGTGTAGGGCAAGCCAATATTGCAAGCACTGGTGAATTCGTAAACTACACAGGAATTTCCGATGGGGAAGGGGGGAATTTGTTAAGTATATTTAGTTAAGGCTTTACAGCAAAAGTGCAGAAGGTCTCTAGAAGTAGGTGTTGTTATCTTATGCAATGCATGATTGAGCTCTTAATTATTCCAGTTATACATAAATGTTGTCTTCTGAAAGAGTACCTAATAATAAAAAATAAGAGTACTCCTGGTAGTACTGTTTATATAGTTATCTCATAGCTTACTGTTTTCCAGTACAAGTGTTTTGATAGACTAAGATTACAATACAGAACTACTGGAAGACAAAAGATTATGTTTATTAGTTTGAATTTCATACCTGGAAATTCAATACAATTGGACCATGTTCATTTTATATGGTAGGTGCCTGTGTGTTTAATTGATATACAAAGCAATCTTGTGTGCACATTAACTTTGTTATTGTTGTTACAGGCTGCAACATTCATGGAATTGACTTAGTTATTGTACTGGACGTTTCATTTAGTATTCATGCTAACAATGCAGTTCAACCATTCTTAGCATTTACAAGACACATTATTCAAAGATTAGATATTGGATTAGACAGCACCTTGGTTGGAGTAGCATTATTTGCTAGTAATGCTAGTTTCTATTTTGGTCTTAACCAGCACACATCTAGACAAGCTTTATTGTCAGCTATAGATGAATTAAGTAGAAGTTATCCCAGCAGGCGGCAGGGTACAAATTTTGTACCTGTGTTAAATCTTCTCAATGAAACCAATGATGACCCCACTTGGGGCTTCAGGCCTGGCTATCCTGATGTTGCTGTTATTGTTACTGGTAGTAAACCAGCTGATGAAGATGAAATGTTGGACCAGGCTATTGAAGAATTTAAAATGCTGGATATTTATCAACTCTATGCTGTAGGAGTTGGTTCTGCTGGTCGAAAGCAATTAGGAAAGCTAACCGGTGACAGAACTACTGCGTTCTTTGCCAGACGACTAGATGATACAACTCTTGTCCAAGTGGCACAGAAACTTATTGAAAGGCTGTGTTCTAGAAGTAAGTTAAATGTCAGCAAAATTTAAATATACACACATGCACATAAAAGTTGTTAGGATAGTTGCTGTGCTGATAGCCTAGGAGTGGCATTACATACACATGTCTTTAATGTCAATAAAAGTAATGAAGATTATACTACTGACCTTTCTCTTTTAGATTGTTCCATTGAGGGGCAGATTAGAAAGCCATTTGCATCCCACCCTCTCTGTCATGCTAGATGCTACCAATTTGAAGGTATATGTCCTTTAATAGCTATAACAGATGGGTGTGAATGTCCTGTTGGAATGGTTATACACGATCTTGAGAAAAGATGTGTCCATCCTGAAGAATGTCCAGGTACTGTATCTGTTGTAGCTATTGTTTAGTGGTATTTGTGATAGCGTTAGCTTAAGATAGATAATTACAATGCACAAGTTTAAGTTCCAGTTCTTATTAAAGCTGCAGTATCTGTACTACATATATGCAGTCTATTATTGTGAATAAACTTGGCACTTCTTTTGACATAGTTAGGTATAGTTGCAGAATTTTTAACCATTGCATGAAAACAAAGATTTTGATAAATTACTATATTTTGCTGGTGAATTCCTCTTCAGGTGTACTGCAATTAAGAACTATTTTAGGTTATATAGGAGAATACAGCTGGCCATGGCATTTTCTAAACACATTGAATATCAGGTCCCTAAAAATACCAATTCATATCTAAAATGGAAAAGTGGTGGCTGCACCGCCAATTTATTACTAGGATATACAAATGAACTTAAATAACTGATGCCTTACATATATATATATATAAGTTGTTTCAGTGTACATGCATACCACATTGTCAAATTTTCTGTTATTTCATAGCTTGTCCAGTTGATGGACAGATCAGAAAGAGAAACCCAACTTATAGTATTGACCATTATTGTGATGATACAGATAACAAAATGTGCGGTCCATTTGGCAGAAAGTATGAATGTGAATGTCCTGATGGAATGGTCATTAATAAAGCTATGAATAAGTGTGTTGATCCCAGTGAATGTCCAGGTATGTATGTCTTTCTCACTGTCACAATAATAATGTAATAGATCTAGCAGTGCAATAAAGAATAGCATGGTATTATAGCTCTATGTGGTTAAGTTAGTTTGTGCATAGGAAGCAGTATATTTATTTCTTTATGTAACACTTTCACACCTCAGATGAAAGGAGCCGCCCAGGCTACATACAAAATGTAGACCGGGCTACAACTGGGCAGTGATTATATAGACGTCGAGGCCGAAATCGATTGTGGGGATCGATTATTACTCACATGATTAGGATGCGCGACTTGGATTTTGCCATGAAAACCATTCAGATGGAGAGCGTTTTGTTATCCTCGCCATCCTACGAGTTGAAAAACATTGGGCTAAGGTGAAAACTAGCGATATAACTTCTTTATCAATCATTTCCGCACATTTTCGGATATGGACACGCCCTATCATGAGGCTACCACTCTGCACGGAGTAACCACTCTACAAACAAGCTTATATCCAGGCCTTTAGTGAACTCCGTATTTTTTCATAAACAATTCAATAGCACTGATTAAAACATTAAACTTGTGTAACTGAAATTCTCCATGATATCTCTAGGATATGTCCGTTCATCGTAATAGAACATAACCAACTGCTGACCCACAATCAAAATTTTTAGGTATGCATATATAATATATCTTGTGGCTGCACTTGTGTTGGCTTGGGTGACTGATTGCCCTGTACAGGTTATCAGCTTACAATATTAGCTGTAACACAGGGAATTTGGGCTTTGCCTGATACAGTGTATGTATGCTCTCTGCCCTTGAGCCTGCGGTCCTCGGGCAGTCAGACATACATATCAGGCAAAGCCCTCATGCCCGTGTTACAACTATTACATTTATCTTCCATCATTCAGTTTCTCCCACTTTAATTCCGTCCACTACAACTATATACAACTGCATTACAATCAACCCCATCTCCTTTCTCAAGTACGTTTAACTGTATATATGAGCTCATGGACATGAGAGATTAAGAAATAGGAACATAACTATTTTATATGTAGACCACATTGTTAATGTTTTCCCTTCTGACTTTTCCCCACAGGATACCTTTGTTTGGGCATACGTAGATTGCTGCACCTTAATTGTTACATAATAATATGTAGATATAGATGTATGTATTTTGCTAGATTCATAATAATACAGAGAACACCATAATATGTGTATCCTTATAATACAAGTACTGCAGTATGATAGGCATTGTTATGTAGTATGTAATACGGTGTATAATATTTTTCATTGTTTAGGTACCACTATACCTCCACCTCCTTCTCCAAGTATGTTTAAGTGTATGAGATGTAATGCGTGCATTGACATGAGGAATTAAGAATAAAATCATTTGGTTTAATGTATGTATGTAGATTACACACACTGTTCTGATGTCCACATTACTATGGTCTCACCAGAATATAGTATACTAGGCACTAGTATAAACCATGCAGTGACTCTTTGGACAATAATATTTTTAGGCATGGTGCTATGATTATATATAATACTGTTCTTGTTGAATATTGTGCCTTTGAGCAGTGTCCAAAATTGCCATTAATTACATGCACTCATATAACCTAAGTACACGCAGTGCATATAATTGCTGACATAAGCGTATGCAGTAATATAAAATGATTTTAAGCATTACATAATTTATGAACTAATTTAACAGGTTTAGGTCACATGAGACACCATGTTGTAAAATTTGAAGAAACAAAAGCTCCCACCCACCCACTATAGAGTAGAAATAAGTGCACACAAATATGCATGTGAATTGTATGTTTATTCATAAGGTTTGAGTTTTGTTATTGCACCATTTTCTGATAGTTATTAGGTACATATTTATATAGTTAGGTGGTGACTGAAGATTGAGGGTGGGTGAATTTGATTCCAGTTATGTAGCTATCTAACTATACCAATAGAAACGTTTGTGGCATAACAGCTTTACATGATTATGTCTGTCATCTTTGGTTGCTAGTCATCAATTTCTGCTGCTTGACATGTCTCAGCAGTTTGCTAGTTTTCCTAAACAATACTAAGCTGTAAATGCAGTGTTCACCCACCCTCTTTGTGGTGAAGCACTCTATGATTTACTCAGTTGCCCATTATTCATCCAAACTCATTCTATCTATATATTCTATATATGTATATGTAACGCTTTCACACCTCAGATCAAAGGAACCGCCCAGGCTACATTTCATATGTAGCCCAGCTAGCTGAAATGTAGCCGGGCTACAACTGGGCAGTGATTATATAGACGTTGAGACTGAAATCGATTGTGGGGTCAATTAATACTCACGTGATTAATACTTACGTGATTATGATGTACGACTTGGATTTTGCCATGAAAACCACTCATACAGAGAGCGTTTTGTTATCCTCGCCATCCTACGAGTTGAAAAATGTTGAAAAATGTTGGACTAAGGTGAGAACTAGTGCTATAGCTTATTAACCAATCGTTTCCACATGTTTTCAAATACAAACATGCTCCCATCATAAAGCTACCACTCTGCACAGAGTAACCACTCTAAGCAAGCTTACCTATCTAGGCCTTTAGTGAACTCCATACTTTTTCCATGAGCAATTCAATAGTGCTGATTAACATTAAATTCACGTAACAGAAATGAGCCAAAATTCTATGTGATATCTCTAGGATATGTCCGTTCATCATAACCGAACATAACCAGAATGTACTAGCTATTGACCCATAATCGAAAATTTTAAGTATACATATATATTATACCCAGTGGTTGCACTTGTATTGGCTTGGGTGATTGATCACCCGTACAGGCTATCAACCTGATAAGTGTTACATATTAGCTGTAACATGGGCATTCAGGCTTTGCCTGATATGGTATGTACACTCTCTGCCCTCAGGCAGCACTCATGTTGGAGCTGTTTTTAATTAAAGGTGGACCGATACCGATACCAGTATCGGTATCGATGCCGATACCAGTGGTATTGGTAACGGATCGGTAATACAAGGTACAGATACCACAGTAGACACTCACCACTTTTATTAAACCATCTCTAGCTAAGTTTCCAGTAGCTAATAACTTAGTTGAGCTAATCAGTAACTTAGCTGAGCTAACAAAGTAGCGAAGCAAAGCCTTTGTTACCCTTTTCCAAGTATTGCTGCAACTGCTCCGTGTGTATTCTAATATATTAGAGCATGTGAATCCTTTGTAATTAAATGGTAATGCAGTTGTTCCTCAAGAAATAAGTTTATGGCTACTTGGCTTGCCTTTTCGCGAAAAGGTTTGGTTGAAAAGTTGTAACAAACATTGCGCAATTATCGGCCACCCACGCAATTAATTGCCTTCTCAATAAGCTTACAAGAAAACTACCTCAAATCAAGAAATTAGCAATCCACAATGATGTTTTTATCATGTTTAGTTGTTATACAATGAATATTTAAAACTTGATTGAACTGAGATCAATCAATTACTGTGATATTTTAATAGCTAACTATGTATCACAACAATGAAATTTCTATAATAAACTTGTCTAGGCTTCAATGTATAGTATCGGTATCGGTATCGGTATCGGAATCGGCAAGTAATTTCAGTACAAATACTCGTATCGGAAATATCGGTAAAAAGTGGTATCGGTCCATCTCTATTTTTAATACAGGTGAGATCTATAACACTATTTTGGTAAGTTCTAGACACCTGTCTTGATGTTACATAGCCATGTGAAGTGGTATTCATGCGCGACTATAATTTTATTCATGGATATAATTTATTCACGATTATTATAATAAATGCCTGGAAGCACATATAACAACATTAAACCATCATTACCAAGTTGTGTTTGGATGTCCTGTGTCTCCTTGCTCACTGTATAAACCCACAATCGAACTTTTTGTATGGTTGTGTCATTGCGCATATGTTTGAACTCTTAGCACAGCAACACCTTGTTGTTATTCTTACATTGTTTCCAGTATCCACTATCGAAATTCGCAAATCCCAATATAAATACACTCGTAAAGCATGCAAGCAGTTTCCCACACATGTAGGCGATTAACCCACGTGGCACATATTAGTTATACCACAGGCACTCGTGTTTTGCCTGATATATACTCGGGCTAATTATAATGCCCTCATGCTATTGTGTATATATCAGGGAAAGCACTCAGGACCGTGGTATTATATTATCATATCATACACATAATCTCACATAATAATTTCATTGCTATTATGGTGTCATTGTGTTCATGTTAATTGTTGTGTATTGTTACATACACTACCAGCTTTGTGTAAACTGTTATGTAATTAGCAAAGTAGGCGATGATAGAGCTCAATATGGTGGAAGGGTGGTGTGTATAGCTAGGCAACTATGTACTGTATATGAGCACATATAATTGAGTCCTCAATAAATAGTGGCGGTTGCCACTACTCCCAACCAACATGTTAATGGCTATTTAGTAACCTTGTTGTACACACCCCAGTAGCTGCATTGCATAAAAATTATACAAGAATTTCTGACTGAGTATTTCAATGATTGCACATGAAACTAATTTTCTTATTGAGAAGTTTTAAAATTGCCTGCATATAAATTCCAACTTCATTCCTTAATACCTGTTTTTCTCAATAATATGAATGCTTCATCCTGAACATCAATTTTATTCACAAATCTTTTACTTGACATTTACCATATCAACTCTTGTATAAGTGTAGCTATTTCAATTTGTAATTGCTTGTTGAAATCTTAACCTTTCATCACAAATATGCAACTATGAGTACTGCATGTATTATATGTATTAATACTTATCGTTCCAGTATGTCCACCACTTACTGCACCTGATAGTGGAGCAATTTATTGCTCACTTGGAGGAGATAGCGATGCTAATCCCGGAGACATTTGTACTTTTACATGTGATGACCGCTACAGATTAATAGGTAGTCCCAGTAGAACATGTGGACAAAATGGGACCTGGAATGGTATCGATGCTGTATGTGAAAACGGTATGGTTTGTGTTTAGGTTATGAAAGATGCAGCAACAATCTTATGAGCTTATATATTATGCATTGTGATTTTCCTAACAATGACAGTGTTACATGAATATTAAATGCAACGACTGAATGTATGTATGTGAGGTCAAGATGAACTATACTTAGGAGTACCAATTTCATGGAAAGCAGAGGATTGAAAGTAGGACGCCACCTATATAGGACCTTGGGTTCCAGGTCTACCAAGTTTAGGGCCCTGTAGCTACATACCTCAAAGAATATAATGTGTCTATAGCTAGCTAGTTCTTGCACTTTGCACAATAAAATTTATTGCTCTGACTGACATTTAAATTATGATATCTATCTTCTTAATTTAATGCTGACCTTATTACCCATATTTTATAATTGCTACCCTTTAATTGTTTCATGCAACTATTGAGAACTTAATTGTGTACATTTTCAGGAATTCAGTATGTGAGATTATGTTATGTGTCCAGATTTGTGAAGAGGTATTTCACATGTTTTACATGCCAACAAAATTAAATCAAGAGTTAATAATAATAGTAGGGAGGGAGAGTATCTAATGCTAATTAAAATAGGCATGTGTAAACAAGCGTGTAAAATGAATCACTTCTTTGGCCAGGCATGTTAACAAAATCTAAGCACAAGAGAGCCTTTATGAAGCTGCGGCAAGTAATTGATACACAGTATCAATATCCAATTGAAGCACGTTCGATTGTTGAACAGGTGTTTCTTCCTCCACAACACGGTAGGCATTTATTGAGACACTTGTACTGACTATATTGGTTGAAAGCAAGGATCTTTGTGCATACGCCAATAACCCTTCTCTTTGTTCTTCTTGAGGCAGCCTTTCATCACTTCTCGAGAGGCTATTGGATACATGTACTGGAGTAGATATCTTGAGACATGTGCCACAAGTATGGCTTGTATAGTATCAAAAAAGTAAATATCTGATCCGTCCAGTCAGCTAAGACAAAATATTTTCACATTAACACATTGAGAAAGTACGAAAAAGTACGGTGATATCTGGGTTGCTATACTTGCCCATTTTACACATGCCTATTGAGCATTGGATACTCTCCCTTGCTACTATTATTAACTCTTGATAAAATGCGCTACACATAATAGTTGACCACTTTATACTGGTTAAATTTTTCTTTAAATAAAAATGTGACCAAATACTGCAGCTTTGTTGATGAAAACCAGCTGAAAATTAACATGTAATAATAAAAATGTTACATGATTTTTGTCCTGTTATTAACTTTATAGCTTGTGAAAATGCTGGAATAGATTTAGTTTTTGTGCTGGATAGCTCTGGAAGCATTGGAGAGGACAGATGGGATATCATAACAGAATTTACTGTAAATATAACCAAATCCCTGACAATTGGTCTAGTTGATAGTCTAATTGGAGTGATATTATTTAGTGCAAAGGTACAACTACAATTTAACCTGATGAAACACACCAGTGCTACAACTCTCATACCAGAACTTAGAAATCTACCTTACTTGGAAAGTGTAACAAATACAGGAAGTGCTTTAAGACTTCTTCTATCTAGTGCACAAGATGGTAGTATGGGATTAAGAGATGGACGTGCTCATGTTGCTATTGTTGTAACTGATGGAGAATCTACCGATATGAATGATACTATAGATGCTGCTCGTTCTCTTCATGCAGCTGGTATTTATGCAGTTTATGCTGCAGGATTAGGTGGTAGTGATATAACTGAATTAAATACCATTGCTAGTGACTCATCACTTGTGTTCAGCTCGACACAGTTCAATGCGGAGACTGTCATGAAGTTGACTGATCAGATTATTGATACTGTCTGCAATAGAAGTTAGTTTTCTCAATCTGTGTTTGTATTATACTATGTTGCATAGTTTGTTCAATCCCACAGATAAAATACATTATAATATTATAGGCTTTAGCCAATTATGCTTTGAATATTATGCTATTGATCAGTGCTCAAAAATTAAATCAATTCTCGAAATTATGCTTTTAAAATCACAGTTATGCTCTAGAGCAAAAATTTGGAATTTTAAAGTTGGATTATGGATCGAAAAAGTAGTAAAACAAGGGAATAGCTAAAAAGGTAGTGAAACAAGAGAGATTGTCTATACCTGCAGATATACTAGTAGACATTTAATCCCTATACTTCAGTCTAACCAGGAGCTGGCACTTATGGGCCCCTGCATGACTGAATCAGAGATTAAATGCCACCACTTAATTTAGGAAAACTGTTGATCTACACACATGGGATGTGTGATTTTAAATATTTCTATCGAGAATGGCTTGTGAAGGCCAAAAGCTATGAGTTTGAAATTGTTGCTGTGAATGCAGCCAACCATAGTGTCTAACTCGCTGTAGTCCATACACAGCTAGCTAGCTATTGATATAGCCACAAGTTTGAGCTACGACAGTATGTGTAACACAAGCAAGCATACCACCATGGGTGGTGGTAGGGGTGGTATGCAATTGGTATATGAATAGAAAATGGCTAAGTTGGTAATATGGAGTCTCTAGCCTTAATATTGAGCTCTCAAGCCCACCCGTGCCACTGAAAGTGAAAGAAATTAAGGGGGCATCTCCAAACTGATTTTGGTACGTTTAATGTCAAAATGACATTAAGGGGAGAGGGGGGTTCGGCCCATGACATTATTAATTTTTATTAAAGCAGTTATAGCATAAACAGCTAGGAATAGAGAAAGTGATGTGATTAAGCAGCTATACTGTTTGTAGACTATGTTTTCAGGTAAAGAATATAATGTTTTGTGCTTCTATTGCCAATGCATTGTTTTCATAGTGTGACATTAAGGAGGGGGGAGGGGGTCTGAAGTTAGCATCATTATAACGTTAAGTGTACCAAAATATGCCCCCTAAGACATGTATAAAACAACTGGGAAACTGTCCAAAGGTGTTCATATCTCTAAACTCATGTTGTGGCAGTTCAATGTGGCAAACGTCTCTAGAAGTCCACTCGTAAAATGCAGCCTGAGAAAATCAGTGACATGGCTGTGGTGTAAATGTGTAGTGTATTGGTGTGGCTATACATTCATGGCAAAAATTGAACTTCACTGGTGTGTGCATAGATTGACGATTTTAAAAATTGGGTCACAAATATCTACTAGCATATCTGCAGATATAGGCAACCTACTGCATAATTTTTAGCTATTCCTTTGTTTTACTACTTTTTTGTTCTTTAAAATTCCAATATTTTTACCACTCTGTAATTCTTGAGTGATTAATACTAGCAACTTCACATCTCCCAATCTGTTATCTGGTCTATGGACTATAACAGGCCAGTGAGTAAAGCTATGTAGTTATTAGCAACTAAAACTACAACATGCAGTATATTAGCTATTTTTGGTTGACCACGAACTTAATAAGTTACCTTCTTTGTTTAAATCTTGAAGCCTGTGTACAAAAATTGCCAGTGATATTTTAACTTCGGTAAGCAGTCCACCTTTTCAATTGACATAATTGGACAGTAGCATCTTAATACTTTGTCAGCTTAAGGTATTGCTTGGTAAAATAATGTGCCTAATAAAGCTTGAGAATTATGAAATATATACAGTGGAACCTCAGTTATCCGGACCCCACTTATCCAGATTCTCAGTTAACCGACCTACGGAAATGACTGCTCTATTAGAGTAATGACTGTTCTATTAGAGTAGTTGATAATATTGATATTTTAAAAATGTTTTAAATACTATTTTAAAGTTATTTATACACAGTTTCAGAGATATGAACTTTTCAGACTTATGGACCACCCTTGGTCCCAAGGGATTTGGATAAGTGAGGTTCCACTGTACTTGGTTATCTGGTAAAGCTATAAGACTGGTTTTGTCAGACCTGATTTATTGTGTTGACCTCACCCATGCACAAAAGGTATGTATTATGCACATACATACATTCAGAGTGTTATTTGATTTGTAATTATACTGTAAATGTCAATCTTTTATAGTGCACTTACAGGGTATACTTCACTGCATAAAGCATGTTAAAATACACAAAGCCAATCACTCACTGCAATTCTATCTGTAATGTATAGCTTGTCCATCACTTGCTGCTCCTGATAATGGACATATAGATTGTTCACTTGGAAGAGATAAAATCATTCATGTTGGTGATACTTGTACCTTCACATGTGATGATGGTTATGAACAAACTGGTAGTGTCTTCAGGTCATGTGAGATTGATGAAAATTGGAGTGGTACAGAGAGCATGTGCACACAAAGTATGTCATTATGTAGGTGTGCCATCACCACATATGTATAACTGTCCACATTATCTGTGTCAAGATGTCCACATTATTTTTGGTTTTACCGGAGTTATTAAAATTATGTGTTATACTTACAGGATTGTTTGGACAATTTTTAAACATGGTGCTATAATACTTTATGTTTTGGAACATGCTTTTGAGTAGTGTCCAAAATTACTTGTATTATTATAAGCCCAATAATAACAATGAGTTGTGTATACTTAGTTCCAACTTGTCGACGACTTACTGCTCCTGATAATGGAGATATTGATTGTTCACTTGGGGGTGATGTAGAAGCTAATCCTGGAGACACTTGTAACTTCACATGTGATGATGACCATGTACTGAGAGGTAGTACAACTAGAATATGTCAACATAATGGGAACTGGAGTGGTACTAACACTACTTGTACTACAGGTATGGTAGTTATCTTATTTGTATATCTGCACCACACAACCTCCACTGCTGATACATATGTTCCTCCTATTCCTGTTGATGATAATATCACAGACTTATTTCATTTGATCATATTGAACCCTCCATGGTAGTATCATTATTGAAGAAATTGGATGTTAAGAAATCTACTGGTCCTGATAGGCTTTCAACTTTGTTTCTAAATAGGTAGCAGAGGAAATTGCAGACCCAGTTGCATATCTGTACAACACGTCTTTGTCCACAGGGTCATTTCTAGCAGGTTGGAAGAAGTCTAATGTTACTCCAGTCCATAAGGGAGCAAGTGCTGGTGATCCCTGGAATTATTCGCCTATTTCTGTTCCTATTGTAGTGAATGAAAATTTTGGAAAAGGTTATTGCTCCTCAACTGAGTTTATACCATCAGTTATTGCCCAGTCGTCAGGGTGCTTATAGGCATGGTGAATCTGCTGATCAAATTCTGATATAAGCAGTTGATACAATTGTACAGGCAGTAAATCATGGTAAACATGTTTGTGCTGCCTTCTTTGATTTAAGGATAGCTTTGATTCCTTACAAAGATCATAGTTGTTCTATAGCAGGTTTGAACCCAAAGTCTAGAGTTATTTATGGCTATACTTTGCTTATAGATCAATATTTGTGGTATAAGACTCAGCCTAACGTGTGATACTTTCAGCCAAAGTTACTGTAAAATACTGTATGTTTTCAATGTTTAACGTCTTATACAAGTAACTTGCATTGAACTGATATACAGTTCACATTTAAAGTATGCAAATTTGTGAACTGATGGGGAAGAATTACAATCCCAAACTCCCTACATATTGTACCCTGTTGCAATTGCACTTTTAAGTTAAGATTTGTCAAAGGCCTTAGGAGAGACATACCCAAGGGAGTACGAGATGTGGAGGAGCCTGATCGATGAGGGCATAACCAATTATACAATTGGACAATTTTTGCTTGACAATGCTGTAGGATTTATGCAGCAAATTTATTCCACTATTGCTAATAATTATACAAGTCTTACAACCTAGAACATTGAAAAATATTTTATAGCAACCTTGGCTGAAAGTAGCACACAGCTGTCACATGTTACTGAATTTTATACCTCAAATACCAGTCTATGAACAAAGTATAGCCATAAACAACCCTAGACTTTGGGTTCAAATGACAACAAAAACTATGACCTTTGTTGAACTACCTCAATGGAGGAGGGTACATACCCCCTTATGCCCGACCCGTGGATTTCTTTTCACTCTCTGGTTATATATGTTTCCTGCAATGCCTAAATAGTTAGCTAAATAAACACAGTTATTGAATTACAAACCAAAGAATGTAGATAATGAATGTTATATAATTTCTAATTAATTACATGGGCATTCAAATTTTCATAGATTTGTAGCTAGTACAAATGACCATAACTTTGAAATGGAATAAGCTATGAACTTGAAACAAGTATGAACTTGTTTCTTGGATGAAGATCTTCACTTTGACACCCATTTTGAACAAATTGAGTGTTACATGGGTGATATATAGACAAAGGTCACTATTTTTAGACATAAAATGAGCTATAAAGCACACCAAAGATCAAACCTGTGATGGCTCCACCTCTCAAATTTCATGTCATCAGGTGTACTACTATGTGGAAAGTTTCATGCTTTTTTCACAAAGTGTACAATTCACCCCTTTTTGTGAGTATCTTGCTCTACTATAATCTGTTAACTTTCTTTATTCAAACTGGCTTTATTGTTGTCAAAGAACTTCCTTGCAATAAAGATAATCATCACAATACAAATTCACCACATGCTTATAATCAACCTTGTGAAGTATGACTTACAGTATAGCTCACAGAGAGATAGCCAAAGTGTCTGATGGTTTGAAGTAACAAGATATGTGATCGGATTTGCGAAAAGGTACCTTTTCCACACATTTGACATACCAGCAAACAAAATGATGTAACACTTGACTCCGTACACCAATTAACTTGCTCGTAGTATCAAACTGTAGCCAAATACTGTGGCTACATTCATTGAAAATTTCAAGCAATTATATGACATGATCAAAAAGTTATAAAGCTTTGAAGTCCAAAAAAGTGGTCAAATTTTGTGTGTGAAAAAGGTACCTTTTCGCAAATCCGGTCACATATATACATGTACACACAGCTACCTGTGGAATATTTAGAGTTAACGAGATAGGAGCACAGTAATAAGTGTGTGTATCTTATTATCATTCCAGATCTAGCACAATATGTGTGTTATGTACACTGGTGAAAGCGGTAATATTAATGTCTTGTCAAATAATACAACATTTCGTTCACGACTTGTCATATCCCATAGTGTGTCCACCGCTTACTGCTCCTGATAATGGAGATATTGATTGCTCACTTGGAGGAGATGGAGAAGCTAATCCTGGGGACGTTTGTACCTTCACATGTGATCATCGTCATGCACAAGGAGGTAGTACCAATAGAACATGTCAAGATGATGGAAGCTGGAGTGGTACTGACACTACTTGTAAAAGAAGTATGTACTTTTTGCTGTACAGCACGTCAGCTGCTTCACTTGAATATATAATTTTTGAGATTTCCGGTGCAATCCATTACAGGTAGATGTACTTAAAAATAAATCTGTTTTTGAATCAGTATATGAATTTAGTTCTGCAATCAATAAATTAAAGTATTAATTTTATTATTGATTTATCAATTTTATTCATCTAAAATTCAATCTGAATCAAGATTATATTCTTATATCAAATATAAAAAGATATAAGAATAGAATTTTGTATTCACTGAATCTAAAAATGGAGAAACATATATACTGAATTACCAAAAATTTCAAATGCAAATTACAATAACTCATAGCTTATCAGTTATTGATAATTTTGTATGTAGCTTTGCAACAAAGCAAGCTAAATGCAAATATACGTAAACAACAGTATAGTACATTGTTAAGTCTGATGAAAGATTCAAGCTAACTGCATGGCACCTGGTTTTTAGAAGTAGCATATCCACTTGTTTCTTTTGTGTGTGGGTGGGGAGAATGGTCTAGTACACTTGCATCAAGAATTCTGTGCAGCATTCACTACTCTATGATGAATGATGATTGGCAAAGCAATTCTCCTCATATACTTTAGGCTATGTGGCTATCAATTTTAAAGTGTTGTTGAGTAGGAAAACAATTTACCAATCAGCACCCACCATAGACACTGTCTATAATTCTTAACACAAGTATACCAGACCACTTTTCCCCACCCAAGCACGCATAAAAAGTTGGTCTGGCTGAGTGATACTAAGTACCGTACAGTCTGGTTGTTAGATGCATACTCTTAATAAAAGTTAATAAAAATATTATCAATTATATATATATATATATATATATTTATCAAGCATACCGTATTTACTCGATTTGTGCCCCAGTGGTACTATTATTTTTTGCCCAAAACTAAAACTCTTCAAATAGTGCCGCACTGTGGTATTATTTGAGGGTGTGCTACTATACTGTTTTAAGCCTGCCATCACAAGCTATTATAGTTTATAAACAATCACAAAACATTGCTACTTACTTGTTCTATGCAAGACCATTATTTTATTCCAGTCATTGTATGTTATGCCTCATGTTACACAATCAATTTACTAACTAATATCCGGAATTTCAATATGTGATAGCTGTTTAAGTTCACCAGGACACTGCCTTACTTAAATCAACATGAAGATAAATACTACAGGTATGAGAACACTAGCAATGAGTATTTACAAATTTAAGTATGGTGCAGGACTATCTGAGGGTGTGGTACAATTAAATTTATTTTTAGAAACTGCAAGGATAAAACCCTTCACATGGTACCGCAGTGCAGTACCGATCGAGGGTGCAGCACAAAACAAGTAAATACAGTATGTACTAATAAATAAAACCTTTCTGTGTGATTTGCAGTCATCGCATGTACCAATATTTAGAGCCCCTGCAAATCCTGTATGTGGAGCATACTGCAAAAGATTGCTGAAAGCCAGGTCGTTATTAACCATGTATTGCTTGAGATTTCTACCATTTCCTCTCTTATAAAGCTGCATCAGATTTTGGAGCTTTTCACTATCAACATGTGCTTACCAACCATGATCAAGTACAAGAAACGGACATGTGCTTAACAAATAATATGCTAATAATATATACGTGTGCTTAGCAACCATACCTTACGATACTGAAAAACATCCATGGCAATTTTCATTCTACATTACCAGAGAGGTTACAAACGCTAGGATTATGTTGCCAATTATCTCTCTGTAGTTCCAGTATGCCCACCACTTACTGCTCCTGATAATGGAAATAGAAATTGTTCACTTGGAGGAGACAGAGAAGCAAATCCTGGAGACACTTGTACCTTCACATGTGATGATGATTATCAAACATCAGGCAGTGTCATAAGAAGATGTCAAGATGATGGGAGCTGGAGTGGTAATGACACTACATGTATAAGAGGTATGATGCTTGTAGTCAATCATTAATCAGTAAATAAAATGTAACCTGTTGATCATGACACTTAAACCTCAGGACATGTACACTTGTGTATTGTGGACACTTGTTAATGGTCTTACAGTATCTTAGTATGTGAACTGACCTAGGAAATCAGGGAATCAGAACACTTTTGGTCAGCTTTAATACACAGATTTCACTTTAATAAGCTTGAGCAAATGTTTACAATGTTTCTAACAAGGACAAAATCTGATATAAAAACCGAACAGCTATAATTATACCGAGGTACATTAAATCTAAAATGTGCTAGAAAGTCTAATGAAACTTAAATGTCAAAACTATCCAGGTAATGAGTTACAACAACTGTGAGAGAAACTGTCCATGTGCAATCTATTATTTGCATAGCTTTTAATCATTGGATCTTGATGGGTGTCTTGCCCAAATAATTCTAACCATTACTGTTACCCGCTTCAAGGTGTTCAGGATGGTTAATTTTCAGCCAAGCTTCATAACATTTATCTGGTAGTTGAATACCTTCCTCATATCAGTGAACATACCTCTATTCTTGCAAAATTGTAAAGGTGGGCTAGTCACATTTCATGTAGGATGTTCTCAGCTGATCAGCTGATCTTCCACCACCAATGTCCCTATGTGTACATACAGCACTTAACCTTGTTAACGTTGAGTATTATTGTTACCTGTTCTGAAGTGCTCAGGATGATTAACTGGCCTTCAGCGTAGCTTTCATCTGGTTGTACAGTATTCTTCTTCCTCCTTTGTTAAATATGATTTTGGCCCTGGATTTATGCTATGAGCAACGTGTCTGCTAGCTAGGCCTATCGTTCAACTTTTGGTGATGTACAACTGTGCCTAATCATGGCTTCAGAGAGTTAATTTCAGTTCTCTGCTCATAACAGCATTCAAGGTGCCAGACATTTGCTCTTCAGACCATAACTTTCTTTTGGGCTAGTGACAAGGAATACTGAGACTATCACTAGCTAGGCAATTATGCTGATGCCTCCTAAATCGGAATTCCATAAATCAAACTGTAATAAAAAGATATCAACATTATGGCATATCAAACAGGCCTAACTCACAATTAACAGTAGCCATAAAGGCAATAAAACTCTCAAATTCGTTAGCTACAACGTACTTTAATTGTTACAGCAAACTGATCCAGAAAATATCGGTTATGCTTTGTAGTTTTTAAAATATATTTTTGACCAATAATAGATGTACGATGATAACTAAGGGTTTAGGCTAATAGCACAATGAGATAGCAAAGGACATCAAAAAAATCTGAGGATTTCTTGGACGTAATTGTGCACACATAACTGTGCAATATATCTTGAGTTAATGAGATATGCACACTGCCTCAATGAGATATGCACACTGTGAACAATGCATATTATCTTGTTAACATCCATGAGCCAGTGCAATATGTTATATGGGACCATCTGGGAAAACTGGTCTTATCGCCTATTTAAAAATATTGGAAAATGCCGGTTTTAAATATTCAGAGTGTTGAAGCTCACCAATCATTGAAGCTACATGTACTAACTTTTCACATGTTTTACACCAACTCCTTGTCTTCCAAAGCATCCACTATACAAGAAGCCAACAGCGAACTTCTTGTCATTTTAACTTGATGTTAAACTAAAAGGAAGGCGTAGGGATAAATTAGACCAAGCTATGGGCCACTCAGTTCTCAAAACCGGCTAAAATGAAAGGCCATTTACAGCATAGGTCTTTATTTAACACCACAGAGCTGCACAGCCACATACAGCTATCCCCAGGCTGGCCAAAGCTCCTGACCACCCTTATGAATTGCCATTGTACATGAGAAAAGCAGCCAGCAAAAGCAGACCACTTAAATCTAGCTGGTTTTGATTGTGAAATTTGACATTTTATTCATGTATAGCTTTGTGTTCTTGGTGAAAAATCAAATCTGCTGTCATGAGTGATAAAACCAGTTTTCCCAGGCCCAATTACATATTATATGTACTGGCTTTCCTATGACCTAAGATGTGAAAGTGGTACATCTGACACTATTTTGTAGTGTATTGTTACATTATCTACGTACGTAGGCCAAAATATCAAAATGAAACTGCTACCAATGAAATATGTTCACTAATATTATGAGTTTAAGTACTAATGCAGGTTGCACTATTGTACAACAAGTGTTGTTACTTTCTTGATGACGTGTACAATTAATATCTTCTCAGTATTGGATACTACATGCCTAACACTTGATGCTCCTGAGAATGGAATGATTGCTTGTTCATTGGGAGATGATGGGCTTCCTACCCAAAATGACACCTGTACCTTCACATGTAATCCTGGTTTTGAGTTAAATGGTATAAAAACAAGGACATGTCGACGTCGACGTCGCCAGATGACGGAGATTACATGGACTGGCCAAAATAACACTTGTACTCCAGGTACAACAGTTACATACATGTAAAACTACTGGTTTATGTTTAGTTTAACTAAAATATAGTACATGGAATTTTGTTGTCAGTATCAAACATGTACTTTCAACGAATTCCTTTATACACCCTTGTAATTAAAATCTTTCTGTTAAAATGAATTTTCCTCTGAGCCTAAGCAGTATATAGTGCTGGATAAGTTGGTTTCAAGCTACTGGTTGCTGGTTTTTTTAGAGAATGCCTTGTTGCTAGTCCCAGATACAATGTGTAATACAATATAATGGCTATTGCCCTGTACTAATAGTTTGGTCCAATAAGTCCTAATGTTGTAACCTATCCTACCCCATGGGAACTTCCACTCAAATAAATGATATCTGTTTGAGACCATATGGTCCACAATAGGTCCTTATGGGCTGCTACACAAAATTAAAAGGTAGTTTGCACCAGTAACTAGCTGCAACCATGCACAAAAACTTCCTACTGCAAGTTTATTACTTTGTCACTCTCCATCATTCCTTGTTCTAATGGCACACTCTTGATCTGTTCTTGTGCTTTTTGTAAACTATTTAAGCATATATAGGCACTAATGCTTTTACACAACCAAAGTAAAGTGGCAGAACGCATAAATTATTGTGATTTTACAAGATTGTATATAATTATGGTATAATTATGGTATAATATAGGAGAATAGTATCTATGTCAGTTCCTGTTTGTCAATTAATATTAATTTGTGATACTCCCATCTATAGTTCCTCAGTGTCGACGTCTTGCTGCTCCTGAAAATGGAATGATTACTTGTTCATTTGGAGATGATGGGGTTCCTACCCCTCCTGATGACAATTGTACCTTCACATGTAATGATGGCTATGAATTACATGGCAGCAAACTGAGGAGGTGCCAATCTAACTTAACCTGGGGTGGTGAAGAGACAACATGTACAAGTATGTCATTAATGAATGACATATAGACTCTTTACTATATCTCACTCTATGTATACAAAATAATATAATGAATGATGTTTTGTGTCTTATGTGTCTAGCCAGGAATGGTTGGATTTGATCACACAGTTTTGTGGAGTCAGATAAAATCTGTAATCAGGGGTGAATCCAGGTGGATTCCAAAGATTTTCTTTTCAGAAGGGTGTTGACCACGTGTCTGGCTAAGTTTACGGTAGATACAATAGTTTTGAGGAGTGTCTTTACCATTACGTATCATATAGCTACATACTGTAATTAGACTATGGGCTGTAGTTAGTTGACTGAGTGTCAGAGTGGAACCCCTTGTCTAATTTCTAAATATCTGCCATCTGGTTTTGCATGCTAGGCCATAAGTTGGTCTAATGCATTTCTGATGTATTTATTTTCCAGTTTGACGACTCTATTGCCTGCCTTCTTTAATCCCCAATCTCCCTTGATCACCTATTTTAAATGGTAGCAAACGTGGCTGCTTATCACTTGTAAAAATTTAAATTAGTCATGAGTAGAGTGCAGCCTACGTATGTATGTATTTTAGGAATTTCCAAAATAGAAAGTAAATCTTACGATACATAACTTACAAGTAAAATATCTGGATGCATTTGAATCCGTCATCTAAAATTACTTTCTGTACACAGAGATAATTGTATGTCCAGCACTTACTGCTCCTGATAATGGAGATATTGATTGTTCACTTGGAGGAGATGGAGAAGCTAATCCTGGAGACACTTGTACCTTCACATGTGATGATAGTTATAAATTATTAGAAGGTAGTACCAACAGGACATGTAAAGGTGATAGGAGCTGGAGTGGTACTGATCTCATTTGTATAAGAGGTATGATTGTTGTTCAGCATATGTATGGAAGGTGTTACTGAAGATATGCTTATAATAATGTGTGTACTGTAATTCAGTGGTGGATCTAGATAGGTTTCTTCGGTTTTGACAGAAACTCCCTTTAAATTATCTGGTGGCAGTTTAACTACAGTAGCTTTATTATTTATTTGTTGTAGCAAAAAAGGTTTTATACCACTGTATTTTAGTAGCAAGCATACAATTGTTTTTTTTTTACAAGCATCCATTATAGTTATTAAACTTTCAGCAACACTTTTCTTCTTTCTTTTTTCCTGCCACTGCACTAACAATGATCAAGATACTCCAATAGAGCACTCAAGTAACTACTGTATTTAAGCAATCAAAGTTTTAGTTTGGTCTCGACTTTTCCTTTGTTTATTTTGCAGTTTAAAGCAATCGTTAAGTCAAAATCTCCTAAAAATCTGATCCCAAAGCTTTCATCTAATAATCTTAAAATTTTCTGGAGGTATATGTCTTCAGTAACTAACTAAATACATTAATTTTTAAATACCTTCTTTTGTAAATCCTAAATCCACCACTGTAATTGCAATGCATAGTATTTTTATGCAGTGGAGAGTGTATACTGGTTTGCTAGGCGTTGTGTTTGCTAGTCAATCAATTCAGTTTATTGTTCATGTTCCATGCAACCCTTGGAATAGTCTACATAGTTATTACTTAGCTACACACATCAGTAACTTCTGAATACTACAAAATGAATGGAGTTTCTATCTACTTACAGCAACTCAACATACTGTAACTTCGTATAATTAATTATCATCATTTCCAAATGGCTATAATACCTTTTTAAACAGCACCCAGTGGTAGAACATTATGCAATTTTACCATTGTATACACTAAGTTTATTGTACTCCTGTTTTGTATATCCATAACGCTAACAATTCCCAGGGCTGGAATTCCCTAGCAAAGACAATTTGTGAGAGCTAGGCCACAGATCTTTGAGAGTGCCCATATACAGATTGCTTCCAGTGCTGTCTAAGCACAGCTTGAGTGTTGTTATGGCAGATGCAGTCACTTGTGTAAAGCATTCAGGGATGTGCCGATTTTGCTGACAAAATTTTTGAAAAAATACAATGGGAAAAACAAAGAGCAAAATGCTGGAAAAATAGGTGAAATTTAAGAAAAGTGGATGCTTAGGAATTGGAACTTAGCACATTATGCATGGAAAGATTGAGATACTCTAATAGAGCAGTCACTATGTGTGAAATTCTAATAAAGCAGTCACACATGCTTGAAAGCTTGAGATACTGATGTATATATTTATTAATATTCAAAACTTTTTAGCAAAATATTGAGCAAAATAGGTAAGAAAAAAAGAAATGCTGGAAAGATAAATAGGTCTGAAGAAAAGCAAGGTATATAGTTTCATCCCTAAAAGCATTCCAATTGTTTACAATTCTGTTTAAAAAGAAGTTCTTCCTGACAGTAACCTAGATCGCCTTCACAACAACTTCAGCTGATGGTCTCTGCTGATGGTTGAACTATTAAGCTTGAAACATTTAGATGGTTCCATGTCATCAAATCAAGACACACGATAGTGTGTCGTGCGGCCCAAGAAGCCGGCGCGCCACACCGTGGGTATATTGACAGGAAGAAAGAAAACATCATTTTCATACCTTTGTATCTCGGTGATCCCTTATCCGATTGAAACCAAATTTGTTACAGAGTTGCCCGCCAGCCAGGAAAGTGTACATACCAAATTTGAAGGACATCGCTCCAGCCATTTCCGAGATACGAGCTGCCAACGTTTCGATTTTTTTCTTTGTTTATTTTTTCTTCTTTTTCTTTGTGTTTTCGCACACTTGCAAAAATTGCTATAAAACGCAAACGCGTACTCCGATCGCCTTGAAACTTGGCACACAGAAAGGGAGTGCAAAGGCGAATCCTAGCATCAAATGTTGTGCAAATCCGATGAATGATTCGGGAGTTATGACCGATTATTTACGTAAAACAAGATCGATTTGTTGTCACGCCTACAGGGTAAACCGTTTCATGGAATGAGTTGAAAATTGCTATGTAGATGGAGTAACCATCGTAGGAATGCCTTTTAGTGATTTGAAAGGAATCGAGATAAAGACCATGGAGATATGATACAAAAGCCAACCTGTGTCACAATTGCACGGTCAATTTTTATGAATAAAAAAGTATTAGTTTTTACGCCTACTAAGCAAACCGCTTAGAGCAATGAGCTGAAAATTGGTGTATAGCTGAAATAATCTTCATAGAAAGTCCTTGCAGTAGTACAGAAGAATCGGATTACAAACCACTGAGTTATGATTCGAAAGCCAACTCTGTGTAGCAAATGCGAGATCGAGATACTCTAATAGAACAGTCACCTTAATAGAGCATTCAGCAAATTCACTCTATTATAGAATTCTATTACATTACAAGTTATTCTGTAGGGAGTTCAGCTGCAAACAATTAATCTTATAGACAGTTCAGCAAGAAGCAAGTCACCCTATAGAGAGTTCAGCCACAAATATATTGTCAGGCCCGTAGCCAGGAATTTTGAAAGGGGGGTTCTTTTTGACCAAAAGTGGACCTTTACTTGCATGATGGTACTGAGACTGGGTGTGCGAAGCACACCCAATCTAGGGGGGTCTGGGGGCATGCCCCCCCCAGAAAATTTTTTGAAAACAGATACTAAAAGGTTGAATTTAGTGGCATTTCAGGCAATAAAAATAACAATTTTTTTAGGTAAGCTGAAGACCAGCTGTATGAATGATATCTGGAAAAATATCTCTACTGCTACTGTAATTATACCATCTGCACATGCATGTGTCTAAATATAATATATTGGAATGTCACAGTGAATAAGAATGGGAAAGATTGAGCACTCTGCCATGATCAACAGGGGCAGTGTAGCAGAACAAAGGGTGTCTTAAACAATGAAATTTACACATTGCATGGAGTTGAAGCATGGATGCTATTCGTGGGCTCTGCATGGAGGGGCTTGTCCACCAAAATCTTATATTTTAATGAAAGCTCGGTTTAGACAATCTACATGTAAATTAAGTAGCTTTTAAAAGAAAATGTAATTGTGACTGTTCTATTAGAGTGATTGTTCTATTAGAGTGGTTGACTGCTCTATTAGAGTATCTCGATCTTGCATTGCATTTAATGTAAGCACTGAATGAGTTACTCGGAGCACTTATTTTAGCTTCTTATTATAGTGGTATCTAGTAAACTGTAGCTAATGGACTTTTGCTCCTGAAAATTTGGACTTGTATACTAAAATTGTGGACCTTTTTGCTAAAATTGTGGACCTTTTTGCTAAAATTGTGGACCTTTTACTGAAATTGTGGACCTTTTTTCCAAGAGGGCGGTTCTTCAGAACCCCCCGAACCCCCCCTGGCTACGGGCCTGATTGTTGTAGTGATTCAGAACATTACAAGTCACACTGAAGAAAATTCAGCTATAAACAAGTCATGTACCCTGTAGAGAGTTCAGCTACAAACAATTCACTCTGTAGAAATTCTGCTACAAACAAGTCTTCATGCAGAGAGTTTAACAACCAAAATCCATCGTGTAACAAGTTACTCTATAGAGAGATCAGCTAGAAACAAGAGAGAGCTCAGCTAGAAAATGTCACATTGTAGAGAGTCCAGCTACAAACAAATCACACTGTAGAAAGATCAGATAGAAGAAGCCACCTTGTAGAGGGTTCAGCTGTGAAGTGATCACCCTAGAGACAGCTCAGCTAGAAAAAAAAACACCATGTAGAGAGTTCAGCTACAAAGAACCATCCTGTAGAGAGATCAGCTAGAAACAAGTCACCTATAGCAACATCAGCTACAAAGCATCCTGTAGAGAGTTCAGCTACAAACAAATCACCCTGAAGAGAGTGTGGCTACCAAAGATCACCCTGTAGAGTATTCAGTTACAAACAAATCACCTTGTAGAGTGTATAACTAGACACAAGTCACCCAGTAGAGAGATCAGCTACAAGAGGTTAGATCAGCTAGAAGAAGTCACCTTGTAGAGAGTTCAGCTACAAAAAACCACGCTGTAGAGAGTTCAGCTGCAAACAAATCACCTTGTAGAGAATTCAGCTATACACAAGTCACCCTGTAGGGAGATCAGCTACAAAGAAACCATCCTGTAGAGAGAGAGTTCAGCTACAAACAAGAGAGAGATCAGCTAGAAACAAATTATCTTGTAGAGAGTTCAGCTACAAACAAATCACCCTGTAGAGAGTTCAGCTAGAAAAAGTTACCTTGTAGAGAATTCAGCTACAAAGAAACCATCGTGTAGAGAGTTCAGCTACAACAAGTCACCCTATAGAAAGATCAGCTAGAAGAAGTTACCTTGTAGAGAGTTCAACTACAAAGAGACCATCATGTAGAAAGTCCGACTACAAACAAGTCACCCTGTAGAGAGATCAGCTAGAAGAAGTTACCTTGTAGAGAATTTAGCTACAAATAAACCATCATGTAGAGAGTTTAGCTACAAACAAGTCATCCTGTAGAAAGATCAGCTAGAAGAAGTTACCTTGTAGAGAGTTCAGCTGCAAAGAAACCATCATGTAGAAATATGTGTTGGAAACAAATCACCATGTGGAGAGTTCAGCTTCACTCTGAAAAGAGTTCAGCTACAAACAATGGGAGTTTCAGCTACAGTTCAGTTATGTATAAGAATTCACCTTATCACCTACAGTATGATTATCTTTCGTTGTTAAATATACAAATACTTTTAATCAGACAAAAAACTATACACAACATTTTTTCCTTTGTTCCACAATTCCTGCAGAAAAGAAAAAAACAAGTTAGAAGGAAGCACCAAAGCCAGTTAATGGCTGGCTTTGTGGCTTGCAATACAAAAAGAAGTAATATCTAAACCAAAACAGCCAAGCTGTAAAAAAAGAGTGCGGCCCCCAAAAAGGCCAGGATGAAAAAAGATGTGAAATCCAAGGTGGTGGCCAAGAAATGGCTGTGATGGTAGGTTAATGGAAAAAATTTAATTACAACAATTCAGGTGAATTTGGTGCCGAATCTTAATGGAGGAGGCAACGCAAATCCACCTGAATTGTCATAATTAAAATTTTACCATTAACCTACCATCACAGTCATTTCTTGGCCGCCACCTTGGATTTCACATCTTTTCTGGCCTTTTTGGGGGCCGGACTCTTTTTTTACAGCTTGGCTGTTTTGGTTTAGATAGTATCTATTCAGTATTTTACAAACTTCAATCATATTTCCTGTTTGACATATATATGCAGTAGAGCGAGTATACATCTAGTTTTTCTAGGTGGTTTTCATAGGATAAATTTATGTGATAGACCATGAAGACACTTGGTAGCACGTCTCTAACCTTTTTCTAGTATGTCTATATCTTGTGGGTTCTAAATTTGTATACAGTACTCCAAGTGGGATTAATCTTGTAACATACATCTTGTATAAAAAAAGAAGCATATACAGAATTGATCTTATAAGACCTTCAGTTCAGACCAAGAACCTTGGAAGCCTTTACTGTGGTTCTCTGACAATGTGAGGATCCCTTTAGCTCACTTGTACAACAGACACCGAGATCTTTCTCCTCATTAACTACTTCCAGGTCAGTAGACACCCAGGATTCACCATGGTGTATTTCACAGGAAATGAGTTGCCAATTTGCATGATTTTGCAGTTAGCTAAATTAAAACGAACCAAATGTAGTCCATCTCCCACTCTAATAATAGATATAAATTAAGTGACTATTCCATTAGGGCAGCACGATCCTCCAAATCTTCCTTTATTCTACATACCACTTCAGTTATATAAGTTGCTGTTCAAATATCATTTAACTATGATATTACCATAAAGTAGAGATCAGGCATTTTACTCTTCATTTAAGGCTAAATGTCTTCAGAATGAAGCCTGTGTCAAATTTTGCCCTCATTGCTTTCAGTAGTTTTCCAAACTTTTCACCTATTATGTGCTTTAGTGTTCCCATTGTGCTTGCATTATGCTCCTAGGTTAGAACATTTCTTGGAACATTTTAATCTGTGAATGCTCTGTTGGAGTATTTCAATACAAAGTGACTGTTTTATTAGAGGTATCAATCTACAGTCGGGGAACATATTTAGTACAGTTTCCACAGTTACTGGATTGATTGCAGAGGCATTTCTTTGTAATGCTATAATATTATAACACATGGAACAAAACTGAAACTAAAGTGGAATGGCCGTGTTTCTTTCCTGTAATACATAAATAAGATGTGTGTAAAAGTCGCTCAATTGGTGTAGTCTGGCCAGAACAATTCATTCCTTGATGCAATATGCAATGGTTCACCAGTCATTATTGTAAAATAAAGTGAACAAATAGGTAAGAGGAAAAATAGAAATTTTATATTTGAGTAGGATCATAGTAATAAAAAGGCAAGTCAAAGCTATGACTGAAGTAGGAATTAAATGTAGACTGGTATACAGTAGCTGCAGGTGTAGATGGACCTCCCTTGTTTCATTGCTTTTATTTCTACATATGATCCCCTCTCAAATACAAAATTTCAATTTTTTCTTTACACTTGTGTAAGTAACAACTATACACTGAATAGCATAGACCTTATTATTTTCAACCAGAGTTTCTAGCAAGATCTCAATATACTGCATGCCAGAAACTAATTACATATGATTTAACCTTTAATATCAAAGAAATTTCTGGGATAGTGTAGAGTTGTGTGAATATTGCATATTATTAACTAAGGCTACTATTGCAATTTTAAAGGGGTGTCCTAGTTAGACTTCTTTAAATGGCCTGGATATTTAAAACTATGCTTAATAGTGTTTTAGACTGTTCAGTTTATGGCAAATTGTGACCATGTACTTTTAACTGTTGTTACTTTTCACAGCTTGTGACAGAACTGGAATAGATTTAGTATTTGTGCTGGATAGTTCTGGAAGTATTGGAACCAGCAGATGGGAAATAATAAGAACATTTACTGTAGATTTAGCCAATTCCCTGACGATTGGTCTAAATGATAGCCTTGTTGGAGTGATAGAATACAGTGGTACAGCATTGCTCCAATTTGGGCTTAGTGAACATACTAGTGCTGCCACTGTCATACCAGCTCTTAGAAACCTGCCATTCCTTGGTTCTGTAACATTTACAGGAGAAGCATTGCAGCTTTTGCTATCCAGTGCACAAGATGGTAATATGGGATTAAGGGATGGACGTGCTCATGTTGCTATTGTTGTAACTGATGGAAGATCTACCAATCAGCCAGATACTATAAATGCTGCTATTGCTCTTCATGCAGCTGGTATTTATGTAGTTTATGCTGCAGGATTGGGTAACGCTGACATCCATGAATTGGATGTCATTGCTACTGACCCATCACTTGTGTTCTTTTCAAGAGAATTCAATTTGGACACTGTCAATGAGTTGACTGAAAACATAATTACAAGAATCTGTGATAGAAGTTAGTTTTCTATACAATCTAACAATGTGTATGTAAATTTGCACACACAAGTGTGGTAAAGCTAGAAAAATCAACTGTACACACTGTTCTTTGGTCAATGCTCTAAAGTAACATACTGTATGTATGTACATAGTAGAGCAGAACTGTGTGTTAAAACATAAGATTGTGTAAGGGTGAAAAGCTAAAATACAAACTAATGTTTCATTAAGTTTGGTTGTAGCTAATGAGAACAGTATAATTTTATCTACAAGTAGAAGGAAACATTAGGAATTTTAAAGTTGGAATAGGGATCAAAAAAGTAGTGAAACAAGGGAATAGCTAAAAAGTAGTGAAACAAGAGAGGTTACCTATACCTGCAGATATACTGGTGGACATTTAATCCTAATTCAGTCATGGTTATAGACTGAAGTATGGGGATTAAATGTCTACTAGTGTATCTGCAGGTGTATAGGCAACCTCTCTTGTTTCACTACTTTTTTGATCCCTAATCCAACTTTAAAGTTCCTAATCTTTTCTTCTACTTGTTTTTTTACTTCTTTTTGTAACATAATTATGCACGTATAAATGTTAAGCCCCACCCACCCCAGTATGGAGAGGGTGGGGATATAGTGGGGAGTTGGCCTGCTAGAAAGTCAAATTCCCCACCCTGGGGATAAATCACTAGATCAAATCCCCACATATACCCCACCATATAGCGTGGGGATTTGACAAGGAGCTGTGGTTTTATTACGTGCCAAAAGTCAGAACTTTTCGGTGCTTGATCAAATTCCCCACCCTGGGGCACATTAATTTTTAAAGTTCAAACCCCTTCCTCAGGGCCACCCACAGGAGGGAAACTGGAGCACTTTGCCCCAGACCCCAGCCTGAAAGGGGCCCCAGGAGGCCCCTTGAATACCTGTTTAAAAGATTGATATACTCTAATAGAGTAGCCAGATCTAGATACTCTAATAGAGCAGTCACAGTATTCTTGAGAGGAGCAGTGTAGCAGCTAATAAATAAGAAGATATGGATGGTGAGGGGTAGCTGTTGTCATTGTGAGCATGTAATGTCCTTTTTTTGTCTTCAACTTACAGCTTGGGTGAATTTGTGATTCAGAATGGAAACCTCCTTTCCCTGGGCCCCTTAATTTCTCTGGGCAGCCCTGCCCTTCCTAAAGCCTGACGTTACTCATACTTGGGGAATGGGGGCTTAATATTGATAGGTGTATTATGGATAGTGAACCTGTGCATACTGTATCAAAAGGAAGAAAGAAATACAATACGTCTTAGCGTGCGCCCCAACAATCAATTATTACGATAAGCGAAGTGCCATTTCGCTTTGTTTTCATTCATGTTCAGCCAATTACACAGCTCTACAGATGAAGAACAACACGAGAAATATCATTCCAGCTACACATACCGCAAACCTGACACACAATATGTCTAAGCGAGTGCCCCAACAATCAATTATTATGATAAGCAAAGTGCCATTATGCTTCATTCTCAGCCACGTTATACAGCTTTACAGATGGAGAACAATACAAGAAACATCATTCCAGTTACTAAAGAAAACACGGACAATTTTTGTAATTACGCGACAGTCAGTAGAAAAGAAACCGTACGCATTACCGCAGATTGACACCTGGCACTGTCAGAGGAAAGTGATGGAGACACAAATGTAAGTCCATGATGCGTGTATTGTACGTACTGTGGTTAGTGAAAAGGCACATCTTGGGATGAAGCGACATCAAACAGTAAAGAAATTAAGCCTGTAGCCTTACCCATTATTGAGTTGTGCTTGGCTGGAGCATCAGTTAGGCAGTCAGGCAGTCAGCATAAACTTCTGTTAAATAGAAACTATTTAAAATTCCATAGAAATTTTTGAAAGAGTTTAGGGTTGGTCTAAAGACATTTTTGGGCTTGGCTATGCCTAACCAATGCTGTCAAGCTGTCCTAAAGGGAAATTGAAGCTGGTTTTAGGGTGATATTTTTGGCTGGAAAAGCCCACCTCTTGATCCGTACTATACAGTACTACCGTACAGTATGATAAGGCACTGTATTATTTTTGCTGTTGTTGCTTTATTTCCTGCAGTCACATGAATAAAATCAAATATATACTACTATAGTATGGTGTTCAAATATATACTACTATAGTATGGTGTTCAAACACATAGCTCAGGGATTAACTTGGTTACTGCCCTGGCAATATAAGCCGATACCACATTTATATTTAAATATGTAGTGCCTATACAGGTTTTCTGATAAACCGATATTATATGGAGGTAGCCGATACTTCAAAAGTGTAACCAAATACAAGTGTTAACATTTAGGATACAAGATACAACTACTAACATATGATCACTATACATCAAAAATTCAATATGCTTCTAACAATCCAACACTGTATCTAGTTCACTAAGTGTTTGCAAAGTGCCTTGATAAAAAGTTAGAAGAAGCAGAAGAAGCCACTTCAAGGCACTCTTAAACTAAGGATGCCACCGATGCCCAGGTTTGAGGCCACCAACCCCCAATTAAAATCAATTTGTCAGTCGTATAAATCAACTGCACAAAAAAAGAAACTACGGCAGAAAGTGGTACAAAAGCCTCTATTAAAATAATAAAGCACCACCTACTTTGAGATTCAAACCCACGCACATCAGCCACTCCAAAGTCCCCACCACACACATTACTTGAAATATAACAACTGCACTGTGAAGCCATGTAATGCTTATAATAGAAATATAGGTGACACACAGCTTGTAATTGACTGATACCAATACTTAATTGTGATATCGGTACCAATACTTGATGTAGTATCAATATCGATATCAGTATCACTATCAGTATCGGTATCAGTATCGCTTTCAGTACAGCCCTGAAATAGGAGGCAGTTTGTTCATGATTCTGATCAGTTCAAAGATGCAAATTGCTTTGATTCATGAGCAACACAGAGGGTTGTATTGTGGCATTTAACAAATTAGCTACAGTAGGCTCAGTGTATTTGCTAAGTTTCGACTGATTGATTGTTAATACATGTATTAGCAGAATTTTGGCATGGTAAAATTGGCAATTTGGCAGACACTTACAAAATTGCCAAATTAAAATCTTGCCATAATTATTTTATTAGTATTTCTAATATTTTAACTGATTGAACTACACGTAGCTATGTCACCATGAAATCGAGCAAGAGCTAACACTGTATCTAGCAAGCTCATCAAATATGGTGATGTTGAAGGATGTCAAAAGAGAAGTACAACCAGCTTGAAGGAATGTGAGGCACAGTCTGCAAAGTAAATTTTTGCTATCAATTTTGGTAGGTACAGCTGAAGCAGAACCTCAGATGCAAATCCACCCTGTGGTTAATCATGGAATTCTATAATTGTCTGTAATTTTGCAGGTTGAGATCCTACTTAATTGAAAGGCAGATGATACATGCCAAGATGCATACAGCAAAGATCTTGCATGAGAATGCGCTCAATCACTTCATTGTGGCTTTTCAGATGGCTAAGGTCACAGTGCTGGTTATAAATTAAACAATCTCTATCCTCTGTTTCACTCAAATCTCTCTGGTATGCAAATCTCTCTGGTATGCGGGCCAGTAGCTACATTGGCAATGAGGTAATTAAGCATTTATACTTCTTTGTAGATAAAAAGGGATGTAGGCTGGCTACATAACTTGCTACCACGTGGGAGTCAACTTGTTGCATTTTGTCAATTAAATCCAAATTATTAAGCAAATATTCTGCTTATACAGTATATTTCTACCAACCACAACTCAACCATTTTAGCGGACACATGGAGTAACAAACTATAAGACTACTACATTGAAATATGTTAGTAAGTAATGGTCTCAAGTACTTTGCTTATTATAGTATTTTAACTAACCTCATAGTAGCAAAATTAGTGGGTTTCTGGCTTCAAATTGTAAAACCTAATCCCATAATCATAATGGTTTACAATCATTGTGTGTTGAAGCACACGTAATAACATTCTGAGAGCTATTAGTCCATGTTATTTAAGCCACGATCAATCACCAGATGTTGGTGTACAGAGCAAGCAGGGTGAGTGTTCAGTTCTTTCACCTAAATTAGGTGACTACACCCAAAAACAGTATAAAACAGAAAAACAGCAAAAAAAAAGCAGTAAAATCAGCAAAAACTATCATAATAATCAAATTTTTGTGGCCACTGACAAGTTTATAGTGCAGAACATCATGTAAGCCTCCATATATGAACTAGTTTTGTTGTTAGGCTGCTGTAACATCAAGTCGAATTCATACATTATGTTGTATCAGAATTCTTGTAAATGTGAAGTTTACTGATGAACAGTAAAAACAGCAAAAACAGTATAGTTGGATAAAAAGGGTCAAAAGCCTGGGTGAAAAAAGTTGTGAAATTAAATTAAGGTGGTGGCCATGAAATTGCTGCAATGATGTTAGTGATAATAATCATGGCTATGCTTGTATTATACTACTTGTAATTACTTGCAGTAGCATTTAATAGCAAAATAAATTCCTTTCAATTTAGGTATTTGTGGTTGCAGCTACTTTTGTTGTGTATTGTTTTGTTTGTAGTAGGTAGCTGTTTTGTATGTGCATTTGTGTTTGTAGGCGGACTCATGTAAGCTTTTCTGCTTGGCATAATCATACAGTATGGTAGTAATTGTATACTAGGGATCATGAAGGTTTGAGCTTTTCTGGCCAAAAATATTACCCCAAAACCAGCCTCACAATATCTTCATGATGTCTTGGCAGTATAAGTGAGGCATAATCAAGCCCAACAGTGTCTTCAGAGTGACCTAAACACTTCTGATAAGTTGCTTTGGAATTATTTTACTGATGTGTACACCTTTAGCAAATCCGATGCAGTGGAACCTGCATGTAAATCAGGACATTTGCAAATTAGGACATCTGCATATTCTAGACACTTGGTGATGGTCCCAAAGTATCCCTTATCATGTAAACTGACCTGGAAAATCAGGACACGTTAATAATCAGGACACTTTTGGTTGATCCCAAAGCATCCTTAACACACTGGCACTGGTTTCACTGTATATATCACTTGGGGCTTGCTCACTTAGTAGGTTAGAACACTCACCCCTCTGTTATATGCACTAGTATTAAGATGATTGATCGTGGTTTTTAAAGCGTGGACTGATAGCTATTTCTTAGAGCATTGTTTATATGATATTATGCTTCAGCACACAAAGTTACTAACTTATGATTGTGGGATTGATTTTGTATCTTACAGTTTTGCATTAATTTAAGCCTTGTTGGAGCAGTATATATTAAGTATGGTACTTAAGACTAAGTTACTAACCTATTTTGAATGTAACGATCTTATGTCGTGGTTCACTCATTGGCTAAGACATGGTGTGTAGAAATACACATCCATGTTCTTCCAAATGGTTATTTACAGTGAAACTCTTTAGGACCAACCAAAAGTGTCTTGATTATTAAAGGTGTCCTGATTTTCCAGGTCAGTTCACATGCTAAGGGATGCTTTGGGACCATTACCAAGTGTCCAGATTATGCAGGTGTCCTTATTTTCAAGTTTCCTGATTAACAGGTTCCACTGTAGTGACCATTCATGATAGAGAATAGTTTATCAACAATCAACTAGTCTTAATCACTCTAAAACTCTTTAAATGTTTGATTCTACAATGTATAATATCTGCATTTTGCTCAGTATACGAGTCAAAGAGTGCCATATCTTTAAACTGGTTGGGCATCAAAGTCATGAACAAATCACTTTCCATGATATTGCCTGGGCAATATGTAAGCTAAACCCCAAGTGGTGCCCACAATGAAGTGGTATTTTACATGCAGTTAAGACGTCATTTTAACTTATAATAATAAAACTGAATATTTTATGATGTGTAGCCAGTTAAACCAAACTATGAGATAATTGATCTGGTGACACTCATTTCTTTGGTGCAGTGTTACAGTACTGAATTGTACTGATGCATTTATAGTAAGTAATGTAATGACACAGAGAATGAACACATCTTATTTACATATAGCTTGTCTACAACTTACTGCTCCTGTTAATGGAAATATTGATTGTTCAGTGGGAGATGATGGAGAGACCAATGTTGGGGAAACTTGTACCTTCACATGTCATGATGGCTATGAGCTATCTGGTAGTGTTAAAAGGTCATGTCTGAATGAGCAAAGCTGGAGTGGTTCTGAAACCATGTGTACACCAAGTATGTCATTACTGTATGTACTGTAGGTGCACCATCACATTGTGAACATTTTATCTGTATACAATCAACGATACATAATTATCCAAGTTATTGTATCTAAGTATTAGACAATGGTATGTTAGCAATGCTTTGATAAAACAGAAGTTTCTTTATCACGAAGAGACTCAAACACAAGTCTCTTAGTACCATTTACTAAGAGACTCGCACAGTTAACCACACTATAGTCTGTTCGCATTCACCTGAGCCCTCGTTTCTTGTTAATAACTCTTGTTACATGGGCCAGCTGCCCAAAACCTTTAGTAGCACTGTGAAGCCCTTTAAATGCCGGACAAATAGTCGGAAAGGCGCTTTGATACAGGCAAGAACAAGTGAGTTACGTATGAGACTTTAAAAATATCCCATACGTTTAGTATGGACAATTCAGGCAAACATGTTTACAACATGAAAGCATACTTGTTCCAGTACAAAACTATTAGGAGTGAACATGTGTTCACCTCTTTGATATTACTACATTTGGTGGGGCTCAGGTGAACATGTACCGACTATATGTAATTAGTTATCACTATGCAATCAACAAAACAATAGCACAACTAAACCTAGGAGCTAGCTAGTGCATGTCATTCACCACCTATACTGATGAGTTAACTTGAGTGTCAAGGTGTCTTACTTTCCTAGAAAATGGGCTCCATTGTTGCGACATGACTTAAGCCCAATTACAGTAACGTTGCTAGCCACTTTCACTTATTCAGTACACGTGGCACAGTGAAGCCAATCATCTCGCTGGTAGTAGCTAGTCACTGTTAGATATGGCTTGGGTATACGGCGAGAATACTTGTGTAGTCAAGCCATCTGATACAACTTACAGTCTTAACGATCACAAATTTTTGGCACATTTCTCTTAATCAAACTGATGCAAGATTTCAGCCTGTATTGTCTGTAAAAGTGCTGTCTCAGCAGATGAGCCTTGAGAGACTGCTAAATTTTCAAGCGGAGTTTCCCATGCAGCCTTTTGTATACTCTTCAATAGCAATGGTGCAAGGCATAGCAACATCCTTTTCACTGCTGGTTGACCATTTCTAAAACAGTTAGATACCACACCTTATCATCTTCGAGGCATAAATGCTTCATAGTAGGTGTTAGAATGATCAATAAAACCTCGGCTCAGCCTCAGTTTCTATGTTGCATCATTCTAGCACCTTATTTATGCCTCGAAGATGTTGGTATCTAACTATAACTTATGATGTGCATGGGATATGACTAATATCCCTTTAAAATTTCCGATCATTCTATCCAGCATCTTTTTATTGTCACCCAAAACATATTCTTAGAAATAATAAGGCAGGTTTATTTTTAATAGCATCATGAGAAACAAATTAATGTTGTAGTAGAAAAACATGCACAAAAATCGAAGCAAAAAATTGAGATGGAGTTGTCATATATAAAATCTTGAGTGAATTTTATTAGGGTAAAGGACTGCTCTATCAGGGTATCTCAACCATTTAACCCCATTTAATGCTATGGCAATGCTTCAAGAGTGAATGTTTCAAGGGTGATTGTAAGAACCTTTCTGAGTATAATTCAAGTAAAATTCATGATTTTTTAAATCCATTGTTCCATTTTTTCTGGAATTAGTTTTAATCATTAAACTACTTACTAATCACTGTGCTGGCATAATGAGCAGATCCTTAATTACAATTCAACCCTGTATATATATTCAATTCTGTACCTCTAGTATAATGCTTACACTAATGCAAAATACTTTTTCAAAATATTCAATGCTTTAGATCATCATGCTGCAGAGCATTAATTCTAGCCCTTTTGCTATGAATATTCAACTGATCATTGCAAGACACTAGTGTGCTCATTGTGCAAGGCCAAGGGTTGCTTCAGAATTTTTGTTGAGTGGTTCCCAAACCTCCTGTTGCATACGTACACAATTGAGTCTGAGGGCATAGCTACCCCACAAGGAAATGTTTGAAAACTATTCATTCTGAAATCAAATCTGGTAGCAATTTTGACAAAAAAAAATCTTTAAATCTGACATTTTAAAAGAAATATTACATATGCTTCTGCTGTCATGGTAGGAGCAAGCTAAAGAGTAAAGGGCTGGAACAATGTAAAATTTGCAGACACGGAAGCAATTCTGTGGGCATAACCCCCAAGATAATTTTCAAGTATGAGGTAGGATTTTAGACTATTTTTACTGTGTTGGTACAAGTAAATTAAATAGCTACATACTTAAAGTTTTTTAAAGATACATAATGTGACTGTTCTATTAGGGTGGGTGACTGCTCTATTACAGTATTTCAATACCTCAACGCAAAATTGCTTGAATATAGTTTACCAGTTTCTGAAACCCTCTGAAACCCTCAGAAACCTCCGTAGAGCCACTCCTGTGAATGGCTGGCTGTGGTCTATACTAACCGACTGTATAAAGCATTGGACTTAATATTGTATCAAGTCCTAATGCTAAGTGGAGTACCATATGTTCACTTGTAGTTTCTTCACAATTGTATTCATTTCATTGTATTTTCTTTGTTAGGGGGTTGTGTATATGATGGAATTAGATATGAACATGGACACATAATTCAACCTAACTGTACTACAAGATGTGTTTGTGAAAAAGGTGACTTAAGCTGTAGAAATCAAGATTGTCCCCTCAATGGCTCAAAGTGTTCTATATATGGAGATCCTCATTACATAACATATGATGCAAAAAACAAAGGCAGCAGATACGATTTTCAAGGGACCTGTGAATATGTTCTCTCTCAACCATGTGACAGTTCTGACTTCATCATCGTAGGTGCTAATACCCCTTTAAAAAAGAATCCAAAAGTTGCACAGTTGAGATCAGTAAGGATAATTGTTCCTGGTAATGTAGAAATCCAGCTAACAAAACATAAGGCAACTGGTGGAAATATCTTCATTAATGGTGTAATGCAGCCTAATAATGGAGATGGGCAGGTATATAAATCTAATGGTGTGCAAGTTTCCAGAACAGGTGGTAAGCTGTATGTGTTACTTTTAACAACTGTCCCAGTGGGAATACTTTGGGATGGAAATCGTCGAGTAGACATTACTGTATCTGACAGATGGAAAGGATTATTGTGTGGAATGTGTGGCAATTACAATGGAGATCGAGATGATGATTTTAAGCTCCGTGATGGTTCACCAACAACATCTATAAACACTTTTGGAAATAGTTGGGAATATGCGAAAAGTCCTCCTGATTGCGGTATACCTCCCCCACCTCCACCTTGCAAAGCTGATGTAATGCAAGAAGCACAGACACAGTGTAATGTACTGAAAACCGGTGTCTTTGTAGCATGCAATGGTGTTGTAGATCCAACAGATACTATTGACTCTTGCATATTTGACTACTGCCATAGTGCACCTGAAGAAAGAGAGGAGTATTTCTGTGGTGCCATATCTAGCTATCTTACACAATGTGCAGAAGAAGGTGTTGTTATTATTAACTGGAGGACTTCTACCATATGTCGTAAGTGAAATGTAGCATTTGTAACACCAACTGCTTTTTATTAACCTACAGCTAGCAACTGCTCAGATGGTATGGTATATCAGCAATGTGGTCCAGTGTGTCCTCAGACATGTCAAACTGTTGACACTGCTGGTTGTATTGGTGGCTGTGTTCCTGGATGTTTCTGTCCAAGTGGGCAAGTGGTTATTGGAGGAAGATGTAGAGATGCTGCTAATTGTAGAAGTAAATTATGTACTACAAGCATATTATACAGTGAATTTGTGTAATAGTATAATTTTTAATGGTTACGTATACCATGGCCATCCTGATATATATGCACAAGTCCAAGGGCTGTAGGCCTGAGGGTGTAGGCATATATATATATATCTAAACCAAAACAGCCACGCTGTAAAAAAAGAGTGCAGCCCCCAAAAAGACCAGGATGAAAAAAGATGTGAAATCCAAGGTGGCAGCCAAGAAATGGCTGTGATGGTAGGTTAATGGTAAAAATTTTAATTGCAACAATTCAGGTGAATTTGCATTGCCTCCTCCACTAAGATTCGGCACCAAATTCACCTGAATTGTCGTAATTAAACTTTTTGCAATTAACCTACCATCACAGCCATTTCTTGGCTGCCACCTTGGATTTCACATCTTTTTTCATACTGGCCTTTTTGGGGGCTACACTCTTTTTTTACAGTTTGGCTGTTATGGTTTAGATATCACTTTGTATTGTATTGCAAGCCACAAAGCCGGCCATTAACTGGCTATGGTGCTTCCTTCTAACTTGTTTTTTTCTTTTCTGCAGGAATTGTGGAACAAAGGAAAAAATGTTCTGTACAGTTTTTTGTCTGATTAAAAATATTTGTATATTTAACAATGAAAGATAATCATACTGTAGGTAATAAGGCAGGCCTTAATTTAATTTTTAAGGTGCTGAGGATAAATGTCCTTACATATTCACAAATGTACAGACATAGCATCAAATTGTACAGACATGAGCTAGAGGAGCACTTTGTATAGACTGCTGGAATTGGAATAGGGAGTTTCCATTGAAAGTTTTGAGGTTAAACACAACCACATAGCTGCAACATATCACCAGACTGTGGTCATAACAGCTGCTGGTGATAGCAGTACACAAAGGGGAGGTGGCATTGGTAAATCCTTGGGTTGGGAAAATGTAGTATCTCCTAGCAACCAAGTGACAGTTATTGTTAGCACTACAAACAAACATGCACACATCAGCTTTTATGGTACCACTATTGGTTTTGCAAGGACATGGGTGTCCGCCCAAAACTAATTATGTGCAGACATTGTGCTATTTGTGTGGATTTTGTAGCCTGTAAGGTGACTTCTTATACATAACTGAACTGTAGCTGAAACTCCCATTGTTTGTATATAGCTGAACTCTTTTCAGAGTGATTTGTTTCTAACTGAACTCCCTACATAGTGATTTGTTTCCAACACATATTTCTACAGGGTGATTTGTTTGTAGCTGATCCCTATAAGGTAGCTTGTATCTAGCTGATATCTCTACAGGGTGACTGGTTTGTAGTTGATCTCTCTACACGGTGATTGTTTGTAGCTGAACTCTCTACATGATGGTTTCTTTGTAGCTGAACTCTCTACAAGGTAACTTCTTCTAGATGATCTCTCTACAGGGTGACTTGTTTGTAGCTGAACTTTCTACTTGATGGTTTCTTTTTAGCTGAATTCTCTACAAAGTAACTTCTTCTTGCCGATCTTTCTACGAGGTGACTTGTTTGTAGCTGAACTCTCTGCATGATGGTTTCTTTGTAGCTGCATTCTCTACAAGGTAACTTCTTCCAGCTGATCTCTCTACAGGGTGACTTGTTTGTAGTCGAACTTTCTACTTGATGGTTTCTTTGTAGCTGAACTCTCTACAAGGCGACTTCTTATAGCTGAACTATCTACACAGTGATCTTTTCGTAGCTGAAGTGTCTACAGCGTAATTTGTTTGTAACTGAACTCTCTACAATATGATTTGTTTCTAGCTGATCTCTCTATAGGGTAACTTGTTTGTGGTTGTACTCTCTACAGGATGGTTTCTTTGTAGCTGATCTCTCTACAGGGTGACTTGTTTATGGCTGAACTCTCTACAAGGTGATTTGTTTGCAACTGAACTCTCTACAAGGTGACTTCTTCTATCTGATCTCTCTACAGGGCGATTTGTTTGTAGCTGAATTTTCTACAAGGTGATTTGTTTGCAGCTGAACTCTCTACATGATGGCTTCTTTGTAGCCAAACTCTATGCAGGGTGATGTGGTTTAGCTGAACTCTCTACAGGGTGATTTTTTTTAAGCTGAACTCTCTACAGGATGGTTTCTTTGTAGCTGAACTCTCTGCAAGGTGATTTCTTCTAGCTGATCTCTCTACATTATAACTTCTTATAGCTGATCTCTCTACAGAATAACTTATAATGTCTATAATAGAGTAAAGAAATTAGCTGAATGTTCTATTAGGGTGACTGTTCCATTAGAGTATCTCGATCTCGCATTTGCTACACGGAGTTGGCTTTCGAATGATAACTCAGCGGTTTGTAATCCGATTCTTCTGTACTACTGCAAGGACTTTATATGAAGATTATTCCAGCTATACACCGATTACGGTTTGCCTAGTAGGCGTAAAAACTAATACTTTTTATTCATAAAAATCAACCGCATAATTGTGACACAGGTTGGGTTTTTGTGTCATATCTCCATGGTCTTTATCTTGATTCCTTTCAAACCACTATAAGGCACTCCTACGATGGTTACTCCATCTACATAGCAATTTTCAACTCATTCCATGAAGCGGTTTACCCTGTAGGCATGACAACAAATCGATCTTGTTTTACGCGAATAATTGGTCATAACTCCCGTACCATTCATCAGATTTGCACCACAGTTGATGCTATGATTCGCCTTTGGACTCTCTTTCTGTCTGCCAAATTTCAAGGCGATTGGAGTACGCGTTCGTGTTTTATAGCAATTGTTGCAAGTGTGTGAAAACACGAAGAAAAAAATTGAAACTTTGGCAGCTCTTATCTCGGAAATGGCTGGAGTGATTTTCTTCAATGTTGGTATGTAGACTCCCCTGGCTGGCGGGCAGCTCTGTAGCAAATTTGGCTCCAATCAAATAAGGGATCACCGAGATACAAAAGTGTGAAAATGACGCTTTCTTTCTTCCTATCAATATACACATGGTGTGCATGTCGGCTTCTTGGGCCGCACGACACACTATCGTGTATCTTGATCTTTCAAATCCAAGTGGCCATGGTATAAACCACTCAGATATACTCACCTAATAGATAGAAAGACTAACCAGCATTCACCACATTAGTTTTATACAAAGTTATCTAGATATCAATTGTGGGTTTGAATTGTGGGCTGTGGTACCTACAACAAAGAAATGATTGTGGGTTTTGGTAGTTTTAGTGATACCATTTCTACCAAGTAGCCTCAGTAAGGATGCCTATAGTCTAAGGTACTAAATAAATATTGAAAAGTATAGGCTACTGACCTTGAGAATGTCTCAGCCATCCTGTCACATGATTGAAATGTGCTATAAATAAAAGCCAGAAGATTGGTCACGTGCCATCACTGATCTTATGATTTCAAAGAAACATTCACACCTCTTAATAAAGGATGGATTGTATATCCATACCAGAGCGTCCCAGGGCACTTACAAGCCTTCTCAGTACAATGCACTACCTTTTAGCTGCTAAACAAGCCTTAACACCAGAACAATGCTTTGCTGCATAATATCACATCACAGTGTTATGATGCATGACCATGCAACCTCCTCTGTAAAAAACCACCCCCAACGCTGCACAAACAATCATAATGATTACTTATTTTTCCTTGAAAAGAATACTTGGCTAGCTAAGCCAATATATTAGCCTTATGCCAAATGACATCACATGAATTTTCTGTTTTGGGAGACTCTTATATTTTTGAGTATTGTCACCAATTATTGTAATTAGATTTTGAAGATTGATATAGAGGCTAACGAACATGATATTGAGGCAAAACTACCAGGTATGGCTATTACAACAAAGTAACAATATTTTTTCTCAACTTTGAGAACCAGCTGAAAATTCTAACCCGGCATTAGAGAATAGATTTTATACCCTTATAACCATACCTGTTGGTTTTAGGTTGATATCTTCTTCCAGGATTAAATAGTTATTTGAATCTTATTAAGCCCCATTGGAACTTTTACTTGAGTGCCCCAAATAGCCGCAGCCATTATCATTTGGAATAAGGCTTATTACAGTCTATGCTAAACTCAAACCCACATTGCAAAAAGAATCAAAGGAAACTTGTGTTTTGTATTTGACTTAGCAACAAAGGCGTTGTGGTCAAGGCTATATGTGAAATATAACCCTGTGGCTTAATTCCTTTGATCTGAATTGTCAAAGTGATAGGTATATATGAACATATCAACTGCTATAGGATAATTGTATTGAATTTGCACAATCGTAGGAAATTCACAAAAAAAAACTTTTCATGGTTTAAAGCAACCTTTAAAACTGTTGCTTGTATATTAGTTTATATTACACTGTCTGTAGCTCAAAACTAACTGTTTTCTGTTTGTACCCATAGTGAGAAAATGTCCACCACTTACTGCTATTGATCGTGGAAGTATTGATTGTTCACTTGAGAAATGGAGAAATAAAGAAGCTAATCCTGGGGACACTTGTACTTACACATGTGATGATCCTTTTGAACTTGATAGTAGTGCCACTAGGACATGTCAGAATGATGAAACCTGGAGTGGAATGGAGCCTAGGTGTAGACGAAGTATGTTACTTTTTACTATTGTGGGGACACCAGATATTAAATGGTACAGTAGTACCGCTTAAGTAGGGATCCAGGGGAAACTTTTGTATGCTTCCCAAAATTCTACCATCCTGAGGAAATTTTACACCCCAAAAATCACCTTTATGGAATAGTACTAGTCCATATAATACGTAAAACAGCATAAAACACAGATGGGCGGATTTTTTTTTTAATCACCAAAAGTCGAATTTTAGACTCACTGCCTCACTAACTGCCCTACTCATTGACCACAGTTGCAAGGCTAGAGGTCAAACAAAGCAGTGCATGGCCACCATTTTATGCCACAATAACAAACTCACCAGTGGGATAGGAACTTGTTGGAGAGCATACTAGGAGACCCTCATCATTAGGGTTATCTGAGTATTTGTTTGCTGATGATGCGGCCCTGTTCTCTAGGTCAGATATGGATAATTATTGCAGCTAGGGCATTTAAGGAGGTCACTACAGACTTTGACTGTTTGATTTGACTTTTAGCATCCAAAGATCAAGCTACTTGTTGCTGGGGTTAACCTTATGGCTGAGGATGTAGCTCTGTTAGAATTAGGTTGTAGAGGTAGTGAAGAATTTAAGTATTTAGGGTCATTGATAGAGGTTCATGGTGAGATGACAGAGGAAGCTAATTGCCGAATTGCACAGGCTTCTAAAGTTTTTGGTGAGGTTTGCAATTCTGTGTTTCTGGCTTGCGACCTTAGTTTGGAAACTAAACGTTTGGTCTATCAATCCGTAGTGCTTGGTATCCCTTTGCATGGTGGAGAGAAATAGGTTCCCACTCAGATAATTGATCGACTTTTCACTGTTACTGTAGTGGATGCGCAATGGACACTGAAAGGACTGTGCAGAGGCACAGCACATGTGTATTAGTCTGAACGTTTTGGTATGCGAGAGTCTGTTTGCAATTCGTTAAGCTTCAGGTGGATGGGTCATTTTGCATGTATGTCTGATGATTGCATACCAAAAAGGATTTTGTGTGAATAGTTGCCTCAGACGTGACCTGCCTATGGTGTAAAGCTGAGATGATGTAATAAGGTTGCTTGTATGTATCAGCAATAGCAAGGTCTACAGTTGGAGGCACACAGGGATGCTTGGATCTAGAACACAATCCCCTGATACGCATTACTGAAGAGCGCAGCATGGAGAACGCCAAATTACAGTGAAGCTTGCCCATAACCACAGAATATGGGGAATTCCACTTCTCGCTGAGCAATGGGCAAGATGTTTATAATTGATGCATGGTACCTGCCTTTCCCATACCTAGTAATATACTAATCTTTTTCTTACAAAAATAGCTATGTCTACCAGAACAATGTAACTTGTAACTGTTCTATCATACATGACTGTTGTATTAGAGTATATTTCGAGTCAGCCAAGGAGTGTAAGGAGTAAGGTGATCTTGTTTATTGTTAAGTAAATAGCTAGATTGTTAAGAGGTGTGGTTTCCATACTCTTTCGCTATTAGTCCACCTAGATCTTTATTTGGTGGGTGTGGTCACAAACCTATGGAGAACCAGATCACAATCATGAAGTTGCAGATATGTAGTAAGTATACCTGTTATAGCTAGTAGCGCCGGGACTGAAGCGCTTCTGAAATCCAGCTCTGAAATAATTCTGTGGCATCTAAATATGCTGCTGAAAGAAAGCATTGATGTGGAAAATTAATGCCTCGACATGGTTTCGTTGGATGAAGAAGACAAGCAGCCTGATTGAAGATAAAAGAAAAGCCAAGGTGCAGAGGGCCTACACTCGTCGGATTTCTTACTGCATTACAGCGACTTAGCAAACATTGCTTAACAAGTACAAAATAAATGAAGTTGGAGCAACAGTGTAACCGTGACGCAAACTATTCCTCAGGTGGTCATCCCATCATGAAAAGAACGCATCAAATTAACCAAAGAGTCAGGCATGCCATACTTCCACAAAGCATACCAAAGTGCCTGCCTTGTAGGCCTGTGCCAATAATGCCAGCGTAATCTGGGACATAATAGGTAGCCAAAAGCATCAGCATAATGCCAGCATAATAGGCACAATTTTTGTGCATTGGTTATCAGAGAAGCTGAAACTCTGCCTGTTTTGCATGATACAGAATGGGATAGTGTGCAAACATGGTAAAAATCAAATTTACAGCTACGTTGTGAAGAAAAATTAGTTAAAGATTGATATACTCTAATAGAACAGTCACTGCATGTTGACATATTCTAATAGAATGTTCACAGATGCATTAAATACTCTAATAGAGCGGTAAAGACAAAATTTTATTTGAGCATATTTGGAGCATAATGGGACACAATTGGGCGTAATTGGAGCATAATAGGGGAAATGTTGGAGCATTGTGCAAAAGCATAATAGGCAATTTCAAAAGCATAATAGGCTCAGGCCTACTGCCTTGGCACAGAGTCATACACCTTGTGGAGACCAACAAATAGGAGGAAAATCTTGTTACAATGTTCAGTGGTCTTCTCCACTAGTTGACAAACTCAAAAGACCTTATACACAACCCCTACCAGACTGAGAGTCAGTAACAAAGTCTTCTATATACCACAGTTTGGATTTGGTCATTGATTACTCTTGCAAATAGGTTGCCCTTCACATCCAGTATACTGATACCCCTCCAGTTATCACACACAGACAAATCACTCCTTTTGGGAACTGGCACTAGCATTGTATCACACCATTCTACAGGTACCCATTCCGTTTTTCCACATTGTACCAAACAATGACACTATAAAATCCAACCATGGGCCACCACAACACTTTACAATATCAGGTAAGAAGCCGTTACTACTGTACCTAATGCCTTTCCCACTTTGATTCTTGGTAAAGCAGCTACCACTTCATCACCAGTAGGTGGATCACACATCTCTTTCCTCATTGCCATTGGTTGAATACTATCAATGGAGGCCATGTTAAAGGAGCTCTTCACTTTATAAACACCTTCAAAATAACCTCTCCATCAACCAAGTGTCTCTACTGACCCACAACACAAACTGCCATCTTGCTTCCCCACAGTTCTAGGTTGAACTGGCTACTACTTACATATGCATTGGATACAATAGCACTTCCATCATCCGAACACCTGTGTGCCAGTTCAATCATAAAAATGTTCAGATAAGTGAATTTGTTTGGATAAATGAAGCCCATTCATTTATGTACAAAGTTCCATTCAACTACTCTAATAGAACATACACTATTGTAATAAAATGTTCACCTATTGACAAAATACTCTAATAGAACAGTTACTTATGCTGTTCAGATAATTGAGATTTGGATAATTGGCATCCTACTGTTAACATAATTTTAGAGATCACTATTCTTTTACTATTTACATATGAAGTCAGTAGCAATAAGATGTCAATGAATATCATAATCATATTATACACTAGAATTAGAAATACCATTACAATCACGTAGTATGCATTATGAATTGTATATGCTTCTATTTATAGCATGTCTCCCTCTTGTGGCTCCTGATAATGGAAATATTGATTGTTCACTGGACACTCATAATCGACAAGACACTTGTACTTTCACATGCAATGATGGGTTCAGATTGGAAGGCAGTGTTAGGAGGACATGTCAGTTTTCTACTAATAGACGTCGTCGTCCATCATGGAATGGCAATGAAGCCCATTGTGTACCTGGTAAGCACAGAATGTTTGTGTAATATCTGTTATCAGTAGACCAGACACTTAGCCCGCAGTCCATCAGTAGAAATCAAATACGGCAGCAAAGTAATGGCTGTAAAAATGTAAAAAAATTAAAATTTAATGGACACAAAGAACTTAAAACTGTTTGCTCACATGATAATGATCCTCCAATATTATCACAAAATGACACAGTTCTACAGTTTGTTTGGGAGCTAACAGCTGACTAAATGGATTCCTTAAACTGTTTGAGTTGCATCTGTATGTATGTATGTATGTATGTACGTACGTACGTACATATGTACATACATATGCAGGTTTGTATGTATGTGAATCTGTGTAAACCACCACACTGAAAAGCTAATAACCTGGTAGATGTGCCATGTAAACTCAAACTGTTTCCCGTCACACTAATAATCTGAAGTAAGCAATGCTTGGGAATAATTCCATGAGCCTTCAGGTAGGCTGAACAGCGTATGTAATAAATATTGGATGAGTGAATTTTTGAAGTGCCTGACACACATGATCTGTGTAACACATATTCTTTAGCCAGCACTGCATAATATACTACATTTTAGTAGCTGTCATGACCACCATTCAGTTCAAAGTACTGCACTCATTATACTGACTTGTGTACACATTAAGTTTTGCTTATGAGCACACAAAAAAGAGTAAATGATAGTTTGACACATTGCTGGCATAGACACCCCAGGCTAGGCACAATAAAATTACCTAATGACTTCCTGACCATTAAGTAACATCAAGAGTTAATAAAAATGTAGGAAGGCTCCCATAGCATTAACTCTTGGTACTGTACATGCTTTATAAATAACTTCATTGATGAGTACTAGTTTTATTTTGATGTCCAAACTTGAAGACAGGTAAGATAATTCTTTTCTTATTTGATCTTTAACTTGTATGCTTAGTGAAGTGGGTACGTGATTCAGAATTGATCATAAAATCTGCTGTAGCAGGGATCACCCCTGAAGTCAGTAAAGTGATGCACGCTACTCAAATTTCAACCTTTAAAAATTATCCTGGAGACATCTTACATGACAAACAGAATAGCATTAGTCCATCTAACATCAAATACAGCATTAAAAACACTTAGGCAGCCAGATACGTATAGGACTTATTAAAATTGTCAAGACTCTAATTTTCCTCTGCCAGCCAGCCAGCCAGTCTACCTTACCACAGTCGCTAGACTAGAGGCCAAACAAAGCACTGCACGACTGCCATTTTATATTGTAACAATATACAGTACTCACTGGTGGCATGTGCCTTTGGTGTTCAATAAGTGTGTGTTCTTGTCCTTCCTTTTATCTTCAGTCAGGCTGATCATCTTCTTCATGCAGGAATCAATGAAGAATTGGGCTGTTCTGGCCAAAAAATATCACCTCAAAACCAGTCTCACAATGGCATCTAACCAAGCCCAAAAGTGTCTTCAGAGTGACCAAAAATGGTTTTGATAAGTTACAAAGGAATTTTGTAAATTTCAGAATTTCTAGTAACTAACTTCCAGATGCCTTCAAACAAGCATAACTCAATAACCACTAAGGCTGCAGGCTAGATTTTTCACCATCAGACATTGCTTCAACCAGACTGGTGCCTTTTGGCATACTGCAGTACCTAGAGTACACTCATCATGGACGACTTACTTTTGTGTCCCATCACTTTCCACTCTGAGTGCCTCAGTGCCAGGTGTCAATCACAGTACCATGTATAACTTCTTCTCTGCTGACTATCACATTTATTGCAAAAATCATCTGTGTTTTCTGGAGTGACTGGATTGATGTTTCTTGTACTGTTCTTTGTCTGTAAAGCTGTGTAAATGGGCTGAACATGGAAAACAGTGTATCTTTAAGATTCAATATTTCTTTAAGTTAAGGAATTGATGAATTAAGTCACGACCAAAGTAGCAATTAAATCTTCACTAGTATAGCAGTGACGTAGCCAGGAAAAAAATTATCAAGGCAAAGTTTATACATTGACCTATTTTAGAGTGTTCGTTATCTGTATGCTCTGCAGACTACTGATTTGAAGGGTACACAAAAATGGAGAAGTTCTACAGTGTGCTGCACGCTGTCTCCGAAATGCAAAGCATGAGTCATCTAGGGGGATCTGTGGCATACCCCTCCTCCCATAAAAATTTTCCTGAAATTGAATTTGATGTTAAATTTGAAATAAAATTTCAAGTAATCCTCTACCTTATAATCACTTTTTATTTAGTTAAGGTTTGAAATAGATAGCTAGATGTTCAAATTTAAATACAGCAGCTGAATATTTAGATATGTATAGTAGTATAATTATAACCAGATGATGATCATGCAAGCATCAAGGTGCATATGGTATAGCAATATTGTCATTCCCTGCAAAATTTATGATCAAAATATAATTCAAATCAACATTTGCTACTTATTTATAAAAGAAGTACAACTAAAATGTGTCTCTTACAATTTGATTCAAATCTTTTAGAACATTAGCTAACTTTGTCAATGGCTTTGTATTGGTCAATGTACACCAGTGCTAGGCCATTCATCCTCTCTTGTAGACCTACTCCAGTCCTTCAGACATATCATACATGAAAATGAACAGTCACAAGGAACTGAACCCACTGGAAGAGTTACTGCCTATAGCTACTAGTTAGCTACTACTAAAATTAATATTGCTCAGCCGGGACGTGGTCTGCTCCTGACTCAACTGATTCATAAACTCTTTTAAACTTGGGTGGTACAGCATTTGCAGGTTGACTCACTGGTAGGCGTTTCAGAAGACTCTGAGCATTTCTGTACATTTCAAGTAATGCTCCAGCTCTAGCTTGCCTAATGCTACAATATACCATGCTTTAATTATTAGACTAGTTTAATTGTACCCAACACAAAAAGAATCCATAGCTCTAAGATATTTGGAGTGGTCAGGCCATCCATGGACTGCAGTGGAGGTCATCATTGTGCACACTACTTTTTATTGATCTGATGTGATATTTAAGTCAGGGATTACCTCTTTCGTGTGATACTCAACTGCATGTGCTAAGCATGTCAAGCTAGGGGGTCTGGAGGCATGCTCCCTCAAGGGAATATTTGAAAATACATATGCTTTGAAATGGTATGTGGAGGCTATAATTTTTTTGTGCTAATGCATCATATGCATGATCAATTAGCTCAATGCAGATGACTCACTGGAACTTTTGAAAAGTAATTTAAAGACAATTAGCATAGATAGATGTAAAAGACAGTGGTGATAATCTACGTATAATGAATGCTCTATTAGAGTATATTACGAGGACTGCTCTATTAAAGTATCTTGAACTTTTTACAAATTCAAGTAGCTGAAGGTCAGACCATGAGTATTGACTCTGAGACTGTACTACAGCCATAGACTCTATTATGTGTGGTACAGTAATTTTGTCTATAGTAACATTTGAGTAAAAAAAATTGGGGTGCCAAATCTCAGGCCCACTCAGCCTGAATTGTCACAGTTGAGCATTTTTTTACCAAGGAAACTGTCTCAGTTGCCTCAATGGTAGCTGTGCCACTGTATAGCTGCAGGTGTAGATGACCTCCCTTGTTTTGTTGCATTTTAGTTCCATGATCCCAACTCAAATTTTAATTTTTCCTAATACATGTACAGTATATACATGCATGCAGCTACTTTGTGGATTATTTAGAGTTAATAAGATATACACAAGTAAGTGTGCATGTATCTTATTGACATTCCTGAACTAGTATATAATAAGTGTTATATAAGTGGTACAAATTATATTAATGGCATATCCCATAGTGTGTCCACGACTTACTGCTCCTGATAATGGAGATATTGATTGTTTATTTGGAGGAGATAGAGAAGCTAATCCTGGAGACACTTGTACCTTCACATGTGATGATGGCCATACACTAGTAGGTAGTCCCAGTCGAATGTGTCAAGATGATAGAAACTGGAGTGGTACTGACACTACTTGTACAAAAGGTATGTTATTTTGCTATACAATACATTAACTTCTTCAATAATAAATACTTGTATACATTATATAATAATTTTTTGCCTTCTTGTTCAATCCATTTTATGTTCTTAAGAATAGATAACTAACCTCCATGAAAAAATTAAATTCTCCGTGAATAGCAAGTTTATGTTGGGCTGCCTCTGAACACCAGGTGCCCATGTGGTTAATACTTCCCTTTGCTTTATGTTTTGAATTTTAAAGTTTCATTTAGTCCATTTTTAATACATGCAACATCTCATTGTAATTTGTATATTAACTTTTTAATTTGTAAATTCATGAAAGCAAACGCCCTCACATACGTAACTACCACAAACACACAACAAATAAATGGTTGTATTTATCTGCTTTACCAGTTAGCTAGGCACTGGAGGGCGAACAATGGATGCAGAACCTGTACGAGGTGTTTATCACAAGCCAAGGATTTTCTGTTACCAACACTTTGACCATTCAATGTGGCACTTGAACATAGAGGTGCTAAGTCTATTTGGACAATATGTGGATGGTCTGTGGATTAAGTCACCCTGGGGTTGGTTTTCTTTAAAACCTTCTAGATATTTATCCCAATTCGCAGTAATTAAAGATTTTTCTTGGCTCGTGGTAAACACCTCGTACAGGCTCTGCCTCCAGTGTTTGCACTCCAGTTCCTAGCTAACTGGTAAAACAGATACAAACACCCATTTATTTGTTGCATGGTTGTGGTAGAGTTTGTATGGCTGTGGTAGAGTTTGCATGGCTGTGGTAGAGTTTGCATGGCTGTGGTAGAGTTCATGAATTTACGAAAACTATATACAAAGAAGTAATAAATAAATTTAAACTAGAGTGGGACATCATAGTAAAAGTACTGAAATAAGCTGGATTGGTGTAGTAGCACATAATGTCCAAACACTGTATCATACAGTACAATAGTAACTGTATAGTAGGGACCACAAAGGAGTAGGCGTGGTCCACAAAATAATATCACCCAAAAACCAGCCTCAATTTTCCCTTACAACGATGAGGCAGTATTAGTGAGGTAAAACTAAGCCCAAACAAGCTTTCAGATCAACCCGAAATGCTTTCAACAAGTGCTACGGAATTTTAAAAATTTTTTAATCGACAGAATTTTCTACTGACTGACTGACTAAGTAAATAAGTAACTGACTGACTGACTGACTGATGCCTTCAGACAAGCGTAACTCAATAACGGCTAAGGCTATGGGCTTGATTTTTTCACTGTTCGACGTCACTTCGGCCCGACAGGTACCTCTTGGCATACCACAGTATGTACAATGTATTCTTCATGGACTTACCAGTGTCCTCCTTTGTGTCCCATTCATCTTTGCTGACAGGGAAAGGTGTCGATTTGGCGCGAGCACGTGATGGCTTCCCTTCGAAATGGAAATCGTCCGTATTTTGCATAGTGGCTATTTTGGTTGCAGAGGTACTTTTCAAACCGTTCTTGATTCGTATTGCTGTGTGACGGGTTGAACATAACCGACAGCGAAGCGTAATGGATACTTCACTTCTCAGACGATAATTAATAAAATAGGGAGACAGCACCATTTCTTTTGGTATACATAGATTGTAGAGGTGCTTCCGGTAAAGTTCTTGATTCGAAACGCTGTGTAACGGGTTGAACATAGCTGACAACGAAGCATGATGTATACTTCACTTTTCGATGATAATTGATATAGCTGGGGTGTGCGGGCGCGGCCATTTTAGATGCAGTATGCGTGGGTTCACCAGTCATAATAAAATTATTTACAAAAACAGTTAACAAACAAGTACATGAAAAAATTTGGAATTTTCAACTAGAGTGGGGACCATAGCACATCGATAAAAAGTACTGAAACAAGTTGGATTAGTCCATGACAGTAAAACAATAAGAAGTGTTATATCCCTACTGTGCATTTCTGTTATGGTATCTTGAGCACAGTAGGGATACGTATAACACTTCTTATTATTATACTGTCATGCACTACTCCAACTTGTTTCAGTACTTTTTGTCGATGTGCTATGGTCCCTACTCTAGTTGAAACTTTCAATTTTTTTCATGTACTAATAAGAAGTGAATAGTGAATATATATCCCTACTGTGATGTGGTAGGAATATTCACTTCTTATTGTTTTACAGTAGTTGGACATTATGTACTACTCTGATCCAGGTTGTTTTGGTACTTTTATTGCAGTATTACGTTTTCCCTAAATTTTTCTTATCATTGTCTCCATGGTTATACACTGACATGTACTTTTTTATCATTAATCCAACTTTAAAACTCCTAATTTTATACTTGTAAAAATATTATGGACCAAAATGCCATAATATGATTTTATTTCTTTACTAGCTACAGTATTAAAATTTCAGAAGAAAGTAGACATTGGCATACACAAAGAAAGGAAACAAGAAAAGTAAAGAAGCAAGTTCAAAAATGTTACAACTGAAATGAGAATGATTCATGCAACAAAAAGTAAGGAAACAAGTCGAATAAGATTAGATAGCTACTTGCTAAAATGACACACATTATAATACCTAATATCTTACTTTGTATAGCCGAAAGTAGGGATTATAATGTGTGTCATTTTAGCAAGTATATAGCAATCTGATCTTGTTCGACTTGTTTCCTTACTTTCTGTTGCATGGATCATTCTCATTTCAGCTATAACATTTTTGAGCTTGTTTCCTTACTCTGTGTATACCAATCCCTACTTCCTTTTAAAAATTTTAATTTTTAATAGCTAGTTTGTTTACTTTTTATGTCTAGCTAGCTATACTACTCTTAGTTTTCCACATAGTAAAAATATCACTTGAAGCTGCTATCCTTTACCATTGTATGCAATAAGCATTTCTACAAATAATGACCGTATTGTCTTTTCAAACTATTACAGCAACTGATAAAGGCTTCAGCTGCATTTCTGAAAGCCTACGTAAATGATTTAATAGTAAAGCGTTGCTGGAGAGTCGACCATTAAGAATGGAACCCCTCTTTTAGAATACTGGATCCACCCCTCAAAGGCATGCACATTATTAGCTACCTCGCAAAAAAAACTAAACTGGTAGCCTAAGACTATGAAACGACTACCCAGCATTAATATATGTTATAGAGGACTCCTTGGCTACTAGCACCCATTTACCCTTGTCTTACACACAAATATTAAGCGCCAGGTCTTACAGCAGGCAGGCAGACGAAATTCAGGTAAATTCCAAAATTTTTAAAACACTGTACATAAAAACATTCGACTTTTCGCTTCGTTTAATCAAGGTACAGCATCATTACAGCAGTACTAATGTATTCCAGATGGTTATTGGGGCAAAACTTATTGCAAGGGTGTTTTTTAAAGTGTAAAAAGTCACGAAGTCATATGATTCCTTACCAATCCCTACTATACAGTACTATCATACTGTATGATAGTGCATTTGACTTCTATTAATTAATGGACTAATAATGACTCCTAACAAATTACTTGCTAAGGCTTCTTTTGTGGTTGGGGTGTGTCCTAATGTGGTATTTTGGTGAGTCTTCTATTAAAAGTTTTTGCAAAAAAAAGCATATAATGTATCATACAGTACTGTATAGTAGGGACCACAAAGGAGTAGGCGTGGCCCATGACATAACATCACCCAAAATCCAGCCTCAATTTTTCCTGATGACGATAAGGCAGGATTGGTTAAGTAAAACTAAGCACAAACAAACGTCAGATTGACCCGAAACACTTTCAACAAGTTGCTACGGAATTTTAAAAATGATTTATTTAATGGAATTTTCTAGTGACTGACTGACTGACTGCCTGATGCCTTCAGACAAGCGTAACTCGATAACGGCTAAGGCTACAGGCTTGATTTTTTCACTGTTTGATGTCGCTTTGGCCCGAGAGGTGCCTTTTGGCATACCGCAGTACGTAAAATACATTTTTCATGGACTTACCAGTGTCCTCCTTTGTGTCCCATTCATCTTGCTGACAGCGAAAAGTATCGATTTGGCGATCGCATGTGATGGCTTCCCTTCATAACAGAAATCGTCTGTATTTTTAATAGTGGCTGTTTTGATTGCAGAGGTGCTTTTCAAACAGTTCTTGATTTGTACTGCTGTGTAACGGGTTGAACAGAAGCATAATGGATGCTTCACTTTTCAGACGATAATTGATATAGCTGGGGAGCGCGACGCAATTTCAGATGCGGTGTGCATGGATTCACCAGTCATAATAATAATATTTTCAAAAAAAAGTTAACGAACAAAAACAAATTTGGAATTTTCAACTAGAGTAGGGACCATTGCACATCAATAAAAAGTTCTGAAACAAGCTGGAGTAGTGCACGATATTAAATCGCAGTAAAACAATAAGAAGTGTTATATCCCTACTGTGCTCAAGATGCCATGATGGAATGCACAGTAGAGATATAACACTTCTTATTGCTTTACTGTGATTTAATATTGAACACTTCTTATTGTTTTACTGTGATTTAATATTGTGCACTACTCCAGCTTGTTTCAGTACTTTTTATCAATGTGCTATGGTCCCTACTCTAGTTGAAAATTCCAAATTTTTCTGCATACTTGTATATATATATTTAGACTACAACAAGTTTGATACTGAAATTTGATTGGCTGAAAATGTGGTCTCTAAATCTCGTAGAGCCATGCTCATGTCCAATAGAGACCACGCTCTGAGGTGATACGAAACACGATAACTACGTGCCTATAACATTGGCAACACACAGGCATTTAAATGGCTATTAAAAGCCATACTGAATTAAAGGGAGATGTAATGGGCTTGTTTGTACTAATCAACACTACATTACTTGTTTATAAGCAGCTGTCGAGGCACAACAACAGCAGCAATGAGTTGCAGTCCAGTCGCTCTAGTCCAGTACTTCGAAACATAGAACGCACCTGTAACATTGGCAAAGCATGGGCGTTTAAACGGGTAGCAACAGCCACGCTGAGGCCCCGCCGTGTAGAGAGCTTGTTTCCAGTAATTAGCCATGCATTTCTCATTTTCAAGCAGCTGTCAACTCAAGGTACAATAACGAATTGTAGTCTAAATAAGTTAGACATCAAGAACCACTGGGTTCTCGGGATTTAGAAACCCTCAGGCCCTTAGTAGCCCCCTCGCTGCGCTCAGGCGCTACATCCCAGGGCCTTCAAGTTTTCTAAATCTTGTAGAACCCCGGTTCTTGATGTCTAACTATTATATAGGTGATCTATATCCAGGCTGTATGACTTCTTAGGCACTTGCCTAGACTGCAAACTGTCTGTGGATCAAGTCACCACCTGGTGTGGGATGCATTCGGCATAGTTTTCAGACTCAAGTTTTTGACTTTCTGCTTCACAGGTTTACTGTAGCCTTCTTGCAGATCCCTAAAGGGGTAGAAATAAATCTTTACGAATCACTATCATGGCTGAACAATATGGCAAATTTCAGTTTGCCTGAAATACACTTACTATTTCTTTTCACTTGATACTCACTAATTGTCCTATACTCCTGGCAAAGAACCACCGCGGAGGGTTGTTGGATGCTTTCCAAGGTGGTTTTTTGATGTGTGTTCTATTAGAATTTTCCAAAAAGATGGGGTACTTCTAGCTATTATGAACCCACTATCGTGGTTGGTAATAGTGATCATTATTTTCATATACATTCATTATTATCAATTTTCATTTTTTTTTTTTGTTATTTTTCCACAGTCACCATAGTCAGTACTCCAACTGGTACACCAGTTAGTGGATCTACTAACACGTTTGACTATCCCATATTAAGTAGTGTTATGCTGACATGTATGGTGGACCCTCCACCATCAGGCACCGTCACCTATTCATGGAACACTACGGGATGTTATAGTAGGAATAGTGGTAAAAAGATGTGCTTTCCTAATGGTCAAACAACACACACTGTAAGTAGAGATGATGTGCTTGCAAGGGATGCTGGAACAGTCATGTGTACTGCAACTACTGATAGTGGTTCATTCAATAGTGAGCCTTTTACACTCCGTATTTCAGGTATGTGTGGTACATATAAAGTCTATTCACATATTTCTTCAACATCTGCATTTACAATTATGTTTATTTATGGTAACTCTTATTAGGTGTATCAGTGACTACTTCTGGACAAGCTCATCGATCTCCAGAGACTGATGCAGTTAGTGCTAACCAACTTGGTGACTACTCATATATTACTGCACCTTTGAAAAATCAAACTGATAAAAATGGTGTAGTGTTACGTTGTGCCACTGGACTGGGACCTGCTAGTGGTGAAAAAAGTACTGACCTGGGTGATTGGTACTTTGGTGGAGCTATGGTACCAGTAACCCAAATATGTGTTTCAGAATCTAAGTTTGAAGTACGCCAAGCACATCTTATGAATTTTCCTGGAATACTCAACTTATATCCGTGTGGAAATTTAACACATGATGAAGAAGGTATTTACTCATGTAAAATTAAGAACAGTTCAATGATGAACCAGACCACAAGGGTGGGTTTGTACCTTAGCGGAAGAAGTGAGTCACTTGATATATACCCCATCATTTTATTATTAATCATCTTTTGTTTCTATGTACACAGCTCCTCCAACGATAGACCCTCCATCTTCATCTTCTGTAAGAGCTGATGTTGGTGATTCCTTCCCATTGTCTTGCACTTCACGAGGTTCTCCCCCAGACACATTCACCTGGATGAAGGATGGTAATCCAGCACCACTGACCTCTACTTCGACTCCTGTTATGCATGACGAAACTACTGCAGTATTCCGTAGTGATTATCTAATTAATAGCGCTACTACTAATGATAGTGGCACATACACATGTACTGTGACTAATCCTATTGGAAGTGACAGTGAGACCATCACTGTTACAGTAGCTACTGGTGAGTTGATGCTGAACATATTTACCTCTTATACTGATTCACCTTAGATATGTTTAACACCTACTTGAGTGGCCACTATAATGAGGTGGTCTTATTAGAGAGCTGGCCACTAAGTAATTAATGTTTCACTGTATTTGGTGCAATGGAAATTGTAAGAATTCATAGGGTTACAAGGCATAACCAAAGCGCACTTGATTGCTAGAATCTTTGGCTGCTCTATTTAGTGTTGTACCGATTCCCACTTTTTAGGCTAAACCAATACCTGATATTTTTTTGCCCTATTTTACCGATAGTTAATCGATAGCCGATTGTTGTCTCTACAAGTTACACTGGTGCATAATGCACTAAAAATGCTGCTTGTAAAACTAATGCTACGAAGTTGTACACGTAACACAAGTCAAAGCTGCTAATCAGACAAGTGGGCTAGGGCTCCAACAGTCACTGTTTATATTTGTGGTTACCACAAAACATAAACAACAACTTAGTACATGTCAGAGCCTTTGACACGATTACAACTGATTTCCAATTATGGTAAAACAGCTAATTATCAGCTTCTACAGATTACCGATCCGATTATCAGTACAACTCTAGTTCTATTAGAGTTCCATGCATGAAAAATTGTGATAGCACAAAAGGTGCCAGCTGTGTTCGATGTTACACAGTACTAGGCAAGTTGCATGTAGCTATTCACTATATCAGGGGCGTATGCAGGAATTTTGAAAAGGGGTTTCCACTACAGCTAAGTGACTGTTATATTAGAGTAGTTTATATTTCCCAACTACTTTATTAGAGTATCTCGATCTTTTCACCAAAATCATAATTCAGAACAATGCTACAAGTGTTGCTATCATGTGAGAAACTATTATTTAAAATTTGCCCTGTTCCATGATAGATTCCAGATTCAGGAAACCTAAAGTTTCAATTTCTTAATGTTTCAAGTAGTGTGTAAAATCCAAAGGCATTTCCTGAAACCCCTGGAAACCCCCCTTGGTACACCCCTGCATATCAGTAGCATTATTTAATCAAGCATAAGTTACCAAACACTAGTGCACTCTCCTTTGCAATTGAACTACTTTGTATATTGAGCTTTAATACATATATGTAGGCAATATATAGTGTGTCCTACCTGTGTAACTGACTATATTAATTTGTGAGACTCCATTTCAATATGTCACTTAGTATGCTAACGTATTCACATGTTTTTCTATGACTATTATAGGTAGTGTGAAGAAATGAGGTGTTCTTGGATTAACATCTTCATGCAACTTTTGTGACTCATGTAGATATAGGCATTTTTGATCAAACATATAGGACTAGAGTGTGACACTGTTATAAAACAGTATGTTTTATAATATTAAGTATTTTCATTGTAACAGAAATACTATTAATTTGCAGTTTTACCCTATAACAATCAAAATGCATGTATACAAGCTGCCATATACATCAAAGTACCCAAGCCAGTTATATCACAGCATGTGTAGAACATAATATAGTTATTGATACTTGTTTTCATGTCAATACTATAACTTATTGTAACACATAGTATGCTAATATGCTGGCATGCAAATTATACATATACTATATAATCCACTTAACAAATTTGATAATGATACCCTGATAGAGCAATCACTTTCTGCAGTCACAAACACAATATACATAGAGCAGCCAGGTCTTAAGCAAAATTTTGAACACATTAGACTTGATTTTGAAAGAATAATAGGCCATTTTCAAAGCACAATTGTCTCAACAAATTATGTGATCAGATCTAAGAAAATTTGTCCTGTAGATATAGGTTTTCAAATTACCAGTTTAATAATTAAATTATCAGCCAAGAAACAGCAAAAATATAATAGTACTGTATGTTATTGTTTTATATTAAATGTAGTAAGTGTACCATGCTCACTGTTTTGGGTTCCATTTGCATCCTATTTTCATCTAGAGATTTGTCTTATAATACTGTCTTGATGCTTTTGCTAGCCTACGATGCTTGAAATTATACAACTACTGTACAAGCCTATATTGATTGCACATTTGATGTTAAAGTGATTTAATTTGCTGCTTACAATAAATAGTTTTTGTCAACAGTAATAAGCTTAACACCTAATGAACTGGATTGTATGATAGCTATTGCCAGGGCAACTACCATGCACTTCCAGTAAACAGTTTGAAGTATGGCTTCACTGGGATGTAATATATACAGCCATTTTTCTCCTGAAAATCATAACTGATGCTTTTAGTTACATAAACTGGAATGGTGAAGACAGCTGCTGTCTCTGCCATGCAGGGATAGGGACCAGCCTATTGTACTAGCATAATTATTTTGAGGTAAAACATGAAGCATAATATTAATGCAGGCAAAATAATCTCAGGACACTTAGTCTGTGTACATGCATGTGATCAATAAATTTCCCAATGTACTTTAGTAGGATTTATAATCCATCATTCTAATAAAGTAATCAGGCACCTTGTGCAGAATTAGCTATTTAGTTTCAAGATAGTAGCAACTTTAACTGACATCTCTGCCCTTTAAGCATGTTAAGCATTAAGTGATATGTATTCAGCATATAAGTATATATAACAAAAGTAAAATTTATGAGCAGTGTAGCATAGCATAGTAGGTATAAAAATAAGCTGGTCCCTAGGATCCTAGCCATGCAGGGAGGTGTAGGGTGAAGATTAAATCAACAATCAATCAATCTCATCATGGACCCATGGTTCATAGTCAGCTGCAGATTGCACTCACCACCAGCGGCGGAGCAAGTAGTTGATATGAGGGGCTGACCCAGACTTATTTCTATAGTTTGGTAAGGTGAGACCAAAAAAAAAAAAAAAAAGGTCACAACCAACTGACAAGAGCTTTCTACCTCACCAGCTACCATTTCTAGCTGATCAACTACATAAAAATCCTTACATAGCTCGCCACACACTGAATACTTTATTAGAGTGACTGCTCTATTAGAGTATCTCGATCTTTATCACGGTTTTCAGCCCCACTCCAAGAAAGATAATTTCGGTGTGATATCATTCTGAGGGGGGGCTTCAGCCCCCTAGCCCCCCCCCCCTCCTTTCCGCCGCCTATGCTCACCACCAACAAGTAAACATGTTTACTTCCCTGATGGTTTTGTGCTACAACAAGCATGTTTTCATGTTGTAAACATGTTTGCATGTTTGTAAGCTTAATTTTTAAAGCCCCATAACTCAATAATTATTGTTCTCAGCCATATCAAAACAGTTTTTTCTAAACATTCAAGGGTGGTGCCACCAGTCCAATTGATCAGGTCTCAACCTGACCACTGTGAAAATCACGATACTCTAGAACAGTCAGATATTCTAATAGAGCAGTTGGTTATATTCTTCTTTGGATGCTACTGCTGTTGTGATTATTGGCTAAATTTACCTCCAGATGCATTTGTAAACTTACTGCAATTAAATTTGTCCTGGGGAAGCATGCCCCCAGACCCTCCTAGGTGTAGCATTCTACACATGTTGTGTGCACTTTACATTGCACCCACTGTACAATGATTACCTGATCACTTCAAAATTCATTGCTCTGCAGCTGGCCATGTAAACAGTTCTGGCAACCATTATGAACTATATATAAACAGCATGTTGGGTCTGTGGGGTGTACCCCCCAGGAAATTTTTGAAACATAGATGCTAAAATACTGCAATTTGGAGACATTTCCACATAACATGCATATATCTGCCTGTAGATATTTTATATACTGCCTTTTGATTATAGATATTCCCTCTGCAGTATTTGTTAATGGAAAGGTTTGGGTAGCTAGGTTCAGACAACCAAGCACATGATGCACCCTCTTACAATTGCACAACAATAGGTGCATGTTAGAATAATAATGTTGAAACTAGAAAATTTTGAAATTTGAATGATATGAGATTGATCATGAATCTGAGAGCGTTTTCAATGGAAATTGTGTACCTGAATTAAGTATTGCCATACATAATAGCTACACAAGTAGATGAATCAAGCATTTTAAACAGACCAATGCACTTTATTGAATATATAGGTGCAGGCAGATTTGGAAAAATTCCATAACAGAACCAACTTTTATGTTTCCACTAAATGTTGTTAGAGTATTTAGGTGACTGCTCTATTAGAATATCTTGATGTACACCTCAGGTCCTCGTTGCAAACTTTTAGCATAAATCCACTGATAATGCCTTGGAAAGATGTTTATAAGGTGAGTTTCTGAGTATTTGTATTATAAATAATATTAATGATCATATAATTATTTTAAGAAAAAATTTCATTATAATCCTCAGCATATTGATCAAGTAAAGCCAAAAATGAATTCAGCCCCCAAAGCCCCCCCCCCCCCCCCCCCTCCCCTGGATCCAACCCTGCTATGGCAAAATTTCGGTGGCATGCAACATTAAACACCCTTACTGCCTGACAGACTGCTGTAAGCATTTGAGCATGAATCAGATGGCTGCATGCAGGTTTGAGGTTGCTCAGGTCTGATCCAGTTGCAGATTTTTGTCTCCTCTCTCCAACTTTTCAAACATACATTTACTTATTATAACATCTTCAAACAGGCCAGGTGTCTTACAGACCTTCAGCATTCTTGTGCTGTAATGTGTAAATGAAAATAATGTCCATTTGGTTTAACAAGGGGTACTTTGGGATGATAAAACACTCTTTAGGGTTTCTATGGATACAAATACGTGAAATAAATGAGGAGAAAACATCCTGATCACCTGGCACACTGCTGTAAGCAATAGAGTGTAAATCGGATAGCTGCAGGTTCAAGCTAGGCTGTCTAGGTCTATATATTTTCCAACTTACTTATTATAATTGTCATCTTTAAATAGGCTGTAGGACTACATCAAGAAGTTCTTTGTTATACTGACATAACAAACATTAAACCCTTTGTGAATTTAAATATGACACAAATTTTGAATTAAAGAAAAAAGAAGACTCATGATCATAGCACACATGGTGCCATAGTTGTGAAACTACTGAGTGCTCCCAACACAGTACAATGAAGCGATGAGCACATCTTGCCTCAGTTAACATATAACAAAATCAGTTCTCATGATCAGTGATGACGATTTTGTGTTGCAGATGCAATGCTGATGTCCAGTCGATATAGTCAGTTTTGGTATATTGTATAAATGTCATGTTTTAAGTACTGATTCTGATTTTTATGTGTTCCCCCTAACACATGATTACTGTATAATTATTATATATGTATCTATACATGCCCAAAATTTATTGACACGAAACAGTTCAATATCTGTGGAGTATCTTAATGCTGCATGTAATTTGGTAAATAGGGTGTGTGCATGTGGGGGGAAACACCTTTTTGTTAATCCAGTTACATTTTCAAGTAAATTACAGTGGCTTACAAACAGTACATAAACACAAGAATGGCTCTTTTGTCAGAATTTGTGTTACAGATAGAATTATTTCTAATGCAAGGTGTGGATCTCATGCAAAGTTGCACTTTGAAGGTATGTTATCACACATTGGTAGGCTTGCCTATCAGAAGAGTTAATATGGAATTCTCTGTGGTCACAGTGCTACCATTCAAGAACTCCTATATATGACACAACAAAAATTCAACAGAGTTCTCAAATATAGTTCTGTACATACCATAACATATCATGAAATCAAATTCCATTACATTCACTGGATTCTTTAAGTTCCAATCATGTGACAGACTCTGCAAAGAAAATCATGTTTTGGAGTGTAGATAGAAAGATTTTAAAAAGCTTTCTAAAGACTACTGACTTCTCTTGGAAATGATTCGATATTTGTATACCCACTGTACAGTTAGGGAGAGTACTATGTTTCTCCAATCCCTTTTCTAAAACTCTAGCCATGCATGGAGAACAAATCCCATTGTCCACTCTGGATTCAAAACTTTGCAAAGAAAATCTTGCATATGCAGTTTTGGGGTGTGTAGATAGAACAATTTTAAAAGCTTTCTAAAAACTATACAAACTCTTGTTTGGTGTTACCACCCTGAGAAATTATACCTCTAAAATCTTTTCTTCTGTTTCTGCAAGAGCTGGCTATTATAGAGTGCAAGATGGTACTGCCAGATGCCAAAGCTACTATTTCCTTCTATTAACAGTTATTTGTGAAGTACACCAGCTGGTGTCTTGAATTACATCACATTAAGCAACAAATGCATGTGATCTTCATTTTCCATATAAAAATGTGACCAGGCCTGCAAAAATAGGACATGTGGGCACATAAAAATTGCCTACTTTTTCAAACTTTGATGTATCATAACTTTGTATTCTATGACTCTGTAGCCCTGAAAGTTTCAGCAATTATTAAACATTTAGTTGGCTTTTCAATAAAACTTGGAAATATTCTATTCCATGCAGTCCTGAGATGTGACATGTTTCATGAAAGAGTGTAGTATGTGCCCACATGCCCTATTTTTGCAGGCCTGATCACAAATTGCAATGAACAGTTTGTTGCTCAAGATAAATCTGTGGAAAACAATTTCTGCAGCTTTTACTTGTAGCTGATGTATTGTTAGGTGTTAGTTGTTGTTGGCATTGCCGTTGGCTCTTCTTTGATAGTATGAGTTATACTAAAGAAAGTAGAATAGGCACTTGCTTCATCTAAACAGGGGCGGATCCAGAGTTTGGAAAGTGGGGATGCACTTTGCTGAAAAGTTGAAGACCAAAAAAAAGGTCACAGCAAAAATGGCTGCCCTTTACCAGATCCTTATTCATTGTTAAGTTACACTGCCTCATGAACACTGTGACTGCTTTATTAGAGTGACTGCTCTATTAGAGTATCTCGATCTTGCATGCAATTTTTATTGAAAGGGATGGAGGGGGGGGGGGGGGGGGGGGGGGGAGCACGTGCCCCCTGTAATCAACCCCCCCCCGATCCGCCACTGCTAAATGATGATGCTGAAGTACTTGTGGAACTCCTACTTGTGTGACAGTGCTAGCAATTGTGGTACTGTACAAGTTGGAGCATGTAAGAAAGTCAGAGGGCTCTGGTAATGGTAGAGGCTTATGGAGTAACTGGTTAAAACAGTGTACATTGTTATAAAGATATTGCCATGCATTGTGAAACAGCATGTGCACTACAACCTTGTCATCCCTATTGCAATACCAATTACCATTCCATCATATCATTGACTAGACACTAACATAAATAATCATTAATCTTATTTCTCCAAGCACATGATCATGTAAAATCAACTGTACATACTGTGTACATGATTGTAATTGTTTTGGAGATGATCACCTTGAGCCTGGTATGTGAAGCTGGTATAGGTGTTACTAGACAGTTCATATAAGGTGTACATTAAGGGATATTCATGTACATGACAATGTATCATCCTCCTCTTATGTAATGAGGTGTAAAAGTGTCATACATAAGCTTAAGCCAATAAAGGATACACCACAATAATGTGACAATGAGATGGAGAATTTTAATAGCTACTCACTGGTAGAATTTTAGTAAATTCACAGTAGGTTATAGCAAGTGTACAAATGCCTTTTGAGATTATTTGTGATAATCTGTTATATTAATACCAATACGAGGTGTAACACTAACATGTTACACTACACTGTACCTACCTCTGTAACAGGTTCAGGAGACCTATATACTACATGAATATATGGTATGCATGTTTAGCAAAGTAAACTACCTGATATATGCTTTTGCAATGTGCTTGTCTTGCTAATTCCATTAGTTTCATGTTTCTTGTAGACTTGTAAGATTGACTGTTTGCCATACATACATACAAGCCTGGTTGCTATGCTCACCATAAACTTGCCTTTTTACTAAATAACACCAAGAATTACAGCATATTTGTGATTGATGTTATCTATAAGAATTAGTACAATTTATTATTATAGTACTTGGTTGTATAATTACCAGGACCTGGTCACACACAACCAAGTATACATAAACCCAAACAATAGGGCATGTACAAATATGCAGTGCTATCTGTGTATGTGTTGGTGGAAAAGATACACGTACATAGGCAAGGTTATCTGAAAATCGCAACACTAAAATAACTTTGAATTAAAATTTGACACACAATTTAAAAACAGGTGAGCCAATGGTATTAAGTAGATTTGTCCACATCAGGGTGTGAGAAGTCTCTGAAGATAACTCAGTCAAGAAGTGAGGTCATGTACGACAAGGTGGTGAAGGCACAATCAACGCATGGTCCCAGATCAAGCCAATATGACACAATAGTGCCATTGTAACTAGAGACTGCCAGTACATCAGTGCTGCAGCAATGGCCCAGTGATGTGTACAGACTACATATACATGCATGTACAACATACACATTATTGTATATAGTATCTACTGTGAATCTACTTGATGTGTGTAGTATAATGTATATTATACGCTGTTCACGGTAACAATTCTACACAGATTTTATAGCGTACATGTACACTCTAGAATATAGCTATATAGATATGCATTATTATTTTGCATACACCTTATCTGAGTATTGTCGAATGGTTAATTCTTCCATGCCTGGTTGAAGCATTTATTTGCCAGGATTTTATGTATTGTTACTAATGACACAGTTGTTTTCAACATTGCTTGTAGCTTGATGAGTAGTTTCTGTCTTTACTCTTGATATGATGATTAGAATACATATTCGTTCACAAAATATCATTGCAAGAGCAAACAAACTGTTATAGTCTGAATTAGTGCTAAACGCAATTGTATATAACACTATTATGTTAATTCCTATTGAGCCAATTAAGATCACAGCTATTTTTAGTAATTTCCTGTTAATGTCACTGACTGTTACTGAATTGTGTTTAGATAAAACACAGAACAAGACCACAATCAAGACAAATACTGATGCTAGCGCTGTTGCAAGTACAATGGCAAGAACTGTAGCTGTATTAATGTACATTGCAGCTGGGTCTTCTTTACTGTCAGACAATGGGATACAGTAACCATCATCAGTAATAAGGATGTCATCATTTAAAAAGAATAACAAACTTCTAATAATGTTAATAAGTAAACTGATTGAGATTGCCATTGTCAAAAATATCAAAAACATTCTGAATTTTTCTTTAAATGGCTTTTGTTTTGGTGGTATGTTTTTAAAACTCTTGTAAAATGTTGCTGCAATCACCACAAACATTTCTAGCACTAACAGTACACTACAATGAAATGCAGTGATAATGAATAGTAGGAAAATAATGCACATTGTGTTAGATGTAGGCCAAACAAATTCCATTAATTCATAAATAAGACTGACTATGTAGGCTATTGATGAAAATATGGCTGCTGCTAGGAGGAGAAATAGAGCCATCGTGGTGTAAATCCTTTGCTGGATTATGAGAATAATTAACAAAGTATTCACTAGTGATACCAACACTACAACTGTAATATGCAGTACTTGTTCAGTAAGATTAACAGTGGCTGTATCTACTTGAGTGCAGGACCCCATATGTGACTGGGCCTGCGAAAATAGGGCATGTGGGCACATGATTTTTGCTTACTTTTTCAAATTTTCATCACTCATAACTTTTTGTACCATTACGCTATTACAGTACAATTTTTAGCTCTTGGTAAACATTTAATTGGCTTTATGATACAAGTTACAGAATGCAAATATTCTGTTCCAGTACTGAGATATGACCTGTAAAGTGACAGGGTGTAGTTTGTGCCCACGTGCCCTGTTTTCGCAGGCCCGGTCACATATTATTTTTGGTTGTCTTTGAAAGAATTATACTATCTGTCTTACTACACCCAATAATAAATTGATCATCAAGGTAAACAATATACAGTACATCTCCAGTCTTGATAATCTTTACAGTACAGTTATCAACATGACAATATTGTGTAGTATTCACTGTACCAGTGACATCATCATCACACTGGACTGTACAATTGATAGTAGTTAGAGGACAACTAGTCACTATAATGATACTCTGAGAGAACAAGACTACAACTACTGCTAGCAACATACTGAAAAATGTGTACAAAATCTACTAGTCAGCATGATACAGTGTTAGGTATGTGTGGTATGGATGGCACTGACTGGATAGCACAGTAACCATATTATGCATTATGTACAATTCTACACAAGTTTTATAGCATACATGTACACTCCTCAATATATAGGCTAGCTATGCATCGTTACTGACACAGCTGTTTTCAACATTGCTTGTAGCTTGATGAGTAGTTTCTGTCTTTACTCTTAACAAGATGATTAGAATACATATTCGTTCACAAAATATCAATGCAAGAGCAGCCACATTTGCATACCCTGTATCGGTGCTATGCGCAACTATATAGAATACTATTATGCTAATTCCTATTGAGCCAAATAAGATCACAGCTATTTTTAGTAATTTCCTGTTAATGTCAGTGACTGTTACTGAATTGCGTTTAGATAGAACACAGAACAAGACCATAATTAAGACAAATACTGATGCTGTTGCAAGTACAATAGCAAGAATTGTAGCTGTATTAATGTACATTGCAACTGGGTCTTCTTCACCGTCAGACAATGGGATACAGTAACCATCATCAGTAATAAGGATGTCATCATTTAAAAAGAACAATAAACTTCTAGCAATATTAATAAGTAAACTGATTGAGATTGCCACACTTAAAAATATCCAAAACATTCTGAATTTTTCTTTAAATGTCTTTTCTTTTGGTGGTATGGTTTTAAAACTCTTATAAAAGGTTACTGCAATTACCACAAACATTTCCAGTACTAACAATGCACTACAATGTAATGCAGTGGTAATGATTATAAGGAAAATAATGCACACTGTGTTGGATGTAGGCCAAACAAATTCCATTAATTCATAAATAAGACTGACTATGTAGACTATTGATGAAAATATGGCTGCTGCTAGTAGGAGGAATAGAGCCATAGTGGTGTAAATCCTTCGCTTAATTATGAGAATAATTAGCAAAGTATTCACTAGTAATACTAACACTTCAACTGTAATATGCAGTACTTGTTCAGTAAGAGTAATGGTGGCTGTGTCTGCTTGAGTGCAGGACACCATATTGCTGTTGGTTGCCTTTAATAGAATTATACTATCTGTCTTACTACACCCAATAATAAACTGATCATCAAGGTAAACAATATCCAGTATATCTCCAGTCTTGATAATCTTTACAGTACAGTTATCAACATGACAATATTGTGTAGTATTCGCTGTACCCTTGACATGATCATCATCATAGTGAACTGTACAATTGATAGTAGCTGGAGGACAACTAATCACTGTAATGATACTCTGAGAGAACAAGACTACTACTGCTAGCAACATACTGAAAATGTGTACAAAATCTACTAGTCAGCATGTTAGGTATGTGTGGTATGGATGGCACTGACTGGTATGAACTTATATGGAATCAAACAGAAACTGGATCTGGGAAAACGTGACAGTCATGCATTTTTCAAATTCTTGTTTATATTAGCATTGGTACCTGTAGGACTGTCTCTCACATTTAGTTTAATGCCACAAAAACAGAGGCCATGCAAGCATTAAACACCACTAGCTATGTACTCTGTAGAAGGTGATGTTACTTAAGAAGCATGAGGTTTTCTTATGCCATCCTGCAAGTATACTGGATTGGCCTACCAATGGATAATTCAGCAGACAATATCCTTGTCCCAACCATGTGGAGTGAAATGTGGGTTCCCTTATCATATGCAACACAAATAACCAATGCATTGAGTAAATATTTCCAGGCTTGGGTGCTTATGTACAGGAAATATTGCTTGGGAGCTGTATCCTACAAAGGCATCTGAGGCATGGATGAGCATGTCATATTCTGATGGCACTGATGAGTGGAAAGATAGCACTTTTTGTATTGATCCATACTGGTTTATACACAATAACACTGATGCTTGCACTCTTTTCTGTCCAATATGGTGCTTCTACACAACAAAAATATCCCGGTTCTACTTCACTGGGGTAAAACTGTTTCCCAGTATGGACGATACAGATCATGATTGGAGAAACATAATGGTCCAGTCTCAGTATCCTCGCCTTCGCAGTTTCCTTGCTCTTCGCAGAGCTAAAGATTCAAAGCGAATCAGCTACTGGCATTAGTGACTTGGAGTAGATTTGTACAAAGACTAACTTGAAAGAACTGTAGCTGATCGATTTATAAATTAGCAACGCAATTCTAAAACACTATTATTGTAGGTTTAGAAACACTCCCATTTAATATTGAGATTATAGGCTAATGATATGCATAATGGTCATGACTATGTAAAAGCTTAAAACTAATAATAACATGCATGTACACAATTCTATAGTGGCTAAAATTGTGACAAGGTTAGAGTATCTGTATAGAGTTGTGCATCATTCACTGGCAGTGAAACATTACAAGCTGTGAATCTTCCAGATATTGAATTTCATTCAAAACACAAAGTATGCTGCTGAATTACTTCATCTTCAAGTTGCATATCTACCATTCAGCAAAGTGTGGGTGTGACATTCCATGCATGAAAGTACAACAGCTGTAGGTTCCAAAAGACTCTACAAACTTGTATGTAATACAGCAATTCTGTAAAATATAGCTAACCATAGATCAATTGCCCTGCAAAAATTACTGCATGGTACTATGATAAAGTTGGATGTCACCTTTAAACAATATAGATAAAGCATGCATGTATCTCTGAATTTGAAGAGTTTTCTATGGAATTTTAAGGTGTGAAGAGAGCTTTATAAAATGAGTAATGGTACGGCCTTCAAGGCTTATAAAGTAGTGATAACAAGGTTGTCCTAGTCAGCTTCTTTGACCACCAGTTTATAAGAGTGTCCAGTAAACATAATAGATGCAATATAAGGACAAATCCTTATAGTAAACAATAACATTTGTTGCATAGATAATAAAATAGAGTTAATTATGTTGTGGACTTGTGGTTAACTTTGTGGGTATAATTATATTGAAAGAGAAACCAATGGGTCTATTACTGCATCACTTATGTCATTCTACATAATTCATAAGATGTTAAAAATTTCAACTTCTTGCTTCCTTTGTTGTAATTACATAATAAACTAAAGAGACAATTGTTGGTTCTTACAAAATCCTAGAATTCTCCAAACATCGTTAAAATATTCTTGCTAAAACTTGTATTTTGCCCTAAATTTTTTCTTACACTGTAACTCAAGGCCCAAAACTGAAACCGTTATACTGAAATATTGAAAATACCAAATATTATTATTATAGTACTGGTTACTTGTAAAACACAAGATGCTGTAGGATCAAAATGAACTGCATGCATGTTCACAGTAGAAAGTGTACATCGTTTTTTTTTCCTTGCCCCTTAGTACGTTTCCATATATTTCCATTTAAGGCAAGCAAAATACCTATATATTTTTATCTGAAATACTGAAGAAAGATTTTTGGCAACACCCCAGAGCCCTAGCACTAAGAGTACATAATAATAGAGTATATATAGGGAAGACAGAGTACATGGGTAACTTCAGTGGATTCATAAAACGTACTGTGCTCAGACCATACACAATCAACTATATCCACCAATGGTGACAAATGGCCAACAATTTATTGCTCTATGAAGGAGGTTGAAATACTACTATATCAACGAGTCTTCTGTTCAATTGAAGGTATTAATTTCATATGATGTTTTACTGATTGGAGTAGAAGGGTTTGAGTGCAGTGGTTATATTGAGAGTTAGGTACTGTACCCTCTGCCCTCCTCTATTATTACTACTCTAGCTGGTACAAATAATACACTTCCAAAACATGGAAGCTGCAATACCTTTTAACTCCAAAATTTTAATCAAAATTCAATACTGCACATCTAACTAGTTAACTAAATGAAATTTTAGGTCACAAAACAACTAAACAATCAACAAGTTAATAAAATACACTGAGACTAATCAATTTTGCTTCTTTGTTGGTACCCTTCCAGCCCCACTCAGCCGCACACACAGAGGCAACTGGTAATCTATGTCGATAGTTATGGACCACTTTACCATTAACCAGAATAACAAAGTGCTCTGGCTTGGCTTCCACTCTGACAGTGATGGGAACTCCACTGCTAAAATCAAATCCACTCGGACGTTCTTCTCCTCCCCAGCCACCAATGTGAGTGTTTAGAACTAAAACACGTTCCTCCCAGCGAGGATTGACATGAAGAATGATATTGTTGCTACGATCCCTCAGGTTTAAGGTTGGCCGACCATTGTCAGGTGTAATGTATGTGACTTCAATTGCCATACCAATACCAAACTTGTCCATTGTAATTGAACCCATACTGCACTTCTAGTCCAAGTATGTACACCTATAGAAAACACATGCACAGTTAGTCTAAGGATGATAATATCATAAAACACAAGACTTTCACAATTTTCTGGTAAACATTTGTTATTCTAAGTAGACTTGACTGGGTAGGTTCACTAGGTTTAGCATTTAGATTAATACCACGGGCTATACAATTAACAGTATAACATACATACCACAGGATTTAAACCCTATACTAAGCTGATAAACAATAAGTCATGTGATCTTAAAGTGTATTTTTCATTCAATTAGTAAAATTTTAAACTAGTGTTTGCACTATTTGTTTCAGCTCAACAATAAAGTCTGCAGCACTTTTATTGTCAATCTGGTAAAACTGATAGTAAATCAAAGTGAGTAAACACAGTCATTTGTTATGTATAGGTCAATCTGTAACTGCAGTTTACCTCATGTGAATAGCCAAGGTCACAAAATAGTGGTTAAGAATGAATGGTCAAGAATGAATATTTTAGTGCTGTTTTTGTTGTAAAGTGTATGTTCCGGCACTGTGTAATCACATGCATGCCCATAGAACAGCAACACATGAGGATCCAAAATGGTTGCACTTCTATATTGAAAACTGAAATGCATATGGGACAAAGTCTGTCACTTGGCAGATCATGTTAGAGATGCTATGTTTAGCACTGATAGCTGAAATCTTTCTAGCTGGTGTTAAGTTATAGAAAACAGTCTAGATTCACAAGACTGCTGCTATACCTACCAGGGATCTGTCATCACAATTACAATTTTAATACTAGTATATAAGGAACAATAAGTCGCCAACTTTTCCATCACAACTAATAGTGACATCATTTACTATACATTTGGTACACGCGATCAGTGCCTCAAGTGCTACCCAGTGGTACTATAGTCTGAGGACAAGAATTGCTGCTTTACATGTTATAAAGAGATTAACAAGTCACACACCTAAAGTACATGGAGCTATTTTTGGTGCTTTGTTCAAGATTTCAGATGAGTGCTCAATGATGGCCATACCAGGTCCTTAATTACTAGTTCAAATTATGGGTTTATCTTTGTGACATATCAAGACACACGGTAGTGTGTCGTGCGGCCCAAGAAGCCAGCGCGCCACACCGTGAGTATATTGACAGGAAGAACGAAAACGTCATTTTCACACCTTTGTATCTCGGTGATCACTAATCTGATTGGAACCAAATTTGCTACACAGTTGTCCGCCAGCCAAGGGAGTCTACATCCCAAATTTGAAGGCAATCGCTCCAGCCATTTCCGAGATACGAGCTGCCAAAGTTTGGTTTTTTTTTCTTCGTTTTTTTTTTCTTCTTCTTCGTCTTTTCGCACACTTGCAAAAATTGCTATAACAAGCAAACGCGTACTCCGATCGCCTTGAAATTTGGCACACAGAAAGGGAGTCCAAAGGCGAATCCTAGCATCAAATTTGGTACAAATCCGATGAATGGTTCAGGAGTTATGACCGATTATTCGCGTAAAACAAGATCGATTTGTTGTCACGCCTACAGGGTAAACCGCTTCATGGAATAAGTTGAAAATTGCTATGTAGATGGAGTAACCATCGTAGGAGTGCCTTTTGGTGGTTTGAAAGGAATCGAGATAAAGACCACGGAGATATGACACAAAACCCAACCTGTGTCACAATTACGCGATCGATTTTTATGAATAAAAAAGTATTAGTTTTCACGCCTACTAGGCAAACCGCTTAGAGCAATGAGCTGAAAATCGGTGTATAGCTGGAATAATCTTCATAGAAAGTTCTTGCAGTAGTACAGAAGAATCGGATTACAAACCACTGAGTTATGATTCGAAAGCCAACTCTGTGTAGCAAATGCGAGATCGAGATACTCTAATAGAACAGTCACCCTAATAGAGCATTCGGCTAATTTATTTACTCCATTATAGAATTTTATTACATCACAAGTTATTCTGTAGGGAGTTCAGCTGCAAACAGTTAATCTTATAGACAGTTCAGCAAGAAGACAGTCACCATGTGGAGAGTTAAGCAAATATATCACTATAGAGATTCAGAACATTACAAGTCACACTGAAGAAAGTTCAGATATAAACAAGTCATGCACTGTGTAGAGAATTCAGCTACAATTAAGTCACTCTCTAGAGAATTCAGTTACACAGAATTCAGCTACACACAAGTCACTGTGGAGAGAGTTCAGCTACAAACAAATTACCCTTTAGAGTGATCACTACAAACAAAACACTTTGCAGGGTGTTCAGCTGCAACAAATCAACCTTTAGAGCGATCAGCAATGAACAAATCAACACAAATCTACCTGTAGAGAGATCAGCTAGAAACAAATCACCCTGAAGAGAGGTCAGCTACAAACAAAACACTTTGCAGAGAATTCAGCTACAAACAAATCAGCTTGTATAGAGATCAGTTACACACAAATCAACCTGTAGAGAGATAAGCTAGAAACAAATCACCCTGTAGAGAGTAGCTACAAGCAAAACACCCTGTAGAGAGTTCAGCAACAAAGAAACCACCATGTAGAGAGTTCAGCTGCAAACAAATCACCTTATAGAGAGTTCAGCTACAAACAAATCACCCTGTAGAGAGATCAGCTAGAAACTAGACACAATGTAAGGAGTTCAGCTACAAGCAAATCACCCTTTAGTGAGTTCAGCTACAAACAAATCAACCTGCAGTGAGATCACCTACAAAAAAGCACCTTGTACAGAGTTCAGCTACAAACAAATTATCCTGTAGAGAGATCGGCTACAAACAAATCAACCAGTAGAAAGATCAGCTACACACAAATCAACTTGTAGAGAGATCAGCTACAAACAAATCACCCTGTAGAGAGATCAGCTAGAAACTAGACACAATGTAAGGAGTTCAGCTACAAGTAAATCACCCTGTAGAGAGTTCAGCTAAAACAAATCAACCTGCAGAGAGATCAGCTACAAATAAATCACTTTACAGACAGTTCAGCTACAAACAAATTACCTTGTAGAGAGACCGGCTGCAAATTAATCAACCTGCAGAGAGATCAGCTACACACAAATCAACTTGTAGAGAGATCAGCTACAAGCAAAATCACCCTTTAGTGAGTTCAGTTACAAACAAATCAACCTGCAGTGAGATCACCCACAAAAATGCACTTGTGCAGAGTTCAGTTACAAACAATCACCCTGTATCAGGTAGAAGAATTCACCTTGTAGAGAGTTCAGCAACAAAGAAACCACCATGTAGAGAGTTCAGCTGCAAACAAATCACCCAGTAGAAAGATCAGCTAGAAGAAGTTACCTTGTAGAGAGTTCATTTCCAAAGAAACCATCATATAGAGAGTTCAGCTACAAAGAAATTACCCCGTAGAGAGTTCAGCTAGAAGAAGTCACCTTGTAAAGAGTTCAGCTACAAAGAAACCATCATGTACAGAGTTCAGCTACAAAGAAACCACCTGTACAGAATTCAACTACAAACAAATTACCCTGTATAGAGATCAGCTAGAAGAAGTTACCTTGTAGATAGTTCAGCTACAACAATTCACCCTGTAGAAAGATCAGCTAGAAGAAGTCACCTTGTAGAGTGTTCAGTTACAAAGAAACCATCATGTAGAGAGTTCAGCTGCAAACAAATCACTCTGTAGAGAGTTCAGCTACAAAGAAACCGCCATGTAGAGTTCAGCCTCATACAAACCACCTTGTAGAGAATTCAACTACAACAAATCACCCTGTAGAGAAGAAGTTACCTTGTAGAGAGTTCAGCTACAAAGCAACCATAATGTAGAGAGTTTAGCTGCAAACAAATCACCTGTAGAGAGTTCAGCTGGACGAAGTCACCTTGTAGAGAGTTCAGCTACAAAGAAACCATCATGTAGAGAGTTCAGCTGCAAACAAATCACCCTGCAGAGAGTTCAGCTACAAAAAAATAACCCTGTAGAGAGTTCAGCTAGACGAAGTCACCTTATAGAGAGTTCAGCTACAAAGAAACCATCATGTAGAGAGTTTGGCTACAAAGACACCACCATGTAGAGAGTTTAGCTGCAAACAAATCACCTGTAGAGAGTTCAGCTAGAAAAAAAATACCCTGTAGAGAGACCAGCTAGAAGAGGTTACCTTGTAGAGAGTTCAGCTACAAAGAAACCATCCTGTATATAGTTCAGCTACATTTCAAGTCACCCAGTAGAGAGATCAGCTGCAAAAAAATATCCTGTGGGGAATAATGGGCATGTAATAAATATATGTATATAATTTGTATAATTACTAATAAAATCAAAAATAACTGAAGTACTAAAATTCTTCTTTAAGTTCTTTTCTTCTTCCTGTAGTAAAGAAAAAAACACATGGGTTAAAACGGCCCTAAAGCCAGCCATAGGCTGGCTTTGTAGTATGCAAATACAAAAAGAAGTGATATCTAATCAAAAACAGCCAAGCTATAAAAAAAGGTGCGGCCCCCAAAAAGGCCATGGTGAAAAAAGATGTGAAATCCAAGGTGGCGGCCAAGAAATGGCTGTGATGGTAGGTTAATGGTTACATTTTAATAACAACAATTCAGGTAAATTTGGTGCCAAGACCAAGCGGCACAAAATTCACCTGAATTGTCGTTATTAAAATGTAACCATTAACCTACCATCACAGCCATTTCTTGGCCGCCACCTTGGATTTCACATCTTTTTTCACCATGGCCTTTTTGGGGGCCGCACCTTTTTTTACAGCTTGGCTGTTTTTGATTAGATATACCTTAACAGTTTGTTTTTAAGTCCTACAATTTCTATGCTGTTATCCATCATGAAACTATTTAGGGAAGTTTTCTGGGGATCCAGAAACCTCTTTGATTTTATGGGCTTACAGCAGGAACATAGTTTGGCAGCACAAGTCAAACATATAACAAAATGGGAACAGCACAGCTACAGTGTAACAGGAAACTTTTATTACTGATAATACAAAGCATTTATATTTATGCTTTGTATAGTACTTTTATAGTACTTTATATAGTTACAATACTTTTTTTACAAAGCCACGGGTATATGAGGGTGCCCTATGTATTGAAAAGTCAAGAAAGTTTTTGTTATTATTATGGCACCTATTTCATACAGTACTTTGAGCAGTCATACTGTATAATCTTGCTTTGATGATGCATAGGACCTTTCTGTAGCTAATAACTAACTAAAGTAATTAACAGTTTATGGTTTTGGTTATAACCAAAGATATAATTTTATATTGAAAATCCAACTTTTTAATGGGGCAAGCAACTATGTCCTATGGCTTCTGTGAATAAAATTATGTATTTTATATGAAGCTGTAAAACCAACGTACATACTATTCTCCACCTTGTGAATAAAACAAGTTTTAGTTGAGACATTGACCTTCTGTTTAGTGCAAATCTAAGTGAAATCCTCTGAAGTATGTGCATATTAAGGCATGGTTACAAACCACTATCATTTTAACACTAAAATTCATTCTCCTCCTACAGCAAATTGTGAAACTCCCCAAAATTCCTTGTAGTGGTTTGTCATAGTATTATCTTTAAAAGTATGGAAACAGACTTTTAGATATGGCTACTATGGCTTCAAAGGAGATGAAAGCTTTTCGTAGGTAACACGTTACATTAGCAAGCAAATAACTTGAATTATATTACCTGTTTTTACAGCAGATTTCGTTATATTACTTTGTTACCACAAAAGAAATAATTATTACGTAACGTGTTACTTATGTAACGCATTACCCCCAACACTGGTAGTGTGCTTCCGCTTCCTGTGTCCTTTTCTGAAATACGTGGAAAAATTCTGATATTAATATCCAAATTTTTTCAGAAATTCATATACTAGGTTGCAATTTAATTGTCATAATGAACTTTTTATTAAACCCAGCAAGAAGTTCAAGTGGCATGATATATATTATACTCTAATAGAACGGTCAGTATTACCATAAATATACTCTAATTGAGCAATCACTTCATTACTGCTGAATCCCAGCCAGATACATACTGCATAAACATGGTTTCATAGGACTAGAGTATAACTGTCAGGTAGCTTGATTATTTGTTTCTAATCCACCAAAATTTGGGAACCCAAACGGTCAAGAAAAAACCCAAAAAAAATTGTGGAGCAATACAAAATAAAGAAATAAAGGAATGTTTTAATGTTGCTAGTAACAGATGGATGGGATATTTGAGGTGGCCTAACAGTAACAAGTAGCTCCTCGCTGTGGTGATTTTCTTCAACTACGTCAAAATTAACAATGGCCTCCTTTATACATGAATATTATCAGGTGTCAGCTCACATGTCACCTAATGTGCTATCAAGTTGGCACAAGTTTCTTTGTGTGCGTTATTCCTGCAACTTAAAAGGTTAAGATAAAATGCTTTAGTACAATTTGCTACCAACTTTAAAAGCTGCTAATCTTATTTAGTTATTACTTAAAGCACTGCCGCATGTGAGTATAGAAAATACAGCCTGGGAGGTGTACACACAAGCATAAGTAATGCTTTTAAGTCTCATGTACCCAATCAGTAAGCATCCATAGGGAGGATTAGTTCGGCTAGTTTCTAACCATTTACAACGTCATATACCTGATCAATCCTGCTGTATGAGTATGGTTGTTTTCGTAACATTCCTTTCATAACTGTACTGTATCTTTACAGGCAAGTAGAATTCTAGGAAAATGGGAATGGGAACGACCAACTGAAAATGCCTGATAAGGTCATCATGTAAATAATATACAGGTTGGATTTTGTAACGCAATGCTTCTTTGCAACGTTATTTGATCCTTCCGTTAAAACGATTGAAACACTCTAATAGAGCAGTCATGTCAAGTCACCTGTATTAAAATACTCTAATAGAGCAGTCAAGAATGTATTATTAACTATCCCGGACTATAGTTGTCATGGATTAAGTACACCCATAGACTAGCTAAGTCATCAACATTGAAAGTTAGCTACTCCTTTGAAGCTATAAACAATATAAAAGATTAGCTGAAAGAATAGGAATCTAGCGTTGTTTTGAAAATCAACTGAAAATTGCTTTTACATACTTATTGTAATGTCTTATAGCCATACCTGCTAGTTAGAATTCAATATCTTCCTTCTTGGCTAAGATATTGCCATTCAAAAATTTTTCCCATAGTCACCAATACAAATTTACGAACGTCCCCACACTACAGCGACCATTTTTATGTCTGTGATGTAATTTCAGATAAGGCTCATTAAGATGTCATTACATTGGATATGGTCCATTATGGAATGAAATATTATATACATGGTGCTGTTAAAGAGATGGGGCAATAGTCAGATAGATCATTACGATTTCCCTTCTTGAACATGGGACAGATATTTGCAGTAAGCCAATCAGAAGGAAGGATCCCTGAGTTCAGCGACTGTTCAAAGATAACTTGCAAACTAGGAGCAATTATTATTGTGATTTAAACACTTGATGTCTTGTATGTGCTATTACAGGTTTTTGGAATTGCATTTGTCACCTTTCCAATTGACTTTGTCCCGTTTGCAGTAGAGTTTGTTGCTTTTGCAGTAGAATTCATCCCATTTGTAATTGAATTTGTCACTTTTGCAATTGAATTCATCACTTTTGCATTAGAACTTGTCGCTTTTGCACAAGAATTCGTCATAAGTACATTGACTGCAATAAACCAGCCGCTCACCACAAGGTGGATCATTTTTGCCATGGAGAATATCATTTGAGACACTACAGAGTAACTGGAGCTGGTTATACATGAAGCCATCACCAATAGTGAAGCACAATTGTGAATGCCGTATAGCAGAATTATTGCCTTATAAAGAGTTGTTTACAACAGTTGTACTTCAACAAGATCATTAAGCGCAGCTGCTACATCTTGCTTTCATGTTTACTACAGCTGCCAATCTTGCTACAGACGAATTTTATACACTACAAAAGACAATTCGGAATGGAGTAATAGTTACCAAACATCCTTATCGTGGCAACCAAGGAAACAACTCTCAACCTAATTCTAACCACCAGCAGCGCTCAGAAACCCAGAATTGACTAGCTTCTAGTACTTACTGTAATGAATTCAAAATTCTGTATACAAACAGTGATCAATTTATAAATAAACGTGATGACCTCCTTATGCAGATTGCTGATAACCCACCAGATATTATTTTAATTACTGAAGTTATTCCCAAAGCCCAAACGAATCCTATTGATGAAGCAAGATTGAATATTCCAGGGTTTAGCATATTCTTGAATTTTGATCCAACCCTTCACAATCTCGGATCTTCAAACTGTCGTGGTATTGCAATTTATGTATCAAACATGATAAATGCTACTGAACTATCATTTGACACTCAATTTAAAGAACATCTGTGGGTATCAATTCCCTTACTGAATAATGACTTGTTGAGTATTGGATGTATTTATAGGAGTCCTACAGCTGACTTTGTTACCAGTACAAAATCCCTATGTGACTTACTTAGTGTAGCAGCTGAATCTTGTTCTCACTTGTTAATCTGTGGTGACTTTAATTACAGTAACATCATTTGGGCCAACAACATAGGTCATACTGGTGATTCTTGTGCCCAGCAGGTTATTGACAAACTAAATGACCTTTTCCTCTACCAACATGTTAATGAACCTACAAGATACAGACTGAACCAGACTCCTAACACCCTAGATCTAGTTATCACCAATGAAGAACACATGATCAACCAAATATTGTACCAACCAGGCCTTGGTCTTAGTGATCATGTTTGTTTACATTTTAAGTACTCATGCTATGTGGAGAGGAGCAATAGACCAGTTCCTAGGTTTAATTTATATCGTGCTGATTTTAACAAGCTCAATAGTTTACTTACTTCAGTTGATTGGGAAGAAGTTCTGAAGGACCTTGACATCAATAGTGCTTGGGATCACTTTTCTGATATGTTTGATAACTATATAAAAGAATGTATTCCAATGTCAGTCCCAAGAAAAAAGAACAACCTTTACATTACTCGAGAAGCTAAAGCTTTAAAGAACAAAAGAAACCGTTTGTGGAAAAGATATACCAGATCACAATCTACTGCTGATCATGTTGCTTACACTCAAGCTCGTAATGCCTTGCGTACTCTTACGCGCAACTTGCGTAAACAGTTTGAGAGACAGATTGCTAACAATGTTAAGGAAAATCCAAAAGCATTTTGGAATTATGCAAGAAATAGAATGAAGACACGACCAGTTTTAGGAAATATTGAAGGAATTGATGGCAAACTTTATACCTCAGATATAGACAAATCCAATGCACTTAACAATTTCTTTTCCAGCGTTTTTACAAATGAGGACCCAAGTACAGCACCAACCTTTAATATAGACAAAAGTGATGATGTCTCATTATCCAGTATTACCATAGATCCATCTATTGTGTTTGAAAAATTGGCTTCTCTTAAAACTGGTAAGGCACCTGGACCAGATGGATGGCCAGCGGAGGTTTTCAAACAGTGTGCAGATCAGTTATGTGTCCCTCTGTCTATCCTTTTTAACAAATCTTTAGAAAGTAGTGTACTACCAGATGATTGGAAAATTGGTTACATAACACCTATATACAAGAAGGGTAACAAGACTAAAGTAGATAATTATCGTCCTGTTTGTCTAACGTCTATTGTCATTAAAATATTTGAATCTATTATAAAGGATACTCTGTCCAATTACCTCTCCGGCAATAACTTACTCTCACCTAATCAGCATGGGTTTGTTCCATAGAAGATCATGTTGTACTCAACTACTACATGCTTTAAATGATTGGACCTTATCACTCGATGAACGTCTCTCTACTGATGTAGTTTATTTTGATTTCTCAAAAGCATTTGACAGCGTCCCACATACTAGACTTTTATTGAAACTTCAAGCATATGGAATTAATGGTCAACTTTTGAGCTGGTTCAAAAGTTTTCTTACGGGTCGACGTCAATGTGTTAAAATTAATGGTGTCTTGTCATCTTGGGTACAGGTTTCCAGCGGTGTCCCACAAGGTTCAATACTTGGTCCGTTATTGTTTTCTCTATATGTTAACGAACTGCCGTCACTTGTCTCCAGTCAGTTACTGATGTTTGCAGATGATATAAAGCTCTATCGTACCATCCGTTCTTCTGAAGACTGCCTTGTACTGCAAAATGACATAAATATCTTGCTTGACTGGTCAAAACGTTGGCTATTATCTTTTAATATTTTAAAATGCAAGGTCTTACATATTGGCAATGCTCCATACACCGGCAATTATACTATAGCAGGAATCCAGCTGGAGCTATTGGACAACATTCGAGATCTTGGCATACAAATTGACTCAAAATTAAAATTTCACATTCACACAGATATGGTAGTTAAAAAGGCCTACCGGATTCTAGGTCTCATCTGTAAATCATTTGAGTGTAAGGACTCTGATGTCATGGTAAAACTATATAAAACACTTGTCCGCCCAATTGTTGAATATAACAATGTCATATGGGGACCTTCTTACACACTTGACAATCAAAAACTTGAAAGAATGCAGCGTAAAGCAACCAGAATGATTCCATCTATCAACCATTTATCATACTACGACAGATTAAGACATCTAAACATACCATCTTTACAACACCGTAGACGAAGGGGTGATTTGATATATTTGTACCAAATTCTCAAAGGCAGTTATGATATAGAAAATCATTTATTTACCCCATCCACTTCTACTGTAACAAGAGGTCACACAAGGAAATTATTCAAACATCACACTAATTCGTATACAAGATCTAATTTTTATAGTAACACAGTAATCAATGACTGGAATTCATTACCCCAATCTATTGTTGATTCTCCCTCTGTCAATGATTTTAAAACACTGCTGGACAGACACTATAGTAATTGCTTATTTGATTTTGTATAGTAATTAGAATAGCTAAGTACATAATAATTATTAATTTTGTTTATGGATGTACAGGCATAAGCCTTTATCCTTAAAATACAAATACAAATAAAATACAAATACAAAAGCAATGAACTCCACTGCAAATGGGAAGAATCAATTGTAAAGGTGATGAATTCAATTGCAAAAACCTATAACTGTGTCTACATACTGTAATTTTTACCTCTCTGGCACAATTTAGGTAGTGTATCATTAGTGACCATAGTCACGTGAGCCTGATTGGATTCGATAAGTGCTTTTGTAATTTAACAGCAGATGACAACATTGTTACTACTAACTACACTTTATGAATCTTACAGTTGTTTTACGCCAGGGTTCATATTTTTAAGCAGTTGAGTGTAAAATTTTTGTAGTCAAGGTATAACAATATTTTCCCTATTTCGGGTGGTTAACAATCTTCAAATTTCACCATACTTCGCATGTGACTTCTTTGTCAATGGACAACTATTACTGTGATGTAAGGAAATTTTGGCTATCATTCATTTGATGCCTGTAGACAAAAACCCGTTTTTGGAGCACAAAATCATTCCCAAATGATGCAGCAATAGGAAATCTACCTCACCAATCAAACTACCAAGGTGAAGGTTTACTCACAGAAGAAGGTTGAACTCCAGTATCGTGAAGGCTGCAGAGAGGTACGGCTTGCAGCCACAGATTTTGTAGATATTTTAATCAATTTCTACCCCAAGAAGGAAAGGAATTTACCACCACTGCAGCTGTATTCAAGTAAGAGTTAGTCAAACATGTAACAGCAGTTGGCAAAAAAATTTGAAGATGTCGGTTTTTTACATTACCATTAATACCGCACAAGGGGTCTGACACTTCGAGAAATCTCTTACACTCCTGTGGTAGAAATCAGAATCAAGCTTGTAACCTCTGTTTTCTCTGTAAATTTCACCATAAACAATAATAAAAAAAAATTATGTCAGCAAAATCAAACTTTGAAATCAGGAAATTTCATACATGATTAGTGTCGGATCTCTTGATACCGCATCAAAGTAATTTCTCCCTTCACAAAACTGCTATCCATGATACTGTTGTTCTCAGATATGGATGGGATCCAGCCAGGCTCCTTCAACATTGTGCCTGTGGAACTAAGTTCACTGTTTAACATTTTTTACATGTCTCAAGGGTGGCTTTTCATCAATTCGTCACAATGAGATTCGTGATTTGACAGCTAGTGTACTGACTGAGGTCTGTCATGAGGTTGTGTTGAACCCCATTTACTACCAGTCACAAGTGATCAGTTCATCCTAGCTTCAAACACTGAAGATGGCATTCGCCTAGACATTCAGCTAATGGATATTGGGGAGATTGTTGTGAGAAGACCTACATTGATGTAAATTTTTTAAACCCACAAGCAACAAGTAATTGTACCACCAATACTAGGGCCATTTACCGATACCATGACTTATGTAAGAAGCGATCGTATGAAGCTTGCATACGTTAAGTTGAACGGAGTTCCTTTATACTCCTTTAATTTTCTCAGCCACAGGGGGTATGGCTAATGAAGCAGCAGTTTTTTACAAGTGCCTTGCCTCCTTGCTATCTGATAAATTGGACTCAAATTACACAGCTGTAATGGGATGGGTAGGATGCTGCTTGTCTTTTTCACTCCTAAGATCAGCAATTAGATGTTTAAGGGGATATAGATCATCTAAGGGCAGATTTGATCACTCTTAGAAACAGCACTGGTCGATCTCATCCAGATAGAGACCAGACTGCCATCACTTTTGTAGTAACTGTTATTGTTTTTTAACATTTAATTTATTTGTTTTATGGCTAAAAACTTATTTAATACCATGGAAAAAATCAAAGTAAAGAATAGTGCAAGACCCAATATATAAATTTATTGCACGGTTAAATGTATCCCACTCCCGATTAGACTAGTCTGTCATCAGCGTAAGACAAGACTTGTACAGCTGCCTCTATTTGTACAGCACCAATGAGATTGCAGAATTTGCTTATGATGCTATTCATCAGGCTGTAATGGGCATTTCTCATGATTCTTAATGATATTCAAGATGATGTTGTGGGAATTCCAGGGTTCTACCTTATTATTATTATTATTATTATATTTATTACTGTGCAGCAATCAAAAGATTATAACGCACAGGTGTGATCATAAAAGTTACTTAAGTTATTACAAAACTCATTAGGGGTAGAGGAATTAATTACATCAGCAGGGAGTTGGTTCCATAATTTGATGGTTGATGGGAAAAAGGAAAATTTGTATGCATCAATTAGAGTCATTGGTTGGTGATAGTAGCCACTCCTTAAACTTGAAAGTTTAGGGGTAAGATCATCTGTAGGCACAATCAAATATCCGTTAATTATTTTGTAAAAAGTACTTAATTTAGCTTGGGTTCTTCTTGCCTGTAACAATGGTAGATTAACTTAACTGTGAATATAGCTATCTACAAACAGTTAAATTCCAGCTGCACAAGCCTTGTATGGTAGAGTTACCAGACCCTCGCCTTACACCGAGGGTCTGGCTATCAGGGCCGCCCAGAGAAATTAAGGGGCCCAGGGCAAAGAGTTAAAGTGGGGCCCTTGACCCAAGTTGTAAGGTGAAGACCAAAAAAAAAAAAAGGTCACAACCTGCTGGCAATGACAATAACTACCCATCACCAACCATATCTCCTTATCTATAAGCTTGCTACACTGCTCCTCTGAAGAATACTGTGACTGCTCTATTAGAGTATTTAGATCTGACTGCTCTATTAGAGTATATTGATCTTCTTACAGGTATTCAAGGGGCCCTTCGTGAGGCCTCCTGGGGCCCCTTTCAGGCTGGGGCCCGGGGCAAAATGCCCCAGTTCCCCCCCCCTGTGGGCGGCCCTGCTGGCTATATACTCCAGACTACGACTATACTATCAATTTAATACTGAAATCAGACGTGCCAACTCTCACGCAATATGCACCTATCAACGAGAGAGAACCATCATTATTAAATGAAGAAACATGTACGTAAATACATTACAGTATGATGATACCTCGGTCTCGTGCGACCTGTAACAAAATATTTGGTCCGGGTGCATAAACGGTCCGGCCGGACCGCATATGCTCGACATAAATGGTCCGGCCGGACCAGCTATGACAACAAAAATGGTCCTACCCGAGCAAAACTGGTCCGGGTTATAAATGTCAATTAAGCTACTCGTCACTACTTGCTATACTGAGTGACAAAAAATACCTATTAATTATACCTAACCATCAACTTAACCAAAGTCAAAGTCTGGAGACAGTTTGTCCTCAGCAGTTTGCAAATATACTGGCGGAGTAGCTAAGAGCAAGCCACCGATGTTCGACCACCATCGGTTTGGACACGATTTTTCTTTAAACCTGCAAAGAAAATTTCTGCTCTTGCTATTCCTTGGGAGAGGTCTAGACCATAAACTCTTGCATGCAAAGTTTCAGATCTGCAGCTTTCTTCGTCTGGCTTCAGGAGCTGCAAAAGTGACCTGTCCGAATGTTCCCAATTCTCGGACAAAAAAATGTAATATAGGTCGAGTGGTACTGCTCGTAATGCTTGAAGCTGATCAAGCTTTTCTGTACTTGATATGAAAGAGCAACTCTTATACTCTCCAAATATATGCAGAAATTTGGCTTAGTCCTTATTGGCTGGGAATTACACAGCTTCAAAGTCACCTCTGTCCTAAATTCGGCCACATGTGAAGCTCGTGCAAATCAAAAGTTACCTATATCGAGTTCAAAGCTATTTTTATGAACACTGAGAACATCAGCTACCGTAGAGATACATATACAAAGGCTATACCTTGATTTTTGCCCAAAATAGCTACATTGCATTTAGGCTTCTCTGACAGTAGCACCCTAGCTACTGCACCCAGCTCACATATATACAATCCAAATCCATTTAAATGAAGTTTTGATTAACCCATGTCTTTAAAATGTCAAAGGTTTGTAGTATCAATCATATTGCTTCAAATATCTATAACTTACGCTGCAAAATTCACGCCAGCGTAATTATCGGGTGCATGCATGGCAGATTGGAGGCGGACCGTTTATGTCCAGCCCGGACCATTTATGCACTGGCATGGGTGATCCGGGGGGAACAGTTATGTAAACACAAGTGGTCCGGCCGGATCATTTGTGACAGCATAAATGGTCCGCCCAGCTGGGGCGTAGCTAGCCAGAAGGTGATTGTGGGGCAGGATGCCCCACGAAGCACTCAAAATCATTCATGATTGCAAAAAAGGCTAATGACCCAATGGTGGGCTAGCCAACATGCGGTGTTGTATTATTACAGCTTAAATAACTAGCTACATAATTATCTATTTCAGTACTGACTGCTTCCAATCGAGGTAAATTCGTCGAGCATCATCGCACGTGCCACAACCGTACTCCAACAAATTCATCCACAGTCCGGTAGAGCTAATACTTTAGTGCAAATACAAATCACTTTATGTTAGCCACAACCTGTGCTGCAGTCCTAGCACACTGCTGATAGGATGACATATTCACTCACTTCACCCGGCGAAATAGACGATATGCACACTCAATTACTCAAACGGAAAATGATCAATTAAGCGTAGACGGCGCAAAACTCGACGGTAACTTAAAAGCGGAAGTCCCATACAAAAGTATGGGAAGCAAATGCGGCTCGAGCAATAACTCACCACTCGAGCTAAGGACAGGCCACCTCGCTTGCCATACACTTCTTTCCGTGTGGGAAGCAAATGCGGCTCGAGCAATAACTCAACACTCGAGCTAAGGACAGGCCATCTCGCTTGCCATACACTTCTTTCCGTGCAAAAGAAGTGTATGGCAAGCAAGATGGCCTGTCCTTAGCTCGAGTGGTGAGTTATTGCTCGAGACGCATTTGCTTCCCATACTTTTGTATGGGACTTCCGCTTTTAAGTTACCGTCGAGTTTTGCGCCGTCTACGCTTAATTGATCATTTTTCGTTTGAGTAATAGAGTGTGCATATCGTCTATTCAAATGCCATGTATTGCACGAAATCCCACCCGTCTTGCTAGCAGAACTTGTAAGCTTGACTGATGCATAGGGACCCGCCGATTATGCTGGCATAATTATGAGCATAATAGGTGCCTGAAAGCATTGAGCATAATGCTAGCATAATAGGTAGAATATTTGTGCAATAGTATGAATTCTTGCTTATAAAAATAGCTATCACAAAAAGATCGATATACTCTAATAGAACAGTCAGTAACTCTAATAGAACAATCATATAACTGACTGTTCTATTAGAGTATATCGATCTTTTCTGTGATATACATTTTGACAAGTAAGTTTGTGCTTCAAGTAAGTTTGTGCTTTCAGAGTTTTTCTCGACTTTGTCCAACAATCTCCAACTGTCCCTGAAATTTGCTGGTGAGAAGGGTGCATCCTCCTGGCTTTCCACTTTGCTTTTGGAATGTCATGGATTTGCTCTCCACAAAGGTGGCTTTTGTGATGCGTTAGCTCTCCGTTATGGTTGGTCTCCTAAGAACCTTCCTGTCAGCTGTGTCTGTGGCAGATCCAACAACATTGAACATGCTCTCAGCTGTCCGAACGGAGCCTTCCCTACCATCCGCCACAATGACATCCGAGATTTGACTGCAGAATTAATGTCAGAGGTTTGTCATGATGTATCTACTGAACCTCCCCTTCAGCCCTTGAGTGGTGAATCTCTCTCCCTACGTATAGCTAACCAAGATGTCGGTGCTCGCTTGGACATCAAGGTTTCTGGATTCTGGGGTTCTCGGTTTGAACCTACTTTTTTTGATGTTAGAATATTTAACCCTTATGCCCCTTCAAACCGTTGTAATCCCTATCGCCAGCATGAAACTTCGAAGCGCCGTCAGTATGAGGAGAGAGTGCGAGAGGTGGAACATGGTAATTTTAGTCCTCTTGTTTTTTCAACTTCTGGAGGCATGGGTGCCTCCACCACTGTGGCTTACAAACGCCTGGCCTTCCTCCTATCCTGTAAGTGGAAATCACCGTACTGTAGGGTGATGAGCTGGCTTCGCTGCCGTCTTGGCTTCTCCTTATTGCACTCTGCCATCATGTGCATAAGGGGTTCTCGCTCCTCCTCTGGTCATCCCTTTAAGGGTCATGTTCCAGCATCAGTTGACCTTGCACTGGGGGAGGGGCGTCTTGGGGCTGTTTAAGCCCCATTTCCTTTTTTTTTCTATTCTGTGTTCTGTAGGTTCTGTTTCAGTAGCTCTGTAGGTGTAGGAAAAGGCTAAACCCATTTTATAGAACATCTTAGCGTAGAGTAGAGTGTGGTGGATGGGAGTGCCAACTTGGGCCGGTTCTTCTTTCTTTAAAAAAATATATATTTGTGCTTCAGCCACTTATTATTTATCCATAAATTGGAAATTATTACTAGAGCATGGGAACTGAAGCATAAATAATTGGGCATAATTTGAGCATAATGGGTAAGTATTGAGTATATATTTAAGCATAGGTAAATTTTTGAGCAGTGCAGCATAGCATAATAGGTAAAATTATGAGCATAATCGGCGGGTCCCTACTGATCCACCTGACTGACTGACAAAGTAAAAACAGACTGCACTGCCGTACGTACAAAGGTCCAGTGTGATCGACTCGATAAAATAAACTTGGTACATTTATTTAGCTAACACTTTATCATCTTAGGTTCGTAGTGTCATCTGGTCTCCTTTGTCACTTGTGAGTTGTGACTCCTGTCGCGGAGAAGTGGGTCACTCTTTAGATTCAAAAATGTTCTATCACGCGAGTAATCTAGGCTAAATATAGACGTATGTCTCTAATATTTTCGTTAGATGGATTCACGAGCGAGTTGAATTTTGTGTGTGCGCATTCACTAGCAACCTCTGGTGATACCGCGTAGTAGTGTACATGATTTAGTCATTTTCGTGTCAGTTTAATACTGGTAAACTTGTGACGAAGGTTTTAAAAAATCATTTAGTGATGGGGGGCAAATTCCCCCCTTAGCTACGCCTCTGCCGCCCGGACCTTACATGCCCGGACCATTGGTAGAGTCCGCAACGCGAAAAATCAGTATCCTCCAATCAACTATCTAACTATTGTCATGTGTTAGGCTAAGCGTAACTTGAATAACACCAGCATGGCAGTCAAGTTTGTCACTTTCTTCTGGTAGAAAACGATACAAATGTCTTAAAATCACGTGAGTATTCGTTCCAGCAGTTCGTAGGGTTCTTCGTATGCCACGATATTCACTCTCAACATTGTTCAAGTAGTTTATCATCAACTCAAAGTATTGGTGGTTTGATTTTATTGGTCAGTTTCCGGTGGCAGCACGATCTGTGCAGCTTTTTGGCGACAGACACAATGTTTCTTGCTCTGGAGCACAGGACAAGCAGAGCAGCAACTGCGCCGTGGGTCAGCAATGACCAGTACTAGGTAAAGTACCTGCATGCGGAGTATGGTTATAATTGAAACTTGTTAGCCGTCTGGCTGAGTCCTCTATATGCTGAAATTCGGCCAAAATGACGCGATTTTTGCAAAAAGAATACCAGAATGGTTGATACATCAGTGAGACAGTCTCCAACAGCAAGGATACGAAGCTTATAAACACCTAACAATACGGCTATCTCGCCCAGTAAACGCATAGAGCAATCCAATGCATAAAATAAGCACTCACGTGATCGAAATTCAAATCACGAAAATACCAATGAAATCACTTTCATTTCTGAATAGGAGCCATGCAGTGTGCTCCTTTTGTAAATATTTGTGTTAATTGTTCACTCAGGCGTGGTCTGGGCCAGTGCGGGTGTGTTTTATGATGTGATGGCATCATACGGAGAGTCTCAGACTGTTGGGCTAATCGAGATGTTGAATCTAATGCACACAAACTGATTGTCACTTGATTCCAAGTGATTTTAATGTCATTGGAATAGATTATGATTATATTTTCCGAGATTCGAATATCGATCACGTGAGTGCCTATTTCATGCATTGGATTGCTCTTTGCGTTTACTGGGCGAGATAGCCGTATTGTTAGGTGTTTATAAGCTTCGTATCCTTGCTGTTGGAGACTGTCTCACTGATGTATCAACCATTCTGGTATTTGTTTGCAAAAATCGCGTCATTTTGGCCGAATTTCAGCATATAGATGGCTCAGCCAGATGGCTAACAAGCTTCAATTATAACCATACTCTGCATACAGGTACTTTACCTAGTACTGGTCATTGCTGACCCACGGCGCAGTTGCTGCTCTGCTTGTCCTGTGCTCCAGAGCAAGAAACATTGTGTCTGTCGCCAAAAAGCTGCACAGATATTATATTACTTACAGCGTTCTTAAATGTTTCAAGATCTATTGTGTCGATGTTAGGAATTTGATGGAACTCCCTTCAAATTCCTAACATCGACACAATAGATCTTGAAACATTTAAGAACGCTGTAAGTAATATAATATAATATGTGATTGTAATGCTCATTAGCGTGTTGCCCCTAGTGGGCTTTGCTAATTAACAATAATAATAATAATAAAGATCGTGTTGCCACCGGAAACTGACCAATAAAATCAAACCACCAATACTTTGAGTTGATGATAGACTACTTGAACAATGTTGAGAGTGAATATCGTGGCATACGAAGAACCCTACGAACTGCTGGAACGAACAATCACGTGATTTTAAGACATTTGTATCGCTTTCTACCAGAAGAAAGTGACAAACTTGGCTGCCACGCTGGTGTTATTCAAAATTGCTGTTTAATTCATCATTGAAACAAGGAGGGATTCCACACGACTGGAAAATAGCCTCTGTGGCCCCTATATTTAAGAAGGGCAATCGTAGTAACCCTACAAACTATAGGCCAGTTTCATTAACATCTGTGTGTTGTAAAACTCTGGAACGAATAGTACACACTAATATTATGGAACATCTGAATAGTCTGAATATACTCTCAAAGTGTCAATGCGGTTTTCATGCCAAACACTCTACTGAACTACAATTGTTACACACAGTTCATGACTTAGTGTCAAACCTTAACCAGAAAACTCAAACTGATGCCATCTTACTTGACCTATCTAAGGCATTTGATAAGGTGTTACATCGTTATCTCTTACATAAGTTGCAGCATTATGGAATACGTCACGAGATCTTAGAATGGACCTCATCCTTTTTGAGCAGCCGCACTCAATATGTTACTTGTAATGGTTCTCAATTATCACCCATCGATGTTATTAGTGGAGTGCCCCAGGGCACTGTCCTCGGATCCTTATTATTCTTAGTTTACATTAATGACTTACCTCAGTTACCTGATTGTGTATCATCTTCTTGTGGCTTGTTTGCTGATGATTGTCTGCTCTATAGACCAATACATACTACAGATGATAGTCGTTTCTTACAGGAGGATTTGTTACGAATTGAAGAGTGGGCTAATAAATGGATGATGACATTTAACACAGATAAATGTGAAGTATTACAAGTTACTTTAAGTAATCCAAAACCCACAAGCTATTTCCTGTACAATAATCAACTAAGAATGGTTAGTCATGCAAAATACCTTGGTGTGATATTGGACTCTAAGATGAACTTTAACAAACATATTACCACTATTTGCAGAAAAGCTAATAGTGTATTGGCGCTTCTTAAGCATAATCTATATCATTGTAATTCTCAAATACGAAGCCAAGCCTATTTCTTGTATGTGAGACCAATACTAGAATACGCATCAATAGTTTGGGCACCATATACTAAGACTAACATTGAGAAGCTTGAAAGTGTTCAGCGATGTGCTGCCAGATTTGTGGTGTCTGATTATAATTTTTCAAGTAGTGTTACCAGTATCCTGAATGAGCTTAAATGGTGTAGCTTGGAGGTTAGAAGACAAGTAAGTAGACTGATGATGTTTTATAAGATATTGCAAGGTTCTGTCACACTAGAACTATCTCTCATCGACACTGTTACTAGAGGGCACAATAGAAGATATCAAACACCTTTTTCAAGAATTGATATACACAAATTCAGTTTCTTCCCAGCTACTGTCAGATTGTGGAATAGTTCACCTGACTCAGTTGTTAATTTGGATTCCTTTGAAGCATTCCGTACATCTGCTACTGATTTCTTAAACAAATTATAATTTATAATTCTTTTTATACTTAATTAACTACTTAACTACTTAACTTAACTACATACTATATTGCACGTATACTCTTTCAGAGTCCTGCAATTATTATAATAATAATAATAAGTTACACTTAGCCTAACACATGACAATAGTTAGGTAGTTGATTGGAGGATATCGATTTTTCGCGTTGCGGACCCTACCATTGGTGCATTGACAGACCACAGCCAGACTCTTAAAAGAGATCTGTGTGGGAACGGCAAGGTTAAACAAACAAAAAAAAACCCTAAACCTACATACAAAAATAGAAAATTTGTTACATTATTACACTCACGAAGAAACTCATCTAAGCGTGTTAAGCAGGGTGTTGTAGCATATTGCTCTTAGGGAGGTAAAAAAGTCGCCATGCTTTATGTCACGTGAGAGTTTTTCATATTAATTAAGCCCCACTACCCCCCTCCTGGGCATACATGGGGAATAGTGGGGGATTTGATCCGATTTATTATTATTATTTATTGTTAATCAGCAGGACCCTCCAGGGGTATAATGCTGATGTGCAATTACATGTGTACAATTTCAATTAGTTACTTAACTATATAAGTATGTACAATTACGACAAGTTACTTAATTATATACATATGTACAATTACAATAATAAACTATAAAAATATATACAATTACGATAAGTTACTTAACCATATACATAAAAGGGGCTAATTTTTGCTTAAATTCTTCAACAGTCAGATTTGACCTTGAAAATCGCCCCACTATTGGGGCATTTGACTGTTCAAAATTTTAGCACTTGCTTGATTTTATAAGCTATGAAACTCCTGCAAGAACAACCTACTTTCCCAAAGTACACCATGTGGGGATTTGACTACTCGTCATGCCCCACGGGTGGGGAATTCGAGGGGTCCTTCACTTCCAGTCGATGACTATGGAAATTTGGCACTTTTTATTAGATACATAATTTTTTTGAAATTCAGAAATTTGTAACTGAAATTTTAAATATATAAATCCATATGATTAAAATTTTTAAAATGTTTGACATCGAATTTTGATTATTTCATTAGTGTAAGTTATACTGCATGCATTTATATGTGTATATACACGAGACAAGATCAAGGCCGGAGGAGACGGTCCGGTTGGTCAGGCCTGAGCCGGACCAATAATCTGGAGTTGAACCAACTAGCTGACCAGCTCGAACTACATTACTCTCATGCAATCTTTGGACGATCACATCCACATGTAGCTACGTACATTTTACAGCTGTTATTGAAAATGCATGACACGAGTATTTACCTAGTTTCTCAGCCTAACTAAAGCACAGAACTACACGTATAGTATATCAAATTACCTTACAGTACAGCGTAGCATTCGTATCGTTTTGTACAGAAATGATTGTGGGTTCTATACGTACAGTATCACGTGTGTTTTGACAGTTGACATTTATCACATGTAAGGCAGGTGCCTTCTTTGATTCTAAACCAGCACACTTATATCACAATTCAATCTTCATAAAATAATCATTAGCATTCCTTGGCTTGTCTCTCTTGGCTTCTTTTACTGGGCGAAAGGCTGGTAGTGACAAACCAGACGACTCATTCCGCGAAAAGAAGCTGTACACCCCCATACATTACATGGTGGCCATCTGGATGAGATGTTGAGTAGAAATCACTCCTCTTCAACTACCCACTCGTCCTGTCGAGATACCGAGCAAACTCTCCTCATCCCACCATTTTTGAAAACTGATTAGTCTCGTGACTGTCCACCAGTATATTTACGTGATGATCCGTTCACTTCATAAATACCAGTATAGTAGTATACTGTATTTTTGTAGCTGTGTAGCTTTTTATTGTAGCTGTGTGAATTCACTGTATAGTAATTATATCCTAGCTAAAGGGGGCCATGCTGTATGGGTTCCCTGTGAAATTTGGTGGGAAAGTTGCAAGTTGCTAGCTAGTTTTACTTTAAAATTTAGCATCAATTTTAAATTTTAAGGCATTTCAAACGTTTAAATTGCAAAAATTCTGCAGCTCCTGGGGGTTGCACCCCCAGGCCCCCCTTGGACTTCTAATTGCTAGCTATAACTAAATGAACCATACAGCAAGTTTCATGCTGTGTCCCCTGTATGTCAGGTCTACATATAGTATAGAAAGTCTGAAGAACAACAGATAGGCTTGGGCATATTTATATAGCTAGCTAGCAGTGAAATGTCACTAAAATTGCATATATGAGTGTCTAATTTTCAAAACTTTCCTGTGGGGGCATGCCCCCAGAACCCCCTAGAATGCTCGTGCTTCGCACTTCGTAGAGTGTGCGAACACACTGTACAACACCCCCTCTCTCATTGGCATGTATATAGTAGCAATTTCAACATTATAGTCAATGGCCTGACCAACTCAATTTTCCCTCCTCCGGCCCTGAAGATGCAAGGAAGATGAGTAGAAGACGTAAAGCGCCATCCAGATTATAAGCGCACCAACATGTGTCCGTAAGGCCAATTACCAGTTTCTCGCTCAGATTTTTGAAAAATTGATGAGGGCGGGCGGTTATTATTCATTATTTTCCAAAAGCACAACACACATCCCAATCATGAAGATTTCTGCCAAAAAAGTGAGATCTACATAGCTAAAATACGTTACTAATCCATATAACAAATGATTTTTCCATTAGAGTATAGCTGATTACTCCATTAGAGTAAAAGTGACTGCTCTATTAGAGTATTTCAATCTGAAATACCAATAATGAAATTCCGTGCGGGTGTATCAAAAGCATGCGGGCGATGACGCGAAACTGCTAATCAAGTTTCATTGATCTAATCTGATTCGAAAATTTGTTGCATACTTCCAAGCTAATTCAATTCCCGCAGTGCAAGGCCGCAGTGTAAGTCGTTTTGGTGTGTCCGTGGATTACTGACGAAAGTTTTGTTCAAATTTCTGAGAGGTCACATGCACTGGCACCCTCGCCCCAACCGCGATAGAGTCATGACGGCTTACCAGACTGCTTGAACCGCTCGGCTACCATGCCAAAACCTAGTATGGCGGCGCCCACCTCTTCGAATAGAGTAAGGGTCTGGTATGCTTAGTATAGTGGAGTTGTACCGGATTACCAAAACATGGTGCAACCAATCAGAACGATCCACGTTTAATCAGCGAATTTTTGTTTATGTTACGTCAAAAGAATGAATCAAATGCCCTAACAGTACAGAAGGAGTTAGCTAATAAAGAACAAAGAGAAGAAAGTGTTATTTCTTTTCGCCTTGTTTGATACGCGAAAAACCCAGGTTACGTTCTGTGTATTCTATAAAAGCAGACCAATCCACTTTTTCCTGTGTAAAGGCGAAGCAAGTTCGATTCAACTCACTGCCACAGTTTTGGGTGAGGCACTTCCGTTAAGACCATTTTCGTTACGTCATTACATTCAAATTAAATTCCTCCAGAACAACTCGGTGATACTAAGCATACCAGACCCTTACGCTATTCGAAGGGGCGGGCGCCGCCAGACTAGCCAAAACCACAGCTCATCTAATACAGTAGCCTAAGGCACAGAATTCATACTACCAACTCAAGCTTAAACTTTTATCACCCAAGAATTTCCAAGGCAGAAATTTGGAAATCTGGAATTTTGGCAGAAATCAGTTAGAAATTTGGGTTTGCAAATCTCCATATTTCGAAATATTGTTGATGGATTTTGTATGTGAAGGACCCCCCGGGGGAATTTGATTTTTGAAAGTCAAATCCCCACCTTTCCCCCACGCTTGCCTGGGAGGGGGGTGGTGGGGCATAATATTGATAGGTGCATTAGGTGTGAGTTTCACTCTTTGCTACTAGTCTCATGCTCTAACGCCTCACCCTCTGTTTCTCACTCTTTCAGCTTAGTTTCTCATGCCTCATGTCTCCATAAATTAGCCCTGTGCTTAAAATTGGACAAACCTGCACTTAAAATAAGATTGTTGGAAAAGGTGTACGGGTTTCATTTTTCTTCAGGTATAAATGTCTGCATCATACACTGTTGACTCCGCGCTATTTATGTACTCTGAGCATGTAGTGACCTTTTTTGGTCTTCATGAAAAGTCTAACTGTGTTTGTTGATCAGAAACCAGTCAACAAAAATCCTGAATAAGTCACTCCTAAAATTTCAAGAGGTTGGCATCTCACAACACCGGCAACATTTAATACACTCTATCAGAGTCACAGTTTTCACAGGAGTTTCTACAGTAACAAAACAACTCACTACAACTTGAGGAGGATCTACAGTCAATCAATCGTGCAAAGAGCAAGAGCAAGACCTCGAGATATTTTATGAGAAACTTCAATCCAGACAACCAGCATAGTTTCCATTTTACATGTCCTTGTAGCATCTGCTCCAAACATCCCAAGCCACCTAACTTTGAAACATTTAGCAGTTAATTGTAATTATATAAGTAATGATAAGTACTTATTTTAAGTTATGGGATCTGGTACTTACCAGGTTACCTTTAGTGCAATTGTATACAAACTCACTTTTATTGTTGTGCAACCATGTACACCTGTAACATTGCACTATAAAGCTAATAATTGAATTGAAAAAAAATTGATACACTGAGATATCCTAGTGAAAGTGAAATATTTTTGATGGCACAAATTTAGAGCATGATTTCTGGCCACGCCCTTTGTTTACGACAAGATCGATGACATTATTTTTAGGTAACAAATGGGTATCCCTAGATTAACATCATTTGTCCAGAACGAGTTTATTGGTTGGCGAAGAAATGTTGTACAAGGCAAACTAGTTATCGATGGATTTTCATTGTGCCACGCTCTTTTTTACGAGCACCTAGCTGAACATGACTACATATTTGGTGGAGACTACGTTTTATTTGCAAAATACATTGAGACATTCTTCTTCACATTAAAGCATAACAGAATTGAACCCTTTGTGATACTTGATGGTACTGATTATGACTTGAAGAAAAGGAAGACACATGAAGCTAGGAGACTACATGATGCTGAAATAATTATGAAGTTGCTGTATGACCCCGACACAGTTGAGAACAATGAGCATGTCTTGCCCCAATTAACGTATAATGACATGACACATACAATAAGATCAGTTCTCAATGACAACCATATTTATGTTGCAGATGGTGATACTGACGTTGATGTGGCCAGTTATGGTATATCACATAAGTGTCCTGTGTTAAGTGTCGATTCAGACTTTTACGTATCCCACTGACACACGGCTATATACCATACTCAAAATTTTATTGGCACAAAACAGATACAATCGGTGCAGTTACCAGTCATGTAAATAGCAAATTTATGGCATTTTCTGTGGAAGCAATACCATTAACTTTGCAAAACAATCTTGTATATGCAACTTTATATGGGGTGTGGAGAAAAACAAAATTTAAGTTTTCTAAATACTATATACCCTGAGAAAATTATATTTCTGCAATAATTGTTTCTTCTGTTTCTGTAAAACTGGCTATTACCAAGGTAGGTGTATAGAGTGCAAGATGTATGGTACTGCTGGATCTGTACCCAAGCCACATATTCTCACTAGCTCTATATTTGCACATGCTGTTTTGCAATGGCAGTCTCTTTACAACAATGTGCACTGTTTTAACCAATTACTCCATGAGCTTCTATACCATTACCAGAGTCCTCTGACTTTCTTGAATGTTCCAACTTGCATAGTTACACAATTGTTGTAACACAAGGAGTTCCACAAGTACTAGTTCTTCAGCAGAATGATTTAAATGCAAGTACATATTCTGTATTCTTTGATATAACTCATACACACAGAGGTATAGCAGAACACCTACATCAGCTACAAGTGACACTCATAATTATATCACTTTCCATAGATTGATCTTGAGTAACAAACTGTTCATTGCAGGTTGTGTATAGAAAAATAAAATTAATGAAGATTTCATGTGTTTGTTACTTACGTTGTGCATGTTATGATTCTAATTATGTGTAGCTATACGCAAGACACCATCTGGTGTACTAAGGATCAATAGCTTATTGTACATCTATTGTTATAACTCCAGCATTAACTCACTGTTACCATTCCATCATATTCCTTGTAGTATTTCTTATCTAATAGACACCACCACACTATTCATTAATATCGTATTCCACCAATCACGTGATCATGAACTAACTGAACATTATAACACTTTAGACTGTTAATTGTTTTAGCATGCATACATTAATATACTGTGTGCATGATTGTATGTGTTTGGGAGATGACCACCTTGAGCTTGGTGAATTTGATTACTAGACAGTATTCATGAGTAAGACAATATGCAACCACATTTCTTCATAAGGATGTACGTGACAAATGTATCATCCCCTTCTGAAGATGTAAAAGTTTCACACATAAATGTAAGCCATAAATGGTATTGATGAATTCAATTGTAACCAACATAGCAATATAGGATGAACCATAATAATGTGACTATGAGATAGGGAATTTAGCTATAGTTATAGCAACCAATGAATTATCAAGGATAACCTCAAAAGGCATGCACACACTTGCTATTGTTACTGAAGGTACTTGCCTATTGTGAAACCACAACTATATATGTAGTTATAGCTCTATAGACTTGTTTACATAATAATACACTGTAAATAGAGTAGTACACTAACACAGGTGTGATATTGTTGTCCAAACTGGCACATCCTTACAAGAGTAGTATGCACACCATATTAGTCACACTAATAATAGTGCGATCATACATGCACAGCTGAAAAAAAACATTTGTGCATTCAGGAGTGGAAGGGTAGAATGTGACAGCTTTCTTATCAAAGTCAACCACTCATCATAGTATTATTGTGAATATTACATCACCTGCAGTTTCACAATTGGTGTAACATTCCTGGAATGTCAACAATCTACAAATGGTACGCAACACTATTAGTCAGTCAGCAACTTACCGCTTTCAAATCTCTACTTAAATATTGATTCAAAATGTATATAAACCTATATCAACAAGCCTGGGGTTTGATTGTGGGTTTTAATTTTACTCAACTGAGGTTTACATGTTCTACTTTAAGATATGTATGGGCCCCCACTGATCATCAGTATACAAATTTTTCATCTCTCTACTGTTGACTGGATTAATGTGATGGAAATTCTATAAGTTAATGCTAATCAAGAGTAAATTTACACTTGATTAATGCAAATTGATGACTTTATTGATACAAACACACCAACTTTGTTCATCAACTTGAACTGTCACTACAATATTAGTGTGTATTTGTTCATATATACCACTTTAGCGTGGGCATTCAAAGGCGCCGCTCAGTGTTTAACTTGCATATTGCCCGGGCAATATCAAGACATTGCACGGGCAATATCATGGGAAAGCAGTTTGCCAATGACTTTGATGCCCAGCCAGTTCAAAGAAGCGAGACGCTTTGACTCGTTATATTGAGCGACATAGAGCTTTGCATTGTGGGATTCGTTTTTGTAGTAGTTGCTAAGCTTAGCAAATAGGCTAAGACAGACTAGTTGGTTGTTACTAAAGGATAATGAAGGTATAAAATAATCGTTTGGGCGATTGTGGATGCACATTTCTACCCACCACGTATCAGCCTTTGAACAGACCACAGAACAGCAAAGCTACTACTGCTACATTGAAATAGGTTAGTAACTTACAGTCCTAAGTACTTAACTTAATATAATAACTTACTTACTGTCCCAATAGCGAAGTTAGTTGGCTTAACTTAGTACAAAAATGGTAACAATATAAACTCAATCCCACAATCGCAAGTTTTCTAACATAGCGTGTTGAAGCACAGTAACGTATTAATGACGTTTTAACGTATGGACAACGTTTTGATGGCTATTAGCCCACGCTTTTAAAACCACGATCGATTTTCAGATGCTACTGTATAAAGCAAACGGGATGAGTTCTCATTAGTTCTTTCACCTATTAGGTGAGTGTGCCCGAAGTGGTATATATCACTTATACCACAGCTGCTTGGGATTTTGCTGACATATACAACTGCAGCCCTCGGGCTTTGGGTGTATATTTCAGCAAAATCCCTTGCAGTCGTGGTATAACTATTAAATGTGATGAACCCTAAATGTGATATGCATACAATGTACTTCGGTGGAGTATATTATGTGTAGGAGATGATGGTTCACATTTACTAACTAATGAGGCAAATGTCAATTATCATCTCCTACACATCACATGCACCACAGGAGTGCATGCTGTACAACACATTTAGAGCATAACATATGCACAAATACACGTTTCTGTGTAATGGCTTAGCACAAAATGAGTTTATTTATAGCACATAAATTCAATAAAATTGATTTTTTTCTACACATCCTACTACCTCTAAATGATAAAAAGTGCTAATAATAAATACTTTAGGTTTAAGGAAGAAAATCCATCCCTCCTGGAGGAAGACTGAGTGTGGCCCCGACTAGACATTGGGTGACCTGCAGTTCGAATCCTGGGGTTGGAGGGATTTTTTTCCTTACTTTGGCCCCTTTTCTGTTACACCTTTTCAGTCAGTCAGTAAGTCAAGTCACTAGGTCTAAGTCCTTGAAATTAGGTTAGGTAATCCTAAGGCAAGACCTTCAGTGCTGGTCACTGTAAAGTGCTAATAATAATAAATAATAAAGGATGCCAAAGAACACCTAATTATTAACACTAGAATCATCTATAATAGCAGAAAATAGTCTTTCATTTACAAATCTTAGTGTCATGTACACCAAAATTCAGTCACACTGCTTGTCTTGTGTGCTTCACACACTATATCCTGAAAGTGTGCCTGCACCCCAAGGGGTTAAGTGTGCTATAACCACCTCAGTTTTAACAGTGTATATTTGTGACCGGATTTCACATAACAAGGCTTCCACACACACAAAATCAAACTTACGTTTTTACCAGAAATGGATTGCTGGCCTAATACACTATCATATTCCACACTGTACTTCCTTCAGGACTGGCAAGTCTGGTTTCTGTGGCAGCTTTCTTCCGACCCTGTCAAAGCCACGAGTGGGAGATTGGCGTCATTGAATGGCCATGGCTTTGTGATAATGGTGTGTAGTGAGCTGGGACTTCACAGAGAGCTCACCAATAGTGTTCTCAGTCAATTTGGAGTGATTTGAGGGCCATGGAGAGCCCAAACGTGGCCTCTGGATTCCAATCGTCTTCTTGCTTCATTTTATACCCCTATATTAAGCCCACCCTATTACTACCACCTGTGATATTATTACCCGCTCGAGAAAAGCTGCCCAAAACAGGGCTAATTTTGGGTATCAGAAATGTATACACCCACTCAGTGATAGCTAGTAAATAGATGCATACTTGGTGCAAATTTTGTTTGCACAGCTGTAGGCACTGGGAAGTTATTACACAATGATTACTTAAAATCTCCATATCTCCTAACGAAGCTTTGTGCGTCGAAGCCTGGTTTTGTCAAATTCAGTCACATTTTATGGCATACTGTACTTGCATTGGTATGTGCACTCCATATATCTATACATGATATACATTTTATCACTGCATAATATTGGCAAATGGTTCCTCCATGGTTGAAGCAGGATTTTATACATTGTTACTAATGACACAGCTAGTTGTTTTCAACATTGCTTGTAGTTTGATGAGTAGTTTCTACCTTTGCTCTTGACAAGATGATTAGAATACATATTCGTTCACAAACTATCAATGCAAGAGCAACCACACTGCTATAGACTGAATCAGTGCTAAGTGCAACTATATAGAATACTATTAGACTAATTCCTATTGAGCCAAATAAGATTACAGCTATTTTTATTAATTTCCTGTTAATTTCATCAATGTTTACTGAATTGCGTTTAGATAGAACACAGAACAAGACCACAATCAAGATGAATACTGACGCTGTTGCAAATAAAATGATAAGGATTGTAGCTGTATTAATGTACATTGCAGCTTGGTTTATCTCACCAAGCAAATGAGACACCGAGAAGCAGTAACCATCATCAGTAATAAAGACGTCATCATATAAAAAGAACAATAAACCTGTAGCAATGTTGATAAGTAAACTGAATGAGATTGCCACAATTAAAAATATCCATAACATTCTGCATTTTTCTTTAAATGTCTTTTCTTTTGGGGGCATGTTTCTAACACTCTTATAAAATGTTGCTGCAATCACCACAAACATTTCCAGTACTAACAATGCACTACAGTGCACTGTAGCGGTAATGAATGTCACAAAAACAATGCACACTGCATTAGAAGTAGGCCAAAAAAATTTCATAGATTCATAAATAACAAATGTTATCTGAAATATTGCTGAAACTGTGGTTGCTGCTAACAGGAGGAGTATAGCCATTGTGGTGTAAATCCTTCGCTGAATTATTAGAATAATTAGCAAAGTATTCAATAGCAATATTAACACTGCAAGTGTAATCTCCAGTGCTTGTTCAACAATGGCTGTGTCTACTTGAGTGCAGGACCCCATATTGCTGTTGGTTGTCCTTAATAGAATTATACTATCTGTCTTACTACACCCAATAATACACTGATCATCAAGGTAAACAATATCCAGTACCAGTGCATCTCCAGTCTTGATAATCTTTACAGTACAGTTATCAATATGACAATATAGTGTAGTATTCACTGTAATATTGACATCATCATCACACTGGACTGTACAATTGATAGTAGCTAGAGGACAACTAGTCACTGTAATGATACTCTGAGAGAACAAGACTACAACTGCTAGCAACAACATAATCCAAAGCAAAAATGAAATCTACTGACTAACTTAATATAATGTCATGATTTTACCAGTAGTGAGTGCATGACCTCATGATCTTCCAGTACTTATATGGACAGTTAAGGGATGATCACATCCTGTTAAAGGAATTCATCATGTATGTCAGCATTACAGGATGAGCATATATGTACTTTTTTGGAAGTTTCTCCAACTTTTCAAACACACCTTAAGTAGCTAAAGTCTTTGAGGAGGCTGTAGGACCAGGTGTCCTACAGACCTTCAGCGCTTGTGCTGTAAAGCATTAATAAATAAATAAATAAATAAGTACACTAATTTTTAAGAATGTATTGTTTTCTTAAGGACATAACATCCCCTGCCTGCACATAGGGAAATGATACTGCAGTTATTGAGATGAGGATGGTATCTCCCTGCAGTGACAAAACACACAACACTTACTAAATTATACAATGTAATCATGTAGCTAGCAGTTAACTAAGTGAGATCACTGCCAGTATAAGCATTGCATCATATCACTATAATATAGCTACCCATCATTTCTTTGCGAAATAAAATTATATAGCATTGTTACTGTAGAGGAGGTACTGTAACTCATGATCACTAGAAGAATTAGATGTTAACAATACTCAACAGTGCATGGCATCATTTGGCTAAATAAAAAAAAAACATTGTTACTTATGTTGCAAACATCTGATGTTTTACTTGTCATTCCCAACCAGCTGAATGGTACAAGTCCTATAAATTACTTAACTGATTTGCAGCTACTAAAAAAGGAAGTTCTGTTGAAGCAGAAGTCAGAGGTGACACAATTAAGTTACATAGCTATACTCTACTGTATAGCAATAACAATCAGAAATGGCCAAACATAGGTACATGGATATAAGGTCACAATTCGGCATTACAAACTACTGCATGTGTATGATATAGAGGATATACATATTAATATGTATCAATCATTACCATATAGCCAGCCACTCTATACAACGTTTCAAATTGACAGTGCAAAAGTACACCTGTGTCTCAACTGAAGTTCCCAGCTACTCTCTCAGGTGTCCTTTGCAAAAACTCGAGGTAAAAACGTCACCGTAAAAATCAAAAATATTATTATTATTATATTTGTTACTGTGCAGAAATCAAAAAGATTGTTGTGCACAGGTGTGATCATAATGAATGTTCAGGTTAGTACAAAACTCATCTAAGGTAGGGGAGTGAATTACAAAGGGGGGGGGGGGGGGGGGAGTGTGTTCCAGAGTCTGATTGTAGAAGGGAAAAAGGAAAATAGAATTATATTGTATTGCCAAATATATTTTAAATACAGAAATGTTTTTGAAATACTTAAATATTGGGACTCTCGTACACCATGTAGGGTTTTTGCGTGGGCGCTGGCTACCCCTTGATAAAAACAGTAACATCTCTATAGGGCAAGGAACATCTCTAAATAGCGAATACACACACATACCATATCCAACAATTAAGCGACTTTTAATAAAAAAATTTTTATTGACAAGATAGCTACACGCGTCTACACTGGAAGCAGGTTTTCAAGGCTCTGTTATCAGTGGAGCGTCAGATAACTTTTAAACCTTTCCCCGGTTCTAGCAGGAATGGCCAGCATGACATCTACTTTCACGTAAAATGTAACAGCTTAATACGGCCTTTTTCATGGTACAAAGTAGGGGGTTTAACTTTAGGCATAGAACCATTGGCAATAAAAATATTGGCTCACCCCAACAATCCAGGCACGAACTTTTTAACGAATCCCGGTTATATCAGGCTAGATCTATCCTTCTTTGAATACTTCAGCTAGCTATACCGTTCGTGACGAACGTTTTACACGGTACAAATAATTTTATAAAAATCACCATCTCAATCCAATGAGCCTTATCCGCAATTACGTCACAACGCGAAAATAACGCAAAAATGGCGAAAAGTGTGGGGGTCAAGTGGGATACTTTGTATGGAAGGGATAACGTTTCGAGATGTTCCACGTGAAGAAAGCATGAGAAAACTCTGGTGAGGCTTATTAACTATCTTACTATGTAGGGGCACGCATTTTCGTACTTCTCGAGTAGTCCTATGGTCTGCTTTTGGTTTCTTCCCAATGGCTCTCTGTACAAAAGGCCCCCACACTTTTCGCCATTTTCGCGTTGTGACGTAATTGCGGATAAGGCTCATAGTCGCATACCCCGGCTGAGCACTGATTATTAGTGACGCGCGCTATATTGCGTGGGCGAGTTGCAATGGAGAAGCATTCCGTTCTTGAATGTTTAATTCATCAACTTTTCAATGGTCAATAGTCCTTGTACATCATACTAATAACTTTTTGATCACGTGATACATCTTTGTATTTTGTACATGTAATCAAATAAATATTTTTTTAAAATGGTTATTATAAAAATTTCAAGTTAGCTGTTTGCAGTTCTCCAACATATAAACCTGTGGAAAAAACAGTCACATTTAAATTGGTGAATTTAAAAAAATCTTTATCGTGCACACACCACACACACACACACACACACACACACACACACACACACACACACACACACTACTACACACACACACACACACACACTACACACACACACTACACACACACACACACACAAACACACACACACACACACACACACTACACACACACACACACACACACACACACACTTCACTACATATTCACATAAAAATAAAACACTTCACTACATATTCACATAAAAATAAAACACTACAAGGTATGGTAATGGTTGTTTACATTGTTTAATTTTGTGGTGCGCCACATATAGCAACAAGGGAAATGTGTATCTGTGATCAAGAATTTAATTTAGATTGTAATATCATAATTAGATGGTCAGACTATCTTTGTCAACTACAGATGAACTGGCTTTTGGTAAAAAGCGAGGGGTAGCCAATGCCTTGGGACTCTTGTATGCTATGTGAGAAATCCAATCAGAAATACACAAATATATTAGAAACCAATTCCTAAATCCAAAATTATGTAAAAATAATGGAGAAAGTGAGTTTAACAAAGTAGACAATGATCGATCATGAATAACTAGAACAAGATGTAGATCAACAACTGTACAGGTAGTTACTAGTTAGCAATCTCACTAAATGCTTTTAAAAATGCATAAAGATAGGGAGTCTCGTACACACCATTTGCGTGGGCGTTGGTAACCCCTCTGGTACACCATTTCGGTGTTTTGCGTGGGCATTGGCTACCCCTCGGGAAAAATAAAATAATGAAAGACTATACAGAAGCTGATCTGTACAGAAGATGAGCCCTGCACAGCTACGTGGGCTTCTTTTTACAAAGCATACACTCACCTTATTTGCACATTGCTCAATCGTCATCATGGACGCCTCTACCTCCCACCGTGCACTAAAGTAATAGAAACAAACATCATTAAATAATATAAGCATTAATATCATTATAGCATAACACAGCAGCACAATATTACAGCATGATAAACAAACCAAAGTATTTATACAGAAAACTATGTCATAGACATTTAATCGTCTTTGAGCAAGGCCATTTTAATGAAGGCGCAAATTGGGCGTGGGCGTGGGCGGGCAATTCATTACATTCTGTTCGCCATTTATAACTATCACTGGCAAACTAATGCATATACAATATCAAAGAACGTATATATTTAAACAGTTGTATGATACTTATAGACTGTTTTTTCACTGTCAACCACTTCTTGTACCCCTCCCCTCCGCACCCTCCCTCCCACCCACTCCCTATATGATATACGTGCTATACAGGTGAGCATATAAAAGTTGCTAAAATTAACAGGTTTTTGTAGAATCAGTTTTATTTTTAAAATTCTAATTGAACAAAAAAAAACAGTACATTTTCATACTGTAGCTGAATGACATTAAAATACATTGAATTGTCTGATATGCTACACACAGTAGTGTCACCAGAATAAAACACAAGTTGCTTCACACTCACATTATCAGTTTCACCCTCGGTTTCACCAATAGTTGTGAATACCTCTGTGCTGCCACTGGCCAGGTAATGCGAGACGTCACTGACAAATCAGTTGACGAGGCAGCCGAAACAAGGACAGTCCATGCACTTCTGAAAAACGGCAGAAGAAAAGAGTTCTTCTAAACTGGCTCTTCTAAAACAATTTTTTTCGCCCTTCTTTTCTAGCTGCTGCCAGCCTGGCGGAGAACACGGCGTTCTTCTGTTGTTGGCCCTGCGAACTAGCCGGCTTCAACATGTCAGTATCCGGGCTATGTACACAACATTATCCGGAAAAAATGTTTCGTGAAAATTTTCTAAGTCCAAAGTGTGCCCCCAAAAAAATTCGCACGGTCCGGTTGGTCAGGCCTGAGCCGGACTATAATCTGGAATTGAACCAACTAGCTGACCAGCTCGAACTACATTACTCTCATGCAATCTTTGGACGATCACATCTACATCATGTGTAGCTACGTACATTTTACAGATGTTATTGAAAATGCATGACACGAGTAGTTAACTAGTTTCTCAGCCTAACTAAAGCACAGAACTACACGTATAGTACCTCCAATTACCTTACAGTACAGCATAGCGTTAGTGTCGTTTTGTACAGAAATGATTGTGGGTTCTACGTACAGTATCACGTGTGCTGACAGTTGGCACACGGGATTCTACGTACCCGGGATTGCGTACCGACTTCGTTAACGCTTATCAACACTGCCAATCCACGTTGTACTTCAATATACGGTCTTCTGTTAGTAATCGTAAACGTTTCACATAAAACTGGTCACCTCCTGGCGATTTTACTAATACGAAAGATTTTTAAAAATAATTTTAAAAAGACGCGCCAAAGTTGTATGACTCTTCTCTCTCTCAACCTATTATTATTATTATTATTGTTACTGAGCAGACAGCACAGCTGATATGCTCAGGAAAAAAAAGCAATCATAAAATGAATTTAGCTACGTAGTTACAAAGATTACAGTTATAGAGTTCCATACAATGTTTGCAGTTCCGCTGAAAAAGAGTCAATATTGTTGCTCTCAATGATGGAAGATGGTAAGTTGTTCCAATCCTTAATTGATCTGGAGAAAAAGCTCTGTTGGTATGAATGGGTAGATGAATTTGGTAGAATAAAACGATGTGGGTGATATAGTCTGGTGGATCTTGTCATTGAAATAAAATGAAGAGGAATTGACAGTGAATAATCTTGATGTATAATTTTAAAAAGTGCTTGTAATCTGGATATTTTACGTCTCAGCTGAAGGCTTGGCCAAGAAAGATGCTGTAACATAGCTGTGACTGAGCTGAATCGATTGAAATCATTTAGGACCCATCTAGCTGCCCTACGCTGTACCTTCTCTAGCTGTTGAATATTGTTATGGTGGTATGGGTCCCAGATGACTGCAGCGTATTCCATTGACGGTCGTACTATCGTAAGGTAGGCTGTTGCTTTGATGTTAGATGAGCAGCAACTCAGATTGCGTTTCAAAAAGTTTAATGTTCTATTGGCCTTAGCAGCTATATTACTAATATGTGGAGACCATGATAGTTTGTTGTCCAATATAACACCAAGGTAGGAGTGTTGGTTTGACGTACCCAAGTTGTGATTGTTTAGCTTGTAGTTGAAAATGATTGGTGATAATGATCTGGTAAACCGCATAATAGTACATTTGGTTACATTGAATCTTAATTGCCACTTAGTCGCCCATTCGTGTAGTTGATCAAGATCATGCTGAAGTTGAATGGCATCCTCCTTGGTGGTGATAATTCTGTAAAGTAAACAGTCATCAGCAAATAACCGTAGTGGCGAATTTACATGTTCTGTTATGTCATTAATGTATAGAAGAAACATCAAAGGGCCGAGGACCGTCCCTTGAGGGACTCCTGAGTGAACAGCTATCGAGTCAGAAAAAGTACCGTCCAAAGCTACTTGCTGTGACCTTCTGGTCAGCCAAGTATTGACCCACTGACAGATGTGATCGTTGATACCATAGTGTCTTAATTTAACTAATAGTCTTTGATGTGGGACACTATCAAACGCTTTAGCAAAGTCAAGGAGAATGACATCGGTTTGTTTCTGTTGGTCTAGAGCATGTGACAAGTCTTCTATCAGTGAAATAACCTAACTTCGAAAGAAATAAGCTGTGGTACCGTGGTGAAAAGTGTGTGGAGAATGGTACCCGAAAAGGTTGGTGTCACGTACCCAGGCCCGTAACCAGGGGGTTCGAGTGGTTCGGACGAACCGCCCACCAGGATTACCAATTTTTTTAAAAAGTTTTAAGCTGGCGTATAAGACATGGACAGCCGAAAGGTAGAGAGGGGCTATATGTAGGGCACTGAAGGCTGTTCTGAGGTGTTAACTAAGGTGGAGCTAAGCCCCACCTCTACACAACTAAGATCTAGGTGGGGATAAAATTTGCTAAAAAGATCGATATACTCTAATAGAACACTCACTAAAATACTCTAATACAACAGTAACTTAAATACAGTCACTCAAATACTCTAATCATTCATGGTTAAAGCTTTCAAACAATTAAGACCAAGCTGAACCTCTTCTATAATGTGCTTATCTGAACACCATGCTATAACTATTTTTCAGATTTGTATAGTTGTGGCTAAAATCATCACTATTATTAGTAAAGTGTAGACAACCCAAATTATTAATTTGTGGCTCCTTAATGAATTGTACTGATGTAGCTGAAGAGGTCTGTGTTTTATATAACTGCTAGGTAACAAATAGTAGTTACTGCTTAGTGTACCTGAGCAATGCTTGTGTACATGTAATTAGGGACCCGCCGATTATGTTACCTATTATGCTATGCTGCACTGCTCAAAAATTTACTTATTATGCTCAAATTTATGCTCAATACTTAGCTATTATGCTCAAATTATGCTCAATTATTTATGCCTCAGTTCTCATGCTCTGCTAATAATTTTCAGTTTATGGATAAATGATAAGTGGCTGAAGCACTAACTTACTGCTTATCACAGAAAAGATCGATATACTCTAATAGAACAGTCAGCTATTTAATTGTTGTATTAGAGTTACTGATTGTTCTATTAGAGTATATCGATCTTTCTGTGATAACTATTTTAATAAGCTAGAATTCATACTATTACACAAATATTCTACCTATTATGCTGGCATTATGCTCAATGCTTTCAGGCACCTAGTCTATTATGCTCATAATTATGCCAGCATAATCCGCGGGTCCCTACATGTAATACTTTTGATGTTCAGTTAAATATTTAGTGCTGGCCTGCTAACTATATCTAATCAAAAACAGCCAAGCTGTAAAAAAAGGTGCGGCCCCTAAAAAGGCCAAGGTGAAAAAGATGTGAAATCCAAGGTGGCGGCCAAGAAATATGGCTGTGATGGTAGGTTATTATTATTATTATTATTATTAAATACAGAGAAAAAGGCATTATGCCTGTGAGTCCTGCTCATTACAATAAACAATTACATTAAGAATAAAAGTTATCAATCAAAATTTTAAAGTTGTCAGTAGAATTAGACGACACTACATAATTGGGTAAATTATTCCATGAATTGATGGTTCTTACTGAAAAGAATTTACTTCGAACATTCTTTTGGGCATGAGGTTTAAAAAGTTTGAAGTCATGTCCCCTTGTGGCACTTGACAAATTCAGGTGGAAAAATAATTTAGGTTGAAGATTAACATTCCCTTGTAAGATATTATATAGCATAATCATGTCAGCCCGATGCCTTCGATATGACAAAGTAGGAAGCTTGAGGGTAACCAGACGTTCATCATATTCCAAACTGGACAGATCCTGAACACATGTAGTGGCTCTTCTTTGCACTCTCTCCATCCTGTCACAATCTCCAATATAATTGGGTCCCCATACAACATTAGCTAGCGATTCCGGGAGAATTTTAAAATTAATGGAAGTAGTTTTTATTTAGCATAGCCTTGTGCAGTACTCCCTAAGGATCTCATAAACACTTAGTTTTTAAAAATCCGTCATAGGATAGTGGAGTTATAAGCAATTTTGTCCTGGAAAATAGGCAAAATTTTCTCCATATCTTTCCATTGAAAATAGTCCCAAAAATGGCACAATTGAATGAATGCTTATAACTGAGCTTCGCAATAACATTTTGAACTTCTGTTTTCTGTTATCAATACTTTAATATATGGACCACAGTGTAACCTTACTTGTAGGACCCTCTGAATAAAGGTCACCTCCATAGAAAGCCACTAAATAGTTTCATGCATTTAGGATCTTGCAGATAGCAAAGCAGCATACACATAGTGAAGTGGAACCACTCTGTAGCAGTCACCTCCACTCAAAAATACAATGTGTATGTAAAGCAAGAAGTTGTACTGTTGATTTATAGCTGCTTATATGATTATTTTTTCTCTTAATGTACAGCTCCTTGACAGCTACCAAAATGGTGCATCAAGGAGATGAGCTATTTGTGGTGCAAATTTGCTGACTTTTAGCATAGTAATATTGAAAACTACATGGACAAAAATGCTCACCTTGGTGTAACAAACATGTGCTGGGTCGTTTCTTACAAAGAGAACATAATATTGTGGTGGCTATATTGCAAAATAATCTTATAATTGGCATAAAACTCCACACAAACATATTTATAGCAGAAAACTAACTGCACCATCGTATTCCTTGCCCCCAGAAACCCTAGAAACGATCCAATTGTTTGATCAATGACTCGTACGGCAGCGAATTGATTGTGCCAACTCTCCAGTGGAAGATTCACGGAGAAATTTTTATGCTAATTTTACGGAATTCCGGAATCGCTACATTAGCATATTCAAGGTGAGGTCTTACCAGAGCCTTGTAGAGTATTGGAAGGGTCTTTCTATTTAGAGTGTTAAATGATTTTTTGATTAATCCCAATACACGATTGGCTTTGTTTATAGCAGAGGTTGCTTGGCTATGGAACTTTAAGCTAGAATAATGGTAAAAATTTTAATAACGACAATTCAGGTGAATTTTGTGCCAAGACCAAGCGGCACCAAATTCACCTGAATTGTCGTTATTAAAATTTTTACCATTAACCTACCATCACAGCCATTTCTTGGCCGCCACCTTGGATTTCACATCTTTTTCACCTTGGCCTTTTTAGGGGCCGCACCTTTTTTTACAGCTTGGCTGTTTTTGATTAGATATCACTTCTTTTTGTATTTGTATACCCCAAAGCTGGCCAAAGGCTGGCTTTGGGGCTTTTTTAACCTATCCTATTTCTTTACCACAGGAAGAATAAAAAGACAGAGCAAATTTTTAATACTTCAACTGTTTTTGATTTTATCAGTAATTATATAAATATATTTATTACATGTCTATTATTCCCTAATGGATAACTTGTTCGCAGCTGATCTTTCTACTAAGGGACTTGAAATGTAGCTAAACTCTCTACAGATTGATTTGTTTGTAGCTGCACTCTCTACAGGGTGATTTGTTTGCATCTGAACTCTCTACAGGACGATTTGTTTGTAGAAGAACTCTCTACAGGATAGTTTCTTTGTCACTGAACTCTCTACAGAGTGGGTTCTTTGTAGCTGAACTCTCTACAAGATCACTTCTTCTAGCTGATCTGTCTATAGGGTGACCTGATCTCTCTGTAGGGTGACTTTTATCTAGCTGAACACTCTACAGGGTGATTTGTTTGTAGCTGAACTCTCTACAGGGTAATTTATTTGTAGCTGAACTCTATGCAGGATGATTTGTTTGTAGCTGAACTCTCTACAAGATGGTTTCTTTGTAGCTGAACTCTCTACAAGGTGACTTGCTTCTAGCTGATCTCTCTACAGGGTGACTTGTATAGCTGAACTCTCTACAGGGTGATCTGTTCATAGCTGAACTCTCTGGGTGATTTGTTGGTAGCTGAACTCTCTACAGGATGGTTTCTTTGTAGCTGGTCTCTACAAGGTGACTTGTTTCTAGCTGATCTCTCTACAAGGTGACTTCTCCTATTACAGGGTAACTTGTATCTATAGCTGAACTATCTACAGGATGATGATCTGTTTGTGGCTGAAATCTCTACAGGGTGATTTGTTTGTAGCTGAATTCTCTACAGGATGACTTGTTTCTACATATATAGCTGATCTCTGTATAGGGTAACTAGTTTCTAGTTGAACTCTCTGCAGAGTGGGTTCTTTGTTGCTGAACTCTCTACAAGGTGACTTCTTCTAGCTGACCTCTCTATAGGGTAACCTGATGTCTCTGCAGGGTGACTGTTATCTTGCTGAACACTCTACAGGGTGATTTGTTTGTATCAAAACTATCTATAGGGTGATTTTTTTATACCTGAACTTTCTACAGGGTGATTTGTTTATAGCTGAACTCTCTACAGGGGGTGATTTGTTTGTAACTGATATCTCTACGGGTAGATTTGTTTGTAAGTGAACTCTCTACAAGGTGATTTGTTTGTAGCTTAATTCTCTACAAGGTGATTTGTTTGTAGCTGAACTCTCTACAGGGTGATGTGTTTCTAGCTGATCTCTCTACAGGGTAATTTTTTTTGTAGCTGAACTCTCTACAGGGTGATTTGTTTGTAGCTGATCTCTCTACAGGGTGATTTAGGTTGTAGCTGCTCTCTCTACAGTGGGTGATTTGTTTGTAACTGAAATCTCTACAGGTTGATTTGTTTGTAGCTGAAGTCTCTACAAGGTGTTTTGTTTGTAGCCGATCTCTCTACAGGGTAATTTGTTTGTAGCTGAACTCACTGCAAGGTGATTTGTTTGTAGCTGATCTCTCTACAGGGTGATTTGCTTGTAACCGAATTCCCCATATTGTGTCTAGTGTCTATATAGCTGATCTCTCTACAGGTTGATTTGTTTGTAGCTGATCTCTCTACAGGGTGATTGTTTGTAGCTGATCTCTCTACAGGGTGATTTGTTTGCAGCTGAACTCTCTACAGGGTGATTTGTTTGTAGCTGAACTCTCTAGAGGGTGATTTGTTTGTAGCTGATCTCTCTACAGGGTGATTTGGTTGTAGCTGATCTCTCTATACAGGGTGATTTGGTTGTAGTTGCTCTCTCTACAGTGGGTGATTTGTTTGTAACTGAAATCTCTACAGGTTGATTTGTTTGTAGCTGAAGTCTCCACAAGGTGTTTTGTTTGTAGCAGATCTCTCTACAGGGTAATTTGTTTGTAGCTGAACTCACTGCAAGGTGATTTGTTTGTAGCTGATCTCTCTACAGGGTGATGTGTTTGTAACTGAACTCTCTACAGGGTGATTTGTTTGTAGCTGATCTCTCTACAGGGTGATTGTTTGTAGCTGATCTCTCTACAGGGTGATTTGGTTGTAGCTGATCTCTCTACAGTGGGTGATTTGTTTGTAACTGAAATCTCTACAGGTTGATTTGTTTGTAACTGAAGTCTCTATACGGTGTTTTGTTTGTAGCTGATCGCTCTACAGGGTAATTTGTTTGTAGCTGAACTCACTGCAAGGTGTTTTGTTTGTAGCAGATCTCTCTACAGGGTAATTTGTTTGTAGCTGAAGTCTCTACAAGGTGTTTTGTTTGTAGCAGATCTCTCTTAGACTACAGGGTAATTTGTTTGTAGCTGAACTCACTGCAAGGTGATTTGTTTGTAGCTGATCTCTCTACAGGGTGATTTTTTTTTGTAACTGAACTCTCTACAGGGTGATTTGTTTGTAGCTGATCTCTCTAGAGGGTGATTTGTTTGTAGGTGATCTCTCTACAGGGTGATTTGGTTGTAGCTGATCTCTCTATACAGGGTGATTTGGTTGTAGCTGATCTCTCTAGAGGGTGATTTGTTTGTAGGTGATCTCTCTACAGGGTGATTTGGTTGTAGCTGATCTCTCTATACAGGGTGATTTGGTTGTAGCTGATCTCTCTACAGTCGGTGATTTGTTTGTAACTGAAATCTCTACAGGTTGATTTGTTTGTAGCTGAAGTCTCTACACGGTGTTTTGTTTGTAGCTGATCTCTCTACAGGGTAATTTGTTTGTAGCTGAACTCACTGCAAGGTGATTTGTTTGTAGCTGATCTCTTTACAGGGTGATTTATTTGTAGCTGAACTCTCTACAGGGTGATTGGTTTGTAGCTGAACTCTCTACACGATTGTTTCTTTGTCACTGAACTCTCTACAAGGTGACTTGCTTCTAGCTGATCTCTGTAAACGGTGACTTCTTCTAGCTGATCTCTCTACAGGGTGACTTGTATAGCTGAACTCTCTACAGGGTGATCTGTTCATAGCTGAACTCTCTACAGGTTGATTTGTTTGTAGCTGAAATCTCTTGTTTCAAACTGATTTCACTGTAGGGTAACTTGTTTGTAGCTGAACTCTCTACAGGATGGTTTCTTTGTAGCTGAACTCTCTACAGAGTGATTTTTTGTAGCTGAACTCTATATAGGGTGATTTGTATGTACCTGAACTTTCTACAGGGTGATTTGTTTATAGCTGAACACTCTGCAGGGTGATTTGTTTGTAGTTAATCTCTCTACAGGGTTTCTTTGCAGCTGAGATCTCTACAGGGTAACTTCTTCTAACTGAGCTCTCTCTTGTTTCTAGCTGTTCTCTCTACAGAGTAACTTGTTTGTATAGCTGAACTCTTTACATGTGGTTTTTTGGTTGCTGAACTCTCTGAGTTGTTTGTAGCAAAATTCTCTACAGAGTGACTTGTATGTAGCTGAATTCTCTACAGAGTGACTTACTTGTAGCTGAACATTGTATAAACTATAAAGTGACTTGTCTGTAGCTGAAATCTCTACAGGGTTACTTGTTTGCAGCTGGTCTCTATAGGTTAGCTTGTTTGTATAGATGAACTCTCTACAGGGTAGTTTATTTGTAGCTGAACTCTCTCCACAGTGACTTGTTTGTAGCTGAACTCTCTAGAGAGTGTAGCCAAACTCTCCACAGAATGCATGACTTGTTTATAGCTGAGCTCTCTTCAGTGTGACTTGTAATGTTCTGATTCTTCCGGCTGAATCACTACAGTGATATATCTGTAGCTGAACTCTCTATAGGGTGACTTGCTTCTTGCTGAACTGTCTATAAGATTAACTGTTTGCAACTGAACTCCCTACAGAATAACTTGCAATGTAATAAAATTCTATAATGGAGTAAATAAATTAGCTGAATGCTCTATTAGGGTGACTGTTCTATTAGAGTATCTCGATCTCGCATATGTTACACGTAGTTGGCTTTGGAATCATAATTCAGTGGTTTGTAATCCGATTCTTCTGTACTACTGCAAGGACTTTCTATGATGATTATTCCAGCTTCACACCGATTTTCAGCTCACTACTCTAAGCGGCAGGGCCGCCCACAGGGGGGGGCAACTGGGGCATTTTGCCCCGGGCCCCAGCCTGAAAGGGGCCCCAGGAAGGGCCCCCTGAATACCTGTTTAAAAGATCGATATACTCTAATAGAGCAGTCACAGTATTCTTCAGAGGAGCAGTATAGCAAGCTTATAGATAAGGAGATATGGTTGGTGATGGGTAGTTATTGTCATTGCCAGCAGGTTGTGACCTTTTTTTTTTTTTTTTGGTCTTCACCTTACAACTTGGGTCAAGGGCCCCACTTTAACTCTTTGCCCTGGGCCCCTTAATTTCTCTGGGCGGCCCTGCTAAGCGGTTTGCCTAGTAGGCGTGAAAACTAATAGTTTTTTTATTCATAAAAATCGATCGCGTAATTGTGACACAGGTTGGGTTTTGTGTCATATCTCAATGGCCTTTAACTGGATTCCTTTCAAACCACAAAAAGGCGCTCCTACGATAGTTACTCCATCTACATAGCAATTTGCAGCTCATTCCTTCAAGCGGTTCACCCTGTGGGCGTGACAGACCTTCGACCTTATTTTACGCACATATTCGGTCATAACTCGGTGAATGTTCATCGGATTCCTACCAAACTTGGTTTTGAGATTCGCCGTAATGAGCGCTTTAAGTGTGCCAAATTTCAGCCCGATTGGAGCACGAATTCGTGTTTTATGGTGGATTTTGCAAAGTGTGCGAAAAGAAGTAGAAGAAGAAAAAAACCAAGAAAAAAACCCCAAACTTTGGCCGATCGTATCTCGGAAATGGATGGAGCGATTTTCTTCAAATTTGGAATGTGGACTCCCCTACCTAGCCGGCACGTCTATAGCAACTTTGGTTTCAATCGGAGAAGGAATCACGGAGCTACAAAGGTGTGAAAATCGCGTTTACTTTCTTCCTGTAAATATACTCACAGTGTGGCGCGCCGGCTTCTTGGGCCGCACGACACACTACCGTGTGTCTAGATATAGCAAGGAAGTTCACAATAAAAACTATCTGCATGAGTATATTTGCAAAGTCCTAGCTCTTTCACTGATGTGCAGGGGTGTATAAGGGCAGGCATGCATGGGGTTCTGGAAACTCTCCTCTGAAAATTCAAGCTAAAATAGCTGTAATAATATTGATAAAGGACTAAACATACAATAAGAAATCATAAATCAATGAAGTATTTTATTGTTTAAAATGTGTGGGGGTATGCCCTAAGACCCCTGCACTTATGATATGGGAATCACCACCGAATATGTGAACCACCCTGGAAAAATGCCTTGTGTATTTAGCTATGTACTTGCATGTGCATTGTAAGCCTACTTAGTCTCTGTCCTAAGAAACCAAAACATTATACAGTGCAGCCAAGAAGTCACATGTGACCTAGATAGCTCATGTCACTTAAGTGTGACACAAAGGAATAATAGCTATATTGATTGAGTAGAGGAGTACTGAGCAAAACACTGACAAGTAGATAGTAAATGGATAACTTCATGTGTTGATTATTTCAATGTATAGAAGCAATGTATCTACTAAATTAACCCAAACATGTGCAGTTGCTGCACATACTGAAGTTGAGATTAACTTCAAATTATACAGTATGTCAGATTTGAAGGGATTATAGTCAAAATTATACACTTACAACTGCTCTTTGGAGTCATTAGTGTGTACTATCAATTTTATACCATTTAGGAGAGGTCAAACATTAAAGTGGTGTCAGCGGCTGGGGACTGTGCCCCCAGACCCCTGCTGCTGTAAACGCCTACCATGTCAAAGTCGGACCCCCCTTTGACGAATCCTGGTTACGGGCCTGAACACGTACGGTTTTCTCGTTTGTGTATGCCCACAGAAAGCCTCTGAGTTGGCAACATTTGGAACACAGCATCTCAACACGAAGCGATGGCCTCGTTGGACAATAACCCCCAGAAACGAAAGCGACCTGACGATTCTCCCGATGAATTAAGTAAGAACGTTGATATTTGTTGTCACTGTAATAAGAAATGCACGAAAAGGAGTGAAGCTGTACAATGTGACCTATGTTATTCATGGCTGCACGCATCTTGCGAAGGCCTGTCTAAAGAACAGTATAAGCTACTTACCCAACTAACATCTACTGTTGATAATGTTATGTATTAATTATTGCAAATTTAACAAGTGTGAAACACGTTCAAAGCAACTCATGTTTAACTCAATTCACAAAGCCCTTTTCCCATTTGATAACTCCGAAACTGATGAAACTGAACCACTTATGTTATAGCAAAATGCCATTAGAAAAGAAATCTCAGACCTGTCTGCCAAAGTTAATGCCTTGTGCTCTATGAATGAAAACCTGGAGAAAGAGATAAAGTCTACAGCTTCCTCAATTGCTCAAAATTCTGTACCTACCACCCAATCAACCTCAGCTGCATTGAGTGTCATTGACGAAATATCTGATCGAAATCGTCGCAAGAACAACTTGATAATGTATAATTATTCTGAAGGAGCTGATTTATCAGCTGATAAAGAATCATTTATTTCTCTTTGTTCAACAGTTTTTGACCTCAATGTAGAAGTAGGCAAAGTCCTTCGGCTTGGCAGGGGACTTGAAGAAAAGCATAGGCCATTGCTTGTCAGATTGACATCAGAATGTGATAAACATGCCATTCTGTATCTCAAGCCCCCCGCCTCAGATTCCATGACCAGTATAAGAGGGTGTTCATTTCCCAAGATATGACTCAATCCGAGCGCGTCAAACATAAGGCTTTAGTCCAAGAACTAAAATCTAGAAGAGCTAAAGGTGAAAGAGATTTAATGATAAGAAATGGCAGTATTATTGTTAGATACACCCGTGTAGTAAGTAAGGAGTCTGGTTCAAGCAACCCTACTCTGGCCTCACATCGTCCCTGATATCCATTCTACATTTAATAAGCCTGTAACTAGATTATCTGGTGCTGGTCACCACAAAACACTAAATTTAATGTTGATCAATATACAAAGTGTGTTAACTAAAAAAGAATCATTTTTTTAATTTATAAATCATCAAGACCCTGACATCATCTTGGGATGTGAAATCTGATTAAATCAATCTATACTGAATAGTGAGATTTTACCTACTTCATACACTGTATATCGGAACGGTCATGATGATGGATATGGAGGTGTTTTAATTGGAATAAAATCGAACTTAGAATCACAATTACTAGACATCCATCCTACCTTGGAAATATGTATAGTATCAGTTTATTTGTCTGATAACAAACAATTTATTGTTATTTGTGCATATAGGTCACCTAGCACAGACATTATGTACTTTAATTATTTGTGCGATCTTATCACTGAAACTGCTAGAAAATATCCAAATGCTAACATCTATTGTGCTGGAGATTTCAACCTACCGGACATAGACTGGTCAAACGAATCAATAAACAGTCACAGATATCCTCTTTTGATAAACCAACGAGCACTTGACATGATGCATAATTGTGGTTTTGCACAAATAGTTAATTTCCCCACCAGAAATGATAATATTTTAGATTTGCTATTTACCAACAGGCCTACTCTGGTGCAGGAATGTTACTCTACTCCTGGTATAAGTGATCACAAAATCATAGAAGCAACAGTGGAATCTGAGGCATATTATAACCCAACAAACAGTTACAAAGTTTATCTATGGAATAGTGCTAATATGTCTGAGTTGAAAGAATCTATGTGTAAGTTTGCTAAGGAGTTTTGTGACCAGTTTACTGTTGAATCATGTGTGGAATCTTATGGAATTGTTTACAAGACAACCTTCTTCTTTTGCTAGACAAATTTGTTCCATCAAAACTGAAAAGAACCAACAACCGCCAACAATGGATTAATAGACATATCAAACAGTTGAGGCGACGGAAACAAGCTAGTTATAATCGTGCTAAAGCTACAAGGTCATCTGCTGATTGGTCACGCTATAAGGAACTTTAAAAGACCATGCAAAGGGAATGCCAAAGAGCATTTAGGAAATACATGTTTAACACCATATATGACCCATATCAAAATGGCAAGAAAAAACGGCTGTTTCGACATATCAAATCATTACGAACAGATTATTGTGGCTTGGGAGCACTGCACAAGAATGGCACCAACTATACTGACAATCAGATGAAATCTGAGATTCTAAATGAGCAATTTTCGTCAGTGTTTACTAGGGATGATGGTTCAGAGTTGCCACACATGGGAGATAGTCCATATCAAGATATTTCTTTTGTTGAATTTGATTTATCTGGTATTGCCACCTTACTAAATGATCTCAATCCCACCAAGTCTTCTGGTCCTGACCGCATCCCTACCAAACTACTGAAAGTTCTAGCAACTGAGGTATCTCCTTGTCTCCAGCTACTTTTTTCTGCCTCCTTAAATCAATGTACAGTACCATCAGAATGCAAAAAAGCATTAATTTGCCCACTGTTCAAAAAAGGAAACAGAAAGGACCCATCAAATTATCGGCCAGTGTCTCTTACTAGCGTATGTAGTAAAGTCATGGAACATATTATATACAGCAATATCATGTCACACATAGTATCTTATCAGACATGCAATTTGGATTTCGGAAATGGCATTCTGCTGAGTTACAGTTATTGCAAACAATCCATGATCTAGCTTACAATTTAAATCAAAAAAGCCAAACAGAGTCTGACATGATTTTACTTGATTTCAGTAAAGCTTTCAACAAAGTATCACACTGTCACTTACTTCTAAAATTGGACTATTAGGAGTTAGAGGTAATATACTAAACTGGATCACATCTTTTCTGACTGGACGTACACAAAGTGTTGTGTGTGGTGGATGCACCTCCACCCCTTGTAATGTTTTAAGTGGTGTCCCACAAGGCTCTGTGCTAGGTGCTCTTCTATTTCTTATATATATAAATGATATTGTACAGAAATTAAGCTCTATTTGTCACTTATATGCTGATGACTGCATACTATATAGGAGAATTGACAGTTTTACATATGTTAGAGCCTTGCAAGACGATCTGCAACTTTTGGAACTATGGGAGAAAGAGTGGAAAATGTCTTTCAACATCGATAAATGTATGGTTATATCAATAACTCTTAAACAAACCCCAATACATGCTAACTACACCCTTCATGGAAAACAACTTACTATGGTCGAGTGTGCCAAATACCTGGGGGTATCAATTGACTCCAAGCTATCTTTTAACCAGCACGTGGACAATGTGTGCAAAAAGGCAAACTCTGCATTAAGTTTTGTAAGGAGAAAGTTTGCGAACTGCTCACGAAAATCAAAGAAGATCTGTATCTTACATACGTCAAATCCACTTTGGAATATGCAGCTACAGCTTGGACACCATATAGCAGACAGTCAATTAACAAACTGGAGTCTGTACAAAGACGAGCAGCTCGTTTTGTGATGAATGATTATTACCACACTAGCAGTTTATCAAACATGTTATTACGTCTTAATTGGAATACCATGGAAACACACATCAAACATGTAAGATTTCAAATGTTGCACAAAATTATTCATAGCAGCGTGGATGTCTCACTACCTAGCTATATAACACTTAGAACAAGGCATACCAGGGGCAGTGACCTTAAATTTATACAGCCAGACACAGCTATTGACACATACAAGTACTGTTTCTTTCCTACATCAATCTGATTATGGAACAATCTATCTATAGATACTATAAATTGTAACAATTTAGATACTTTTAAGGAACATTTAAATAACACTATATTGTAACTTAGCCTAAATTATTACATCTATTGTAACATACTCACTCATGTGAATTCTACAATTATTACCTATAATAATAACCTCTTCAACATTATGTACGTAGTATATACTATATATGGCATAGATATTATATACGACGTACGTAGGACTGTTTATCTGTTGCTAAGGCTTCAGTTGCCAACATTCACTCTGCAACTTTCAAGAACCATGCTTGCCACAACTTACGTTCTGCTCACATTGAATATTGGAAATCAAAACTGGAACCATTAACTGTTCAAAATAAATTTTTAGATATTGTAACTCTGGAGCAAGCTTGCCCTCTGTGGAAGAGATTGATGTATGGCCTCCCTGAAAAACAGCTGTCCTTCCTGCTATGTGCTGGTTGTGAGACTCTACCAATCCCTATGGACCTGGCCAGATGGAACATCATTACTGATCCTAGATGTGCTCTTTGTCAAGCTCCTCAACCCACAACAAACCATATTTTGACTGGCTGTCCTGCTGCTCTAGATCAAGGCAGGTATACCTGGAGACATGATTCAGTTTTACAGGTCCTTGTTCATGGGCTCCAACAGCATTTACCTGAAACATTCAAACTTTACACTGACCTTCCAGGTTATCTAGCTAGTTCCAGCCCCCCTAGTACCATCCCAACCAATCTTTCCTCCACCCTCAGCAGGCCTGACTTGGTATTGGTTTCTAATGATTCCATTTGTTTGTTCGAATTGACAGTACCAACTATAATACTCAGCAACATCTTCTTGCTGCTAGAGCTAGAAAGGAAAATTGATATAGCTCCTTGCAATATGACCTCCAGCTTTCTGGGTTAACTGTCAATCTTGTTCCCATTGAAATTGGTTGTTTAGGCCACTTTTTGTCAGAAACAATTGCTCAAATGTCTACTGCTTGTGAAGTGCCAAAGAAAACCATAAGATCCTTATTTGAGCAGGCAGCTCGCATTGTTGTGCCCAGTTCTTACAGAATTTTTAATTCTAGAGCCTCCCCGGGCTGGGATCTTTTAGACCACCTTAGGTAAACTTTAAATATTACATATATGTAGATATAGATTTTTTTTTTGGTGTATTGTAATTTAATTTACTTTTAGTTAATGTAAATCTTGCCAGGGCTCCTGTACTGATCCATCAGCACATGGTACCCCTGTGTCTAGGCCCCTGTATGCTTGTAATGTATATTTTGTCTTAATCATTAAGACATTTATTCTCTCCCGTATATACTATCTATGGTGTAAGGCAGGTGCCTTCTTTGATTCTACACTGTAAAAAATCAGTAGTGAATTGCTCTGCCACAATGCTCACTACTTTTGAGTAGTGACGTTCACTACTTTTTGTAGTGAACGTCACTACTTTTTGCAGTGAACATCACTACTTGGTGGTCATGTAGTGATGTTCACTACAAACTTAGTAGTGAACATCACTACACAAAAATAGTGAGTATTGTGGCAGACATTAGTGCTGTGAGTGACGTTCACTACATTTAGTAGTGACGTTCACTAGTTTGTTTTTACTGTGTAAACCAGCACACTTATGTCACAATTCAATCTTCATAAAATAATCATTAGCATTCCTTGACTTGTCTCTCTTGGCTTCTTTTACTGGGCGAAGGGCTGGCAGTGACAAACCAGATGACTCATTCCGCGGAAAGAAGCTGTACACCCATACATTACATGGTGGCCATCTGGATGAGATGTTGAGTAGAAATCACTCCTCTTCAACTACCCACTCATCCTGTCAAGATACTGAGCAAACTCTCAGTCTCACCCACACATTTTCGCTTAGGCTCCTAGGCTATGGGCAAACACCTCGAACAGGCTCTGCCTTCTGTGTACACCCTCCAGTGCCTAACTGGTAAAGTAGATAATAATAACAATAATTACAATAACATCGCCCCATTTTCGAATACTGATTGGTCTCGTAACTGTCCACCAGTATATTTACGTGATGATCCGTTCACTTCATACAAACCAGTATAGTAGTATAGTGTATTTTTGTAGCTGTGTAGCTTTTTATTGTAGCTGTGTGAATTCACTGTATAGTAATTATATTCTAGCTAAAGGGGGCCATGCTGCATGGGTTCCCTGTGAAATTTGGGGGGAAAGTTGCAAGTTGCTAGCTAGTTTTACTTTAAAATTTAGCATCAATTTTAAATTTCAAGGAATTTTCAAGCCTTTAAATTGCAAAAATTCTGCACCTCCTGGGGGTGCACCCCCCCTTGAACTTCTAATTGCTAGCTATAACTTAATGAACCATACAGCAAGTTTCATGCTGTGTCCCCTGTATGGTAGGCCATTTGTTTCAAAATGATTATTTGATATGTTCAATGAATTATTTGGTATGTGCAATGAATTATTTGGTATGTGCAATGAATTATTTGGTATGTGCAATGAATTATTTGGTATGTGCAATTAATACCATACCTGTTTCACTGCCCGTACAAAAGTCTCAATAGTAGCAGTGAAATTTATCCCGTATTTCACTGACAGCAGTGAAAAAGTTGTAATTGCAATTTCATTGGCTAGAATTTATGTTAACAATGTAGCGCCAATTAGTGTCGATGCGTGTTTAGTACATAGTGACAAATTACGTACATAGCAAAGCTAATGCACAGCATGCGCATATGCAGCGAGAGTATGGTATTAACTGGGAATAGCATGGGTAGCAGTGAAATTTGGGATAAATACCACTCTTGTTGTATTGGAAATGGTAAATTTCCAATACAACACTCGTGATATTTATCCCAAATTTCACTGCTACCCATGCTATTACTAGTACGAATTATTTGGTATGTACAATGAATTTAAATTATGTTTGATTTTATTTTGCTAGCTATAGAATAGGATCATATACAGGCATTGCCTATGTATCCTAAATCACTAATACTAATACTAATACTAATTATTTGGTATATTCAATGATTTTAGTGTTTTATTTTGTGAACTATATTTTTGCGAATTATATATTTTGCATTGGTAAAGAATTTGTGTTGTGTAGCATTATCATAATCGGGTTGTTGTTAGTATCGGATAGAGCTTATGCAGAGGGCATGGTAATCATTTCTAAACGCCTAGCTCTCACAAATGCAAGACGCGACATTGCCATTTGTAGGGGGTACTGTATCAGTTTACAACAGCAACAAGGGGTAGTCACTTCCATACCACCAACTGATACGCTTGCGACCGGGATCAAGAAGTTTAGTTACTCGATACCTTGATAAATTGAAGCTGATTTGTTGTGAGGAAGATCCTAATACTGAAACGCTAGCTATTGAGTACATGGGCATGAATGTCCAGATGTGATGTATGGAGATGTATAAACTACCTCAAACTGACACCCTGTCTTTATCAGTATACACGAGCAACTAAAATCTTATAAAAAAATTCTAGAGGATTTCAATCAAGTTGTAAACGGATTTTATTTATTTATTTAAACTTTATGGTAGAGAACTACCAAGGGTCTGCTGGTAACTTGTACCAGCAGCCTAACAAGACTTACGTACATACATACACTATAATTAAACTGATTAGTTAGCTACAAAAATTCAGGAATCTTGTGGGATAGTCAGTTAGCTACTGGAAGAGTCCATTGGAATGAGCTGATGAGACTGAGATAGGACAGAAATTGAATTTATAACTTGGCCATGAAGTTTCTTGTGCACAAAAATTTTGTTGCTTCGAATTTTGATGACCTTGCGATCAACTGTTTTGAATTAATGACTATCTTTCTTTTAGAAGAAAAGACTCAACAAGGCTGTCAGCTTGAGACATGTCTGGTTTTATTCTAATGTTTATTGGCAGAGATCTTGCTTTTAACAACAGCGCTGATACATCAATGGATCGGTTGAGTTTGACAAGTAGTGGATGAGGTTGCTTCAATTGCTCATGGTATTTTCCAAGTCTTACAAGGTCACGAATGGATAAAGGACTAATACTGTTTTCTCCTTTAGTGATGATGGATGTGACTTTGTTTAGATCATGATTGAGTCATTCGTTCTTTGGAGTCCCTTTGCTGCATTCATCTATACCATAGACGACTATGTTAAATTTACGATCATTTTGCATCTTGTCATCTGGGGTAGCTGGCTTCTTAAAAGTAGGGGCTATGTACTTGTGTTGACAGGTGGAGTCAGAAGATTGAATTGGATTTGAAGGTGACTGAAACTGTGTTTTTTTGGGTGTCTGATTAGGAGGAGGTTGCGGGTTAACTATTGTGCTGGTCTCAACTGTTTTAGATTCTAGGCTGGAAATTTTTATAGTTAAAGATTCTACAAGGTGTTTCAGTGTGTTGATCTCACTTCTTTGATGTGTCAGCATGCAGTAACAGCATCGTAAAGGTTTGTTTGACTTGCTTACAATATCAAAAAGTTCAGAAGTTAATCCACTACACTTTCTATGAATCCAGGCATTGCATTGTCCCTCACAGAACACATCCTCTTCTCCTTCAGTGGTTGATGAGTACTCTACAATTGGTGTGTCACATACTTGGCATATGTCCTCAGATATGTCTTCTTCACTTCTGTCCTTTTGCTTCTTACCGCAGCTGGGTGGAGTAAAATCAGCAGGCCTCTTCCCCTCCCTAGTGCCTTTCTGCTTTCTTGGAGATGCAGACTTATTAGTAGACATTGTAAGTTATGGCACGAAAATAGTCAGATGATTGAAATTCCGCTAAACATTGCCAAAATCAGCAAAATCTAACTGAAGTACTCTGTAGACTTTTCTTGTCCTGTAACACGAAAACAACAATGAACTGAGGTGCCCTTACTTGGTATCAGGTTAAGAACATGCCTGCCCAAAATGAAGAAAACTAATCCCACAATCGTTACTTTAGATGGGTGAGTCAGTGATAGTGTTTGCACTGTCAGTAGATCCAGAACAATTTTTTAATTTTCTTGTATTAATACAGCACTTGTAAAACATTCTCAATGCCTTTCTTTACCGTGAAGGTATGGGGTTTCAGTTAAGACCATCATTATTAAATTCCTTGTTTCCAGTCACCCCCCGCATCAATTTTTAGGCAGCCGCACCAAATTTTAATTATTTGATTACAGATCACGTGAATGCACTATTTCATGATAGAAGGAGGCACAGAGTGACCAAGCTTTTAAGGCAAATGCATTAGCTGTGCATATAAACATAGCAGAAGGGTGAAAGACCCTCCACTCTTGTTCAGCTAGGTGCATGGGTGTACAGTCCTGCATGCAGCATGGCAGCCTTCAAGATCGATATACTCTAATAGAGCAGTCAGGTATATACTCTAATAGAGCAGTCAGGTATACTCTAATAGAACATGCCTGTAAATATATCCATGTCCATATGAAGAAATTCCAATATTAAATGTAAAACTTAGCATGGCCTTATACTGCTATAGCTTTGGTGTGCAGTGCTTAAAGATATAGAGCTCCAGTAATTTATCACTTGTGTTATGCAAAATGAATTCATGCTATGCATGTTTGTATAGTTATATTGTTTTGATTGTAAGTCATTCCATTTGTATCAGTGGATTCATGGCACAGTGAGATATAACCATCACTTATAGATTACTATATGTGTCTCTATGTGTTATGCTGTCTGTTTCCACTAGGTGGCTTTATCTAGTACTATCTTCATCCCAGGGGCACTCAATGCATCATAATTAATGTACTTTTTGCATAAAATATATAGCAATTTGCTGAGTTTTGATTCATTAAAATATTGAAAGTCTCTCAGCGGCTGGGGGCTGTGCCCCCAGCTTCTAGTAACACAATGCTGGTGTTGGAACTTCCCTTCAAAAACTCCTGGCTACGCCCTAGTATGGTGATCCAATGTGGTCTTATTTTGGATCCAGAATTTCCATTCAAGTGCCTCAGTCTATTGTGTCATGTTTTAGAAATCAAGTGTCGTTTCTCTTGCAAAAATAAGGCATTCTGAGGCCATTCTTGATAATTCTTCCTTTTCCTTGGAACATGACAGTAGCACTTTAAGAAGATTACATGCATGTACTATTATCAAGTTCAACTGCAAATGAAACCATGCCATGTACATGCAATACTGCAATTGTGTAGCTTGGAGGGAAGATGAAATAATTTTAGAGCTGGATTCTGATTTTATTGACTCTGCTATACTTGATGTCGAGCCATTTATTAAATTAGCCATATTGCCTCAATTAGTGGGAAAGTGGTTTAGAAAGGAACCAATAATGCCACTACAGTCGTCAGGCAGTACAGCTATTAGTGATGCAGATGGTACAAGCTCAATTGTTGTATAAGCGAAGTAGATTCTACTGACTCTCAGGTTGGTTGGTGAGGTGGATGCCACTGCTAGCTTTAGAAACAATGATGTCCATGTTTCTTCAAGTTCTTTTAATGACCAGCAAGGGTATACTGTTATTACGGTAAAGGGGAAGATTATGATGACATGATTTGCTGTGATAGCAGGGACTGTGTGATAAAATTGTTTCATTTTCGTACTTACAAATAACTGGAAAAGATGGCCAAAAGGAAAATATTATTGTCCAGACTGCCACAAGCTAAGGAGCTCATGGAAATCAAAGAAGACAAAATATCACTAATACATGTACATTTCAATAACATAATATTATAAATATCAACAATGCACATTATTTCACATACTAAGCATAAATATTAACAGTGTACATTATATAAAAATAGTTAAAATGGCACTACCAATCACAGCAATTACATAGTGCACCTATTTTATCAATAGGAGATATGCTCTCCTTCATCACCTGTATACACATTAATAGAAAGAGTTGATCGCAATATCAAAAACATTTGCCTCACCAGCCCAATGACTCTTTCAACATCCTAACTTGAGACAGCTGGCAAGCAGTGTAAATTTACCTAGTAAAAGGATGTATCTTGACTTTGCACAGTGCAGCCTGATCAATTGTGAAGCCACAATCTGCTAAAATGACATCTCCAGGCAACAGTGTTGAAAGCAGAGCACAGTTTGCAGTCTTTTGAGTGATGCATGCCTATTAACAGTATATGCATGTGTTATGCTTCTTATAAGTTTGAGCTCTTGTCATGCCAAATCTTGATGTGGAATATTTAAGCATTACTTCATCAAAGTATTTAAGAGCTGATCACACATGGCACAGCCAGAAAAATGGCATTCAGGTATATAGCTATAGCAAAACTGCAAAAGACGGCAGCCCGGTATAAAACTTCACCTGCTTATTGTTGTCTTCTAAACTCTATCTGTCAGCTGATTGTAACCAATTGACCTTTATGTTCAGTTTGGCTTCTCTTGTTCTCAGTTCAAGCTCTTCCACGGTCTTATACTTCTGGAGTGGTTCTTCATTATTTCTTGTGTAGTTCATCATAGTCTAATTTAAATATTTCTTAAGCTCGTTGTAATCTGTTCAGTTCATCCAACCTCAACACACCTCATCCTATTGTACAAGATAGTTAATCATTTATTACTGGTCCCAAATCGCTGTCTGCCATCATTAAATCAAACTGCTACCAGAACCCATCACGATCAGAAATTTAATCATATACAATCTTCAATAAACACGTGTCTCTATTCATTCCTACCCAGAACTATTCCCCATTGGAACGATCTATGTATCCCAAATCTATCTACCATTGATCTTGAAACATTTAAACAATCAACTATTCCTACTTTATAATTGTAACTTGTATTTATTGTAACTTAGCACTCACTGTAATTTAGTACTCATTGTAATTCTAGCACTTATTGTAACTTACCACTTACTGTAATTTAGCCCTAATTTTGACCTAACACCTATTGTAACTTAGCACTTATTGTAACTTAGTACTAATCATTATTGTAACTTAAACTATAGGCACTTATGTTATTGTAACTTAAACTAGGCACTTAGCTATGTGTACGTACCGTGTAACTTACATTAGCGTAAAAACCCTGTTGGGTGTTTGCTAATCAATAAATACATGTAAATAAATAAATAACATTTTTCTTACTCTAGCTCGTTCACCTTCTCAGTTTCTTCTTCTATTAACTGTGACAATCTCTCCCTCTCATCTTCTTCACATCGTCTCTTCCTCTTCTCCTCTAATCTTTGCCGGCGGTTGTTCCTTCTTCTTCCAGTTTTCTCGCTCCTTCTGCTAGACTCTGCATTCCTTTGCTTTTACCTTTTGCTACTACTGATTCAGTTATCAGAGAGTTCTCGGTCTGTTCCAGTATCTCGGGAAGCTGTTCTTCTTTGAAAATCTGCGACTAGCCAGCGAGCTTCCATTTTTGTCTCATCGGACTGTCAACACGTTTGAAGATAGAGAGGACGTACTTCGATGTAAACTGGTCGTCACGTAGCCACTCTTTTTCTCCATTATTGACTGCATGTTTACCGGCTATATGTAGGGTTTCCAACTCAAAATAGGAAGGTGCTTCCTCAGTTTTGTTGTTTCTGGTGATTTTCACACAGACTGACCTTTATGATAAAGCAAACAAGTGCTAATTTATTATTAGATTATTTGTAGCATTGGGTATCAACATAAGTTTCGCACACAAAAACATACAAAAAGTAGTCACGTGACCAAAAATATCATAATAGTTAAATTGGGCAGCTTATTAGTTATTAGAAAATCACTGTATTTTGGGGTGACTGAAGTCACAAATGACTCACAATTAGTGTATTTTCTTGCCTTATAATGAAGAATCCTACATCTTGTAGTGCTATAGCACATCTTTTATTTGTTTATTTTATTAATGCTTTACAGCACAAGTACTGAAGGTCTGTAGGACACCTGGTCCTACAGCCTGCTCAAAGACTTTAGCTACTTAAGGTGTGTTTGAAAAGTTGGAGAAAGGAGAAAAAATCCATGACTGGACCTAGGTAGCCTGTAATGGGATTTTTCGCCACGTGACCACTTTTTGGGTATTTTTAGTTAAAACTGCATTGATATTGAAAGTAATAGACAGTTTAATAATATACTAGCACTTGTTTATTTTGTCTTTAGGTCAGCCTGCATGAAAATCATCAGAAATAATAAAAAAACTGAGGTATCATCTTATTTTACAATGGAAATTCTATATGAAGGGATTTTTGGTCACGTAACCACTTTTTGGATATTTACATATGTTAGAATTGTGCTGATAGTGACTGCTGCAAACATTCTAATAACAAATTAGCACTTGTTTGCTTTATCTTAAAGGTAAATCTGTGTGAAAATCTCCAAAAAACAACAAAATGAAGCATCTTCCTATTTTGAGTGGAAACCCTACTATATGACTGTATGCTTCACTGGGTAGCTCAGGCTAGATTCTTTCTGCTGACATGGAGTCAGGCTAGCACTGCAATCCATATTATTTCTTGTATTTGTATTTGTATTTGTATTTTAAGGATGAAGGCTTATGCCTGTACATCCATAAACAAAATTGTGACCGGATTTCATATAACAAGGCTTCCACACACACAAAATCAAACTTACGATTTTACCAGAAATGGATTGCTGGTCTAATATACTATCATATTTCACACTGTACTTCCTTCAGCACTGGCAAGTCTGGTTTCTGTAGCAGCTTTCTTCCGACCCTGTCAAAGCCACGAGTGTGAGATTGGCACCATTAAATGGCCATGGCTTTGTGATAATGGTGTGTAGTGAGCTGGGACTTCACAGAGAGCTCGCCAATAGTGTTCTCAGTCAATTTGGAGTAATTTGAGGGCCATGGAGGGCCATGGAGAGCCCAAACTTGGCCTCTGGACTCCAATCGTCTTCTTACTCCATTTTATACCCGTATATTAAGACCACCGTCCACCCCCACCCTCCCACCCTTAGTACTACCCCCACCCTCCCACCCTTAGTACTACCATCTGTGATATTATTACCCGCTCGAAAAAAGATGCTCAAAACAGGGCAAATTTTGGGTATCAGAAATGTATACACCCACTCAGTGATAGCTAGTGAACAGATGAACAATTGGTGCAAATTTTGTTTGCACAGCTGTAGGCACTGGGAAGTTATTACACAATGATTCCTTAAAATCGCCATATCTCCTAACAAAGCTTTGTGCGTCGAAGCCTTGTTTTGTCAAATTCAGTCACAATTAATAATTATTATGTACTTAGCTATTCTAATTACTATACAAAATCAAATAAGCAATTTCTGTAGTGTCTGTCCAGCAGTGTTTTAAAATCATTGACAGAGGGAGAATCAACAATAGATTGGGGTAATGAATTCCAGTCATCGATTACTCTGTTACTATAAAAATTAGATCTTGTATACAAATTAGTGTGATGTTTGAATAATTTCCTTGTGTGTCCTCTTGTTACAGTAGAAGTGGATGGGGTAAATAAATGATTTTCTATATCATAACTGCCTTTGAGAATTTGGTACAAATATATCAAATCACCCCTTCGTCTACGGTGTTGTAAAGATAGTATGTTTAGATATCTTAATCTGTCGTAGTATGATAAATGGTTGATAGATGGAATCATTCTGGTTGCTTTACGCTGCATTCTTTCAAGTTTTTGATTGTCAAGTGTGTAAGAAGGTCCCCATATGACATTGTTATATTCAACAATAGGGCGGACAAGTGTTTTATATAGTTTTACCATGACATCAGAGTCCTTACATTCAAATGATTTACAGATGAGACCTAGAATCTGGTAGGCCTTTTTAACTACCATATCTGTGTGAATGTGAAATTTTAATTTTGAGTCAATTTGTATGCCAAGATCTCGAATGTTATCCAATAGCTCCAGCTGGATTCCTGCTATAGGGTGTATGGAGCATTGCCAATATGTAAGACCTTGCATTTTATAATATTAAAAGATAATAACCAACATTTTGACCAGTCAAGCAAGATATTTATGTCATCTTGCAGTACAAGGCAGTCTTCAGAAGAACGGATGGTACGATAGAGCTTTATATCATCTGCAAACATCAGTAACTGACTGGAGACAAGTGACGGCAGTTCGTTAACATATAGAGAAAACAATAATGGACCAAGTATTGAACCTTGTGGGACACCGTTGGAAACCTGTACCCAAGATGACAAGACACCATTAATTTTAACACATTGACGTCGACCCGTAAGAAAACTTTTGAACCAGCTCAAAAGTTGACCATTAATTCCATATGCTTGAAGTTTCAATAAAAGTCTAGTATGTGGGACGCTGTCAAATGCTTTTGAGAAATCAAAATAAACTACATCAGTAGAGAGACGTTCATCGAGTGATAAGGTCAAATCATTTAAAGCATGTAGTAGTTGAGTACAACATGATCTTCTAGGAACAAAACCATGCTGATTAGGTGAGAGTAAGTTATTGTCGGAGAGGTAATTGGACAGAGTATCCTTTATAATAGATTCAAATATTTTAATGACAATAGACGTTAGACAAACAGGACGATAATTATCTACTTTAGTCTTGTTACCCTTCTTGTATATAAGTATTATGTAACCAATTTTCCAATCATCTGGTAGTACACTACTTTCTAAAGATTTGTTTAAAAGGATAGACAGAGGGACACATAACTGATCTGCACACTGTTTGAAAACCTCCGCTGGCCATCCATCTGGTCCAGGTGCCTTACCAGTTTTAAGAGAAGCCAATTTTTCAAACACAATAGATGGATCTATGGTAATACTGGATAATGAGACATCATCACTTTTGTCTATATTAAAGGTTGGTGCTGTACTTGGGTCCTCATTTGTAAAAACGCTGGAAAAGAAATTGTTAAGTGCATTGGATTTATCTATATCTGAGGTATAAAGTTTGCCATCAATTCCTTCAATATTCCCTAAAGCTGGTCGTGTCTTCATTCTATTTCTTGCATAATTCCAAAATGCTTTTGGATTTTCCTTAACATTGTTAGCAATCTGTCTCTCAAACTGTTTACGCAAGTTGCGTGTAAGAGTACGCAAGGCATTACGAGCTTGAGTGTAAGCAACATGATCAGCAGTAGATTGTGATCTGGTATATCTTTTCCACAAACGGTTTCTTTTGTTCTTTAAAGCTTTAGCTTCTCGAGTAATGTAAAGGTTGTTCTTTTTTCTTGGGACTGACATAGGAATACATTCTTTTATATAGTTATCAAACATACCAGAAAAGTGATCCCAAGCACTATTGATGTCAAGGTCCTTCAGAACTTCTTCCCAATCAGCTGAAGTAAGTAAACTATTGAGCTTATTAAAATCAGCACGATATAAATTAAACCTAGGAACTGGTCTATTTCTCCTCTCCACATAGCATGAGTACTTAAAATGTAAACAAACATGATCACTAAGACCAAGGCCTGGTTGGTACAATATTTGGTTGATCATGTGTTCTTCATTGGTGATAACTATATCTAGGGTGTTAGGAGTCTGGTTCAGTCTGTATCTTGTAGGTTCATTAACATGTTGGTAGAGGAAAAGGTCATTTAGTTTGTCAATAACCTGCTGGGCACAAGAATCACCAGTATGACCTATGTTGTTGGCCCAATTGATGTTACTGTAATTAAAGTCACCACAGATTAACAAGTGAGAACAAGATTCAGCTGCTATACTAAGTAAGTCACATAGGGATTTTGTACTGGTAACAAAGTCAGCTGTAGGACTCCTATAAATACATCCAATACTCAACAAGTCATTATTCAGTAAGGGAATTGACACCCACAGATGTTCTTTAAATTGAGTGTCAAATGATAGTTCAGTAGCATTTATCATGTTTGATACATAAATTGCAATACCACGACAGTTTGAAGATCCGAGATTGTGAAGGGATGGATCAAAATTCAAGAATATGCTAAACCCTGGAATATTCAATCTTGCTTCATCAATAAGATTCGTTTGGGCGTTGGGAATAACTTCGGTAATTAAAATAATATCTGGTGGGTTATCAGCAATCTGCATAAGGAGGTCATCACGTTTATTTATAAATTGATCACTGTTTGTATACAGAATTTTGAATTCATTACAGTAAGTACTAGAAGCTAGTCAATTCTGGGTTTCTGAGCGCTGTTGGTGGTTTAGAATTAGGTTGAGAAAAATGCTAGAGGTTTGCTAATAGTGTATACCGCGAAGTTTCACGATGTACAAAGCATGCCTTTACTGTACTCACAAGCTTCGACCCGGATCTTTTGGAAAGTATAAAACTCAATCCACTTCCTTTCGCACATAGATTAGAACAATTCACAGCACAACACTCCCTGCCGCCGCGTCCGGCCTAGTTTGCATGGCCGCATCTTTCATCCCCTATGCCAAATGGCGGAGCAGCCCTAACGCGTGTCTTAAATTAGTGAGAGCTAGGCACTTATAAATAATTACCACGCCCTCTGATGAGCTCTGTAGCGATACTAACAACAACCCGATTATGATAACGATACTTAACACAAATTATTTACCAACGCAAAATATATAATTCGCAAAAAATATAGTCCAAACACTAAAATCATTAAATATACCAAATGATTTATTGAATATGCCAAATACTTTATTGAACATATTAAATAATTCATTGAATATACCAAATAATTCATTGAACATACCAAATAATTCATTGAACATACCAAATACGTCATTGAACATATCAAATAATTCATTGAATATACCAAATAATTCATTGCACATACCAAATAATTCATTGCACATACTAAATAATTCATTGAACATATCAAATAATCATTTTGAAACAAATGGCCTACCATACCCCTGTATGTCAGGTCTACAATTATACATAGTATAGAAAGTCTGAAGAACAACAGATAGGTATACGTATTTAAATAGCTAGGTAGCAGTAAAATATCACTTAAATTGCATATCTGAGTGTCTAATTTTCAAAAATTTCCTGTGGGGGCATGCTCCCAGACCCTCCTAGAATGCTCATACTTTGCACTTCGCAGAGTGTGCCTCACACACTGTGCAACAGCTCCTCTCTCATTGGCATGTATATAGTAGCAATTTCAACATTATAGTCAATGGCCTGACCAACTCAATTTTCCCTCCTCCGGCCCTGGTATAGCGGCACAACCAAAAAATTGTGAACTTTTTCATAAAACCATGAAACTTTCCACATAAAAAGTAGTCCTCATGACATGTATTTTTAGATATGGTGCCATCACTGATTTGACCTTTGGTTACCTTTACGGCCATAGATTGATCATTTTTGTTTTTAACTCCATGAGGCAGTAATTACCTTGTTAAAACACGGTACCAAAATAAAAATCTTGCTGATACAAACAACCTTGTTTTTATTTGAAGTCAATCAATAAATGATTTCATTCTTAAGTTATGACTAACTGCAAAATTTGATAAATTTATGCATAATTATCTGCCCACAGGTAATTCACACCTCAAGGGCAGGTAAATCTACAGCTAATAAAAATGACCATAACTTTGTAAATGAAATCACTTATTGACTTCAAATAAAAACCAAGTTGTTTCTATCAGCAAGATCTTTATTTTGGTACCATGTTTTAACAAGTTGATTACTGCCTCAGGCAAAAATGATCAATTTTCTGTACAAAATGGCCGTGAAGGTCACCAAAGGTCAACTCAGCAATGGCACTATATCTAAAAATAAATGTCATAAGGAGTACTATTTATGTGGAAAGTTTCATGGCTTTTTGAAAAAGTGCCTTATTGGTTATATAATTACTAGGACTGGGTCACATACAACCAAATATACATACACCATTGTAACAACTACACAACAGGGCATGTACATAGTCAGTTAGCGGTGTGTGTGTGTGTTGTGTGTGTGCATGTGTGTGTGTGTGTGTGTGTGTGTGTGTGTGTGTGTGTGTGTGTGTGTGTGTGTGTGTGTGTGTGTGTGTGTGTGTGTGTGTGTGTGTGTGTACATGTGTGTGTACATGTGTGTGTACATGTGTGTGTGTGTACATGTGTGTGTGTGTACATGTGTGTGTGTGTACATGTGTGTGTGTACATGTGTGTGTGTGTGTGTGTGTGTACATGTGTGTGTGTGTGTGTGTGTGTGCTGGTGGAAAAGATGCACACAAACAGACAAGGGTATCTGAAATCACACCACTAAAACAACTTTGATTGGCGTACAATTAAAAAAAACGGTGAACCCAATGATGTCAGTAGATTTGTCTATACATCATGGGTGTAAGAAATCTCTGAAGATGACTCAGTCAAGAAGTAAGGCTATATGCACGAAAAGGTGGTGAAGACATAATCAACACATGATCCCAGATCAAGCCAATATAGCACAATAGTGCCATTGTAACTAGAGGCCACCAGTAGCTAACTGCCAGTACATCAGTGCTGCGACAAAGGCATAGTGATGTGTACACACTACATATATACATGCATGCAGGGTATCTATACTGTAAATCTATTTGATGTGTGTATATAGTATATGGACATAATAATGCTGTTCACACAGTAACCATATTATGCATGCATTATGTACAATTCTACAAAAGTTTTATAGCATACATGTACACTCCACAATATATAGGCTAGCTATGCATTATTTGTATACACCTTATCTGAGTATTGTCAAATGGTTAATTCTTCCATGCCTGGTTGAAGCATTTATTTGCCAGGATTTTATGCATCGTTACTAATGGCTGTTTTCAACATTGCTTGTAGCTTGATGAGTAGTTTCTGTCTTTACTCTTAACAAGATGATTAGAATACATATTCGTTCACAAAATATCAATGCAAGAGCAACCACACTTGAATACGCTGAACCGGTGCTATGCGCAACTATATAGAATACTATTATGCTAATTTCTATTGAGCCAAATAAGATCACAGCTATTTTTAGTAATTTCCTGTTAATGTCAGTGACTGTTACTGAATTGCGTTTAGATAGAACACAGAACAAGACCATAATTAAGACAAATGCTGATGCTATTGCAAGTACAATGGCAAGAATTGTAGCTGTATTAAGGTACATTGCAACTGGGTCTTCTTCACCGTCAGACAATGGGATATAGTAACCATCATCAGTAATAAGAATGTCATTGTTTAAAAAGAACAATAAACTTATAGCAATATTAATAAGTAAACTGATTGAGATTGCCACACTTAAAAATATCCAAAATATTCTGAATTTTTCTTTAAATGTCTTTTCTTTTGGTGGTATGGTTTTAAAACTCTCATAGAATGTTACTGCAATCACCACAAACATTTCCAGTACTAACATTGCACTACAATGTAATGCAGTGGTAATGATTATAAGGAAAATAATGCACACTGTGTTAGATGTAGGCCAAACAAATTCCATTAATTGATAAATAAGATTGGCTATGTAGACTATTGATGAAAATATGGCTGTTGCTAGTAGGAGGAATAGAGCCATTGTGGTGTAAATCCTTCGCTTAATTATGAGAATAATTAGCAAAGTATTCACTAGTAATACTAACACTACAGCTGTAATATACAGTACTTGTTCAGTAAGAGTAATGGTGGCTGTATCTGCTTGAATGCAGGACACCATATTGCTGTTGGTTGTCCTTAATAGAATTATACTATCTGTCTTACTACACCCAATAATATACTGATCATCAAGATAAACAATATCCAGTACATCTCTGGTCTTGATCAAGACACTATTATATTATATTTATTATATTTATTACTGTGCAGCAATCAAAAGATTATAACGCACAGGTGTGGTCATAAAAGTTACTTAAGTTATTACAAAACTCATTAGGGGTAGAGGAATTAATTACATCAGCAGGGAGTTGGTTCCATAATTTGATGGTTGATGGGAAAAAGGAAAATTTGTATGCATCAATTAGAGTCATTGGTTGGTGATAGTAGCCACTCCTTAAACTTGAAAGTTTAGGGGTAAGATCATCTGTAGGCACAATCAAATATCCGTTAATTATTTTGTAAAAAGTACTTAATTTAGCTTGGGTTCTTCTTGCCTGTAACAATGGTAGATTAAAAGAAGACAACATGTTAGTAACACTTGAATATCTTGAAAAGTCATTAAAGCAAAATCTAGCAGCAGTTCTCTGGATTGATTCTAGCTTGTTTATATTCAACAAGGTGTGGGGATCCCAAGCAGACGCAGCATATTCAATGATTGGACGAACCATAATCTTGAAACAATTACATTTAATGTGAGTAGGACATTCGCGTAAGTTACGATACAAAAAGTTGTTTACTTGTTTGGCCTTGTTGGTAATCCTTTGGACATGCTCATTCCATGAAAGGTTGTTGAAATTGTTACGCCAAGGTATTTGGTATGAGCAACTTGGGCAATAGGTACAGCTTCAATGCAGTAATTAAAGACAATGGGGTTTTTCTTATTGGTAACTCTCAAGAATTCACATTTGCTGGGGTTAAACTCCATCTGCCAAATACGTGCCCATTGTGCGAGAGCATCTAGGTCTTCTTGTAATGCATGACAATCAGATTCAGATTTAATGTAGGAGTAGAGTAATACATCATCGGCATACAACTTTACTTTAGAGCGTACTCGAGAAGGTAAATCATTTATATACAATAGAAAGAGAAGTGGGGCTAGCACTGTGCCTTGAGGAACTCCCGATGATACTGGGGTTGGATGGCTCTTTTGGTTATCTAGTATGACATATTGTGATCTATCGGTTAAGAAAGATTTAAGCCAAAGTAGTAGTGCTCCATGAATTCCATAATGGTGAAGTTTTTGGAAAAGGCGTGCATGAGGTACCTTGTCAAAGGCCTTACGAAAGTCTAACAGGAGGACATCACATTGACTCTTCTCATTAAGGCACTTGGCAAAATCATTAATGGTGGTGATCAGTTGTGATTCACAGCTTCGTTTCTGTCGAAATCCATGTTGCCCATCACATAAAACTTCATGGTACTGTAAGTGTTTGGTAATGCTGGAATATACAATATGTTCTAAGATTTTACAGCAAATACAAGTTAAGGATACTGGCCTATAATTGCCTGGATCGGATCTGGCACCTTTTTTAAAAATTGGGACAACTGCTGCTGTTTTCCAAATGCTTGGTAAAACACCTTGGTCTAATGATGCTTGAAAGATAACAGTAAGGATTGGTGCAATCTCATATGCAACTTCTTGTAGGAAACGTGTTTGAAGGTTATCAGGTCCAGGTGCTTTGTTCACTTTGATGTTAGATAATAGCTGGGCTACACCATCTGAATGCACTACAATCTGTGGAATACTAGATAATGTTTCACCACTTAGGTCTGGGATATGAGATGTATCTTCGTGGGTAAACACGGATGAAAAGTAGTCTGCAAGTAAATCTGCCTTTTCCTGTGAGTCAGTATAGGTAGATCCCTGATGTTTCAGCGTACTGATTCCTGTGTGATCTAGTTTTTTGCTTTTAATATATGACCATAAACATTTGGTGACAACATTACTGTTAGGATCAATGAGATTGGCTACATACTGGTTAAAGCATTTGCGGCATTCATACTGACACTGTCTTTTAATATCCTTATATTTAGCCCAGTAATATTCTGTATTAGTGGCATGGGCATGATTGTAGGCACGTTGCTTTTTACGGGTTAGACGCTTGATGTGGCTGTTAATCCAAGGCTGGTGGTGCTTAGTTGAAGACAGTTTGGTCGGAACCAGATCCATGCAAGTATTACAAATGGACATAAAATCATTCCAGAGAATATCAACCGATGTTGACGTTGAATGTGTACTGACAAAATGTTGACAAAGTGACTGAGCAGTTTGCCTAATAAGATTAAAATCTGTATGGGACCAAAGATAGATAGTTCTTCTGGTAGGTGGTGGCAGGTCTGCTGTTATGGATGAGGTGACACATACTACTTCATGATCACTGATTCCATCAACTACATTGCAGCTTTCTAATAAACCTGGTCTATCAGTTATAAAAATGTCTAAAGTGTTTGAGCCTCGTGTGGGAAAATCTACCATTTGGGAAAGAGCAATATTATCTAAGAAATCCAAAAAAATATTATTCAAATTTAATGAGTTAGAGTGACCTGCAATGCTACCATCGCACCACTTGATATCTGGAAGATTGATATCACCACCAATCCAAAGACACACGGTAGTGTGTCGCGCGGCCAAGAAATCCGGCGACCACACCGTGATCAAGACACACGGTATCTCGCACGGTAGTGTGTCGTGCGGCCAAGAAAGCCGGCGACCACACCGTGAGTATATTTACAGGAAGAAAGAAAACAGCTTTTTCACGCATGCATAGCTCCATGGCCTCTTCTCCAAAGCACACTATTTTTGCATTATAGCTGTCCCCCAGGTAGGGTACGCCACACAGCAAATTAGATTAAATTCGCAACAGCCACAGTTTGCGAGATATGGGCGTCCAAAATTTCGTTTTAATTTCTTCGTTTTTTTCTTCTTATGCCGTACGGGGGGGTACGGGGGCTTCGATTTCTTTTCGCACACTTTGCAAAAATTGCTATAAAATGCAAACGTCTAACTCGATTGCCTCGATCTTTGGCACAAATTAAGAACGTGTAACGGTGGAGTCACGTACCAAGTTTGTTGTGAGTCTGAGTAGTATTCAAGGAGTTATGGACGTTTATTCACGTAAAAACAGATCAAACTTCTGTCACGGCTACAGGGTAAACCAAGCATAGAAATAACTTGAAAATTGTTGTGTAGATAGGCTGATTATCGTAGCAGTGCCTTTTGATTGTTTGAATAGCAATAGAGTTACAGCGACAAAGTTATAAAGCAAAAACTAAGCAAGTGTAAAATCGCGGGATCGTGATACTCTAATAGAGCAGTCACCACAAGGTAAAAAAGGTGTGCAAAAAATGTCGGAAAAAAACAACTTACCAGAGTTCGAACCAGGGACCTCCATACCTAACACCTGCATCCGTAACCACTGAACCACTGCTACCTTGACTGATCACCTCACTTAATTTCTGCTTTATAAATGAAATTTCTAGTTGAAATCTGCTTATAGTCAAACGTTTGTAATTTCATAGATCTACCAATAGAAGTTCTAGACTGTTCTAGAACATTCTATGTATGTTCTATTAGAAGTCCTCAAAAAAAATGTGCACTCTATTAGAGTATTACAATAATATTATCAAATGTTGAATTAAATCATGTAATGAAATACATTTATAAGTCTGTCTTCAATAATCATCATTGTATCTACATAGAAAAGAAGAAATGTGAGTAAAGACAAACCTCAAAGTCAGCCATAGGCTGGTTTTGGGGCCTTGTAAAGTACAAAAAGGAGTGAAATCCGCACAAAAACAGCCAAGCTGTGAAAAAATGGTGCGGCCTTAAAAAGCCTGGGTGAAAAAAGTTGTGAAATCAAAGGTGGCGGCCAAGAAATGGCTGCAATGACGTTAATGCTAAAAATTTTAATAATGGCTGTGTGCATTGTTAAAATTTATTAGCATTAACATCATCGCAGCCATTTCTTGGCCGCCACCTTTGATTTCACAACTTTTTTCACCCAGGTTTTTTAAGGCTGCACCATTTTTTCACAGCTTGGCTGTTTTTGTGTGGATAATCTTTACAGTACAGTTATCAACATGACAATATTGTGTAGTATTCACTGTACCAGTGACATCATCATCATACTGAATTGTACAATTGATAGTAGCCAGAGACAACTAGTCACTGTAATGATACTCTGAGAGAACAAGACTACAACTACTAGCAACATACTGAAAAATGTGTACAAAATCTACTAGTCAGCATGATAGAGTGTTAGGTATGTGTGGTATGGATGGCACTGACTGGTATGAACTTATATGGAATCAAAACAGAAACTGGATCTGGGAAAACCTGACACAGTCGTGCATTTTTCAAGTTCTTGTTTATACTAGCATTGGTACCTGTAGGACTGTCTCTCACATTTAATTTAATGCCACAAAAAAAGAGGCCATGCAAGCATTAAACACCACTTGCTATGTACCCTGTAGAAGGTGATGTTACTTAAGAAGCATGAGGTTTTCTTATACCATCCTGCAAGTATACTGGATTGGCCTAAACGGATAATTCAGCAGACAATATCCTTGTCCCAACCACGTGGAGTGAAATGCGGGTTCCCTTATCATATGCAACACAAATAACCAATGCACTGAGTGAATATTTCCAGGCTTGGGTGCTTACGTACAGGAAATATTGCTTGGGAGCTGTATCCTACAAAGGCATCTCAGGCATGGATGAGCATGTCATATTCTGATGGCACTGATGAGTGGAAAGATAGCACTTTTCGTATTGATCCATACTGGTTTATACACAATAACACTGATGCTTGCACTCTTTTCTGTCCAATATGGTGCTTCTACACAACAAAAATATCCCGGTTCTACTTCACTGGGGTAAAACTGTTTCCCAGCATGGACGATACAGATCATGATTGGAGAAACATAATGGTCCAGTCTCAGTATCCTCGCCTTCGCAGTTTCCTTGCTCTTCGCAGAGCTAAAGATTCAAAGCGAATCAGCTACTGGCATTAGTGACTTGGAGTAGATTTGTACAAAGACTAACTTGAAAGAACTGTAGCTGATCGATTTATAAATTAGCAATGCAATTCTAAAACACTATTATTGTAGGTTTAGAAACACTCCCATTTAATATTGAGATTATAGGCTAATGATATGCATAATGGTCATGACTATGTAAAAGCTTAAAACTAATAATAACATGCATGTACACAATTCTATAGTGGCTAAAATTGTGACAAGGTTAGAGTATCTGTATAGAGTTGTGCATCATTCACTGGCAGTGAAACATTACAAGCTGTGAATCTTCCAGATATTGAATTTCATTCAAAACACAAAGTATGCTGCTGAATTACTTCATCTTCAAGTTGCATATCTACCATTCAGCAAAGTGTGGGTGTGACATTCCATGCATGAAAGTACAACAGCTGTAGGTTCCAAAAGACTCTACAAACTTGTATGTAATACAGCAATTCTGTAAAATATAGCTAACCATAGATCAATTGCCCTGCAAAAATTACTGCATGGTACTATGATAAAGTTGGATGTCACCTTTAAACAATATAGATAAAGCATGCATGTATCTCTGAATTTGAAGAGTTTTCTATGGAATTTTAAGGTGTGAAGAGAGCTTTATAAAATGAGTAATGGTACGGCCTTCAAGGCTTATAAAGTAGTGATAACAAGGTTGTCCTAGTCAGCTTCTTTGACCACCAGTTTATAAGAGTGTCCAGTAAACATAATAGATGCAATATAAGGACAAATCCTTATAGTAAACATTTAACATTTGTTGCATAGATAATAAAACTGTTACACCTTATTCAGTCAGTAAGTTAAGTCACTAGGTTTAAGTCCTTGTAGGTTAGGTAATCCTAAGGCTGCAGCACATGTTGCTGTCAGACCTTCAGTGCTGGTCACTGTAAAGTGTTAATAATAATAATAATAAATAATAAAATAGAGTTAATTATGTTGTGGACTTGTGGTTAACTTTGTGGGTATAATTATATTGAAAGAGAAACCATTGGGTCTATTACTGCATCACTTATGTCATTCTACATAATTCATAAGATGATAAAAATTTCAACTTCTTCTTGCTTCCTTTGTTGTAATTACATAATAAACTAAAGAGACAATTAATTGTTGGTTCTTACAAAATCCTAGAACTCTCCAAACATCGTTAAAATATTCTTGCTAAAACTTTTATTTTGCCCTAAAATTTTTCTTACACTGTAACTCAAGGCCCAAAACTGAAACCGTTATACTGAAATATTGAAAATACCAAATATTATTATTATAGTACTGGTTACTTGTAAAACACAAGATGCTGTAGGATCAAAATTAACTGCATGCATGTTCACAGTAGAAAGTGTACATCGTTTTTTTTCCTTGCCCCTTAGTACGTTTCCATATATTTCCATTTAAGGCAAGCAAAATACCTATATATTTTTATCTGAAATACTGAAGAAAGGTTTTTGGCAACACCCCAGAGCCCTAGCACTAAGAGTACATAATAATAGAGTATATATAGGGAAGACAGAGTACATGGGTAACTTCAGTGGATTCATAAAACGTACTGTGCTCAGACCATACACAATCAACTATATCCACCAATGGTGACAAATGGGCAACAATTTATTGCTCTATGAAGGAGGTTGAAATACTACTATATCAACGAGTCTTCTGTTCAATTGAAGGTATTAATTTCATATGATGTTTTACTGATTGGAGTAGAAGGGTTTGAGTGCAGTGGTTATATTGAGAGTTAGGTACTGTACCCTCTGCCCTCCTCTATTATTACTACTCTAGCTGGTACAAATAATACACTTCCAAAACATGGAAGCTGCAATACCTTTTAACTCCAAAATTTTAATCAAAATTCAATACTGCACATCTAACTAGTTAACTAAATGAAATTTTAGGTCACAAAACAACTAAACAGTCAACAAGTTAATAAAATACACTGAGACTAATCAATTTTGCTTCTTTGTTGGTACCCTTCCAGCCCCACTCAGCCGCACACACAGAGGCAACTGGTAATCTATGTCGATAGTTATGGACCACTTTACCATTAACCAGAATAACAAAGTGCTCTGGCTTGGCTTCCACTCTGACAGTGATGGGAACTCCACTGCTAAAATCAAATCCACTCGGACGTTCTTCTCCTCCCCAGCCACCAATGTGAGTGTTTAGAACTAAAACACGTTCCTCCCAGCGAGGATTGACATGAAGAATGATATTGTTGCTACGATCCCTCAGGTTTAAGGTTGGCCGACCATTGTCAGGTGTAATGTATGTGACTTCAATTGCCATACCAATACCAAACTTGTCCATTGTAATTGAACCCATACTGCACTTCTAGTCCAAGTATGTACACCTATAGAAAACACATGCACAGTTAGTCTAAGGATGATAATATCATAAAACACAAGACTTTCACAATTTTCTGGTAAACATTTGTTATTCTAAGTAGACTTGACTGGGTAGGTTCACTAGGTTTAGCATTTAGATTAATACCACGGGCTATACAATTAACAGTATAACATACATACCACGGGATTTAAACCCTATACTAAGCTGATAAAATAAGTCATGTGATCTTAAAGTGTATTTTTCATTCAATTAGTAAAATTTTAAACTAGTGTTTGCACTATTTGTTTCAGCTCAACAATAAAGTCTGCAGCACTTTTATTGTCAATCTGGTAAAACTGATAGTAAATCAAAGTGAGTAAACACAGTCATTTGTTATGTATAGGTCAATCTGTAACTGCAGTTTACCTCAGTGAATAGCCAAGGCCACAAAATAGTGGTTAAGAATGAATGGTCAAGAATGAATATTTTAGTGCTGTTTTTGATGTAAAGTGTATGTTCCGGCACTGTGTAATCACATGCATGCCCATAGAACAGCAACACATGAGGATCCAAAATGGTTGCACTTCTATATTGAAAACTGAAATGCATATGGGACAAAGTCTGTCACTTGGCAGATCATGTTAGAGATGCTATGTTTAGCACTGATAGCTGAAATCTTTCTAGCTGGTGTTAAGTTATAGAAAACAGTCTAGATTCACAAGACTGCTGCTATACCTACCAGGGATCTGTCATCACAATTACAATTTTAATACTAGTATATAAGGAACAATAAGTCGCCAACTTTTCCATCACAACTAATAGTGACATCATTTACTAAACATTTGGTACACGCGATCAGTGCCTCAAGTGCTACCCAGTGGTACTATAGTCTGAGGACAAGAATTGCTGCTTTACATGTTATAAAGAGATTAACAAGTCACACACCTAAAGTACATGGAGCTATTTTTGGTGCTTTGTTCAAGATTTCAGATGAGTGCTCAATGATGGCCATACCAGGTCCTTAATTACTAGTTCAAATTATGGGTTTATCTTTGTGACATATATACCTTAACAGTTTGTTTTTAAGTCCTACAATTTCTATGCTGTTATCCATCATAAAACTATTTAGGGAAGTTTTCTGGGGATCCAGAAACCTCTTTGATTTTATGGGCTTACAGCAGGAACATAGTTTGGCAGCACAAGTCAAACATGTAACAAAATGGGAACAGCACAGCTACAGTGTAACAGGAAACTTTTATTACTGATAATACAAAGCATTTATATTTATGCTTTGTATAGTACTTTTATAGTACTTTATATAGTTACAATACTTTTTTTACAAAGCCACGGGTATATGAGGGTGCCCTATGTATTGAAAAGTCAAGAAAGTTTTTGTTATTATTATGGCACCTATTTCATACAGTACTTTGAGCAGTCATACTGTATAATCTTGCTTTGATGATGCATAGGACCTTTCTGTAGCTAATAACTAACTAAAGTAATTAACAGTTTATGGTTTTGGTTATAACCAAAGATATAATTTTATATTGAAAATCCAACTTTTTAATGGGGCAAGCAACTATGTCCTATGGCTTCTGTGAATAAAATTATGTATTTTATATGAAGCTGTAAAACCAACGTACATACTATTCTCCACCTTGTGAATAAAACAAGTTTTAGTTGAGACATTGACCTTCTGTTTAGTGCAAATCTAAGTGAAATCCTCTGAAGTATGTGCATATTAAGGCATGGTTACAAACCACTATCATTTTAACACTAAAATTCATTCTCCTCCTACAGCAACTTGTGAAACTCCCCAAAATTCCTTGTAGTGGTTTGTCATAGTATTATCTTTAAAAGTATGGAAACAGACTTTTAGATATGGCTACTATGGCTTCAAAGGAGATGAAAGCTTTTCGTAGGTAACACGTTACATTAGCAAGCAAATAACTTGAGTTATATTACCTGTTTTTACAGCAGATTTCGTTATATTACTTTGTTACCACAAAAGAAATAATTATTACGTAACGTGTTACTTATGTAACGCATTACCCCCAACACTGGTAGTGTGCTTCCGCTTCCTGTGTCCTTTTCTGAAATACGTGGAAAAATTCTGATATTAATATCCAAATTTTTTCAGAAATTCATATACTAGGTTGCAATTTAATTGTCATAATGAACTTTTTATTAAACCCAGCAAGAAGTTCAAGTGGCATGATATATATTATACTCTAATAGAACGGTCAGTATTACCATAAATATACTCTAATTGAGCAATCACTTCATTACTGCTGAATCCCAGCCAGATACATACTGCATAAACATGATTTCATAGGACTAGAGTATAACTGTCAGGTAGCTTGATTATTTGTTTCTAATCCACCAAAATTTGGGAACCCAAACAGTCAAGAAAAAACCCAAAAAAATTGTGGAGCAATACAAAATAAAGAAATAAAGGAATGTTTTAATGTTGCTAGTAACAGATGGATGGGATATTTGAGGTGGCCTAACAGTAACAAGTAGCTCCTCACTGTGGTGATTTTCTTCAACTACGTCAAAATTAACAATGGCCTCCTTTATACATGAATATCATCAAGTGTCAGCTCACATGTCACCTAATGTGCTATCAAGTTGGCACAAGTTTCTTTGTGTGCGTTATTCCTGCAACTTAAAAGGTTAAGATAAAATGCTTTAGTACAATTTGCTACCAGCTTTAAAAGCTGCTAATCTTATTTAGTTATTACTTAAAGCACTGACGCATGTGAGTATAGAAAATACAGCCTGGGAGGTGTACACACAAGCATAAGTAATGCTTTTAAGTCTCATGTACCCAATCAGTAAGCATCAATAGGGAGGATTAGTTCGGCTAGTTTCTAGCCATTTACAACGTCATATACCTGATCAATCCTGCTGTATGAGTATGGTTGTTTTCGTAACATTCCTTTCATAACTGTACTGTATCTTTACAGGCAAGTAGAATTCTAGGAAAATGGGAATGGGAACGACCAACTGAAATGCCTGATAAAGGTCATCATGTAAATATACAGGTTGGATTTTGTAACGCAATGCTTCTTTGCAACGTTATTTGATCCTTCCGTTAAAACGATTGAAACACTCTAATAGAGCAGTCATGTCAAGTCACCTGCATTAAAATACTCTAATAGAGCAGTCAAGAATGTATTATTAACTATCCCGGACTATAGTTGTCATAGATTAAGTACACCCATAGACTAGCTAAGTCATCAACATTGAAAGTTAGCTACTCCTTTGAAGCTATAAACAATATAAAAGATTAGCTGAAAGAATAGGAATCTGGCGTTGTTTTGAAAATCAACCGAAAATTGCTTTTACATACTTATTGTAATGTCTTATAGCCATACCTGCTAGTTAGAGTTCAATATCTTCCTTCTTGGCTAAGATATTGCCATTCAAAAATTTTTTCCCATAGTCACCCATACAAATTTACGAACGTCCCCACACTACAGCGACCATTTTTATGTCTGTGACATAATTTCAGATAAGGCTCATTAAGATGTCATTACATTGGATATGGTCCATTACGGAATGAAATATTATATACATGGTGCTGTTAAAGAGATGGGGCAATAGTCAGATAGATCATTACGATTTCCCTTCTTGAACATGGGACAGATATTTGCAGTAAACCAATCAGAAGGAAGGATTCCTGAGTTCAGCGACTGCTCAAAGATAACTTGCAAAATAGGAGCAATTATTATTGTGATTTAAATACTCGATGTCTTGTATGTGCTATTACAGGTTTTTGGAATTGCATTTCCAATTGACTTCGTCCCGTTTGCAGTAGAGTTCGTCGCTTTTGCAGTAGAATTCATCCCATTTGTAATTGAATTCGTCACTTTTGCAATTGAATTCATCACTTTTGCATTAAAACTTGTCGCTTTTGCACAAGAATTCGTCATAAGTACATTGACTGCAATAAACCAGCCGCTCACCACAAGGTGGATCATTTTTGCCATGGAGAATATCACTTGAGACACTACAGAGTAACTGGAGCTGGTTATACGTGAAGCCATCACCAATAGTGAAGCACAATTGTGAATGCTGTGTAGCAGAATTATTGCCTTATATAGAGTTGTTTACAACAGTTGTACTTCAACAAGATCATTAAGCGCAGCTGCTACATCTTGCTTTTATGTTTACTACAGCTGCCAATCTTGCTACGGACGAATTCTATATACTACAAAAGTAATGAACTCCACTGCAAATGGGATGAAATCAATTGTAAAGGTGATGAATTCAATTGCAAAAACCTGTAACCGTGTCTACATACTGTAATTTTTACCTCTCTGGCACAATTTAGGTAGTGTATCATTAGTGACCGTAGTCATGTGAGCCTGATTGGATTCGATAAGTGCTTTTATAATTTAACAGCAGATGACAACATTGTTACTACTAACTACACTTTATGAATCATACAGTTGTTTTATGCCAGGGTTCATATTTTTAAGCAGTTGAGTGTAAAATTTTTGTAGTCAAGGTATAACAATATTTTCCCTATTTCGAGTGGTTAACAATGTTCAAATTTCACCATACTTCGCATGTGACTTCTTTGTCGATGGACGACTATTACTGTGATGTGAGGAAATTTTGGCTATCATTCAATTGATGCCTGTAGACAAAAACCCGTTTTTGGAGCACAAAATCATTCCCAAATGATGCAGCAATAGGAAATCTACCTCACCAATCAAACTACCAAGGTGAAGGTTTACTCACAGAAGAAGGTTGAACTCCAGTATCGTGAAGGCTACAGAGAGGTACGGCTTGCAGCCACAGATTTTGTAGATATTTCAATCAATTTCTTCCCCAAGAAGGAAAGGAATTTACCGCCACTGCAGCTGTATTCAAGTAAGAGTTAGTCAAACATGTAACAGCATTTGGCAAAAAAATTTGAAGATGTCAGTTTTTTACATTACCATTAATACCGCACAAGGGGTCTGACACTTCGAGAAATCTCTTACACTCCTGTGGTAGAAATCAGAATCAAGCTTGTAACCTCTGTTTTCTCTGTAAATTTCACCATAAACAATAATAAAAAAATTATGTCAGCAAAATCAAACTTTGAAATCAGAAATCATAAGGAAATTTCATACACGATTAGTGTCGGATCCCTTGATACCGCATCAAAGTAATTTCTCCCTTCACAAAACTGCTATCCATGATACTGTTGTTCTCAGATATGGATGGATCCAGCCAGGCTCCTTCAACATTGTGCCTGTGGAACTAAGTTCACTGTTTAACATTCTTTACATGTCTCAAGGGTGGCTTTCCATCAATTCGTCACAATGAGATTCGTGATTTGACAGCTAGTGTACTGACTGAGGTCTGTCATGAGGTTGTGTTGAACCCCATTTACAACCAGTCACAAGTGAGCAGTTCATCCTAGCTTCAAACACTGAAGATGGCACTCGCCTAGACATTTCAGCTAATGGATATTGGAGAGATTGTTGTGAGAAGACCTACATTGATGTAAATTTTTTAAACCCACAAGCAACAAGTAATTGTACCAGTAATACTAGGGACATTTACAGATAACATGAATTATGTAAGAAGCGACCGTATGAAGCTTGCATACGTGAAGTTGAACAGAGTTCCTTTACTCCTTTAATTTTCTCAGCCACAGGGGTATGGCTAATGAAACAGCAGTTTTTTACAAGTGCCTTGCCTTTCTGCTATCTGATAAATGGGACTCAAATTACACAGCTGTAATGGGATGGGTACGATGCTGCTTGTCTTTTTCACTCTTAAGATCAGCAATAAGATGTTTAAGGGGATATAGATCATCTAAGGGCAGATTTGGTCACTCTTAGAAACAGCACTGGTCGATCTCATCCAGATGGAGACCAGACTGCCATCACTTCTGTAGTAGCTGTTATTGTTTTTGTACATTTAATTCATTTGTTTCATGGCTAAAAACTTATTTAATACCATGGAAAAAATCAAAGTAAAGAATAGTGTAAGACAAATTTATTGCATGGCTGAATGTATCCCACCCCTGATTAGACTAGTCTGGCATCAGCGTAAGACAAGACTTGTGCAGCTGCCTCTATATGTACAGCACCAATCAGATTGCAGCATTTGTTTATGATGTTATTCATCAGGCTGTAATGGGTATTTCTCAGGATTCTTAGTGATATTCAAGACGATGTTGTGGACGTTGTTGAGGATTCCAGGGTTCTACCTTAACTGTGAATCAGGGGGTATGACAGTTCTACAAATCAAGTATGCCCTTCAGTTCCAAATCACATATCTTCAGCGATTCGCCCATGCAAATAATTAATGCTGCTTGAAAACTGGTCTCAAAAACATATTACAAACAATACAAGCTCACAGTGATACAATACTAGTTCTTAATCAAGAACTAATGTCCTTCAGAACCCAGTAATAACCTTAGAAATCACACTAAAGCAATCACGCGTGACGTTTCAAATCAAGTTTCAAATCACAAATCTAATTTCAAATTACAAATCAAGTTCAAATCACAAAGTGATTTCAAATCACGTACAAATTTGCGAAGGTGTTGCACCCCTCGCTGTGAATATAACTATCTACAAACAGTTAAATTCCAGCTGCACAAGCCTTGTAATCTAGAGTCACTAAACCCTCGCCTTACACCAAGGGTCTGGCTATATACTCCAGACTATATATTATTGTTATCAATTTTACCACGAGGGAAGGCATACACGAAAGGCAAAGCCTGTACAAGGTGTCAGCCCAAAATATAACATTACAAAAACAACAAAGAAATTTACAAAACTACACTAAATACAAAATACACAAAAACAAACAAAAGCAGAGATACAAAACATCAATTAATACACATATAACAGTACAGGTATAAAGAATGCCGGAGGTTGGAGTCATTGAGAATGTTTAATGGTATGGAATACCACAGAAAGACAGACTACAACTATACTATCAATTTAATACTGAAATCAGAAGTGCCAACTCCAACGCATTAGGCATGAGTCTCACTCTTTGGCTACTATTCTCATGCTCTAACGCCTCACCCTCTGTTTCTCACTCTTTCAGCTTAGTTTCTCATGCATTTCTCACGCCTCATGTCTTCATAATTAGCCCTGTGCTTAAAACTGGACAAGCCCTGCGCTTAAAATTGGACGAGATGGTGTACGAGTTTCGTTTTCTTCAGGTATAAATGTCTGCATCATACACTGTTGACTCCACACTATTTATGTACTTTGAGCATGTCGTGACCTTTTCTTTTTGGTCTTCACGAAAAGTCTAACTGTGTTTGTCGATCAGAAACCAGTCACCAAAAATCCTGAATGAGTTACTCCTAAATTTTTTCAAGAGGTTGGCATCTCTGCTAAAATTACAACAAGACTTAAATACACTAAATACTTGGGCTAAAACATGGCAAATGAAATTTAATGTTGAAAAGTGTTGCATTCTTCAGTTATCCAAACACCACCATAAAACAACATTTCTTTATCACATGTCAAACAAACCCCTCAAAGTTGTTGAACAGCACTCTTACCTTGGAATAATAATAGATCACCATCTTTCTTGGGGACCACAAGTTAACCATGTATGCAACAAGGCAACCAGACTAATCGGTTTTTTACAACGTAACTTAAGAAGCTGTTCACGTGCACTTAAAGAACTAAGCTATAAACAATTTATCTTACCTGTGCTGGAATATGCTGCTGCAATTTGGGACCCATACCACCTAAAGGACATAAATAAAATAGAAATGATACAACATAGAGCAGCTAGATTTGTCCTGAATCGACCATGGAGAAGGAATATGCGAGATAGTATAACTGATATGCTAACATCATTAGAATGGCCACCACTCCAATTAAGGAGAAAATGTGCAAGATTATCTCTACTATACAAGATTATCCACAACCTAACTGAAATACCTAACAGCTACTTACCAACATTATCACCTGTCACTATTACAAGATCTAATCATGAACAAAAATTCCTACACTATCATACATCAATAGACAATTATAAGTACTCATTTTTTCCAAGAACAATACCAGAATGGAATGGACTACCACAAGACATCATCAACCAACAAACTATTGACAGCTTCAAACAATTATTATACAATCACTTTTAATTTAATGTACATTAGCACTTATGCCCCAGGCGGGCTCTGCTAATTAAACAATATAATAAAATGTGAAGTGACTATCGGGAAGGGGGATTTACAACACCTGTCACAGTGATATATGTTTCCCCGGGTAATGTGTTTCCCGCACACATATCCCTAGGGATCCGTGTTTCCCCGCACACATATCACTAGGGATCCGTGTTTCCCACCAAAAGCTGTCAGTGATATGTGTTTCCCGTAGCGATTTTTTAAATATTTCACCGCACACACATATCCCTAGGGATTCGTGTTTCCCCGCACATATATCACCAGGGATCCGTGTTTCCAACTCAGATATAGCCGTTGTGCAGTAACTCCAAGGTCTATATGGCTAGTTGCAAACAGTACGCGATCCAACCATTCAGTAGATATATTGCTATCTAGCTAATAGACACCCATGCATATTGCATGTATTTAGCTATAGTTAGCTAACTAGCTAACTAGCTACTATATAAGCTAATACAATAATTATACTAGCTAGCTATACTAATAATCAGAACTATAGTCATTTAAAATAAACTTTGTTGCTCTTCTCTGGACCTGCTCAATAAGTGTGATGTCCTTGACAGGGGCGGATATAGGATTTATAAAAGGGGGGACTAACTCAAGGTACTAATCTCTTGGGTAGAGGTGTACAAAGCACACTTCCCAGCATGCAAAGCATGCTGGAACTAGGGAGTCTGGGGGCATGCTGGAACTAGGGAGTCTGGGGGCATGCTGGAACTAGGGAGTCTGGGGGCATGCCCCCCAGGAAATTTTGAAAAATAGATGCTAAAATACTGCAATTTGGAGACATTCCCACATAAAATTCATAATATTTTCTGCCTGTAGATTATATATACTGCCTTTAGATTATAGGTATGGCTCTCTGAAGTATTTTGCTAATGGAAAAGTTTGGGTAGGTACAGACAACCAAGTACATGATGCACCCCTCCCACAATTGCACAACACTGAATAGGTGCATGTTAGAATAATGTTGAAAGTGGAAAATTTTGAAATTTGAACAATACAAGATTGAATCTGCAGCATTTTCAATGGAAATTGTGTACCTGAATTAAGTATTGCCTCACATATTAACTACACAAGTGGATGAATGAAGCCCTTTAAACAGACCAATGCACTTCATTGTATGTATAGGTGCAGGCAGATTCAGAAAAATTTCATAACAGAACCAACTACATCTTTCCAGTGAATGTTCTATTAGAATAGTTAGCTGATTGCTCTATTAGAGTATCTCGATCTTGTACACCTCCAATGCTGATCCAGGTTCTTGTCGCATAAACTTTAGCATAAATCCACTGATAATACCTTGGAAAGATGTTTATAAGGTGGTTTTATGAGTATTTGTATTATTATAGTGATCATATAATTATGCTAAGACAAAATTTCATTATGATTTTCAGCATATTGATCACTGAAGTAAAGCCTAAATATGAAGGGGAGCTTCAGCCCCCAAAGCCCTCCCCCCCCCCCCCCCCCCCCCCAACCCCCCGGATCCGCCCCTGCTTGATATGGTTAGGTTTCCAAATCACTGAACAGCATATAACTTGCGATCTCACTAAGGAAATATACAAAGTTCTCTTGGCTGTCACTGTTTGATGCTTGCTAAAGCTGCGATGGAGCAGTCCTAGCATTCTGTAGGTCTTAGGGATTATGTTTTTGTAGTGTTGATCCCAAGATAGGTCTGATGACATTATAATACCGAGATCTTTATGTGAACTATTTGTTAAAACCTGTGTGTCAGCTATTTTGTAATTATAGTGATGACTTTTGCATTAATATAGGTGGACACTCTTTTATGAATTAAAGAACATATTAACATATTATTTCTCGTACTCCACAAAGTTGCTGAGTCTAAATCATTTTGAAACAGTGAAATATCTAACAGTATTATAAATCTTGGTGTCGTCAATGAATAGTAAAGTTTTACTGATGGTAACACAAGATGGTAAATCATTCATGTAAATAATGAAGAGTAGAGGTCCCAAAATACTCCCTTGGGGAACCCCAGATAGAACCGGCAAAGGGGTAGATAATGACTGACTGCATGCCAAAGCTGTAGCTACATTGATTAGTTATACATAGCTGCAACCACATGATTTACTCTATATAGCTAGAGATAGTATTTTATTGTATACATGTATTTGTAGCTACTGTTTTATTAAACTGATGCTATAGCTACATAGCCAAATCACAGCACAGTTTAGCAGTTATAGTTGAATACCAGTGAATGGCTTGATTTCCTCCATCAACATGTATACTTATAATATCTATCTAGTTGTATAGGTATGGCTAGCTATGATTATTAAAAGTGCATGCGCGCCTATGCTAACACTACGTACGTTGCACATGACTTTATAAAGGGGAAACATATTACCCGGGGAAACACATATCACTGTGACTTGTAGGTCGCTAGCGAGTTAGTGATATGTGTGCGGGGAAACACGGATCCCTAGGGATATGTGTGCGGGAAACACGTTACCCGGGGAAACATATATCACTGTGACACCGGCAACATTTAATACACTCTATCAGAGTCACAGTTTTCACAGGAGTTTCTATAGTAACGAAACAACTCACTACAACTTGAGGAGGATCTACAGTCAACCAATCGTGCAAAGAGCGAGACCTCGAGATATTCCTAGTGAAAGTAAAATATTTTTGATGGCGCGAATTTAGAGCATCATTTCGGGCCACGCCCTTTGTTTACGAGGAGATCAATGGCATTATTATTATTATTATTATTTTAGGTAACAAATGGGTATCCCTAGATTAACATCATTTGTCCAGAACGAGTTTAATGGTTGGCGAAGAAGTGTTGTACAAGGCAAACTAGTTATCGATGGATTTTCGTTGTGTCACGCTCTTTTTCACGAGCACCTAGCTGAACATGACTACATATTTGGTGGAGACTACGTTTCGTTTGCAAAATACATTGAGACATTCTTCTTCACATTGAAGCATAACAGAATTGAACCCTTTGTGATATTTGATGGTACTGATTATGACTTGAAGAAAAGGAAGACACATGAAGCTAGGAGACTACATGATGCTGAAGTAATTATGAAGTTGCTGTATGACCCCGACACAGTTGAGAACGATGAGCATGTCTTGCCCCAATTAACGTATAATGTCATGATACATACAATAATATCAGTTCTCGGTGACGACCATTTTTATGTTGCAGATGGTGATGCTGACGTTGATGTGGCCAGTTATGGTATATCACATAAATGTCCTGTGTTGAGTGCCGATTCAGACTTTTATGTATTCCCCCTGACACACGGCTATATACCATACTCAAAATTTTATTGGCACAAAACAGATACAGTCGGTGCAGTTATCTATGGAATGTTCTTTTACTGTGAAGTGTTTGCAAAAGAGTTTGGCATTGCTGACCAACGCTTGCTAGCCCTTCTCCCGGCTATTGCTGGTAATGATACCATTCAACCATTAGACAAAGACATGGTGTCAGAAATTATATCAGAACGTCACAAAAGTTTTATGGATACCATTGTACACTATGCTGCTGACTTCAAAACAGTAGAAGAATGCAAAAGCAAACTGCTTGGATGCAAAATAATAGATCCTACAATTGTAATTGAAAACCTAGAAAAAGCTCTTCAAGATTATTTTATACTGTCCCAAGTAAATTACAGTGGCTTAGGAACAGTACTTAAATGCAAGAATGGTTCTCTTTTGCCAGAATTTGTGTTACAGAGAATTCGAACCGGTGCATATTCTAGACTTATTGCTGACGCAGTCTGTCTGCAAGAAGTAGACCTCAGAGTTGCACTTGAAGATATGATATCACAAAATTGGTGTCACTTAATTGGATTGCCTATCAGAAGAGTTATATACGGCATTCTTTGTGGTGCCAGTGCCACCATTCAAGAAGTTCAGCGACACAATAAAAGTTCAACAGAGTTCTCCAATAGTTCTGTACATGCTTTGGGGTCCATAACATATCATGGAAATCAAATCCCATTACCTTCACTTGATTCTTTAGTTTCCGATCATGAAGTAAACTCTGCAAAGAAAATCTTGTATACAGTTTTGGAATGTAGAGAGAAGGATTTTAAAAAGCTTTCTAAAGATTACCGACTTCTGTTGGCAATAACTCGATATTGGCATACCCACTGTACAGTTAGGGAGAGTACTCTGTTTCTCCAATCATTTCTTTTATTTCTGCAAAAGCCAAATAAAGTGGCTATTACCAAGGAAGACAAGGTACAATTTTCACTTGCTTCATTTGTACATGCAGTTTCACAGTGGCAGTCTCTTTATAACAATGTACACTGTTTTAACCAGTTACTCCATAAGCCTCTACCATTACCAGAGCCCTCTGACTTTCTTGAATGCTCCAACTTGTACAGTTACACAATTGCTGTTGCACAAGTAGGAATTTCACAAGTACTGCAGCAGAATGATTTAGATAAAAGTGCCTATTCTGCTTTCTTTGATGTAACTTGTACTGTCAAAGAACAGCCAAAGTGTAAAACAGTAACGCCAACAGCAGACACTCCAACAGCAGACACTCCGGCTACAAGTAACAGTTCAGATACTTGCAATTGCAAAAAACGTTTTGCATCACTTTCCATAGATTGATCTTGAGTAACAGACTGTTACGATATACCCAAGAACATTGTACTTTTGTGTATAGGTACGTATTTTAGAACTCAAGTTCACTGACTAGTTTAAAAGTGATGTAAACAATTATACACTAATGCAGTAGCTATTATTACAATGATTATGGCTGTGTGTTTGATCATGCATACTCTGTTCCCTTTTATACAAATATGTACATGTATACCTAATGGAATATGGAATGTAAACAGCTAGCTAAAGCAATAGTCCAGTCCACATACAGTTCTACAACTGCATGCATAAACTGATGTTTTAATGTCTGTTGTAAAGACCACGATATTGAGCCCAAATCTATTTCCAGAGAAACTATACACAGTCTATTTGATTAAGAATCTCTTTAATCAACAGCAGTAAAAAATACAGCAGCAACAGCAAAATAACAACAGCACACCAGTAGTACAATAACACCAGCAAAATGTACATGCTACACTATCTATTTATACACAATTCTCAAGAAAGTTCTAGAGCTTGCCAGATTCAACCTTTACATCTACACTTTCAATGTTGACTGTTTCACAACAACTAAGTTTATTTTTATCTTTATTCCAATGTCATTTTATATACTTATCAGTTTTCTTTTCAGTAGAAATATAGATGGTATTGTAAAAAATAAATAACTATCAGATTAGCTAGCTATACTGTGTTCATTGCAGATGGTTTTGGTGCATTAGTTTACAAGTTGGAAAAGACTCCTGTACAAGGCAAACTACGTATACACTGTTAAAATTCAGGTGTTGGTGTGACACCTACTATGATTGTATAGGGGTGTTGCGATAGCATCTCAAATTAAAGGTGCTACAACTACACCTGTTGGGTGTTCTCTAACATATAGCACCCCAAAAGAATGTGTGTGAACATCCTTTGTGCTTCTCAACACCTCTGTGTCAGGGTCTCATGAAGACACCAGTCATGGTAATCTGTTATATCTGGTGTTGCCTAATCTATAAGCCTTGTATATGTTCAAGCACCCTCTTTGTAGTTCTAAACTCTCCTAGTTCCAAAATTCAACAGCAATCATAAAAACATCCATTATGCTGATTTGTAGCTAAAATATACATATGCTAAAATGTATTAGTCACTATTATGCAAGATAAGCACTTGCATGGGTGATTATATATTTAATGTTGAGTAAACTTGGCATTGTTTGCTCTTGATTGGTTAAAACTAGCTTGTTTGGGATAGTATATTAAGTGCTGCACTTAACTCTGATGGGATGTGGTGAGAACACCCAGGGTGTCAGTAGGTGATTCTGTGAATAAAATCCCACAATTAAAATGTTTTTGGTGGTTAGGTTATAAGTACAAATTGCTACTTACATAAAGTGTATATAGAGAGAAGCAAGTAAGCCTATAGGTATTCTTGTTTGATTACTGTATTTCACAGGTTATAATTATATGTATTTCCCAATTAACCATGCATGCATAACATGCAGGGCAAGATGAAATGAGCTCCACCCACACAAAGCTTTGCCTTTGGAAATTAATAGACGTCAAGTGCCTAGTGTTATTGTAACACCCCATAACTGTACATCTAGGGGTGTACCCATAGCACTTTTGGATTGCTCCCTGACACTCCCATAGCTCTATAGCAGTGCTGCCTAATACTCTAGGGGTGTATATACCCATAACACCTTTACATAGCATCTCAGGGTGCTATATTTAAGCATGCAACTGAGCACCCATAAAAGGTGCTAGTACAACACCCATATTTTAACAGTGTAGTAATCAAATGGTTAGTAAACTGTAACGTCTCAGCTAGCAGAGGCTATGTATATAGACTACATCAAGAAATTCTTTGTTATACTAGTGCAGTGCCTAAGACCCTCTAATTGAGATAATCGTTAACTTTTTGATAAAAGCACCAAATTATATGGGGTTTGTAGCATGTGTACAAATGATTTTAGAAGGGGAGGCATGTAAAAAGTCCTTTGGAACCCTATTTTTTGGACCTTGACTGACAACAAAACTATATGTTTACATGGAAAACAATCAAGTTTAAAGGCTGGATCTAGTATTAGACTAGTACAAAGCCTGCAGCTTTGACATGATGGCCCATTAAAATGCCACATGAAGCAAATCGTATTTTCAGCATGGCAGTAAACAAAGTGACTGAAAACACTATTTTCAAGTATTAAAGTTTTGTATTTCCAATGCACACAGTTCTGTAGTATTTGTACAAGGATCATCCTGATGTGTATTGAAGGTGCATCACAAAAGTTAATGAATGATGAAGTTTTAATTGGTTACAGGTGGACATAAAATCAATGGAATATCAGAGTATATACCAAACAACAAGGTGTTTCTACGATACTAATTTGACTTGATCAACATTGCAAGGATAATTGCTTGATTTATGCATATACAGAGGGATTTCAATAATTTTATGTCCACTTGTAACCAAATCAAACCTCATCATTCGATAACTTTTGTTATACACCTTAGATTTCCAGAGAAAATATGGTAGCTCAAAAGCAATGCTTAAATACAAAAATGGAACAGATTTGCCTGATTTTGTATTGCAGAGATTTTGTACTGGTCATATTCCAAACTTAATGATTGACACAGTACATACATGTGTTGCAAAGTATCTGCCTCAAAATATAGCAGTTGAAGAATATCACAAGAATGATGCTACCTACTTTAATTACCAGTCATATACAGGTGTAAATAGCAAATTTATGGCATTCTCTGTGGAAGCAATACCATAAACTCTGCAAAAAAAAATCTTGTATATGCAACTTTGGGGTGTGGATAGAAACACAATTTAAGTTTTCTAAATACTATATACCCTGAGAAAATTATATTTCTGCAATAATTGTTTCTTCTGTTTCTGCAAAGCTAGCTATTACCAAGGTAGGTGTATAGAGTGCAAGATGTATGGTACTGCTGGATCTGTACCCAAGCCACATATTGTCACTAGCTCTATATTTGCACATGCTGTTTTGCAATGGCAGTCTCTTTACAACAATGTGCACTGTTTTAACCAGTTACTCCATGAGATTCTATACCATTACCAGAGTCCTTTGACTTTCTTGAATGCTCCAACTTGTACAGTTACACAATTGCTGTAGCTAAAGAAGGAGTTCCACAAGTACTAGTTCTTCAGCAGAATGATTTAAATGCAAGTACATATTCCAGTGGCGTAGCCAGGAAAAAAATTTTACCGAGGCAAAGTTTATACATTGAAATAATTGAGAGGGTCAGCTTCTGACTCAACTCAGTGATTCATACACACTTTCAAGCATGGGTGGTACAGCATTTGCAGGTTGACTCTCTGGTTGGATGGAAGAAATTGTTTCAGAAGACTCTGAGCATTTTCTACATGTCATAAGTAATGCTCCAGCTTACAGTATACCATGCTTCAATAATTAGACTAGTTTAATTGCACTCAACACAAAAACTGAATTACTCCAGAGATATTTTGAGTGATCAGACCATCATGGACTACATAGTCATGCACACTACTTTTTCAGTATTGATCTGATGGGATGTTTATGTCAGAGATTATCTCTTTGATGGATGCTCAACCAAACTAGGGATGCTCTCTTAAGGAAAAATTTGAAAATATATGCTTTGAAATGGCATGTGGAGGCCATTTTTTATTGTAACTGCTAATGTGTGATATGAATGATCAATAACATAAATGATTTAGACCAAGCAGTGTAATGAGAACAGTGGCTATAATCTGTACTGAATGTTCTATTAGAGTATTTACGATGACTGCTCTATTAGAGTATCTCGATCTTTTACAAATTCAAGTAGCTGAGAAGTGAATGCCGGACTGTGTCACCATGGGTTCTGGCCCTGCTTAACACTACAGCTATAGATACTATTGTGTGTGGTACAGTAATGCTGTCTAGTAACGTCTGAGTAGAAAATTCGGGGTGCCAAAACTCAGGCCTGCTCAGCCTGCTCACTGAGTTGAGCATTTTTTACCGAGGCAGCTCAATAGTAGCTACGCCACTGTATTCTGTATTCTTTGATATAACTCATGCACACAGAGGTATAGCAGAACACCTACATCAGCTACAAGTGACACTCTTAATTATATCACTTTCCATAGATTGATCTTGAGTAACAAACTGTTCATTGCAGGTTGTGTATAGAAAAATAAAATTAATGAAAATTTCATGTGTTTGTTGCTTACGTTGTGCATGTTATGATTCTAATTATGTGTAGCTATACACAAGACACCATCTGGTGTACTAATGATCAATAGCTCATTGTACATCTGTTGTTATAACTCCAGCATTAACTCACTGTTACCATTCCATCATATTCCTTATAGTATTTCTTATCTAATAGACACCACCACACTAATCATTAATATTGTATTCCACCAATCACGTGATCATAAACTAACAGAACATTATAACACTTTATACTGTTAATTGTTTAGCAGCATGCATTAATGTATTGTGTGCATGTTTCTATCTGTTTGGGAGATGATCACCTTGAGCTTGGTGAATTTGATTACTAGACAGTATTCATGAGTAAGACAATAGAAGGTTATTTGCAACCGCATTCATTCATAAGGTGTACGTGGCAAATATATATCATCCCCCTCGAAGGTGTAAAAAGTTTCACATGTAACTGTAAGCCATAAATGGTACTGATGAATTCAATTTGGAACCAACATAGCAATAAAGGATGAACCATAATAATGTGATTATGAGATAGGGAATTTTACTACACTATACTAGTTATAGCAACCAATGAATTATCATGCATTGAGGAAAACCTCAAAAGGCATGCACACACTTGCTATACTGAAGGTACTTGCCTATTGTGAATCCACCATTATATGCATTAGTTACAGTGCTATAGATTTGTTTACATAATAATATATTTTATAGCATGATGTTGTACTTGCATTGATATGTACACTCCATATACCTATATATGTATACATTTTATCTGTACATAATATTGGCAAATAGTTCCTCCATGGTTGAAGCATTTATTTTGCTGGGATTTTATACATTTTTACTAATGACACAGTTGTTTTCAACATTGCTTGTAGCTTGATGAGTAGTTTCTACCTTTACACTTGACAGGATGATTAGAATACATATTCGTTCACAAACTATCAATACAAGAGCAACCACACTCCTGTACTGTGAGTCAGTGCTAAATCTAAGTATGAAGAATACTATTAGACTAATTCCTGCTGAGCCAAATAAGATCACAGCTAATTTTACTAATTTCCTGTTAATTTCACCGACCTTTACTGAATTGCGTTTAGATAGAACACAGAACAAGACCACAATCAAGATGAATACTGATGCTGTTGCAAATAAAATGATAAGGATTGTAGCTGTATTAATGTGCATTGCAGCTTGGTTTACTTCACCAAGCATATGAGACGTTGAGAAGCAGTGACCATCATCGGTAATAAAGACGTCATCATATGAAAAGATCAATAAACCTCTAGCAATATTGACAAGTAAACTGATTGAGACTGCCACTATTAAAAATATCAATAGCATTCTGCATTTTTCTTTAATTGTCTTTTCTTTTGGTAGTATGTTTCTAACACTCTTATAAAATGTTGCTGCAATCACCACAAACATTTCCAGTACTAACAATGCACTACAGTGCAATGCAGTGGTAATGAATATCACAAAAACAATGCACATTGCATTAGAAGTAGGCCAAAAAAATGTCAACGATTCATAAACAACAAATGCTATCTGAAATATTGACGAAACTATGGTTGCTGCTAGCAAGAGGAGTATAGCCATCGTGGTGTAAATCCTTCGCTGAATTATTAGAATAATTAGCAAAGTATTCAATAGCAATGTTAACAATACAAGTGTAATCTCCAGTACTTGTTCAGTAAGAGTAACAGTGGCTGTGTCTGCTTGAGTGCAGGACCCCATATTGCTGTCGGCTGTCCTTAATAGAATTATACTATCTGTCTTACTGCACCCAATAATAAACTGATCATCAAGGTAAACAATATCCAGTACATCTCCAGTCTTGATAATCTTTACAGTACAGTTATCAACATGACAATATTGTGTAGTATTCACTGTACCAGTGACATCATCAGCATACTGGACTGTACAATTGATAGTAGCTAGAGGACAACTAGTCACTGTAATGATAATCTGAGAGAACAAGACTACAACTGCTAGCAACAACATTATCCAAAGAAAACAGTGAAATCTACTAATAATGTCACAATTTTATCAGTAGTGAGTGCATGACTTCACAATCTTCCAGTACTTATATGGACAGTTAAGGGATGATCACATCCTGATAAAGGAATTCATTATGCATGTCAGCATTACAGGATGAGCATATACGGACTTTTTTTGGAAGAAGTACACTAATTTTTAGGAATGTATTGTTTTGTTAAGGACATAACATCCCCTTGCATGCACATAGGGAAATGATAATGCAGTTATTGAGATGAGGATGGTATCTCCCTGCAGTGACAAAACACACACAACACTTGCTAAATTATACAAAGTAATCATGTAGCAGTTAACTAAGTGAGATCACTGCCAGTAAACATTGCATTATACCACTATATATCCATCATTTCTTTGTGAAATAAACTGATGTACTATTATATAGCATTGTACCTGTAGAGGAAGTAATTTGTGATCACTAGAAGAATTAGACATCAACAATATTCAACAGTGCATGGCATCATTGGCTAAATAGAACTATTTAAATATAATCATTGTTATTTATGTTGCAAACATTTGATGTTTTTACTTGTCATTCCCAACCAGCTGAATGGTACAAATCCTATAAATTACTTAACTGATTTGTAGCCACTAAAAAAGGAAGTTCTGTTGAAGCAGAAGTCAGAGGTGACACAATTAAGTTACATACTCTACTCTATAGCAATAACAATCAGAAATGGCCAAACATAGCCACATGGATATAAGGTTGCAATTCGGCATTACAAACTGCTGCATGTGTATGATATAGAGGACATACATATCAATATACATCAATCATTACTGTATAGCCAGAAAATTAGGTGGGAGGAAAGTTTGGCGAATTTGGCAAGTGAACGATGTTTCGCCAAACTAAAATCCGCCAAATCGTTTGTCTAATACAAATTTGGTATGAGCTCAATAAAATTTGCTAAACTTTTTTCTCGCCAAAATTCTATCACTGCAATTTCGCCAAAGTTTCCTCCCGCCAAACTTTCTGGCTATACGGTATAATATATTTTTATCAAACTGGGTATAGACAGCATAAAAAGATATTAGTTAATTAGGATGCTACTGTGGTTGGTGGTAATATGTTCCATTCCTTAATTTTTTTTGTGGGGAAGAAACTGTTCATATATTGCAATACTGAAAATGATACAAGCATCAATGCAATTATACCATAACCATGTATTGCAGTGTATCGATCAACATTTATAATGTAATATTAATGGTGGGTTAAACTAATGCTACAAGTAATTGGTGAGTTAAGCTATGGAAAACTTTTAGCCAAATTCACCGACGTTCCCATATATATATATTTGCGGGACTATCTTCTACCAAAATAACTAGGTAGCCATATCAAGACACACGGTAGTGTGTCGTGCGCCCAAGAAGCCGGCGCGCCACACCGTGAGAATATTTACAGGAAGAAAGTAAACGCGATTTTCACACCTTTGTAGCTCCGTGATGCCTTATCCGATTGAAACCAAAGTTGCTACAGAAGTGCCGACTAGGTAGGGGAGTCCACATTCCATATTTGAAGAAAATCGCTCCAGCCATTTCCGAGATACGAGCGGCCAAAGTTTGGGTTTTTTTTCTTCGTTTTTTTCTTCTTCTACTTCTTTTCTCACACTTTGCAAAATCCGCCATAAAACACGAATGCGTGCTCCAATCGGGCTGAAATTTGGCACACTTAAAGGGCTCATTAAGGTGAATCTCAGTACACGGTTTGGTAGGAATCCGATGAACATTCACGGAGTTATCACCGATTATTTGCGTAAAATAAGGTCGAAGGTCTGTCACGCCCACAGGGTAAACCGCTTGAAGGAATGAGCTGAAAATTGCTATGTCGATGGAGTAACTATCATAGGAGTGCCTTTTTGTGGTTCGAAAGGAATCCAGTTAAAAGCCATCGAGATATGACACAAAACCCAACCTATGTCACAATTACGCGATCGATTTTATGAATAAAAAACTATTAGTTTTCACGCCTACCAGGCAAACCGCTTAGAGCAGTGAGCTGAAAATCGGTGTGTAGCTGGAATAATTATCATAGAAAGTCCTTGTAGTAGTACAGAAGAATCGGATTACAAACCACTGAGTTATGATTCCAAAGCCAACTATGTGTACCATATGCGAGATCGAGATACTCTAATAGAACAGTCACCCTAATAAAGCATTCAGCTACGTTTTATAACTTACTCCATTATAGAATTATATGACATTGCAAGTTATTCTGTAGGGAGTTCAGCTACAAACAGTTAATCGTATAGACAATTCAGCTACAAGCAAGTCACCCTGTAGATAGTTCAGCTACAAATATGCCGCTGTAGAGATTCAGAACATTATAAGTCACACTGAAGAGAATTCAACTATAAACAAGTCACCTCGTAGAGAATTCAGCTACAAACAAGTCACTGCATAAAGGGTTCAGCTACAATAAAAGCTACCCGGTAGAGAGTTCATCTAGATCAGTTACAAACAAGTTACTATATGCAATGTTCAGCTACAAATAAGTCACTCTGTAGAGAGTTCAGCTACAAACACGTCACTCTGTAGTACAAACAAGTCACCGTGGAGAGAGTTCAGCAACCAATCAAAAGACCACCATGTAAAGAGTTCAGCTATACAAACAAGATATAACTCTATGGAGAGATCAGGTAGAAACTAAACAGATCACACTGTAGAGAATTCAGCTAGAAACAAGTCATCCAGTAGAGAGATCAACTAGAAAACATCACCTTGTAGAGAGTTCAGCTACAAACAAATCAACCTTTAGAGTGATCAGCAACAAACAAATCAACTTGTAGAGAGATCATCTAGAAACAAATCAACCTGCAGAGAGTTCAGCTACAAACAAATTACCTTATAGACAGTTCAACTACAAACAAATTACCCTGTAGAGAGATTGGCTACAATTCAAACAAATCAACCTGCAAAGAGATCAGCTACACACAAATCAACTTGTAGAGAGATCAGCTAGAAACTAGAAACAATGTAAGGAGTTCTGCTACAAGTAAATCACCCTGTAGAGAGTTCAGCTAAAACAAATCAACCTGCAGAGAGATCAGCTACAAACAAATCACCTTATAGATAGTTCAGCTACAAACAAATTACCCTGTACAATGATCGGCTACAAATAAATCAACCTGCAGAGAGATCAGCTACACACAAATCAACTTGTAGAGATATCAGCTGCAAACAAATCACCCTGTAGAGAGATCAGCTAGAAACTATACACAATGTAAGGAGTTCAGCTACAAGCGAATCACCCTTTAGTGAGTTCAGCTACAAACAAATCAATCTGCAGTGAGATCACCTACAAAAAAGCACATTGTACAGAGTCCAGTTACAAACAAATTACCCCGTAGAGAGATCAGCTAGAAGAATTCACCTGTAGAGAGTTCAGCAACAAAGAAACCACCATGTAGAGAGTTCAGCTGCAAACAAATTACCCTGTAGAAAATTCAGTTACAAACAAATCGCACAGTAGAAAGATCAGCTAGAAGAAGTTACCTTGTAGAGAGTTCAGCTACAAAGAAACCATTATGTAAAGACTTCAGCTACAAACAAATCACCTGTACAAAATTCAGCTACAAACAAATCACCCTGTAGAGAGACCAGCTAGAAGAAGTTACCTTGTAGACAGTTCAGCTACAAACAATTCACCCTGTACAGAGATCAGTTAGAAGAAGTTTCCTTGTAGAAAGTTCAGCTACAAACAAAACACTCTGTAGAAAGATCAGCTAGAAGAATTCACCTTGTAGAGATTTCAGCTACAAAGAAACCACCATGTAGAGAATTCAGCTGCAAACAAGTCACCCTGTAGAAAATTCAGCTACAAACAAATCACCCTGTAGAAAGATCAGCTAGAAGAAGTTACCTTGTAGAGAGTTCAGCTACAAAGAAACCATTCTGTAAAGAGCTCAGCTGCAAACAAATCACCTGTACAAAATTCAGCTACAAACAAATCACCCTGTAGAGAGATCAGCTAGAAGAAGAGTTACCTTGTAGATAGTTCAGCTGCAAACAATTCACCCTGTAGAGAAATCAACTAGAAGAAGTCACCTTGTAGATAGTTCAGCTACAAACAAATCACCCTGTAGAGAGATCAGCTGGAAGAAGAGTTATAGTTCAGCTGCAAGCAATTCACCCTGTAGAGAGATCAGCTAGAAGAAGTCACCTTGTAGAGTGTTAAGTTACAAAGAAATCACCATGCAGAGAGTTCTGTAATAAATATATGTATTATACATATAACTTGTACATTTACTGATAAATTCAGAAATATTTAAAGTATTTAACATCTGCTTCATCTTTTCTTCTTCCTGTGGCAAAGAAAAAACAATAGCTTGAAAAAGCCCCAAAGCCGGCCATAGGGGTATACAAATACAAAAAGAAGTGAAATCTAATCCAAAACAGCCAAGCTGTAAAAAAAGTGTGCGGCCCTCAAAAAGGCTATGGTGAAAAAAGATGTGAAATCCAAGGTGGCGGCCAAGAAATGGCTGTGATGGTAGGTTAATGGTAAAAATTTTAATAATGACAATTCAGGTGAATTTTGTGCCAAGACCAAGCGGCACCAAATTAACCTGAATTGTCGTTATTAAAATTTTTACTATTAACCTACCATCACAGCCATTTCTTGGCCGCCACCTTGGATTTCACATCTTTTTTCACCATAGCCTTTTTGAGGGCCGCACACTTTTTTTACAGCTTGGCTGTTTTGGATTAGATATAGTATATCTGGAGATGTTTGCATGATCATGCATCCTTTTCAAATGTGCATGTGTATCATTCATTTCCTAACATGTTGTCAATACTATTATGATATGTGAATTGGTCATAGGAATTGATCTGCATAATCCACCAGTGTGATTATTATACAATCTGGAAACTGTACATGTAAAATGGAGGGTTGGAGCACTCCATCTTACCATACACTATTGTTTCATAGGATGCATATAACCTTTGTACCCTTTAAGATTTAGTCATATATACACACACCGTAGTGTTCTTTGCACACAAAAAGGGTGTGCCCTGCATGTGACACCAAAGGGTGTCACAGGGCACACAATTTGTGTGCAAAGCACACATCATTTTTACAGAGCAGTATTTATTCATTCTAATTGGAAACAGTGGAAATTGAAAACTGAAACTGGAAATTTAAAACTAAAACTGAAATTATTCAAAACTTGTGAAATACTCACCTTTTTACAAAGACCACCTCTATGATAAGACCACCACTATGATAATACCAACTTGATAAGACCACCTCATTATAGTGACCACACTACTTAGGTTTCAGATATACTTCATGACCACTTTAAGCATCAGGTAAGGCTAGTGATGCAATTTCAAAAAAGCTGTGGTGTATTTCATGGATGTTTGTACAAGCTGGGTCATCTACTGAGATCATATTATTTTTACTTTCAACCTGATTGATCAAGATACCTATGAGACTAACTATAATATGATTTAGTATTAATGAGATGTTAACTTATAGCTACACCATATAGCTACAGCTAGCTTTATGGGAAAAAAGAGGAGAATGCCAGAGATATTGTTTTCATTTGAATTAACATGTGCCCTATAGTTAATTTCTGGCTCAACAGTGAAGTGGCCAATGCACTTCACTTTCAGTTATGTTCAGCCTGTTACAGTGCTACAAATGAAGAATAGTAGGAGAAGCACCTCAGCAATAAATCCAGTCACCATGGAAAGTACACACATCCCAACTTTCTGAATCAATTACTGTCTCAGAAACGGCCTTTACACTTCACTTTCAACTATGTTCAGCCCGTTTCACAGCATTACAAATAAAGAACAGTAGCTCTTCTGCATGGAAAATATGGACGATTCCCATTTACAAATGTACGGGAGTTACGCTTGCCTGAATGCATTAGCCAGTCAGTTAGTCAGTCCATCAGGCAATACGTGTATTAATGTCAGCAGAAGACAGCTTTCTTGAGTACCATCTCTTAAATATCTTGGAGTTTATACATTGATGAAAATTTGACTTGGCAGAAGCATACTCAATATGTTTATCAGAGGGTGGAGTCTAGGCTGCACTGTCTTTATCGTTTGTGTCCCTTATCTAACGAGCTGCTGGGAAAGTTGTATTGTGCTTTTGTCCTTCCTTTACTGGACTATTGTGATGCTGTGTGGTCACCTTTGTCTGTACAGTACTTTAAAAAGTTTGAGCATATTCATTCTAAGTTTTGTTCATTGATTCCGGCTACACAAAGCTTTTTGCACCATACTTTGGCTGAACATAGAAGATTCCATATTGCCATTGTTGTTTATAGAACTCTTCATTAGCTCTCACCAGTTTACTTAAGAGAAAAGTTTAAGTACACTACAACCGTTACCTCCCATGTTGGAAGAAACGGTCATCGCCTTTTTGTACCAAGAGTCAGGACTTCATATGGAAAGAATAGTTTTTACTATAAAGGTACGCAGATTTGGAACTCATTGAATGCCTCAATAGCTACTCTTGGACAATTTAAGCACTTGTATAAATTTCATTTTAGCTAATTATTACTTGCATGTATGTTAATGTGTATGTAATTATACTGTATGTTATGTATGGGCACTGCTGAAAAGCAGTAGTTTTCTACTGATGCAATCTTCCCAAAAATAAATAAATAAATAAAACTGCCGAAATTCCATTAAACTTTTTTTTATTTCGTAGCAACTTTTTGGAGGTGTTTCAGGGTATTATGTACTCTTGGTTATACTGGAGGCAATTTTGGGCTTGCCAAGGCACCATGAAGGTATGTATTGTGAGAGGCAGCTTTTAGGGTGATGTTTGGCCAGAAAAGCCCAAACCTTCATGATCCTTAATACATAGTGCTACTGTCCTTAAGTTTAACCAACTAGTTTCTCTGGTAAGAATTAAAGATGGGTTTTGCCAACTGAAGAGGGTAGCTAATCAAATTAACTATTAATTATGTAGGATGCCTGTCTATGCAGTTCCTGCTGTCTAGCGCTAGTACAGTGTGAAGTGATTCCACTTCCAGTTTAGGTGCTGAAAGACAACTTCCTGCAGTGTTGCCATGTTGTGAATAAAGTTAATAGATTTATGAACTTTTTTGTATTGTTTGTGAACGTGAAATAATCTATGAACTTTTTATGAACTTTTCAGGCTGTGGCCTTTTTTGTTTGTTTGTTTGTTTTAGTGCCCTACCGACCCAGAGAGATCCACCTATTTATAATGTGTGGGTTTGGTACATACTGCCCTGGTTTTCGCAGGGTGACCTCTGGACTTATGAACTTTTTATGAACAAATAATTTAATTTTTCACTTGAGCATTTGGAGCATTGCAATCATCTGGCAACACTGAGTCTTCCTGTCGGTCTGGCCACCCAGTGTCAATTTATTTATTTGGGGGGAGCAGCTTTGGTTAGTGCATATAGCTAAAGCCGAACCTCTAAGTAGAGATTTCCAACTAAATAAAATAATTAACATTCCATACATTCATTGGTATGACAAAGATTGTGCATTTTGTCAGGGTCATTTTAGTGTAAACCCCACCTCAATCAGTGGTTCCTATCAAAAGATATAGGGAAAAGAAGTTGAAAGTGTGATGATTTTTGTGTACAGCATTTTCAATGCTTTTTATGTACCGTATATGACCGTATTAAAGCCGGGCTCAAATACACGCAGGGGCTCAAATATACGCCGGGTACAGCTAGAAGACTGTCATAATAAACGCCGGGGCTCATTTAAACGCCGGGGTGCTAATGATATGTACTGAAAGGGACTATAAACTCGTGTCAGCTGCTAACTATACAGTGATGTCTCGTCACCAGTCTTATGATGTTTTGTCTTGTTCGACTATGCCTTCTCTTCTGGTGATGGCCATAGCGTATTTATCGTGGTCATTGTCATCTTTCTACCCGACTTCCAATGTTTCACCCAGCAGAGGAGTCCAAATGGGTTTATGTACATGATGGGCTATGGATTTCGTATTTCGTAGGTACTTGTACTGACACCTGTCATTCTCAACGAGTGGCTAGTAAGAAATAAACGCCCGGGTCCAAATTAACGCCGGTCTCGTTTAAACGCCGGGTCAAAAATGATTTATAGGAAATAAACGCCTGGGCTTCTATACGGTCATATACGGTATATTGCATGGCACCAAACACAATATTCAAAGTGTCATAAATCTAGATAGGAAACAAATAACGACATGAAATTTTCACCACACATCTATTTTATGAAGAACAGCATATGAACTAAGTAAAACCTCTCAAAAGTGACCACTTCTTTGTAGACTGACCACTCAGAATATTACATGAATAAAGCAAGTGATTCACAAATAAAACTGTGTGTATTGTGTAATACTATGTATACACAGGTACCTAATGCACTTTCAAGGATAACTAACTAGAAAAATCAGTAATACTATATAACATGGTAAGTGGTGACATCACAAGTCACAATCAACAAATACTTTGGAAACATGACAATCAGATAAAATATAAGACCAATATTATTTTAAAAATAGATTTGTTTGGACACTGTTCAGCTTTATTTGTCACATTGTAAGCACTAAGGATGATAATTATTATATAACACAATGACATCACTGTACTACAAAGAGAAATTATAAATAGTTTCTGATCAAAATTACAATCACTGAAGCTGCTATAAAATGGATCAAAACAGCAGTAAATACACCAGAATATAAAAACAGGTACGTGTGAAGCCATGTAAGGTTGGTATCACATGCCAGTCTCCACTTTTGAAAAGATTATGCTCAACCTTGAACCTTATTTTGCAATTCCGTGCAAGACAACAAATTGCTCACCTTCAAACTATACTTGCATCGATGCAAGGGGATTCCTTGAAGCCCAGGGTGATTGTAATGCTGAATTCTGAGCAGTGTTAGATGGCGATTACCTTTAAAAGGGCCACATTTCCATCGTAATCCAACATCAATCGTCCTCCAATCAAAAAACACATGGCAAAATCGAAATCAGCATATACGATTTGCCCAGAACCACTTTCTTCGTCCTCATCAGCAGCAGATTCACGCGGAAACACTCGGAAACTTCGGCTATCACAGGTGCCACATTCTTCCAATTAGAATTACGTACGCAATTATTTGTATGGGCTTCCTATGGTAGGGTCCGCAATGCGAAAAATCGATATCCTTCAATCAACTACCTAACTATTGTCATGTCCTAGGCTAAGTGTAACTTGAATAACACCAGCGTGGCAGCCAAGTTTGTTACTTTCTTCTGGTAGAAAACGATACAAATGTCTTAAAATCACGTGATTTTTCGCTGCAGCGGTTCGTAGGGTTCTTCGTATGCCACGATATTCACTCTCAACATTGTTCAAGTAGTCTATCATCAACTCAAAGTATTGGTGGTTTGATTTTATTGGTCAGTTTCTGGTGGCAGCACGATCTGTGCAGCTTTTTGACGACAGACAAAATGTTTCTTCCTCTGGAGCACAGGACAAGCAGAGCAGCAACTGCGCCGTGGGTCAGCAATGACCAGTACTAGGTAAAGTACCTGCATGCGGAGTATGGTTATAATTGAAGCTTGTTAGCCATCTGGCTGAGCCATCTATATGCTGAAATTCGGCCAAAATTACGCGATTTTTGCGAACAAATACCAGAATGGTTGATACATCAGTGAGACAGTCTCCAACAGCAAGGATACGAAGCTTATAAACACCTAACAATACGGCTATCTCGCCCAGTAAACGCATAGAGCAGTCCAATGCATGAAATAGGCACTCACGTGATTGATATTCAAATCTCCGAAAATACAACTATAATCTATTCCAATGATCTTAAAATCACTTGGAATCAAGTGACAATCAGTTTGTGTTCGTTAGGTTCAGCATCTCGACTAGCCCAGCAGTCTAAGACTCTTCCTACGATACCATCATAGTACAAAACACACCTGCACTGGCCCAGACCACGCCTGAGTGAACAATTAACACAAATATTTACAAAAGGAGCACATTGCATGGTTCCTATTCAGAAATGAAAGTGATTTCATGGGTATTTCCGCTATTTGAATTTCAATCACGTGAGTGCCTATTTCATGCACTGGATTGCTCTATGCGTTTACTGGGCGAGATAGCCGTATTGTTAGGTGTTTATAAGCTTCGTATCCTTGCTGTTGGAGACTGTCTCACTGATGTATCAACCATTCTGGTATTTGTTTGCAAAAATCGCGTCATTTTGGCCGAATTTCAGCATATAGGTGGCTCAGCCAGATGGCTAACAAGCTTCAATTATAACCATACTCCACATGCAGGTACTTTACCTAGTACTGGTCATTGCTGACCCACGGCGCAGTTGCTGCTCTGCTTGTCCTGTGCTCCAGAGGAAGAAACATTTTGTCTGTCGCCAGAAAGCTGCACAGATCGTGCTGCCACCAGAAACTGACCAATAACATCAAACCACCAATACTTTGAGTTGATGATAGACTACTTGAACAATGTTGAGAGTGAATATCGTGGCATACGAAGAACCCTACGAACCGCTGCAGCGAAAAATCACGTGATTTTAAGACATTTGTATCGTTTTCTACCAGAAGAAAGTGACAAACTTGGCTGCCACGCTGGTGTTATTCAAGTTACACTTAGCCTAACACATGACAATAGTTACGTAGTTGATTGGAGGATATCGATTTTTCGCGTTGCGGACCCTACCTATGGGGATTTTTATTTCTCAAACTTTGATTTGCTGTTCAATAAATACTGCATGGATTTTAATCCAGTAAAGTGCAATACAAAGTACGAAGCATTGGCTACCATTTACTGGAACGGCAGCTTGTGAAACGTTTATTGAAAGTGTATAATTTAAGTAACAAAAATATGTGTGCAAAATTGGTAGGTTGGAAATCGCTACTCTAGTCTAAGGATTAAATTTTCGCTTTTACTTACTGACCCTAACCACCCCCCCCCCCCCAAAAAAAAGCGAAACTTTTTCTCCTTCAAAAATACCGTCTGGAGGGAAAATAATCAGCTAAATTGCATTTGGCGAAATAAACTTTGGCGGATTCAATCTCAATCTTCAGGCGCTACGAGTTAAGTAGAGGCTGGTATTGTGGGACAGGGGGTAATATGGGTCGCATAGCTTAAAACCAGTTGAGCAGGTTAAATCCTGCAGATTTAGGAGTAAAGAGATAGTACCTATTCAGATCCGATCACAGATAGTGATTAGAAGTCAACCACAAAGCTAATTATGGGATGATATAGCCCCTTAAATTTACTACATCATATTGGCATACTGTCGATGATTCTCTTTGTACCACTCACTATGTAGTTAAGAGTACAAAGGTGTAAAGTAGACATATGAAGTCAACTAATCTTTTCCGACTGTCTACAGTGTCCCTGCTACCCTTTACATATGAAATCTACCGTAATTAAATATGAAATAGTCAACTTTCAAGCACAGCGTCTCATAATACCCCCATATGTCTCATAATACACACATCTACAGTGTTCCAGAAAAATTATCATACAGACCACCACAAAGCAGGAAATTTTTTGAATTTTAGGTTAATGTAGTTTATGGGTACACTTTTCCATAGTATTAGTGTGAATTACCAGGGTTACAGTTTTAGGTAACTTCAATGCTTTGAAGTTAAGTGTCTCATAACTACCACCACTACTCTAATTGGTGGGTTAAACTTTGGCGAATTTGTAAATCGCCAATATGTTTCCCCCGCCAGAGTAAGGTGCGGGGGCTAAACAAACACCGCACAAAATTGACCCCGAGAAACTGCACGTGTGCCCCTTGTTCGCCTTCAGCTCTTTCCCCGGTGACTGTGAGAAGTGGTGTACCATGGGAATCCCTAGATTAACATCATTTGTCCAGAAGGAATTTAACGGTTGGAGAAGAGATGTTATACAAGGTAAACTAATAATCGATGGATTTTCGTTGTGTCATGCCCTGTTTGACGAGCACCTGGTTAACCACAATGTCGTCTTTGGCGGAGACTACGTTTCATTTGCAGAATACATTGAAAAATTCTTAATGACATTGATGCACCACAAAATTGAATCCTTTGTGATATTTGATGGTACAGATTTTGACCTGAAGAAAAAGAAGACACATGACAGTAGAAGACTACAAGATGCTGCTACAGTCACGAAGCTACTGTATGCCCCCGACACAGTACGAAGGGATGAGCATGTCATGCCTCTATTGTCACGCCATGTTATGATACATACAATAAGATCAGTTGTCGGTGATGACCATTTTTATGTTGCAGATGGTGATGCTGATGTTGATGTGGCCAGTTATGGTATATCACATAAATGTCCTGTGTTAAGTGCTGATTCAGACTTTTACGTATTCCCCCTGACACACGGCTATATACCATACTCAAAATTCAATTGGCATGATGCAGATAAAGCTGGGGCTATCTATGGTGAGGTTTATTACTGCGAGTTGTTTGCAAAACAGTTTGGTATTGCTGACCAATGTTTGCTTGCCCTTCTTCCAGCTATTGTTGGTAATGATACTATTCCACCACTGGATCAGTACATGTCAAAGATTTTGCCAGTTGGTCAGAAAAGTTCAGTACATAGCATTATACGATACGCTGCTGACTTCAAAACAGTAGAAGAATGTAAAAACACATTGCTTAGACAGAAAATAATAGATCCTACAATTCCAATTCATAACCTGCAAAGAGCTCTCCAAGAGTATTTTATATCATCCCAAGTAGATTATGGGGGATTGAAAACGATGCTTAAATACAAAAATGACTCTGTGTTGCCAGAATTTGTGGTACAGAGAATTCGAACTGGTACTTATTCTAGACTTATTGCTGACGCAGTGTGTCTGCAAGAGGTGGACCTCAAAGTAGCAGTTGAAGATATGTTATCACAAAATTGGTGCCACCTGATTGGATTGCCTGTCAGAAGAGTCATATACAGCATTCTTTGTGGCAGTGGTGCTACCATTCAGGAAATCCAGCGTCATGATAAAAGTTCAACAGAGTTCTCAAATAGGTCTGTGCGAGCCTTAGCATCCATTACATATCACGGAAATCAAATTCCATTGCCTTCGCTAGTTTCTTTAGGCTCAGATCATGAGATAGATTCTGCAAAGAAAATCTTGTATACAGTTTTGGAGTGTAGAGAGAAAGATTTTAAAAAGCTTTCTAAAGACTACCGTCTCTTGTTGGCAATAATGCGTTACTGGTATACCCACTGTACGGTTAGAGGTAAAACTATTATTCTGCAGTCTTTTCTGTTGTATCTGCAAGACCCTAATAATAAAGTGGCTATTACCGAAAAAGACAGAGAGCTGGATGGTAAATCTGGTTGGCTTTCCATGCCTAGTAAGGCACATTTTTCACTTGCTTCTTTTGCACATGCTGTGTCACAATGGCAATCTCTCTACAACAATGTACACTGTCTTAACCAGTTACTCCGTGAACCTCTACCATTACCAGAGCCCTCTGACTTTCTTGAATGCTCCAACTTGTACAGTTACACAATTGCTGTAACTAAAGAAGGAGTTACACAAGCACTCCGTCAGAATGGTTTAGATGAAAGTGCCTATTCTGCTTTCTTTGATATAACTCATACTGTCGAAGAAGAGGCGAAGCATAAAATGGTAATGCCAACAATTGCTACACACACTGGCAGCAGCAGAGCACCTAAAAATACATCAGCTACAAGTGATGGTGCATATACCTGCAGAAATCGCTTTGCATCACTTTCCATAGATTGATATTGAGCAAGAAACTGTTACGGTGCATGTGCATATACGGGATTACATGTTATACTTGTGTTACATATTATAGTTTTGTATTTACTAGTCTCAGGAGTCTGTTAGTTTACTATATACACTTTAATCATTTTATAAGTGAAGTGCATGAACTGTATACATGAACAAGAAATGTTAAGATGAATAGTGTATTAGCTGTACACGTGTATCTCTAATGTTGTTGGACAGACAGGAGGATATGCATTCAAACAAAAACATTTGTGAACATAATTTGTCCTAAATTTAAGGTGAATTGCATCTAGAGGTGCACTGGTTTGGAAATTTACTGATATTCCAATAATTTGCTACAGAATTGCCAATACTGACGTCAATTTTATTGTGCATCTGAACATAAAAGGTTTGTGTATGGACACTAAAAGAATTGTTGGCTAAAATGCTAATAAGGTGATTACCAAAACCTTTTTGGAAGCAAGAAAAGACTCGTGAAAAGTGCAAAGAAAAAGGTCGAGAGGAGTGTCATTGTTCATTTCATGATCATTATAAACTAAAACATTGACACCTAAAGGACAGATTATATATCCTTACTGTGCTCATGAAGGGCCCTTACAAACCTTCTCAGTGCAATACACTAGTTAAACAAGCCTTAGCATCTTGACAACAATGCTTGGTTGTGTAACGTTACACATGCAGGACTGTGACGTGTAACCAAACTCCTCTGGAAGCTGAACCCTAGACCATCATGAATCGAAGGTCTGCTAAAAAGTACCAATGTCACAATATTGGTAATCAATTACTGGTTCAGTGAGGTCCAACCATATATATGCATATAGTGTATACTAAAGAGTACCCCTGAAAAGACTAAAGAAATAGCAATATCCTCTGGAATTCCTTTGATAACAAGTATACAAAAATGTAAACCATTAATGTACTTATGGATACAAAACTCAAATCATAGTCAACAAGGCAATAAAACTAATATCACAAAAAAAGTTACAATATATAATTATAATATGTATAATTATATTAGTGAGATATGGGGAATTCCAAGAAATTTACTTTAGCAAGAAATTCAAACCACCCTTATAAGGAGAAACATGCATTAAGGTGCATAATATGAATCTTCTTCAGCAACAGCACATATATGGTAGCACTTGTATTATATAAATTGCATACATGCATATACTACATGCAGTGTGTATCCTGTATGTTCTACATAATCAAATACTGTGATCTGGTATGATATAATATGTAGTAATAATTCCGCTGTGTATAGCAGTGTATGTACTGGCTGGTTTGTGAACAAGTAACTGATGCTGTTGGAAATACAATACAGTGGACCCTTGGTTATCCAAACCCTAATGTGTCTCAGACAATGGTAAAAGTGTTCAGATAAGTCGATTGTTCGGATAACTGAAGCCCATACATTTATATACAGAGCTCTGTTGAAATACTCTAATAGAACATACACTTATACTCAAAACTCTAATAAAACAGTCATTTCTAATTTTGGATAAACGAGGGTCAGATAACTGAGGGTCTACTGTAGTTATGAACACAGCTGTATTAATGTTTCATATAAAAGTGACTAAGGCTGCCATAAGTGCCATTGTTAAAAATATTCATGGGTTTTGTTTTAAACCTTTTCTTTTGGTAGTACTTTTACACTCTTAATGCTATTATTATCATGTGACACAAACAAATATTATGCATACTGTACTAAAAACAAGCAGGCACTGTTTTAGGCAGTTTTACTAGTTTCCGGAAACCAGTCAAGTGAGTCAACTTCTAAATTAATGAAACAAAGTTATTAGACATGCTTCAATAAAACAATCAACTACTCTAATAAAACGATCACTGATCAATGATCACAAAATGCTTGACAAAGTGGTACATGCAGATGCATAGCTATAAATTGTGGTGTACCATTTGGTATCTAAACATGAGATGCCATTTGTCATTACATGTAGTCCTTATATCTCTTGCTAACATTACACCGCTACTTTAATTTGCTACATATATCACTAGATGTTTGACTGAATGCTGGTGTCTAGGAAGCACATGCACCACTACAGTTTATTGATCCAATGGCAGATACAACTTGAAGCCCAAAATTATCTTACTGCACTTCTGTTCCTGCTGTGTTGAGCTTCAAGTTCTGCGTGATCTCTTGTATAGCCAGTCAGTTGATTTAAAGATCTGCCTCTCACAATGGAGCTCGTCATGTAGCCAGTTAGTTATGCTGGCTGGCATGGTAGCAGGTGTTTATGTGTTGTTCCTGGCTTGACCACTATGTGCACCACATCCAGAGTTGAGGTTCAAGTTGGAGTATCAAACATTGCAGAATGTGGATGTCCATTTCTTACATGATGGGTCAGGCACATGGTCTCTGCCAGTTTGACAGTTATTCACCATGCTAGCTGTTTCCCTGGTACACATATATATATACAGGTATACTCTGAAATCTGTAGCACTTGAATACAAACATGCAACCTTGTCCAATATGCAGTGGATAGAGATGGACTGCAGGAAGGACACAATGTAGCTAAAATTTTAATCTGTGGTCTCCCCTCATAAGGTACCAAAAATTAACCAAACCTTCATCAGTTTATTGGTCACATTGGTATTGGCAATTACTAGAAGTGGGATAATCCCTACTTTGGCATGTAATAACAATCAGTGCCAATGTAGGAATTTTCCCACTAAGCTATACTGTAATACCATCATTCATCTTACTTTTCATTGCTTGGATCCCTACTTCATTTATTAATATACAATTTGGTTTGTTTCTTTTGTTTAATAAAATATAGCATACAGCCAAAAGTTCATAATAACTCTCTTTTATATTATGAACTCTTGATACAGCTATACATGTGTGACTGTTCTATTAGAGTGACCGCTGTATTAGAGTAGTTTCATTGTGCTAGCATTATGAATACAGCTACTAAAGGAGCATGTCATTATGATCAAGTAAATATATTGGTAAGAGGTGTGGTATCAGTGCTTGATCATTACAATCAGTAAGATCTTGTTAACAAACCTGATTGAAGATACGTAAAAGGAAAGACTAGGCACAGAGGGCACACACTCATTGGAACTCCAAAAGACACATCTCTCTGGTGAGCCTGTTATTGTGGAATAAAATGGTGGTCATGCACTGCTTTGCTTAGCCTACAGCCTTGTGACTGTGATAAGGCAGGCAGACAAAATTTGAGTTTGGGTGATTTTTTAAGGGTGTTTTCTTGTTTTTAATGCTGTATTTGATGTTAGATGGACTAATATTAGTCTGTAAAGGTGCCATATAATGTTGCTAGGATGACTTTTAAAGGAAGCAATAATTTTACAGCAGGTGGCCTGCATCATTCTTAGTAGATCCCTACTTAAACAGTTTTACCGTGTTATGTACATAATTGGCTAATCACCCACAGAATTGTGACTCTTTACCATCATTACTTGTTTTCAACAGGGACTTCTCCCTCCACACGTTTATAATTCTCCATAGCCCATCCTCTCCTTCTCTGATGTAGGTGGGGCCTTACAAGGAGGGGGAGGGTTGAGACATAACAACTGTTCAAACCATGGGGCATTTGACAACTGCTCATTAAGCACCCAAGTATTTTTCGTTGCTACCTTCTTAGATCATTGTATGTTTAGTCACAACAATGACAGGGAAGCTAGGCCTATAGAAGTAACATCTACACAAAACAAAATAGATACTACATACACAAAACAGGTACAATAAAAACCCTAAGAATTAAACCAGGGACATATTATGGAGGGGTTCCAGAAATTCCCTGAAATGAAAGGATATTTTTGGTCATGTGACCACTTTTTGTATGTTTTGTGTGTTAAACTTATGCTGATACCCAATGCTACAAGCAATCCAATAATAAATTAGCACTTGTATGCTTTATTGTAAAGTTCAGTCTATGTGAAAATCACCAGAAACAACTAAAGGAAGCACTTTCCTATTTTGAGTTGGAAACCCTATAATTATTAGAAAATAAGGTGGAGTAGCTATATGAGATTTATACCCACCCAAAATAGCCTAAATAGAGTCTAACTAACAGTACCAAGTACCACTTACTAATCAACCTTCATTTGACAAGTCTGTGCATATTGGATGTCAAATAATTCGAAAAGTAATTGTAAGTACATTTCATTGCATAACATTAATCGAGTGTATGATATAGCTAACATAAATGTACACTACTGGATGGCCATTTAGTTTTCAGCCCACACATAATTAGGTTTGGTGGGCATTCACCCCTTCTAACATTGATAAGTACATCATAAAGAACTTGTGTACCAAAAATGGTGCTTTATCCACCCTGTACATGTAACAATAATTTTGCTAGCTACCTTAGGAAATTAATGAAACAACTGTTAGGGGGAATTCAAGGTGCATGTTTATGAGATGCACACTTACGGTTGTATTTGTGATCATTATAACATGCATTCACTCATCATCATACTCTCTGCCAACCAGTTCTGCAGCCTTGATAGCAGTCAATTATTGGTAAACGTTCATGCATGGCTATGAGGTTGGAAAAGGATATTTTTCATCTGGTTACACCGTCGGCTCAGCTACGGTATTGGATAAGGCTTCTTCAATAGTTGTCACCTTATTGTCTTGCTTCTTTTGAAAGGCGATTTCAATGTTTGGATAACAAATTGTACATTGTTATATGCCTTTGTGAAATAGTATGTGCATCATTTATATTGACTCTTTCATATTTCTTATATACGCTTATTGGCTAGACACCAACACAATATTCATTAATTTTATTTCTCCAAGCACATGATCATGTAAAAGCAATTGTACATAGCTGTACAATTACATATGAACTGTGTAAATGATTGTATCTGTTTGGGAGATGATCATCTTTAGCTTGGTGAAGCTGGTGTAGGTGTTACTAGACAGTTCATAAGGTGTACATTAAGAAGTATTCCTGTAGCTAGCTACATGGCAAATGTATCATCCTCCCCTGATGTAATAAGGTGTAAACGTGTCATTCATGTCCATTAGTTTCATGTAGACTTGTAAGGTTGGTTGTTTGCCATCTTAGTTGCTACGCTCACCAGTCCTCACTATAGACTTGCCCTTGTACTATCACCAAGAATAGTGATGTTATCTATAAGCATTAGTACAATCAAATTATTATTATTAAATTATTATTAGTTGTATAATTGGGACCTGGTCACATACAAGTATACATAGCTACACCAATGTAACAACTAAACAATAGAGCATGTACAAACAGTGCCATAGTCGATGTCAGTACTAAGTTAGTGGCGGTGTTAGTGGCGGTGGAAAGATACATGTACAGTACACTTACACAGGCAAGGGTAACTGAAAATCACAGCACTAAAACAACTTTGAATTAAAATTTTTGACATAGCAGGTGAGCCAAAATCAGCCAATGGTATTAGTAGATTTTCTACATCATGGGTATGAAAAGTCTATGAAGATGCCTCAGCCAAGAAGTAAGGCTATGCACAACAAGGTGGTGAAGGTATGATCAACACATGATCTCAGATAAAGCCTATATTATGGCACAATAGTGACAGAGTGCCATTGCAATTAACTATAGAGATCACCAGCAGCCAGTACATCATGCAGTGGTGTGGCAATGGCACAGTTAGTTTGCATAACACGCTGTTCAATATGCATTAGATACAATTCTACACATATTTTTTAGCATACATGTACAGTCCGCAATATATAGGCTAGCTATATGCATTATTTGTATACACCTTATCTGAGTATTGTCAAATGGTCCTTCCATGGTTGAAGAATTTATTTGTCAGGATTTTATGCATTGTTACTAATGACACGGTTGTTTTCAACGTTGCTGAGTAGTTTCTCCCTTTACTCTAGACAAGATGATTAGAATACACATTCGTTCATAAACTATCAATGCAAGACCAACCACACTGCTATAGAACGAATCAGTGCTAAACACAACTATATTTAAGATCACAGCTATTTTTACTAATTTCCTACTTACTGTTACTGAATTGTGTTTAGATAGAACACAGAACAAAACCACAATCAAGACAAACACTGATGCTGTTACAAGTACAATGATGAGAATTGTGACTGTATAAATGTGCATTGCAGCTTGGTCTTCTTAACCGTAAGACAATGGGATACAGTAACTATCATTAGTAATAAGGATGTTTAAAAAGAACAATAAACTTCTAATAATATTAACAAGTAAACTGATTGAGATTGCCACACTTAAAAATATCCAAAACATTCTGAATTTTTCTTTTGTTTTGGTGGTATGTTTTAAAACTCTTGTAAAATGTTGCTGCAATCACCACAAACATTTCCAGTACTAACAGTACACTACAGTACAATGCAGTGGTAATGAATAGCAGGATAATAATGCACACTACGTTACAAGCAGGCCAAACAAATTCCATAAATTCATAAATAAGACTGACTGTGTAGAGTATAGATGAAAATATGGTTGCTGCTAGCAGAGGGAGTAGAGCCATCGTGGTGTAAATCCTTCACTGAATTATGAGAATAATTAGCAAAGTATTCACTAGCAATACTAACACTATAAGTGTAATATTCAGTACTTGTTCAGTAAGAGTAATGGTGGCTGTGTCTGCTTGAGTGCAGACCCCATATTGCTGTCGGTTATCATTAATAGAATTATACTTCACTCTTCTGGTACCTGGCTTAAAGCTACTCCTCAAACATCTCTTGGTTTAGCTATCCCTGGTCCAGAGTTCATTGTTGGTTTGCATCTATGGCTTGGAGTTTCTTTCCCCATTGTGTACATGCCTCTCTTCTATAGATTGCTTTAAATTTTGTGACCATCTTTTAGGCTGTTCTCAAGGTCCGTGCCACGATGCTTTAGTTATAACATTCTTCATCATGCTTTGTTACAAGACCATCCTGGAGTTCTTAAGGAGCAATTAACATGCCTCTTTTGATGACAGTTCACATCCAGGAGATATATTCCATCATGATTATCAACTTGGTCATCTTGCAATGTCTCCATCCGCAGCACTACTCAGCATGCTCATATTTCTTCATCTGCTTCCTGTGCTGTGGTGGCTGCAAGAGGTGGCTAAGAATGCAAAGCACCTTGCTATTGTGGATAAGGCAGGAGGAGATTTCATTCCACTAATTGCGGAATGTTTTGGGGATCTGGACATCTTTTGCTTTTACAGTTCTTTCATTCTGTTGCCGATCGTACCGTCACCCGTAGTGGTATTTCACCCAGAAGAAATTTAGTTCAACAACTTTCTGTATGTTTATAGATAAATAATACTAGAATAATGTTAAGGTATTGGGCTCTGCAAGGACTTTCCCCATAGTTGTACTTTCTGTATTGTAGTTATATATAGTTTGTTTTAATTGTAATCTAAGTAGCTATTTCAAGGGGGGAAAGTTTTTACTGATTTTGCGGTTTTGGGATTACCAGTAAAATTTCATCCTTGAAATATTTAGACATCAATAATTTATAGTCTAATACATTTTGGGAGTGTTTGCAAATCCACAAAAAAATATATTTCTGAGCAACAAGTAACCTCAAAAAATTTGCCCTTCGAAATATTTATATACATGAACACAAAAAAAATCTCCATATTATTTATCATATTCACGAAAATTCTATTTTTACAGGGGACAACCTTGAATATTGTATGTGGTTCATAACATTAACCTTGTCTCGAGCCCATGCACTTTAGCTAAGCACACGTGGCTCAAAATTATCTCGGGTGGCCAACTACCACAATTGATTAGAATTTCTAATTTGATAGAATTTTTTTTTGCTGATAACAAGGTTAACAGCGAAACTTTTGTCCTCAAAACATTTAGACCTCCACTGATATCATGAACCGTGGTAGTGGTTCATAATAGAGATAGCCTACAGTTTTAGCCAAAATTCTAATAGAACACACACCTAAACACCACCTTAGGAAGCTCCCCAACCGCAAAAGAAGCCTTAGAAGTTAAATTGGATTTTGGAAGAAGAATAGGTCCACTGGAAAATATGATGTCAAAAGGAACTGTTAAATTAAATGAAATATGCTATTTTTGTCTATCTTATTATCTATTTTGCAGGGCTAGAGCAAAATGCAGGGCCGGAGGAGGGAAAATTGAGTTGGTCAGACCATTGATTATAATGTTGAAATTACTACTATATACATGCCAATGAAAGAGGAGCTGTTGCACAGTGTGCGAAGCACGAGCATTCTAGGGGGTCTGGGGGCATGCCCCCACAGGAACTTTTTGAAAATTAGACACTCAGATACTGTATGCAATTTTAGTGATATTTCACTGCTAGCTAGCTATATAAATATGCTCAAGCCTATCTGTTCTTCAGACTTTCTTTACTATGCATAATTGTAGACCTGACATACAGGGGACACAGCATGAAACTTGCAGCTGTATGGTTCATTTAGTTATAGCTAGCAATTAGAAGTTCAAGGGGGGTCTGGGGGTGCATCCCCAGGAGCTGCAGAATTTTAGCAATTTAAAGGCTTGAAAATGCCTTAAAATTTAAAATTGATGTTACATTTTAAAGTAAAACGGCTAGCAACTTGCAACTTTCCCCCCAAATTTCACAGGGAACCCATGCAGCATGGCCCCCTTTAGCTAGGATATAATTACTATACAGTGAATTCACACAGCTACAATAAAAAGCTACACAGCTACAAAAATACAGTACTACTATACTGGTTTGTATGAAGTGAACGGATCATCACGTAAATATACTGGTGGACAGTCACGAGATCAATTAGTATTCGAAAATGGCGCGATGTGGGAGTTTGCTCAGTATCTCGACAGGACGAGTGGGTAGTTGAAGAGGAGTGATTTCTACTCAACATCTCATCCAGATGGCCACCATGTAATGTATGGGTGTACAGCTTCTTGCCGCGGAATGAGTCATCTGGTTTGTCACTGCCAGCCCTTCACCCAGTAAAAGAAGCCAAGAGAGACAAGCCAAGGAATGCTAATGATTATTTATGAAGATTGAATTGTGATATAAGTGTGCTGGTTTAGAATCAAAGAAGGCACCTGCCTTACACGTGATAAATGCCAACTGTCAGCACACGTGATACTGTACGTAGAACCCACAATCATTTCTGTACAAAACGATACGAATGCTATGCTGTACTGTAAGGTAATTGGAGGTACTATACGTGTAGTTCTGTGCTTTAGTTAGGCTGAGAAACTAGGTAACTACTCGTGTCATGCATTTTCAATGACATCTGTAAAATGCACATGTAGATGTGGTCGTCCAAAGATTGCACGAGAGTAATGTAGTTCGAGCTGGTCAGCTAGTTGGTTCAACTCCAGATTATTGGTCCGGCTCAGGCCTGACCAACTGGACCGTCTCCTCTGGCCTTGAAATGTGAGTACTTTTTGGGGATAAAAACTTCATAACTTTCTTTCATGTCTGAACTATTTTTTAAATGCATATTACAATGATAGCACCCATTCTCAAGCAAACTTGCCTCTTATAGGTACACTTTGCCATTGCTCTTCTGACTTTGTCTCTGCAAAGGGTAGCCAATGTGTTAATAAGTATCCAATCTATTCATGTTAACATGTTCATTTGTAAACCCTATATCATTACCTATATTTAACTGTAGATTATATATTCCCCATGCAGGTAGGGAATATATAATCTATGATTTCACCACAGCCTAAGTTCATACTGGAGCAGCAATGTTGTTGTGTACCACTGTGTACTTGACGACTTACTGTATAATCACATATCTGCACAAGTGTGCATGCATATAAGATAAATCAGAAGCCATACTATTGCTGGCCACAGCATACTAATATACATTGTCTATAGTTGGATATATGTCAAAGCTGTATATATATAGTGTAAAAATAATTCAAAATATTAAAACATGGGAATAGAGATCGCTGAAAAAGTAAAAAAAATAAAAGAGTCACATGTTAAACACACAGAGATCTCTATTTGGACTCGATGGATATGGTAGAAACTAAGAAAAAAACAGTAGTTTCTCCATAAATTAGGGGCACATAAGTACTGAGAATGCTTCTATATAAATGTTTATTTGAGTCCAAATAGAGATCTCTGTGTGTTTAACATGCTGGTTTGTTTGACTCTTGTTTCTTTACTTTTTTTCAGCAATCTCTATTCCCATGTTTTAATTTTTTAAATTATTTTTACACTAGTTTGTTTAGTTTTTATAAACCCATTTATGTATATATAGCTAATAATTATGATAATAAGAGTTGCTAAACATGTATATCAAGTTAGTCATCATGTATAGTAGCTGTTAAGTAGTCAGCTAATATTATTTAGCAAACACCAGTGCAATGTTTCCTTACTATTGAATGTACTTTGTACTATACAGCTTTGACATATCCAACTATAGGCAGTGTATAGCATGCTGTGGTCAGCAATAGTATGGCTTCTGATTTGTGCAGGTATGTGATCCCAAATAAGTTAAGTACTCAGTGGTACACAACAACATTGTTGCTCTGGTATTACTGTGGTTAGGTAATGAATGATAATAATAAGGTTTCCAAATAAATAAATAAATAAATAGATTGGATACTTATTAACACAATTAGTACCGTGTTGGACACCCTTGCAGAAACTAAGTCAGAAGAGCAATGGCAAAGTGAACCTGCAAGAAGCAAATTTGCTTGAGAATGGGTTTTATCATTGTAATATCATAGATAGTAATATGGTAATATGCATTTATGGTAATATGCATTTGAAAATAGGTCATGGACGTGATAGGTGACCGGATTTGCAAAAAAGGGTCTTCCACACACATTTGATTTATAACTTTAACAATTCATAACTTGAAATTGAAAGCTGTTATTTACTTGAACTTTGGTCAATAGTGAGCACCAACATAGGTGAATGGATGGAAAAAAAATTCAGATTTGTATCTTTCTTAAACACTAAGTTATGGTCTTCCCAGCTCATAGAATTGGATGTGTGTGGAAGACCCCTTTTTGCAAATCCGGTTAATTTTACTGGTATAGCCTCCCCATGCTGTAAACTGTTTAAAGCTCCAAATGAAGGTTGTGCTGTCAAATCAGGAACAAGTTCTAGGTGCACAGCCCTTAATTTATTTTAGGAAGGAACATTATGTAATTTTTATCCCCAAAAAGTACTCACATTTTGCTCTAGCCCTGGAAAATAATAAGAAGATGAACAAAATGGCATATTTCAGAAAGTTAAAAAGTACTTTTATTCATTCCTCTTGACTTCATATTTTCCAGTGGACCTAAACGTCTTCCAAATTAACTTCTAAGGCTTCTTTGGTGGTTGGGGGAGCTTCCTAAGGTGGTGTTTAGGTGTGTGTTCTATTAGGATTTTGGCAAAAAAAAAACATAGGCAATCTCTATAGCTATGAACCACTACTGTGGTTCATATCATGAAGTACAAAGTGCATTCAATAGTAAGGAACTTACTATAGCTGACTACTTAACAGATACTGTACCTAATGACTAACTTGATATACACGTTTAGTACTGTGTAATATCAAGCACCACTAGCACCTCTTATTGTCAAGTTAGCTATCCATAAATGGATTTATAAAAGTACACAAGCTACGTACTCGTAGCGTAAAAGCAATTAATTTTAAAAATTAAGACATAGAAATAGATTAGATTGCTGAAAAAAGTGAAGAAACGAGATCGCTGGAAAAAGTAAAGAAACAATAGTCAAACATGCCAGCATGTTAAGCACTGACACAATTTGGACTTAATGGATATGGTAGAAACTAAGGAAAACTGAAACAGTAGTTTCTCCATAAATCACGGGTAGATAAGTACTGCTGAGAATGCTTCTAGTGTATAAATGTTTGTTCGAGTCCAAACAGAGATCTCTGAGTGTTTAACATGCTAAGTTTAACCAAATATTTAAGATTGTTGCAAAAAATTTAATTTATTCAACCTCGAACGGGGGACCCACAACTTCGAAAAATCCTGTACGAGATTTCAAATCTTTGTGATTTGGCAAGATTTCAGAGTATTTGAAATCTTGCCATAAATTGCTTGAAATAGTAGCATCACATGACACGGAATCCTTTCTTGAGTTCTCTACGTAGCATACGTGATGCTGCAAACACGGAAGTATACAGGGAATATACGGAACTTACAACAATTTCAAGGGAGTTGGGGACCCCTCTACCTCAGTTCGCGTCTTGGGCCGGTAAGCGCCACCCCTGCACTCCGAGACTAGGCAGAGCCGGGAGTGACCAACGAAGTGAAGAGGGCGCTTTATAAAGCTACGATGGGCATTCGTGGACTAAATAAGTTTGTCGAAAAGATGTTTACAGGTTGGAAAAGCGATCCTGTACGAGGCGAACTAGTAATCGATGGATTTCCGTTGTGCCATGCCCTTTTTAACGACAGCAATAGCGTTGTCTCGGCTGGCGGAAACTACGTTTCATTTGCAGACAACATCAAGAAATTCTTTGATAAACTGACACAAAACCACATCAAACCCTTTGTTATATTTGATGGTACAAATTTTGACTCAAAGAAAAAGAGGGCACATGAGAATAGAGTAATGCAACAAGGTGTTACAGTTGAGAAACTGCTGAATGCTCCAGACACAGTAAGAAGTCATGAGCACATCTTACCTCTATTGTCACGTGATGTCATGTTATGTACAATAAGATCATATCTTGGTGACGACCATTTTTATGTTGCAGATGGTGATGCTGATGTTGATGTGGCCAGTTATGGTATATCACATAAATGTCCTGTGTTAAGTGCTGATTCTGACTTTTACATATTCCCCCTGACACACGGCTATATACCATACTCAAAATTCAATTGGCACGATGCAGATAAAGCTGGGGCTATCTATGGAGAGTTTTATTACTGCGAGTTGTTTGCAAAACAGTTTGGTATTGCTGACCAACGTTTGCTTGCCCTTCTTCCAGCTATTGTTGGTAATGATACTATTCCACCACTGGATCAGTACATGTCAAAGATTTTGCCAGTTGGTAAAGTTTTAGTTGAGACCATCTTGCATTATGCTGCTGACTTCAAGACTTTAGATGATTGCGTAAACACATTGCAAAGACAGAAAACAATAGATTCTACAATTCCTATTCAAAATTTACACATAGCTCTTGAATATTATTTCGAATCATCCCAAACAGATTATGGTGGCTCAAGAACAATGCTTAAATGCAAAGACGGTACTGATTTGCCTGAATTTGTATTGCACAGATTTCGAAATGGTACATATTCCAAACTTGTGATCGACGCAGTGTGCCTACAAAGAGTGTGCCTCAAAATAGCAGTTGAAGATACATCAAAAGAATGGTGCCACCTAATTGGATTGCCTGTCAGGAAAATAATTTATGGCATTCTCTGTGGAAGCAATACCACTATTCTAGAACTCCAGCGACCTGATAAAAGTTCACCATTGTGTGTAAGAGCCTTGACATCCATCACATATCATGGAGAATTAATCCCATTGCCTACACTGGATTCATTATGTTCTGATCATGAAATAAACTCTGCAAAGAAAATCTTGTATGCGGCTTTGGAGTGTAGAGAGAAAGATTTTAAAAAGCTTTCTAAAGATTACCGACTCTTGTTAGCAATATCGCATTATTGGTATGCCCACTCTAAAATTAGGGAGAAAACTATGTTTCTCCAATCATTACTTGTGTTTATGCAAGAGCCTAAAAAAGTGGCTATTACCAAAGTGCTACATAATACTGCTGGATCAGTATCTGTGCCACAAATTCCACTTGCTTCATATGTGCATGCTGTTTCACAATGGCAGTCTCTCTATGACAATGTACACTGTCTTAACCAGTTACTCCATAACCCTCTACCATTACCAGAGCCCTCTGACTTTCTTGAATGCTCCAATTTGTATAGCTACACAATTGCTGTCGCACAAGAAGGAGTTACAGAAGTACTACATCAGAATGGTTTAGATGAAAGTGCCTATTCTGCTTTCTTTGATGTAACTTGTACTGTCAAAGAACAGCCAACGGTAGCACCAACAGCTAATGCAGATACTGGTAGTAGCAGAACACCTAACAATACATCATCTACAAGTGACAGTGCGTATACTTGCAGAAATCGTTTTGCATCACTTTCCATAGATTGATCTTGAGCAACAAATTATTGCATTATTGTATGCAGAACACAACATTACATGTATTATATATATTTTTGTACTTATGATTCTACATAGTATTTCAAGGCATCAGCCTGAGCTGGTGTACTGAATATCCTTGTGTGTAATAACCGTATCCATCCTTTTGCTACTGTAACAATCACTATTAATTTTGTATTTCAAACTCACATTTACTTCTTATCCACTAGACACCATCATGTTAATTATTATTTCATTTATGCAGGCTATATAAGTGCATGAGAATTCACTTAATAAAATTAATAGTTGCTTAATTGGTGCTGCATAACTCTACAAATTTGATAACTGGACAACTCAGATTACTGCAAAGTTGCTGATGTAGTCAGAAGAAAAATGATGAAAGGCGCATCTTTGATTTGCAATCACATTCTTCACGTGTATGTACATTAAGATAAAATGACCAAAAGAGGTATAATGTATACACATAGCTAAATGTATCATCCCTCAGAATTCTTCTGTTATGAGGTGTGAAATTGGTTTATGACATGTAAGTGCTAACCATGAATGCACTTAATTGTGCATGTGATACACACAACTGGCAACGAAAACATGGCAATAAAGGATGAGCCATATTATGTGACAAGATGGGATTTTCGCTGAAGAAATTTAATACAGCATGCAAACTATTACCATTGAGAAATAACCTCAAAAGATATATATATATATATATATATTTCCAAGAAACTTGCCAATTATGGATCTATTAATGCGTGAATAGTCAAGTAATGCTAATAGAATGTTAATAATGCATGCACATCCATTAAGTGCCCAAGGAACCACAGTGTAGGATTTTTGAATTCTGCATCTAACCTCTTTCCATTCACGCAACATTTTCCTCCAAGTTCTCAGCAAATACATGGGGTGTACCAACACGACATCACTGGTTAGCTAAAACAGACCATAAACCTTAAAACCTTACAATGAGCAGTGGCAGTATCTGGTTTGGTAAGGTACTGGGTTATTGTCTGGTGCCAAAGATATACCAGTAGTCCTATCACTCAAACATCACTGTTACCATAGCATTTGAGGGGCCCCACATTCATGGGAGCTAACTTGTTTCACTATCTAATTATAGGACCAACTGAACTATAATAGCAATAATATCAACTGCCAAAAACCATCAGATCCTGTAGTAGTTTGTGACAAGCTAGACACCCTGGGTGGAGACGTTAATGTCAAGCTAGACAAGTACATCAGCATATTGAAAGTCAGTGGTACATAGTTTACATGCGTGATGGTTGAAGCAGAAATTCACCTTAGACATGACCCTAATGATGGGCACAGCACTATTGAGAATTCTCTGCTACACCAGCAGCACTACAACCATCTATTGACTGTGGCTGATTTTAGATGTATTACGTGACTTATTAGACCATGACTGAGTTTTTCAGTACGTGCAGGAACTTCAGGTAGCTCTGTTGAGTACAGTGTATTGAATAACATACATGCTCTACATATGGTGGATGGCCCCAGACAGATCTACACAGTTAGCCAGGATGATGCTGGCCATAATAACTTCCAAGCTGCCCTTGTGTCTTTAGGGGTGCTTGGAGTCATATCAATTAACGGTCACATTTGATTGCATTCCTACATTCAACATTTCTGGCTTTCAGCCAAAGTTCTGTTTCCATATAGACATTTACAATGACACTCCTTTTAGGAGTAGCTATAGGTACAAAAGGCGTCACTTTAAAATTATGCAGTACATGATAAGTAAGGGAGAGAGCATAAGCTAGCTTCCAATATAGCCTGTGCAAAATCACTTGCCTTTGACCAAATTAATACTTCTTTTGGTTATAGAGAGCTGTTAATTGGTACTTATTAGTGTTGATAAGATCACACCTTTATTCTGTGAGCAAGGTGGATTAGCACAGTGATTTCCCTGGCTGCATGTATTCCAGCTAGACACTCTCCCCCTTACATAATATATTATGAACTCTATGCTCCTGTAGGAGGATATATTTTTTGATATACAACTACCTGTTACCACATTCCTGATAGAGTGGTCATCAGTGGTCATTTCAGATAGTGACCACTGATGACTACTCTTTGTCTACAGGTAAAAGGAAGGAGTGAAACCATAGAAGCAATGATTGACCCATGAATTCCATATGCTTCCCACTTCAACAACAATTTTTCGTATCAAATGCCTTAGCATAAACAAAAAAAACACAATGTGATCAGAGCTAACAGCATTTGGCCCATTCATGTGTAGTGAAAAAGCATTAGTATGAAAACCAAACTCGAAATCACCACCAACACTGAACTACAATCTGGTAAACAATCAACTTGTGATGAATAATCTTTTCAAGAAAAACTACAAGTGTATTCTATACATCAAATTCTGTGACACACTACCATGGAGAATTTGACGCTCAATGTGTCAAATGAATGTCAAATAGTCAGTCGGTGTCCGCCCCGCATGCAAAGGGGCAGGCGCCGACAGACTATCGAATCTCCACATATGCCGGAGGGGAGTAATACTCTACATCAGTACATTGATAGTTACCACTGTTTGTCATTAAAGCATCCAGATATACGGCCGGTAACCTGGTGGTGCCTAACTGTGTAGCGCCTATTAAACCAACATCCATAACACGGTAGCGCCTAACAAATTGCTGAGTGTAGTGCTAAACTGATTGTGGGTTCTGGTACAGAAGTGGCAGGAGTGGTGACTTCGATATAATTCACTGCAGATACTGAATAAATGGTGAGCATTTCATGTAGTGTGATGATTTAAAGTCATGTTTATGTTTAACTGTTGTAGCGGATTGTGTACCGCTTTGTGTAGTTGTTTCGGCCGGGTAAGTTGTTTGATTGTCTCATTGATAATGAGATACGGTCTCTCTACCGAACAGAGACCAGTTTATTACGTGCTTCTCGGGTATACAGGCATATGCCTTTATCCTTAAAATACAAATATACTTTCCACTATTCTCGGACCGTTAGTTAAATAGTTTTGAGAGAAGTACGTTGATTATAACAAGGAAAAGTGATCACTCACACAGCGATTTAACTGCATAACCTGAGGAATAGATATTAAATGTACACTTATCAATCTGGGTAGTAATATCAGTGTTCTCAAGAACTAAAAGTGATATTTTTGGTATGTAGTCCATTAATATTCTGCTATTAGTAAGATTCCTCAAATTCTTTTGTAAATCTCATTACTGTACATGCAATATGTGCCCCACAGCTATAGGGATTGAGCCTAAGGCTAAAGATAGTGCACAGCGTAGAGCCAAACAAACTGGACTCCTTGTTTCTCATCATCCATCTGTACCACTGTCTACCTTAGCACCTCAAAATTCATTATTATAAGCATTTTTGATGTAGAGATAGGCTGGCCATCATTTACCGTTTTCAGCTATCTGTTCAAGAAAAATGAATATTTTGAGGTCATTGATAATCCTTGTTGTGCCTGCTGTTGCCTGTCTGCCATCATCAAATTGAGGAAGTGGCTAACATGCAAGACAACTGTATTGCCAGGCCAAATGGTATGGCTATAGTGGTTATTGTGATAATCAAATGTCGTCAATATTATATCAATAGAAATGACACGATTCTCATCAGCTTTAAATTCACCAAAACTCCACAAGTAATTGGCTACACTATCCATTCATACGGATTTAGTCCACTATTGCTCAGTCTGATATCGATGTTCTCGGCCTGACCTTTACAAACCTGTGAAGATATGTGAGAATGGTCTATGGCCTTGAATTTGCCTTGGCGGTGGGAAAGGTATGATAAATCCATCAATAAAGGAGATGTCAACAGTTTGACCTGCTGGAAGACTGGTTTTTTGCTTCTGTTTCCATCTGATGCTATATATTGCCCACCTTGCAATAAAGCAATACTACTAAAAGATGTTTCTAATTTGTCACACACAGTAGATTTGCCAATAGATGTAAAATCGGGTGTAACTAATCACTGGACTGGATTACTGGACTGGAACATTGGACTGGACTACTGGACTGACATATTTTGGGTTTTTACACATTCTGAGGTTGGTTTTATTGATTCCTGCTAACCAAGGGCCTTCAGAAAACTTGCAGTCTGTTACTAAAATGATGAGTATGAGGAGTGGGAGTAAGCAAAAACTGACTTCTAGTGATTTCACTTCTATTTATTATGTTCTTCTACAGTACATACACCTATACTACTTATCAGTATGCTACAGGGAATATGCTAGTTATAGTTAACCAATTGGAGATAGTAGCAAGCTTGTACAATGCTAATAAATTTGGTCACATATTATAGTACGCCAACCAGCACATGTAAGAACTAATCATGATAGCAGAAAAAACTCTACAGTTGTGTAATGAGTTTGTATATTACATGTAGGAACAAATTTAGCTACAATAGATTATCTTAGGAAGGATAGGTTGTGTCCCAGGGGTCTGAGCTATTTAGTTCAAGGATACAGTGTAAGATAGGGAGCACAAATATAGTAAAATGATTTTTGGTTAGCTACTGCTAGGTATTACAATCTCCAAAACACAATACTAAGAAGTGTATAAATGCTGTAGAACACAACAAGTAGTGAGAAGTCAGTTTTTGCTTACTCCTGTAGCAGGCTGCAAGTTTTTTGAAGACCCTTGGCTAGCTAGACTCAATAAAACCAATCTCAGAATGTGTAAAAACCAAAAGTATGTCAGTCCAGTAGTCCAGTCCAGTGTTCCAGTCCAGTAGTCCAGTCCAGTGATTAGTTACACCCTGTAAAATCAAGCACTACAGGCTGTGTTACCTATAGAGCTACAAATATGGGAAAGTCAAATTGTCTAGAAGGAAATGGTGATTCTTTTATGGCTTGTATTGAAACATTGTAGGGTGATTCAAAGCTACCATAAAACGGGAAAGTTTCACTGGAAAAAATTTTGTGTTTTTCACGGTTTCAAAACAAACTGTGAAAGTTCCCAGCTAAATCAATAATTTACGGTGTACTATATAGCTATGTTTAAGCTTTACCACGAATAGTCTCAGTAAGCCTTAACCGTGAAACTTCCACTCAGCGAAACTTTCCCCGTTTACAGTATGATCGGTTACATACTGTATGACAGGATTTTAACGGAAGGAAAAGATGAATGCGCGCTTCATCAGCTTTGATAAATTAAATGTTGTTGAAAATCATAGGTCTAAACTATAGTTATAAAGGTGCTTATGAACGTTTGACGAATTAACTGATTTGTCAAATTCGTCAACTTTTTTTCAATTTCCTGTTGTACGGTGCTTAACTACATGAAATAACTTCATTTCACAACAGTTATACAGTTGGTACATATAACATGTGCTAGTACTATATAGTCACTTGTAGATGGTTACATAGTCCACCCTTTTTTTGTGGCATGATGGTTTGCCAAGTTGCTGGGCTCCTGGCTACAATGTTTTACTCATTCAATTTTTAAATGATGTGATTTGGGACTACAGTATAGTGTAGGGCTGTGCGATAATAGCGATAATACGATTATCGCGATAGGGTGAAGGGTTATCGAGATAGCGATATTATATTCCTTGTAATCGATTATTATACGATAATTAATTATGATGCAATTGCTTACGTAATCATGTATCTCGTGATTCACCTCGTGTTGTTTTGTTTTATCTGCGTTAGTGAAATGAGCACTTTTAGCGGTGCGAGTAGTGATTCTAGCAGTGACTCAAGCAGTGAGTGTCGCGATAGTCCTCGTGAACTGTTAAAGCTTGAAAAAGCAAAGAGTCCTGTTTGGGAATACTTTGGCTTCCCAGCGGAAAATGGGCAGTACTTGGAGAAAGATAAAAAGAAGCGGACTGAAGTCTACTGTAGGCTCTGCCCAAAGAAGATGAACTATCTTGGAAACACCACCAATATGATCTCTCATTTGGAATACAACCACCGCTCGGAATATTTGAAAGTAAAAGCCAAAACGGCAACTGGTCAAAAGTGTAGTGCCGTGTCTGCCAACCAACCACCCATTAGTGAAGCTTTCCGTCAGTTGGAGCCACTGTCAACAAACTCGAAAAGGTGGAAAACTCTTAACCAATCAGTAAGCCATTGTATAGCGAAGGATATGTTGCCCATTAGCATAGTCAACAATGTGGGATTTCGGGCTATGTTGCGTACTTTTGAGCCAAGATACGTGGTTCCTGATAGGAAGACCTTCTCACAGAATTACATTCCAGAAATTTATCAGAGTGAGAAAGCAAGAATTGCTGCTGCTATGGCACGTGGTCTAAAGAATTTTTCACTTACCACAGATGGTTGGACCTCCCGTGCTAACCATAGTTATATTACACATACTGTGCATTATATTGATGAATTATGGAATCTACAAGCTCACCTTTTGGACACTGCTGAAATGCCATTGGAGCACACAGGTGTCAATTTAGCTGATGAGTTAAAGGATAGCCTTGCAAGGTGGGATCTTAAAGAGGATGATCTTGTGTCTATAACCACTGATAATGCACGAAACATTGTTTGTGCAACTGAAATACTATCATGGCCTCGTTTTGGTTGTCTAGCCCACACTCTTCAAATTGGAGTTAAGAAAGCTATGGAAATTCCACAAATATCAAGAGCTCTTGCTCGTGCCCGCCGTGTAGTGACCCATTTTCATCACTCTTCTAAGTCTTCATATATATTAAAGCAGAAACAAACAGACTTGCATGTTGAGGAACTAAGTTTGGTTCAAGATGTCACTACACGGTGGAACTCATCATATTACATGCTGAAACGTTTGCTTCAACAGCGTCAGCCACTGTGTGCTACCTTAATTGAAATTAAAAAAACAGATTTTATGCCTAGTAATGCTGAGATTTCAACAATGGAAACATTTTTGGAAGTTTTACAACCCATTGTGGAAATCACTGAGACACTGGGTGGTGAAAAACTAGTAACAATTTCAGCCGTAAGACCACTATTATACAAGCTTTTGTCAATACATTTGGTTGAAAATTCTTCAGATTCCTCACTGGCTAAAACAATGAAAAAGATTGTGATGGGTGATCTCAAAGATCGTTACGATGATGTCATGAGCTTGATTAACAAGGCATGCTTCCTTGACCCTAGATTTAAAGCCCTTGCTTTCATGACTGACAGTGACAAGAGCTTTACAATTACTTCTGTGGAAGAAGAAGCACAAGAGTTGAATGATGATGATAGCAACAGCCTTGATACTAGTACAAGCACTGTTAATCTGATTGATGATGACGATGCTCCTCCACCATCTAAAAAGGCCAAGAAAGGCTTGATGTCTTTGTTGGATGATGTTGTTAATTCCAAATCTCAAGATGAAGGTACTCCACTATCAGACAGTGAAAGAATCAAAGCTGAAGTAGAAAGGGAAATGAGCAATTACATTGCCATTGAAATTGATCCTAGTACAGTGGGTAATCCTCTAGTATGATGGAAAGACAATCAGAAACACTATCCACGGTTAGCACGGTTAGCTAGGAAATTTTTATGTATTCCAGCAACCTCAGTGCCATCAGAGCGTGCGTTTAGTGTGGCTGGACATGTAGTAAATGAAAAAAGAGCCTGTCTACTACCGGAGAATGTTAACATGTTGGTCTTCCTTGGTGCAAACCTAGAAGTTAACAAGAAGAAAAGATAAATTTAAAAGTAACAGTATGACTAACGGTATAACAATATTGTTTATTGTGAGACTAAATCTTTTGTTTTAACAACCATCACTTACTTGAAAGTTCTTTAGTGTTCAGTGTTATATTGTATGATCATTATCGAGATAATATCGTTTATCGAGATAAATAGACTTTTATTATCGGAATTTATCGAGATATAGGTTTTTTCATTATCGCACAGGCCTAGTATAGTGTATGGGTATATAGCTTTGTTTGTAGTATAAGTCACAAGCTAATAGCACGGTGTAGTTAATTTAGTGTACGGCTTGGCCTTGTCAACTGTTTCCCGAACCAAAGTTTGTAAAGTGAAATGATCATGGACCCATATTACCATATCTGTAAATATTTAGTTTGATGCACTACACTAAAAGCCTGTGGCAGCTATACAAAATGCTACTATTGCCACCCAGCGAACTAGCGATCTATCTACCTGTGCACCACTGAGCTACTAGAGTCAGTGCAGGCAAATTCTTTTGGAGCAGGACTAGTAGTCTGAGGAGGGATGTACTATGTGTCATGGATAGCGGCAACAGTGATTCCACAACGACCCCAACACTGCTATAGACAGTTGTGCATTTGTTTCCAGAGTTTACACCAGGTCACCAAGTTCCTAGTATACAGTTGAATAGAATAAGTTAAAGTTGTTCTTGCTCAAGGAAACAACACCAACTGGGCATCACAGAGCATTGAACCTGTACCTAGGGATTACCAGACCATTGCTCTAACCATTTGGCTGAGCTGCCTCACTATATACACATACGCATGCTATGGTTGTGATTACACTTCAGTGCTTACTACTATGTGTCAACGTTCCATTAAGCCTATACATTGTACTTATGGTTTTTTTTTCTTGTGTGTTTTCACATAAGACTGGATGAGACCATTGTGCTGTGTGTATGACTCTAGATTACTGTATAGTTATGTGCTTACATTGGAGTATTAGTCATTACCGTTCTACAGGGTGACATATTAGATGATGATAGAGAATTACCTGAGAATAATCAACCACCTCCTTCACAAGTCCTGTCTCCAGTTTGGATAGGTGAGTGAACATGTGGGTGTACAATATGGTGTAGTGTGTGTGGATACAGTGAAATGTTTTAGTGTAAACTGTCTGAAGCAGGGATAATGGAATATGATGACAACTGTTTAATCTCGTCTGTTGCATTTTTTCCTCTAAATGATCTAGACACATTACCACATATTATCCACTAATATAGAAGACCATGCATTTTCATGGTGTTACAAATGAAGAACAGTAGGAGAAGTGCCTCTTATCAATCCAGTCACTATGGAAAATATGGACGTAGGGAAACCACCATGCTACTGTGAATCGACACCTTGGCTGTCAGCAAAAAGAAGTGGGGCACAAGGGAGGACAAAGGTAAATCCATGTGAATCCATGTGATGAATGCATTGTACATACTGCGGTATGCTAAAAGGCACTCTTGGGACAAAGCAACGTCAAACAGTGAAAAAATCAAACCCGTAGCCTTAGCCATTATCAAGTTATGCTTGCCTAAAGGAATCAGGCAGGCAGTTAGTCAGTAGAAAATTCCATTGAATTTTTAATTTTGTATCATACTATTGGAAGCATTTAGGGTTGTACTGAAGGCACTTTTGGGCTTGGTTATACGTAACCAATACTGCCAAGGCACCAGGATGGTGTTGTGAAGCTAGTTCTTGGGTGTTGTTTTTGGCCATGATCCCTAATATACAGTAGTGTATGATACCTAACTGTTGGTCATAGTGTTTAGTTATTGTCCTACATTGGAACAAGTAGGATTATCAATTTGCTGGGACATGTATTAAGAAATATTTTGGGATGCTAAACTAACAGAATTTTGCATGAGTGTCCTTATTGTCAAGTGCCAAGATATACAAACTAGTTTATATTATGAACTCTTGCTACAATTACTTGAGTAAGCATCAGGCAATGTTTTAATGTAGTGGCATTTACAATGTGTGATGTGGTGATGCTCCAAACGGATATTGTTTATTGTCAAACACATGTTTGCATATAACTGATATTGTTTTGATCTTGTATGATAATACTCTATTTGAAGCACCCCTTAACAGATGCACATATCTGATGTGTCAGACATGGAGCTTAGTACATGATAACTTGCTTGTGGTTAAGTACAATGAAGGACACATATAGGTGTAATGTACGTATAATATTGATACTGTCAAGTGTACTTGGTCCCGTTCTAAAGCTTAGAACTAAATACCAATGCACTTGTACTAATAATGTAGGTAAATATTGGTAATACATACTTTGGGTTATTTTTTCATGTAACTACGTTTATACTTGGTCTTGTATATTGCTACTACTATATCTGTTGTCTAGCTGTTTCATTCCTGGAGCAATATGGATGGATTGTGCTATTTGGTGTCATCATTGTCTATGTGGTGTGGAAGAGATTCGAGCCAAAGTATCGTCTCTGGCAAGAGAAGAAAAGGGAAAGAGAGGAATTCTTGAATACTGGTACTGTGTGTGTGCATGCGTGCGTGTGTACGCACGTACTAGCATGTGTGTTTAGTGTAGTGTGTGTATATACAGAGTAGTGAGTAGGTTTATACCCTGTGTTTGCAACCTTATGGATTGGGATCATACATATTACTAGTACACTGATTCTCTATAGACCCAGCAGTACTGGAGCAGAGACAGATGGGATTGTTAGCTTCTCGTGAGAAAATGCAGCAGAAGTACCAGGAACAGTCTGACATTGCTGCTAAAGAGAGGAAGGAGAGAGAAGATGCCAAGGTCCAACAGAAGATTGAAGCGTGGGACAACTTGAGTGGATGGGGACCTGGTCAATCTCTGACCAGCAATAAGGTATTTTGTGTATGATGCTGTGACTGTGTTACAGTACAATGATATCTCTGGTTTGTGCCTGTACCATTATACATGACCCGCTGAGCAAAAACTGGCTGTTTTGGCAAACTTTTGTTTTACTATTAAACTGTATTGAGATAAACTGTGTAAAAATGTTTTCACAATGCATGTGCTACATAAAAATGTTTTCACAATACATGTGCTACATAAAATTTTGCACACAATTAAATCTCTTCGTTATGTACTGAAACAAAGCTCAAATCAATGAAACCTATATACCACCAGATGCTCCTGTTCATTGGGAGTTAGAAAATCTTAAAATGTGGTAGAAATAAACTTTACCATCGTAATTTAATTGTTGAAGTGGCCTTCTTCTTTGTCCACACAAGAGATGCACAGGGAAAATACTATACTTTAATCGATGTGCCAGTTCACGGTGAACAGACTGAGCCAATTCCCATCTTAGTAGCTTGTCTCAGTTGTGAGTTATGATCAATTAAGTAAGCGTCTGTATTTTATTTGCTGTATTGTTGCTGTACAAATCAAGTTTATTCCTATCCCAACTGTCTATCGCTATAAATCCAAGACTATTCATCACAAAAGGCTGAAACTTTGGCTGTTCACTCCTTTGTTACTATAGATAACAAAAATGGAATTCGAGGAATTTGCGAATTAGCCGGTCTTTGCTCAGCGGATCACATATGCTAAATGTTGCTGGCATTTACTTGCATTATCCATTTCCACATGTTGAATCACTTGTGGTGGCTGCAGTACAGTAGCTACATGCAGTAGCAATACCAGCGAATATTAAAAAGTTTGCCACATCAATACCCCTAGGCTGGTAATCACAAATAGGTTATAGTAGCCATTATCAGCCATGCTCCCTAAACAGCACCTTGTTATAGTAGCTTTAGCAACAGTACGCCAGTAAAGATGTTAGTATCAGTAAAAGTATCGTTGTTGTATTCCAAGCAGGGGTCCCCCCAGCTTGATATTGCCCTGCCACATCAATGTATAGTGCTAATGTTATATGTGACCCTCTGACCAAAATTTGCATACGTAATTCTGTTTTTGAGATGAATGCCATTGAAATAAATCCATTGGGTAAAAAATGCATACTGCATAAATAATTTATACATGTTTTAGTTGCTTCAGACTCGAATTCAAATATCGGTACCAATGGATCCCCCTCTTCATAGAGAGTAAGAATATCTTTGTTTGGTTCTGTAAAGCAAACATGAGTTAAGTGTGTTTGGGTACATTGCAATAAAACGTCACTTTATCATCGCCATTTCTAAGCTTGAACAACCTTCTTTAATAGTATGGATGTATTTAGACCAAAACTATACCTTGATGAATGCCCCAATAGAATGGCATGATGCAAGTCCCACCCATTGCACTCGAGACTTATGATCAAGTGAATATAATTTTTTACCTGTATATGCACTGGACAAATCAATTGTTTTATTGTCTATCGCTGTAACTCCGAAAATACTTACCAGATAAGGCTGAAAGTTTAACAGCCCAGTGATTTTTCGCTCTAGACAACCTAAAAGGTCATAAAATGAAGTTCAAGAAAATGCGAACAAGTCACGCTTTTGCTCTGTGGGTCACATATGTTATCTACATACTGTAAGTCTGAATCATAACTTGATTATAACTATATAATGGTTACTACATCATTATCCCAGTTTGTGTCTTATTTTCTGTCCTTGTTATTTAAGGATTCATTACAATGATGTTATTGCAGACCACATTTGCATGTACTGTATGTTTGTCATCAATCATCCCGTTATAGAGATTTTGCCTGTTAGCAGCCTTTTGCAAGCCTGTCAATATTATATGTCACTGTCCTGCCACAGTACCGTATTGTAGATAATGTTGTTCAGCTGTTGTACCATTCCTGGAACAGGCCTGTCTGACAGGATTGCTGCAGGATGGTAATAGTACTGTGACAGGTACAGTGGAACTTCTTTTAATGGACCCTCCCTGTAAAGGACACTGTACATTTAACCTCCTTATAAAGGACAGTTACTGAGGTCCGTATAGACCTTTACCAATACAATTTTACCTCTGAAAGAGGACAACCTCCTTATAACAGTAAAATTTCACCAAAATTGGTTGGTCCCAAGGTGTCCGTTAAATAGAGGTTCTACTGTATGTAATTTCAATTTACATGCATGGACTAGTGTATCCTGCAAAACAGGCCTGGAACATATTGCTATGGTGACCACTGTTGCTACTGGTTACTGTATTGTTTAGTCACTACTAACCCACTTAGTATGTTTCCAAGTTCCCCGCAGTGCAGAGAGCAGGTATACATTCACCATACACTTGCCACTCCAAGGCTTTTATATCATTACTAACAAGTACAATTTTCATTGTGGGATTCAAAATGCATCAGTGTTTACAGGCCTGTATCAGTTAGTACAGGCCTGTCACGTGACTAAACATGCACACCGCAAAATGGATGAAACTCACAGGCCTGCCACAGGATTTGAATATTTCACAGGCTTGTTACCGGTTTATAATACAGGCTTGTATAGAACGTATCACAGGCTTGCATACAACAAAACAGGTTACAGACTTGCAAAACGACTAATTTCATGCCTGTACCAGGACCAAACTTTTGTAAGGGCATCCTTAATTGTAACCAGATCTGCAAGAACCCCACGTGTTAGTGCATTTTCCGTTTGTTTATCTACATTGCCAAAGGAATGGTCAACCAAAATTTCAGCTCTAGAAGCCAAGAACTTTTGAAGTTACAGTGCTACAAAGTGGTAACTATGTAAAATATACTACATGTACTGAATTAAATGGTCACAACTTAAGAATGCAGTCCTCTACCAAGATGTTCCATGAACAGGTGAATCCATTGTTGGATAAGGTTTTCTTTCAGGTTCTTGCTGTAACCAGGGTGAACATGAAAACATGGGGCAAAAATGACAGTGCACTGCCTGTCCGACACGAGGAAGACTAACACTCACCTTGGACCACTGACATGAAATATAGATTTTTTAACTTCACTTTCTTTGGGGAACACGATGCTACCAAGGTTTTTGCCATTAACGCTTTCAACAAGAACTCAATGGATTTTTTTTTCAAATATTTCACCCATAGCATTAATTGAAAATTAGACTTGTGCTAACATGTGGGATCCCATCACTATTGTATTGTACTTTACAACTTGTGTGTGTTCTATTAGAGTACTTGGTTTCTTATAGTAAAATGTGTTGGTTTGTTTCATGTAGTGTGTTGTTCTTGTCTGTAGAGTGCATCAGCACCATCTTCTAAGCCTGCACCAAAGAAATCTCAATTCAGAAGAGGTATGTAGTGTGTGTGTGTCACGCACGCGTGTGTGTGAGTATCGGCTTGGCAATTGAAAGGTTCCAGTTTGATGTCCAGTTATACCAATTTGGTGTTGTTGCTGTTTCCTTGAGCAAGAAACTTTAGTCACATTGCTCCAGTCTACCCAGCCGTGTATTGGGGAACTAGCTGTAACATCAATGGGTACTGTGGAAGCAAATGCCTAACTGTCCTTGTCTCGTTTAGCAGTGTTGGGTCATTGTGGAACTTTGGGTTCTGCAACCTTTCTCCATGAAAACTGGACAGTCTGCAGTTCCTGCAGGTTACTAGCCCTGCCCCAGAAGGATTTGCCAGCACAAGGCTGAAGTGCCTGAGTGGCGCACAGGCATCCCAGTGCTGGTTTGCTGGGAAGCAATAATTGTGTTTCAAACGGCTGTCATAGGCTTTTTTTGCTTTGTGTGGGTGGGTGTGAGCAGGGCCGCCCAGAGAAATTAAGGGCCCAGGGCAGAGTTAAAATGGAGCCCCTGGGGGCAAGGAGGGTTCCACTCTGAATCACAACTTCAGCCTAGCCGTAAGTCAAAGACCAAAACAAAAACAAAAACTTATTACATACCGACAATAGCTGCCCCTCACCAACTATATCTCCTTATTTATAACTACATACATAGCTTGCTCCACTGCTTCTCTGAAAGAATATGGTGACTGGTCTATTAGAGTATATCGATCTTTTTAGCCAGTATTCAAGGGGCCCTTGATTGGGCCTCCTGGTGCCGCTTTCAGGCTGGGACCCGGGGCAGAATGCCCCTGTGGGCGGCCCTGGGATGGATGTGGGTACGTGTGTGTGTGTGTGTGTGTACCTGTGCGTACATACGTATATACAGGGCTGTACATGTGTGCGCACATGCGTGTAACATGTATGTGTTGCATGTGGGCATGGATTGTGTATATTTCATGTTTCCCACACGTATTCTAGACAATTACAATCCACTAATGGGACATGGAGGTGGTGCAGGTTACAGGCCCAGCAGAAAGTTCGCATCTGGTGGAGGATGAGGTTAACTGTACCCCAGTGTGATCACTGGGACACCATAACACTATTGTACAGTATCCCATGATGGGGTTGTATGATGGGTGGCCTTCAAGTCTTGTTAGCAAGAAGAGGTCACCTTGAATTTCTGTACTATTTCATATATTTATATTTATGATATGTAATTACTGTGCATGTGTAACTGTGCGTACTGTGTATTACTACTATTTTATGTAATATAATGTGGTCAATGCTTCCTTAAATATCACATGCTTGTTATAATCCTCTTGTTCATCATGACAACCATTGAATGGCTACTATTATTAAAGTGTAAAGCTACACTAGCTACCGTACATCTGCAGTGATACCTCCATCATCTGCTATCCATAACGATTGTTCTATAAGAGTTGTTAGTTGCTCTATTAGAACACTACACTGTTCTATGTATAAACTCTTTCAATCTATGTATCTGAACACCAGGTGGTCCCCAATGACACAATTGATTTGTTTTCATTTGTATGTTGTTCCCATTAGAAATGAAGCGAGAAGTATGTGGGCACAAACTACATCCCATCACACAACTGGTCATAACTCACTGTAACTTAATTTTATTATGAAGCAAATCAATCAATAATCACTAACAATAGCATGAAATTCTGCATGGCCATATCATAGATATCACAATATATTGTGACAAAAAACTTGAGTCAAGGAGAAAGTTGAATAGTAGGCAAATATTGTTCCCCCATTATTGTCTTTCCATTTGTGCACAGACCTGTCGCATATTTTGGGTCCACTTAAAAACAATTTGTCTTCTAACAAACACTGAAAATTTTGCATAAAATTAATTTAGACCTCATCACCTTGCACGCAAATCCACTATATAGTATGAATTAAATGGATCAACTGTAGGATCATACAAATTACAATGCACATTACAAAAAGTACAAATAAACGCTACTACTAAGTTCCAATACAAATAAATTTATATGACAGAAATGGTGACATTTACCTGGAGAGGAGTTTGCCTTGTGAGATGTACATGAGGAAACAGCACATAACCAGTTTGTTGTGCACTAATCTGGTAAAGTGGATGTGGATACAGTCTTCTTATTTTCATCACGGAAAGCTTCAGAACAGACGGATACGACACACTTGTCAGTGGGGTGTAATGACATATACTGTCTTGCTGATGAACGGATGAAGCTAGAATGTGTCCCAAGTAATATTATACAATCAGCATTTGTAGCAATCATCTTTTCTATTTGTGCAATAAACCCTCTGTCTGTTATTCCACCTGCAGCTTGTTTCAACATTTCTTCTCTTTCTTCAACTTGTAAACTGCCGTTAAATACATCCAAGAATATTTGATCACGTAGTGGTGTTAATCGGTTCTCCATTCTCCTAGAATACTTTTTGCTTCCAAACGTACCCATATCATAAGCCAAGAATATCTTCCATTTCTCCCTAACCTTGTCTAGTACGTGCTTAAGGCTTTTACTACACTGAAGTAAATACTTATCCTCTTCTAAAATATTACCAGCCTGTGGACTAAAATACAAAACATGATGTGTTCTGAAAACGATTCCAACATATTTGTGATCACCAATGTAATAGGACAAGTATGTTTTATAAGCTGTAATAACTTTCTGACTTGGTGGGAGCACTGGATACAAATTCCATGACCCTTTATTTTTTGACTGAAAATCTATTCTATTTTTGCGTACACCAAACCAACCAACAGTAATTAAAGTGACCTTATTTGGACTTGCATTTCCAAATATATAAGATGTAAATTCTTCTATAGATAAAGAATGAGGTTTATTTTGAGCACAAAGGTAACATACAGTCCTGGTAATGTTAAACATACTGTTTAGCCACCGTAAGTCATTTTTCTGAACTTGTAATTGGCCTAATTTACATTTTGGTCGTATTTCATCATCATAAGCAATTGTGAGTGGTTCTTCAAGGTCAGCTCTTTTCAATGTGTACAAAATAATTGCTTCACGTGGAGCTCTGGAAAGAAATTCTTCCCAAACAACTAAAGGATTACCACCTTTGTCAGTGATTATTTCATTCCACTTCTCTTTGTTGAAATAGTCACCAAATCGTAAACTTTCATTGAAGTTTGGAGCCAGCCCAATCATTTCAAAGACAGAATCTTGAGCAAATGGCTCTACAACCATCATGTCTACGATCTTAGCATACATCTGTAGATGCCACAGGTTAGTAGCTCCGTTGGTCTGTTCTTCATAAATGTAATAGGGTAATATATACCCTTGGGAGCCCCCCACTTCTGTTACATCAGGGTGTCTTGCGGGTCCGGGGATATTTTCAGCCGTTCCAGTGTCAGATTTATTCCTAACATATTCATGAATCGTTTGTGGTTGTCTTAAGGATGTTGTATCCAAACGATCGTTGTGTACGCGTTCTGACGTCATGGCCGGTACAGTTTCCATGTAACACGCATAGGCAACAGCGATCGTTACAACGAATAATACTAGGACACACCCCACAATACCTTTCACTGCAGGATCCGCCTGCATATCTTTCTATGACGAATGACGCCGGAACAAATGGAACATCACATATCAGCCAAACATCCTCGTAAGCACGCTTGATTGTTGTATGGCTTCCAATATATTCAATTGCTTGTCTGATCACGTGCTGTTGCTTTAGAAGGGCATATGGTGCAATCATAATAAAGTCAACGTTAGCTATAGGTAGGACACTTATAAATCAATTAAGTGTTAAACAGAACACAATTATATTATATTGGTGTTAATTGATGATAGACTAACCGATAATGAGGTGTTTATTTATTGTAGGCGTAGTAGCTATAGCTTGCAGGGTGTGGGCTTCTGTTTCATGACTTATTCCCTACACAAAATAATGAAATGATAAACAAGCTTAGCTTATATGCATGTAGCCATGTAGCACCATATGTACACCATGCTACAGGTAATGTAGCACCATATGCCGTATGCTATACAGTTAAAGCGGATGCTGCAAAGCATCCACTTATCCACTTTCTGCAATTTAATGCATTCTTTCAGATGTTACATGCACAGAGCATGTCCTGGCACTACTAGTATACTCAAATGGCCTCAGCTCATGCATGTCGTATGATGATCACATTCAGTTTGGTACAACTTCAGTGTTTGTTCAACATACAAGAAGATTTACCACAAACATTACTGAGCAGTTTCCTTGCTCTGATGCTAATTCAGATACTGGCTCGACTCAAAATACTCTTGTAACAATCTTAAGGTGTAGCTATAGTCTCAGCCTGAGTTAGCCTCTAGTTATAGATTGCATGCATATGCTTTCCTTTCTTCATGTGAAAGAAACTGTCTAGCTATATGAGAGACTAGTACACAGCAACCGCAGTCTATACCATACTGAATAATCATGAGTTATACTATATCCAGAGCATGGCCATGCATGCAGGTCATGCAGATCCTTATCACTAACTGCGTGTGTAGTGTACAGAATCATATTATCATATTCAGATCTCATTACCCCAGCAAATTAAAGGCCATGATCTGAGATCCTTTGTTAGCAATAGAGCCCAAGAGCTATAAATAAGTGGCCTGTGAAAATAGTGTTGCATACCTCAAGTTCCATATTGCCTCAAGTTCCATACCATACAATTGTTAAATAGAGTACACTCAAACAAAACACTATGGAAGCCATAATATGTATATAGAAGCTATGTAAGTAAGTTATAGACTTATAGTTATACCATAATATTATGATCCATGCTCTAATCATGAACCACATGCAATAGTGGGTTATGGGATCACCAATGCAATTGTGACTGGATTTGCGAAAAGGGGTCTTCAACACACATCCATTTCTGTGAACTTGAAAAACCTTAACTTTGTGTTCAAGTATCATGTAAACCTGAAATTTTCTCCATCCACTTAAGCATGCAACGTTGGTACTCACTGTTGCACAAATTTAAGTCATTAGCTTTTCCCAATCCAAATTAAGTTATGGCTTGTCAAAGTTGGTAAATTGGATGTGTGTGGCAGACCCCTTTTCACAAATCCGGTCACATTTTGCAAAAATCCTGGCTAACTTGAGAACACACAACTAAAAACCACCTTGAAAGGCATCCTTCAACTCTTGTAGTTAGTTGCAATGAGTATAGTATCAAGTGAAAAAGGAAGCAGGTAAGTGTATCTAATCAAACACAGCTAAGCTGTAAAAAAAGGTGTGGCCCCAAAAAGGCCATGGTGAAAAAAGATGTGAAATCCAAGGTGGCGGCCAAGAAATGGCTGTGATAGTAGGTTAATGGTAAAAATTTTAATAACAACAATTCAGGTGAATTTGGTGCTGCTTGTCGTTATTAAAATTTTTACCATTAACCTACCATCACAGCCATTTCTTGGCCGCCACCTTGGATTTCACATCTTTTTTCACCATGGCCTTTTTGGGGCCGCACCTTTTTTTACAGCTTACACTGTTAAAAGTGATGTGTTAAAATAACAACAAAACCAGGTGTAATTTGACGGTACCAAATATAACATCACCTTCTGGTGCTATATTAACCAACACATAGATGGTGCTAAAACAACATGATTATTTGGGTTGAATTTACATTCAAGGTTTGGTTGAATTGACACTTTGATCTCTAGTGCAAAAAGACAAAGACACTGGCTTCTTCCACTCTTGATCCTGATATCCTCATATCTGAAGGTTCTCCTCCATCTAGATCTTTTGAATGCTGTTCAGGTGGTTGCCATTGAAGTAACTATGCTACTACCAAGTGATTGGAATAGTCTTGAAATAGCTATATAAAAGGTAAGCAATTACAGAACAGTATGTGTATGTTCTTACTACATACCATGTTCACTGTCACATGTTATCAGCACAAAGTCTTTCTTCCACCTCAAATCTAAAAAAATATCAAATAAAGGTATGGCTAAAATTATGAATTGTTTAACATACTTGTTGTCTTACTGTAGCATTTGTTCAGCTGAATCAGACATGCCCATTTATCTAAAGATCAGAGCAATTACATACAAACAATTAAAATTGTTGTATGCATACCTGAAAAAGAGACTGCCACTTTTTCATTGCACATAATCAGTTTCCACTTCTGTGACCTATAGCAAGAGAAGCATAATATTTAATATGTTGCTACTACAGACCAAAAGCTAAGTTGGTTGTACTTTTGACTATTGATGCATGTTTATATAGTAGTCTACAATAAGCTTTCTCAATGGACGTTGAACGTTAATATCAAATGATTTCTAGACAATACATATAACTGAAACACAGCAGAACAATGGTGATACTGTACAGATACAGCCACAAAAATCCTACAATACCCTCTTTGGCTATTAACATAAGATCCCACACATTTACACTGGTTTTATCCATGGTTGCTTACATGAAACTGTTGCCAAATAGTTAGCTCCTTTCACAAGTGACATGAACTACATCTGTCCACATCATGATTTAAGTCCCTAGTCCTATATCAATCACTTATCTGACGGAGACATTATCTGCAGGTGACGTTTTACTCTTGTAGAGAGGACTATGTGTACAAACAATATATGTTTATATACTCTAAATATAATAGAGTACTTACAGCAGGAAGATGCAAGTTTTCAGACTCCATGCGCCACTGTGAACGGAAAAATTGCAGGGTCTTCTGTCTTTATTAGCACTGACATAACAGGCAACACTAACACTCATCACAAACTATAACGCAAACAACTAAGATAAACTATATATATATATATATGTGTATAAATTATTGTCAATAAAAGGCAATTCAAAATTCTCCAGCATAACTCAAGCAACCATGCAAGTTTTTTGGTAGCAGCAGTGTAGTAGTAGCAGCAGCAGCAGTAGCTATGTTTATCTTTGAACATCGGATTCCACATCAGATGAATTCCGCATAATTATTAGTTCAACCGGCTGGTAGAGACCGAGGCCGGGTAGAGACTGCATGAGTATAGCGCGAAGAGGTTAGTGTATGGTACTGCTAAGCTAAAATTATGGCACTTCATAGCTATACACTCTGCACAACTGATCATGAGTCTGACTCAAGTTAACCATAATCAAATGATAAAAACTATAGCTAGCTAGTTACTCTAGATAGTCAGAAGGTTTCAAGACTATTTGATGATATACAGAGCTATATGGCTATAAGGTTTATTACCATGTCTGATTTAGACATGCAATACAGTTCAGTATAGCTCATGCTAACGTATATGCATACTGAGCTAGTTAATCATTTGACTTTTGTACAACCTGACGTTCAACATCCAATGTAGCTATAATTACAAAGGTCTAGAGGTAGTTTGTAACTTATAGTGAACGATTACCTCTACCATAACATTCCATGCACCTGCTCCAGCAACCAGCAATTTTACAAACATTTTGTCACTAAATGTGTACCAACCGACTGTAATATACTAATTCTTAAATGTTGTGGTATTATCCAAGAAGTAGTACCATGTGTTATAATATAGTACATTGCATGTTCTTTAACACTGTAGACAGCGAAGTTTTGATCTATACATAAGATGGACTCATGCAACATTACTATATAACTCTTCATCTATATGATGACTTAAATGAAAACGATTGACTTTTTTATTAATTGTAAATATTATATTATGTGTATCTGTTATCAACATTATAATATGTACATCATTATGTAAATGTGGTATACATGTTGGAGAATAATAAATAATATTCACTTTGGTGTTCTTGAAATGAAACATTGTTGGCACCGCTGGCCAACTTTCTTCCATATCTGATGTTACAATGAATTGTGCGAATCTCACTGGTGAGAATCACAGCCAAATAATATTGACCAACTTCAGTAACACAAAATAACCTGTTAAAATAACAAGTACCATGCTAAACTAGCACAAAGGCTGATGCTAAAGTAACATAGGTAGCTTAAATTAACCACCATTTAGTAATATTAGCACTCCCATAGTGACAATAGCATTGCAAGCAAGTTTTTAAATTAATTAATTAACTCAATGAGTGCTAAAATAACTACCCAGTTTTAACAGTGTCACTGTGAGGATCTTCTAATGCATATACTGGAGATCTACAAAACATATAATTAGATGTTAGGTGTCAAACTCGGATGTTTCTCCTTTAAACCTTAAATGCTTCTCAATCACACAAGCCTTGGATGCTGGTCAAGTAATATGTACTGTTTTTCTGGATCTCAGAAAGGCATTTGATTCCCCAGATCATAGATCATGGTTGTACTCTTGAAGTGGTCATGTGTCATAGGTGATTGTGACTTTGAACTGACCTGGTTCACCAATTATCTTTCCCATTGTGTGCAGTGTGTCAACATACAAGCACGATGTCATCTTGGTCTCCTGTAAAGGGCGGAATTCCACAGGGCAGTGCATTTGGCCCATTACTATTTCTTGGGTATGCATTAATGAGATGCCCTCACACACATAATATTACGTAGATTACTACAGTTTGCCAATGACACTACATTGATAATTTGATATGTTCTGGTGAAAATCATGAATTTGTGTGTCTGAGAATTCAGCCATGGATTGCATCAAGACAATAAAATCTATAGTGTCATGTGATTTGTTTGAAAACATGCATCTAGTGACTAGACAGACTAGTGCATGTAGTTTCTCCTACAATCCTAGTAGATGATAACCAGCTTAAGGAAATATACGTATATATTGTGACAGACATTTTTTTGCAGACATTTACAATGGAGTCCAGTGGTGTGTAGCACAATATCATACTACCAACTAGTCACTAGTCAGACTTAGCCTCCATCAGAAATCTTTATCATTTAATGTTCTTATTATTAAGAATTGCTAGTTGTTTCTAGGAATGATTATGCCCTTGGGTCCTCCTCTTAAACAGTCACAGTTATAATTAGCAAGTCTACAACAATTGCAGAACAGGTGCATGCGTTGTGTTACTAATAAATGTTTAAGGAAATATGATCACGTTAAACTGGTTACCTGTCTCTGATCAAATTAAGTTTAAGCCTACTTGTGCCTTACCTTTTCATGGCAACGTAGACTCCTTACAATAAAGCCCTCATTACTAATGATACAAAAATGTACCAATCAAGTATGAGGTATCACTATAGATGACTTACAACTTCATCACCTTGTATGATGTAATTACTGCTTCTCAAGGAACAGGAGTTTCCATCAAAGTATGCTGCCTTGGGATCTTTTGGATCAAAGAATTGGAATTGCTTTCGGAGATCTCACTTACTTGCATATACCGCTTTTGCCCATATGGCTTTGTTAGAAAATGGAACTTTTTGATGAAGTGTGTTCCAAACCTTTATCCTTTTTTGACACCTTATTCGACTAAAATTTTTACCTAAACTTGACTGGTACAGCTGCTTTTAGTGACATGGAATGTAATTTGTTTGCTCTACCTGCCAGATTGGGAGAGCTTGGTAATGTTAATCCTGCAGAGTTACTCCTCTTCTCAGTTTTCTGCCTCCTGTTAGTGTTACATCTCCCCTTGACATTGTTCAACTCATTTTACAACGGTCCCAGTCAAAGTGTTGTGTTCCCAGATTGAGTCAAAACGAAACATTGTATACATCCATCATCAATCTGTTGTAGAGTGTCGTGATGCTCTTTCACCTTTGCTATATCGCCATCCTTGCATTGTTCCATAATGTTAGCTGCTGAAAAGGGTTCTTCCAGTTGGTTAACTACTACACTCCTTCTATCTGAACATGGTTTGTTTACACAAAGGGGCCTTTCAGGGTGCTCTTTGTCTCTGATATGGCTGGTGATCAGAGAGGGTACGGGGGTGGAACACAAAACTTTTACTCCTTTGGTTTCTTCATGCACTGGAGGTATGGGTCCAATGGCTACTGTAGTTTACAAGCGTATTGCTACTTTATTGTCTGGCATTCTGATTCTGGGCAGTCTTACAGTAGAAAAGTTCACTGGATGATCATGAGGTGCAAGTTAACTTTTCTTTACTCCACTCAGCAATAACTTCTCTAAGGGGATCTAGGTCATCTTATCATTGTTTTCGTTCTTCGTTTAAGGACTCAGCAGTTGACCTAGTGTGTGTTTGTTGCTTGGACTTGACTGATTAATTATTGTCTAATAAATTGTTGCTTTATTTGTTTAAAAATCTCTTTCCAGCTAGTCAAACCTCTCTAATCCGACACTCAATGGGAGCAATAAATTTTGTTGGATTAAGGAGGTTGTTGGATTATCATGCAAGTCACTTCTGTAATCTGACATTGTACAATATCTTCAAATTACACAGTTGATTACAGGTAAATTGGATCACACAATGTTTTTAACATGAATTAATTTTAGAATTTACAAGTATTACAATTTTTTTCTATTATTGTCAACCAATTAAATGACTTGGTTACTTAAAAATTGTTTTCTGTTATTATTTTAAAAACTATTAGTATTCTCTGTCGGATTACAAAAGTGGAAAACAATGTATTTCCAAGTCTAGGGTATAAAATTTTGTGTCGGGTTACAGAGTACAGAGGTGTCAGATTACAGAGGTTGTTTTCTATACAAAAGTGTTGGTAAATAACATTTTGGTCAGATTAGAGAGGATTCTGGATTATGTTGGTGTCAGATTAGAAAGGTTTGACTGTAGTACACTAGATGATGGTTTCTTTGTTACACAAAACAAACAGCTGCATGCAATAAATAACAGATCCATTGATGATTATACTTCTGATATGAAGGGGATGAACAGAAGGAAACATAATCCATACACAGACAGCATTACTTACAAATCTAAAAATACCATACCAGAAATAGGTAGATATACTGTAATAACACTCAACCATTTTTGACCTGAAGACGGTGCGTGGCAATGCAAGGAGTAGCTGGCTATAGTGGCTACTAATATTATGCTGTTGAAATGTACCAGTGAATTATTATTTTTCTGAAATACAATTAGTTATAAGGATGTAAGTGGTCATGCAACCCCACATTGTGGCTATCATTAACAAAGCTACATGTTGTAGTTGGCCTACATGCGTTACACCATATAAGTACAAGTAATATAATCATGTTGTAATCATTGCAGGTATAAGAATTTCCATTCCAAAGAGGTGAATTGGAAGACAAGAGTGTTGATTATATTTGAAAGTGTTAAACTGTTATGTTATTGACCCATCTGTTGAGCATATCACCACTTATTACATCTTGCAGTATGCATGGCTTCACCAGAATCACTGGCTAAGACATCTAATTCTATTGTACAATGACCTTGACAGAAGACCAAAGCCACATCTCATTGCTGTACAACACACTGCATGAACATGCAGTCATTAAACAAACACCACCCCCACAAGTTTCAGGGCTCTGTGCTGACATGCAACCAGAACACACTTTTGGCATCAAATTTTATTTACAGGACACACATGCATTATCATATTATGTGTATACACATGTAGTGTGTACCTTACACATTTCTACTTATATAACTTATACACAATACACAAACTAGAGGTCATGCATATAAATTACTTAAGCCCCCTGCCCATGCACCTTTCATGTCGGGTCAACTATTTTGGTACTAGAGTAATTAATGATTGGAACAATCTTACGAGTGATATTGTAGGAAATTCTTTATTAAATAATTTTAAATCAGCTATAGATAATTACTTTTATGACTATAGATTTATGTTAATGTAATAATTATATTCATAGTTAATTTTTGTTCATTGCATCTAATTTATGCATGTATGTGTATGTAATTGAATGGGTGTACAGGCTTCTAAGCCTCAACCCAAATCACATCATAATCATATAGATCATGTATTCATAATAATTATGTACAATTGTGTCTGATTATAAATTATTATAAATCACAAAATTATTAGAAATCTATAAAATCATCAGGTATAGTACTGGTTGAGACTAAATGTCTGCTGGAGTCGTACACTAATTCAGAACATACTGATATAATACATCTTTTAGTTTTGCGTAGTGACATGTACAGTGCTGCTGATGAACGGATAAAACCTGAGTGTGGACCAAGCAAAATTATACAATCAGCATTTGTAGATATCATCTTTTCTAACTGCGCAATAAACCCTCTGTCTGTTATTCCACCTGCGGCTCGTATTAACATTTCTTCTCTTTGTTCAATTTGTAAACTACCATTAAATACATCTAAGAAGATTTGATCACGTAGTGGTGCTAGTTGCTTTGCCATTCCTGTAGCATATGCGATGCTGCCAAACGTACCCATATCATAAGCCAAGAATATTTTCCATTTTTCCCTAACTTTGTCTAGTACATTACTAAGTTTCTTACTACACTGAAGTAAATATTTGCTTTGGTTAGCAAAACTACCTACCAGTGGGCTGAAATACAAAACATGATGTGTTCTGAAGACAATCCCGACATACTTGTGATCTCCAATATAAAGAGTCTTATAAGACTGATAGGCTTGCACAATTCTGTTACTCACAGGGAATGCCAAGCTTGGAGCAAACGCAGAGCTAAACATGGATTTAGGTCCTACATCTACTCTTGATTGTCGTATACCAAGCCATCCTGCTAAAATTATTGTGACTTCAGTTGGTTTCTTATCACCAAAGATGTAGGAAGAAAATTTATCGATGGACATGGAGTGTTTCTTATTGGTTGCACAATAATAGCACATCACCTTGGTGATGTTGAATCTTGTTTTAAACCAGTTGATATCACGTGCTCGAATTGCGCCTTTTCCTACATTACATTTCGTTGTTAAATCATCATCATAGGCAATAATTAGAGGCTCTGGAAGGTCACTGGATTTCATTGTATATAAAACAATTGCTTCACGAGGAGCATTGAGTAAAAACTCTTCCCATTTAACTAATGGAGTTCCACCATGTCGTACTACCATTTCATTCCACTTCTCTATATCAAAGTAATCACCAAATCGCAGAGACTGGTTAAAAGGTGGTGCTAGTGCATCCATTCTAAAAGTAGAGTCAATAACAAACGGCTCTACAACATGCATCCCTAACTGTTTAGCCAATATCTGAAATTGCCATATGTTTTTGGCTCCATTGGTTGATTCTTCAAACACAGAATAGAATAGAGTATACCCACGTGACTGATTATTCACACCATTTACTGAAGGGAGTGGTGCTCCACTGGGCTGTGAACGTGTTACTTTTGCATCTACAACATGAGTAGTTACTGTGTCAGAACGTACCTCTTCTGCTGTTGTGGACATGGCTTTGGTAGACACTTTCTCTTTAACAGAGGCGTCATTATCAGTTGAATCCACTTCACTGTTGTTTAAAGCTCTAGGAGGATCTGCTGTCAGTGTTCCTTTTACAAATGGCGGCAAACCAAAGCCTGTGCTGTTTCCATGTGGTACAGCTTGTTCATTATTAAGAGAACCAATCACAGGGGGCGGTGTCTTACTGGACTGTGTACTTGCTAGGTTTGGTCCATCTACAGTACGAGTATTTACTGTGTCAGAACGTACCTCCTCCTTAGTTGTGGACACGGCTGTAGTAGACACTGTTTCTTTAGGAACTGCTTGCTTATCAGTCGTAGAATTTACATTGTTTACACTAAGAGGGCCCATGTCCGTTGCCAACTTAAGAAGTGGCGAGCCCAAGTTTCCGTTCGGTACAACTTCAACTGGCGTGTAACTGCTACCAAAATAGCTCTTATTGACTAATAAGCTCAGTACCACAATTGTAATTATCACATATACGAAAAGGAATACTGTCAACGCCGTCTGCCGCATCGTACTGTTTTCTTGGTGTGTCCGCCGAATACCATGGTGGCTCCTCGACGAGGGTGGTAAAACGTTTACTTATTCAACGACCAGATTATTTGTACGGATTTCTTGCCGCTCTAATTAGCACTTTATCCTTGGCTGAACAGGCTGGTTCTAATAAACGATATCACGTGACTTAGCCACATTTACATACCTACATCACATTTTAATCACTACACATCACTATCTACATTGTTAGCTGTAAAACTGCTACCACAGTTTTTAAACCAGTCTGTGACACTGACAGCTAGATATAGCTATAGGTTTAGCTCAGGCTACTAGGCTAACACGGCACATGCAAGGAGGTAACCAGAGGCATGTAGCTAACCCTTCAATCTCCACTGAAAACTGGCAACAATAAGATGGAATAGTACAGTCATGTGTCAGACTCCATGTAAATTTTACAGGATGTCATAAGCACCGTACCCTATTAGTTACTTGATTTACTGTTTATCCTCTAGGTAATCCCTAGGTGTACTATAATAACTATATAGTTAGCTTCCTATAGGGATTACCTAGAGGATAAACAATAAGTCAATCAAATCAGGGACAAGTTAAGGTGACAAATTCCTGCCTGCTCAGTCCTTACTGATTTCATGTTTTGATTTCTTCAGTAAGTACTAGGCAAAGCTCTACCAGGCCATGCACACAGCTAAGGGATATGAATCACACACACACCTTTCAGCTGGCAATCACAAATCTATAAATTGTGAGCAATTTCTGCCCACACAGCAAATCAACATATTATAGCTGATTGAAAAATCTAGTTATGTAAACATCATAATGCGACCATGCAGATTTTGGAAAATCATCCTTAATGTCACATTTTACAACTCTGACATTTATGATCAAAATAAGACATTCCAAACTACCAATCAACTTTACAATGATTAGAATCATTATAGTCAGTACCTTGAAATTCTGTCATAGTAAAGCATTTTAGCTACCAGGTGCGTAACGGTGATTGTGACTAAGTATAGATTTCTAAAATGGCGGGTTTCCGCTCAGCGGGTCACGCACATTTCACACGTGACATTAAGACACTGATTTTCCACAATACAGTCATATATGCAGTATACAACAGTACTGTAACAATAAAAAGTGAAACAAACTAGAGAGATATTATCTCCTGACATACAAAGGAAATCAATACTTGAGCAGAGCCATGCTGCTGCATGGTTTACTGACCCGTGATATAAAAAGATTAGATTTGCATGTCAATATCTCTGTATAGTTTAAATCATTGCCCCTCTGAATTCACAAATCATGCTACAACATTCATGTGTGAATTTTCAAATCACAATTCAGTAGCTAATTCAATTCACACATATAATTATATCCATGATACTAAGACAACTAACCTGTCTTCCGCTATTGTATATCTATCACTGATGCTGTACGTAAACTGAAGTATATGCGTATGTATTATTGCAAAGCAAAAGCATCCAATACAATCACTATAATTTGTCTCAATGCACACAGCTATATACATGAACACAGATAACTCACCGGCCACATTTTTAAAAAGTTTTGCTACATTCGCAGCTGTGAAACAGTCATAAGAGCTGGGGATCTTTCAAGGGGGTTTTCAATGGCAACAGCATGCAGTGGAGATCTGGGAGCTGTGCCCCCAGGTATAAGATCTAATGGTCAATCTGAACTCATGGAACAGATTGTTATAATTACTTCATGGATGAATTAATGTGTTATTGTACTATTTGTATAATATATCTCAATCCCTCGGACACAGCTACAGATACCGACACATAGATCCACTGTGCTGAATGCCATAAATGGCTAGTATTATTTAACGTACAGTAGTTATAATATCCCAGGTGGTGAAGCCATAGCTACGTATATCAAAGATGTTACAGAAGCTGTGTCGAAGTTATTGCTCTGACCTCTTACATTGCCACAGCAATGTTGTGAACCATATCAGCAGTGAACTTAAATGTCTACATGCTTTTATACTGTAGTATATGTGCCTTTACTTTACTTCATGATCAGTGACAAAAGAACAAATGCCTACAACATTAATGCAAGATTTATCTCAGGAACAAAATATTGTATTGTATTGTATTAATGCTTTACAGTGACCAGCACTGAAGGTCTGTTGATATGGTGAGGTCTAAGAAAAGAGACACCTAGTTGATTATAACCAGTAGCTACACTGTCCTGTGAAGCACACTTATGCTCTATATAGGGGGGGAGGAGTCAGGAGGCATGCCCCCACAGAAAATCTCGAAAATTTAGCCTTCTGTGATTGAGTTTGGCAAAAAGATTGACTATAACTATTCAATTCAAACATGCATTTTCAGTGTAGCCATGTATTGATCTCCAGCAGTCAGTCAGTGCATGGCTATACCATTTGAGTTTACAACTGCAGCCAGCAATGTGACAACTGTTATGAAAGATTTTGCAATTTAAATAGGGAGGGTGGCACGTGGCTATTCTAGAGTAACTCCTTTGGAATTTTGTGCGCCAAAGGATGGTGTACTTTAGTTAGTATATGTTGGCAAAGAGTTAAATTCTATGTAAGGTTATTCCTCCTCAAATTTAATAACTAGAAGGAAAATTATGTGTGGCCCTTCAACAAAGAATTCTCAGTGGGGTGTGCAGCCCCAGCAGATGTTTTAGTGTTAATAGTTAAGATGTTTTCACAAAATGTTTTAGTCGTAAACGAAGACCAAACATTAAGTTTGTAGCTAAAACTTAAGATACCCATAATTATAGACTGAGTTGTATTCTTCAGTGACCTTTCAAAAGCAAAAAATAACCATGGATGAAATAGGGATTTTCCTTACAATTATATCCACTGTTTGCAATCATGACAATGTCCCTTTCAGAAACAAAGGAAATGTTATACACAACAGTTGTGTGGAGATTAAGATGTTACTGTTCAATGTATGGCTTGCAAAAGATTTATCAGAATTGCAATAAACCATCTGTTTGTTTATCCATCTACAGCTTCCATCTTTTTGTTCAACTTTTATCAGCATTTATTCAAGGATTTCTCCTTTTGAGCTGTGGGGAGAGAGGAAGGATTGTTGTTGTTTTTTAGGGGGGGTGACAGGATCAAAACTACCCTTTTGTTGTAATATGGCAATTTTCAGTTTTTCTTAACTTTGCCTACAAGGCTGAGATTTAGTGGTACTGCACCATGTTGCTAGATGGATGTATATCTACACCGCTCCATGGCCATAAACAAGTTTGTATAGTGTGTGTCTGCTCTTAAAATTCCACTGCCTTTTAGAGAGACTCTACTACATTCCAGACCAGTTTAATGAAGACAAAATTTTGAGACAATTTCTTTGTATCACTTTATCTTCAGTACATAATATTATGTATAGTGCAATATCATCATTTGGAAGCTACCTATACTACATAATATTACAGGAGCTCATGTGCTTCTGGTATACAAATGTATTATGTATAGCATGAAAAAATGCTATTAAGTTACACAGACACAGTATATTATACAGAAATACATTGAATCTACTGCACAAAACTGCATATAATGTCCTCCAAATACAGTTAACAAAGGTTTGTAACTTCCTTAGAGTTAAGGAAAAATCTTGGTTCACAACAACACCCTCTGCAGAACTCATTAACACACTTGGCAGTGGGAAAGTTAGGACATTGGGCAAATCGACAAGGCTCCACAATGCAATTCAGTGTAGTCTTACCACAGCAGCACACACCAAATCTAGTATCACATATAGCAGTGCCTGGACACATCACACTCCTCCTGTTACAACGCACAGCAGTTTTGTCACCAATTCCTCTGCAGGGGTAGTAGAAGTATTGAGCAGATACGCAGCCCACTATCACCAGCAACAACACGACATGAGTAGCCAACATTGTATTATCTGTAAGCCCTCTCCAACCAGCTGTATATCAATGAGTATCTTGGTACCAACCACACTGACTTTGGAGCTCTGTTCCTCCAGTGCTATTTATACTAAATACTAGGCTTGTAGCTATAGTGTATGTATTGCTGGGTGTACCAGTGTGTAATGAAATAGTCTACCCCATGTGATAATAATATTTGTATTGCAACAGATGTACACACCTGTTGTAATGGAATCACATGCTCCCACAACTGTAAACCAAATAACCAACATGTGAGCAGTAAACATCACCCACACCATTTGCACACTAAACATAAAGCTATAGACGTATCATGTGGCTATTATAGACATGACAAGCAGCTGCAAAATTTAACTGTGTTGTATATAGCCAGTAGCTATTATTTAATGTTAGTTATACACATGCAGGTAGGGTTATTACACATTAAAGCATGATTGGGAATCATTGCCGCATTGTGTATAAAGAAATAAATTAATTTTCATCCTTTAGGTAGACTCGTTTAGTAGCTAGCTACAGGCCTCTTACGAGAATTTATCATAATTATTTTTAAAAAGTAAAGACAATACCTGGTTGCACATTTCTGAATTATCTCTGAATGTAATTTGGTTGTGCACATGTACGTATGTCAGGCAGGTGACCAGATGAAGTGATTAGCTATAATTATAGGACCACTATTGGAGCATAACAGAATTGCTCACACTGTGCAGACACATAATCACTCGTCATGTCAAAGTCAAACTGCCCATCACACTCTAACATTGTTGCCAAACCTTATTTGCTTTCCAACTCTATTATGTGACAGGTACATACAACTAATCAACCCTAGCCTTTTTTATATAAACCATTATGGCATACCAGAAAGCTGGTTGTGTGTGTGTGTGTGGTCTACAGTAATCAAGTTTCACAGGTCAAAGTGCAATGGCATGAAATTTGCTACAATCAAGCTAATTCTATATCTACTAATTCCATATGTAATTACAGCATTATGGGCTTAGTGTGTACACTCACATGACATGAAGTAGACAATCATCTGTCACATGACAATGTTCATCTCATTACTGATCAATTAGATAGCAAAGATGTGAGCATTAAACGAACACATTAATTTTGTCTCATGACCAGCGTAGCCCTTGCACGGTTGATGTAATACCATATATGTACATACTCATAGTGTAGGTCAATTATTTTTTACACCACCACAGTCCCTTATCCAGGAGCACTGCATACGGTACTCAGCATAATCTTTATATATATTATGGAGCAAATATATAAAATTTCTCCACTAAACACTGTATGGACTGATCTAGAAATACGTATATGTATCAGCTATAGTGTAGTGTGTGACACACATGTACTTTCATGATCATGCACTCATAAGGACATAAACTCCACCTCCCCAACATAGCTATAGTCCACACACAAAAAGTTATTTTCAGACTACACACAATATATGCATGCAGTACAAAGACTTTTACAAACCATGCTTGCATAGCTATAAGCTTTCTAACATAGCTCACCTTAACCATACGCAAACTACCACAAAATCATGCAAACTTCTATATACAAATACACTAACCATGCAAATCACCTAGCACATGCTGTGTGTAAGTGGGATAATCAGTCAGCAACTAGCAGCATGTAATTATAATTTTCTAAGTAGCTAATCATACTCCACTTTGTGTATCCTATGCTCTAACCCCAGTTAGTTTAATCTAAAGACAAAGATTAGCTACTAAACCCATGCAGCGAATGTCAGAGATTTCAAGTACTAACAAAACACTGGCTAAACAAGTGAAGCATGATTTTGTTTCCTAGCTGAACAGTTTCACCTGATATAGTGTAGCACACACATGCATTCACTGACAATACAGTTGGTACAGTACATCACAAAGCCATCTAAACTCCTGGGACCACTTATGATGTTTAGAAGTCCATAACTTTGAAGTTTGGTACAAAATCACTGTATACTTTTGTGAATCTACAAAGAATTTATGAATTTTCAACCACATGTTCTAACAATAGTTTTTTTTTGACATTCAGTTAACTGACTGTACGTTCAGGTAACAACTAAACATATTACCATAAACTGAACCAAATACACTTTTCCGCTTCAACTTTAAAATATAGAACTGTTTAATTTGGCACAAGCTTCTGTCAATTGACACAACTTGAAATTAACAAGGAGAAGACATCCTGACCGCCTGGCAGACTCCTGTAAGCGTTCGAGCGTTCATCGAATGGCTGCAGGTTCGAGGCTGCCCAGGTCCAGTCATGGATTTTTCTCCTTTCTCCACCTTTTCAAACACACTTTCTGTAACAGCTTTAAACGGGCTGTAGGACCAGGAGTCCTACAGACCTTCAGCACTTGTGCTGTAAAGCCTTAATAAAAAATTAATAAAAAACAAGAAATTTGGAAGGTTTCTTAAAAAAAGGATAATGACTATATGTTTCTTGTATGTACAATTCTGTTTGCATCTGTTTTTATAAAGAAAAGTTGATACTTGGCTCAAATCAAATAAATTTTATTTTACATACATTCCTAAGTAAATCTGGTCTTGATATGTATCAACAATATAACATTTAAACACACCACAAAAATGTGTAATAACAGGAAGTGAAAAGAGTTTAAACATGAACCACACACTCAAATAAAGTATCAAAAAGACTTTTATGGGCAGAAAAGTTACACTGCAACATTACTTCATTAATACCACTCTGTGTAATGGCACTGACATATTGGTAGATAACAGCACTGGTAAAGAAGCTCGATACATTAAACAGCTTCACTGGCTCAAGCAGAAGTTTATTAAGACAGTATGTGTCATGGTACACAGATTGCCATTGTGCAAAAGCATGAACAAAACGAGGTAAAGGATATGACGAATTCTTCACAGCAGCTTTAGAGGGATGAGGTGGATTAGACAGCATTTTTATCAAGGTAAGAAGAAAGGCGGACAATAATTTCTGCTTGTCATCCATAACATCCTCTGCTTTGTACCAGAAACGAGTAATAGCCAGTAATATTACTAAGTCAGACGCAAAATTACTGAACTCATGGACAAATGCAGAGAAATCATCTTCTTTGCAGCCAAGAGCACTAAAGAGTATCTGTTTCTTATCAACCAAACTACAACTACTTATGCTTTCTAAATACACTCTATCATTCCCAGGCACATGAATGGCATGAACTTTCTCAAGGTAAAACTCCATTTTGCCATGGTGTCGACGATGTTCAAAAACAATTGCATCCTTTCCACATAGAGTTCCGTAGATTACCTTTCTGATCGGTTCACTGATCATATGGCACCAAGCTCCATCGGTATCCTCTAACGTAACACTGTGCTCTACGTCAGATAGGCAGAGTGCGTCCATTAAAAGTTGTGGCATCTCACCAATTCTAAATCGTTCTACTAAATACGATGGTAGCTCACTGTTACCTTTGTAATAATTTCTCAGTGCCGTTCTATGTTCTGGGTTGCTTCTAAAACCATCCACAGCTCCATAGTAAGACCTGTATGCTACTTTAATGCTCTGAAGTGCATTTGGACTAACTTGGGACATCTGCTTTTTGGCTTCGCCCAGGTTAGAAAAGCAAGAAATATAACGAACAATAGCATCGATTCGGTAAAATTCTCTCCTAATCATTTTTCTAACAATATCATCTAGGGAAGGCAATACATCATTTCCAAGAATTGCTGGCAGCAAAATCAACAGCGTAGCATCCTTAATGTTCATCTGCTTGATAAAATTTTTGTAAAAGAACACACGTGCCTCTACTTGGCCTTTCCTCCACTGAAACGTGTAGTATGGAATGTACCCCGATGACAGGTGAAAGACAAAGAAATCTGAGTCATCACTTAAAATAGGGCATTTCCGGATGCTCCCCAAGTAAGCAATATAAGAGTCAGCATCACCATCAGCTACACACAACCTGTCTTTCCCTAGAACACGGGCTACCGTTTCAATCATGACCAGCTTGGAAAGATATGGCGCAATTCGTGCATTTGGGTCAGACTCTGTTAATATCCCTCTAGCTGTATAAGCACCTTCTAACCTTCTCTTTGCGTGTGTGATCTTTTTAGTTCCATCAGAATCGATTCCATCGAATACCACAAATGGATTAATGCCACAACGCTTTAAGGTGACTAAAAATTGCTCCACATATCTTGAGAAATTCACGTAGTCTCCCCCGTATTGCCGCTCCTCCCTCGATTCGTTATAGAGTGAATGTAGCAAAGAATATCCATCAATAATTAACTCTCCGCGTAAAATAACAGTTTTCCAAGCTGTAAAATGTTCATTAACAAATGTTTTCAGACCACGTATACCCATATTTTGCTCCGATATTTTCCAATTAAAACCCGCGTCGTCACGACACAATGAAGTCACGTGTCTACTCGCGCCCCGCGCTAATATAAGCCGTAAAACCACTTGTTTGTTTTACTGGGCAGACGGCAATTGCCGATGCGCCCAGGGGGCGATCAACACCCCAAAGAAATCACACATACACATAAGATATACAGCAAACAATTAGATAGACAATAAGTAATTAGTAAATGTATCTATGTTTTCTGATTCTATGACAGATACTGGCAAGCTGTTCCAATCTTTGATTGTTCTTGGAAAAAAAGCATGTTGATAACTGGACCATGTACTGGGTTGGATAAAGTGGTGAGTGTGGTGGTGTCTGGTGGATCGTTGAGTTGGCAAGAAATATGGTGGAATGGATAATCCTGATAAGTTGTTGATTCCTTTATAAAATGTTTGTAGTCGACCAATTCTTCGTCTAGATTCAAGTGACGGCCAATCCAAAATCTCTAGCATATCAGTTACACTGCTAAGTCTATTATAGTCAGACAGTGCCCACCGAGCAGCTCTACGTTGGACCTTTTCTAGGGATAAGATGTCATTTTGTTGGTATGGGTCCCATACTGATGCCGCATACTCTAAAACAGGACGAACTATGCAGTGGCTTTAACTGAGGGAGAACAGTTACTCAAGTTGCATCTTAAAAAGTTGAATAATTGTGATGCTTTTGCAGCAGTTCTAGTAATATATGATTAGACCATGATAGGGATTCGTGTAAAATGACACCCAAATACAAATGCTCATCTCTTACTTCTAGAATATGATTATGTAGTTGGTAGTCATATTGAAATGGATCAAGTGATCGAGAGCATCGAATTAGTGCACACTTAGATACGTTGAACTTCATTTGCCAAAGTGTTGCCCACTGAGATAATAGATCAAGATCACGCTGAAGGATAATAGGATCATTTTCACACTTGATAACTCTGTATAAGATGCAGTCATCAGCAAACAGACGAATTGAAGATGACACTCTATTTGCAATATTGTTAATGTATAATAAAAACAATAAGGGACCCAAGACAGTCCCTTGAGGCACACCTGATAGTACGGAGGAACTAGTACCATCTACAACAACAGATTGTGTGCGTTGGATAAGCCAGGATTTGATCCAAGTCATAATAAGATTATCAATTTTACAATTTTTGAGCTTATTAAGGAGACGTATGTGAGGGACAGTGTCAAAAGCTTTACTAAAATCCAATAGTATCACATCTATCTGAAATCCATTGTCCATTGCATGAGATATGTCTTCTACCAGCGAGATTAATTGTGTTTGGCAGGAAAATCCTGACCTAAATCCATGTTGATTATCAATTAAAATATTATTATGTTGAACATGATCCATTATAGAGTGAAATATTATATGTTCCATTATCTTACAACAAGATGATGTTAAGGAAATGGGACGATAATTAGATGGCGTATTACGGTTACCTTTCTTAAAGACAGGACAGACATTTGCAGTAAGCCAGTCAGAAGGGAGAACCCCTGAGTTTAGTGACTGTTTAAAAATAGTTGCCTGTAAATAGTTATAATCATTTAGGAGAAATTAATTAACAGCTACATTTAGTCTTGACACTTACAGCATGGGAAACTCCCCACCAGCCAAAAAAGGGATTGGAATAAGCAGCCTGCATGCATGGTGGCAGGGGGGCAGGTAAAAAGTGTAATGTAACAGATTGCATAGAACATGGTTAGCACAATGTCGTTAATTTTATTCCAAACAAGCACAACCTACTGGGATTAACTGATGTACAATTGCAAGATATAAGTTATAGCTATGCAATGATTCGGAAGGAATTCCAAACCCTGCATGGATGGGGTGACTCCTCACTAGTCCTTAGGCAGTTGTTAAGCTAATTAATAGATCATCACCAGGTGTATAACGTACGTGTGGGATTGTACTTCACTGGAATGGAAGTCTAATCCCTAGAGCTGCAATAAGAGTTGTATGGGAACTTAAGTTGTGCTGGCTAAAAGTAAATTTTCTTGAAGTAATAACTTCATCTGGAATTTAAAGTTATTCCCTTAATATTTCCACAATTTAACTATGTATGTAAAAATGAATCACAAAATGCAGTGAGTTGGCATGGTAACAACTTTTAGTGATAGCCTCTTGGGTTGCAGTGATAATAATAGAGACATATCTAGTTAGCTACATGTACAAAGTTTCAACAATCTTTTTACATATAGTTACATTGGTTACTTTGATACCTTTTTCTTTGATGTTTAGTGTTGGCCAATATCCCCATAACAGATGAGAGAGAATCTTGAGAAGTCAATTTCAAGTTAAATCTCATCGCTCATAATGAACCTTCAACACACATTGACTTTTGTATATAGACTATAATGGGTCAGTACTGTATTCAAGCAAGTCATTAGGATTGTATGCCAATATTGGGTGCACATGCACATGTATGCAGCATTTTTTAACCATTTTCCAGTGTTTGAACATTTGCCTGGGTATACACAGAGGCCTTAGTGATGAGGCATAAAACAAACTTAAAACATATGTCTCCTTAGTTACTGTAGTTAACATGAGTCGAGAAAGGGATTTGCTAGCACAGTATAATAATTATACTGTATAATATGTGACATTTTGCAAATTTTTACCTTTGTACAGTTATACTACCCGAAAGTTTGTGTGATAGCTATATAAAGTCTACTTTGTCTCATTGCAACCCATCGTTCAGTTATTTATACAGTTATCAGCGTACTTCAGTGTGTTGTAGCTAGCTCACTGATGGTTGAAGCTACATGATTGTATATATACCAAATTTTCACATGTTTCACATGTTTCACAATGATTGTTTACCATCCAGAGCATCCACCATGCAAAAAGCCAACAGCTAAGTTTCCCACCATTTTTAGATAGTTTTTAACGCAATGGTGGCAATACTCCCAAAAGGAGTGGGTGGTGGGGGCTGGAAGGAAGGGAAAGAGGCTGTTTAAAAAATTAAAGAGAAAGGTGTATAGAGATGAATTAGGTTAAGTTATGTTCCATTAAGGTTTCAAAACTGGCTAAATTGATGTGTAGTAACGAATACACATTTCATGTTACTAAAGTGTTTTTAATCCCTGACTTGCAATTGACTTGCAACAGCAAAAAAAATGCATAAAGAACTAGTACTAGACCAGCTGAACTCAACAAGGCAGACAATCACTATTATATCAAGAATGGCAAAATAGTACTGAGACAGGCACCTTCTTGAGAATGATTACACACAACAGGTTTGACATGATCCCTGCATATGTCTCAGAATGTACCATTCACTTTGAAAGCGTATTTGAAAACTGATTGGATATGAACAGTAAAAATGCCAATGGCCTATTAACTCTTTAGTGTACTTTCAATTGTCCATTAATTAATTAATACTAATGTTAACCCTAGTATGGTTCAGTCTTATATTATGTATGATAAAATTATACATATTTCATGTATATCACATGTCACATTATTGTGTGGCTCATTTTCTCATTTCAAAAAAAAATACAAAGTACACTTTAAAGTGCTGACAACTTACAGTCGAACTATAATCATGATGTTATAAAAATCGTCACTGTACCGTACATATAGATGTATTTTGGTAGTAATAAAACGGGTGTAAGTTTGTGCTGGCTGGGTGGTGTTCTAACACTCCCATTAGTTCTGATAATGTGCTCATTACTGACCGAACAATTACACCAGCTCTAGAGATCATCACAATGTCCATTAGTAACCCAGTAAATCCTTGATCATATTCAATAGCAGAATTAGCGTCTGTGTATATTGTATTGTCTATTTGAAATATCGGTGCCTGACTGATGATTATTTGGTCCGGGTAATGTTCTAAAGCATAATCCTTTATACTTTGATGATCAGTTCCCAGATAAATTGGAACAGGTGGTAAGTTATATTTCTTTCCTAATGATTTGGCTGCCAATTCTGCACATTCAAACATTGGAAGCCATGGAAATTTAAGATGTAATGGATTCTGTACTGCTCCATCCCCTATGTGAGTTCTTATGTGCAAAGACACATACTTCCCAGGCTGCAAGCCTAGCTTAGTTTGTAGTGACTCAATTTGCTGCGTAGTTTTAGGTAGCTCCTTGAACAAATAGTTATTAGCACAGCCATACAGTAATACTAGATCATACTGTGTCTTGAGGTGGAATGTCGATATCATTTTATTTAACAAGCCTTCGTCCATTCGCACCAAGTGATAATAAAATCCAAAATTAATTCTTACACTAAGAATATCACTGCTGTTGGAGCTGAGCAACGCTGCTTCAAACATACTGTAATATCTAAAAAACCTTGTGTTAATAAGGTAGTGGCTGTCTGTTGATAGTCCAGCTGGTGGAACATAGTCCCACTGAATGGCATTCGGGACCAAGTAGTTCTTTATGTCAACAGGGTAAGTAAACCTGATTAAGAGAACACGTTTAGTTACCATGGCAAACACTAACAGCACAGTCAGACCCTCTATACGATTACCATATCCACCACATTTTCTACGAGTGCAGTCGTAAACCAAATATTTTGCCTTTTCTTGACCTGTCACAACTCTGTGATGAAAATCAGCATACTCTTGCCACAGTCGTTCTCCCCCACACATACGACCTGATGGAAACCACTTGCTTTCTTCACTTTCTGTATCCACAAAAGACTGTGTATTCCTGGAGTTTATTAATCCACGAAATTTCTCTATAGAGTTAATAAATAATGGATATTATAACAATAATAATATATTATTATTATTATTATTATTATTACTAGGACCGCGTCACATACAACCAAGTACATACACCAACGTGACAGCCCCCTAGTGAGGCTATTAGGTGGTGAAGGCACGATCCCCAAATCAACTCAGTATGTCACAGTAGTGACAGATACAACACAATAGTGGTATTGTAACTAAAGGCCACCAGTAGCTAAGTGCCAGTACATCATTGGTGTGGTAATGGCACAGTGATGTGTACAAAATATATGCATACACAACCTACAGGAGATGCACAATACTGTAGGAGTATACAAGCCAGGTGAACCAGATAAAGGAAGACAGCCAAGCCAGCCAGAGCCTAGTAAGCTAGGTAACGGAAAAATGTATAATAATACAAGAAAACATTTAAAACATACCACGATCTTACAAAACATTAGTACAAACAGACAACCAAACCAACCAGAGCCTAGCAAGCCAGAAAAAATATAAAATTCAAGACATATTATGTACATTACAATACAAACAAACATACCTGTCCTTGTGCAGCTGGCATGTCAAACCTATTCAGGTGTCCTGCAGCCATAGATACACGGAGCGCATCCACTGGTAGTCTCGTGTGGCCAGACCGCTTTTTTCTGTGTATTGGGTGGGGAAAAAAGGGTCTGGTGCACCTCCAATAGCTGTTTACTTCTGAGTTGTCCCTAGACACTGGGGACACTAATTAAATAACATTGGCCGCAAAGGAAGTGCCATGACGTCAGTAAAACAATGAAATATTTGTAACACTCCTGCTTGGGTTGTGAGTCTTGTTAGCTACACGATGAGGATGAACTTTCAAGATGCTTTAAAAGAGACATCGGAGCAAATTAAGATTCATTTAAAGGATAAACAGATCGAAGCCATCTCAACTTTACTTACTGACGTCATTGACACCTCCTTTTGTGGCCAAAGTTATTAATTTAGCATCCCCAGTATCTGGGGACGGCTCAGAAGTAAACAGCTATTGGAGTTGCACCAGACCCTTTTTTTCCCACCCAATACACGGAAAAAAGCGGTCTGGCCACGCGAGACTACTCCACTGGCAGCTGGCATGGCGACTTGAGACTTAGTGTGCCAGCTGGCAACACTTTCAAACACAATTGGACAGCAATTCGCTCGTCTAAATAGCCATTTGAATCTGCTCGATTGGTAGTGGGTATATCACGTGTTGTTTTGATCGGCATTAAATAGAATTGTCGTACATTTCTATCACCTCCACGGAAACATTCACCCATTATACGATTATCTCTTCATACAACATGGATTCTATTCCAGGTGAATGCGAAGCCTTAGGCCTTGTAGTTTTCTCAAACATTATTTTATTAAATATTATTTATTTATTTCATTCATTATTAATGACGTAATTTTAACCGCGTTTTGTATTATTCTTAGTACTTGGTTGTATAATTATCATTACAATAAAACATACAAGGTGGATACCTAAACAGTGATCTGCTACAGAACTAAAGTTGGCCACCTGATGTGTGAATGTTAGGGGAGAGATTAGTTTGTGTTAGAGGTCATGTTAATAATGGGTTTATAGGACGTAAGAGTAGTATGGGACGATTAGGATAGGAAATTTATTACAGTGGAACCTCAATTATCTGAACACCGATTAACCGAACACTCAATTATCCAAACACCAAATTGACTGCTAAATTAGAATATTTTGTCAACAAGTGTATGCTTTATTAGAGTAGTTGAGCAAAGCTCTATATATAAATGTATGGATGTTCGATTTTACATTATATGAACACCCTTCCCCCAGTTAGTTCAGAAAATTGAGTTCCACTGTATTTTTTGTTTGTGTTTACTCACTTTCCTTAGCAACTCTTGCTACATGGGACACACTTGCTAAGGCATTTAGTAGTGCTGTGAAGCTGCTAAAAGCACTAACAGTAAGAACAACTGAGCTATAAGGCATTAAAATTTTTACAAATTCAGGCACATAATTGTAGCAAACAAACAAAACCACTGGGGGAAAACTGATATTCACCTCTGTAATGTTGCTAGCAATTGACTGAGCAGCCACCTAGCCATATCTAATATCCATACAACAGTGTAATACGTACCATCAACAGTAAAGCTTTCTGTTAGGACATGATGCTCTGATGACTGATAGGACACTTCACATGTGTACACTCCAGAAAATTCTACTAGTAGTGTCCGAAAATATAGTAGTGACACAAACTTGTTTCCTTCTTGTGTCATGGGTACCTGGTGTATCCACATTGATCGCTGTGTGAGGCCTGGTCCAGTCCATGTCATTTTAATTGAACTGTTGCGTGGTACACTGGAAAATGAGGCTGTACAGTTTAGACGTATTATCAGACTATCTGGAATTGGTTGGTCAATAATTCTACTAATGCTCAACTTGGGATGTGATGGATCTAACAAATAAATACACATGTGTACTATGCCAGTAAAATATACAGGTTAGTTTAGTACAAACACAAAGTCAAAATTATTTTGTTGAGAACATTTTTTGAACCAATGAATACTCTCTAATCTGATAACACACAGCACCACTACAATATAACTATATACAAAGTCTAAATATAAAACTATAATAAATGTATCACTACTACCTGAGAACTGTGGTTGTAATGATATATCATTGGTATGTTTTTCTGTTAGACCTAAGTGGAGATGAGAATCGTCCTCTCTGTGATCTACAGGACAATAGCATCAAATAATTGTCAATTTTACATAAAGTACAGACAATAATTCTCAAGAACTTTATTTAACGAAACATAGAATGACTGTTCTATTAGGGTGGTTAGTTAAATATTCTGTTAGAATAATACAAACTTTTTAAGACTGAAATCCGGGCACATGCAGCTGCCATGTTGCAGAGTGTCACTTGACCTTTGAATTATTTACAGCACCAATGGAAGATCATGCCCCATTACAAATACCTCTGTTAGTCAATACATCTAGGATTACTAAAACAATTAAAGTCAGGCAAGTATATACTCCAGATCAGATATTATATGTGTCTAAACTAACCCTGCAAATAGTACCAGGGCACAATTACTATAAGTATCGATCAAACTGAGCAAAGAGACTTCTACTCCCATAGCTAGCCTATAGAGAATCACATACAATTAAGGATATGCATAAGACAGTACAAGTGTTCTACTATGCTGGTTGTAAACAGTTCCCTTAAATATGGTGACTGTTCAATTGGAGTAGTCAGCATTCTTGACTGTTTTATAAGAGTATTTTCATTGCTATTCATCCATGAGTAACAGTACAGTATGTTTAATAAAACACTATTATTGATATAGTGTGTACCAGGAACAAAGATATTAATTGCTTCTAAAAATAGTGATGTTCAAGTAAGAACTCCATTTGGCATAGCTATCCATTTTTGCAGCAAAAACACTAGGTGGAGCAAATAATTCAAAGATTACTGGCTGTTAACTTAAGTGACACTGGCATTAATTAAATTATAAAACTTATTATTGGCACTCCAGCATATTGTCATCAGATTTTGTGATAACAATAAGATACCTTCATGAGTAGTTTAAAACAAATTCACACAACACATCACACACACACTCACAGGTTGACAAGTGCAGTTGTTGCCATGGATTATCCAATAATGCTGTAGAGTTGACAATACAAATAGTAATATTATTATGATGTAGCACTAAGGAATAACAGAATCAGGTCTAACATTCTGATCATATGGAATGCTGGTGCAGCACACTACTGAACTCAATTCCTCTAATAATACACACACCATACTTACTATGTCATACAGTGACAACTTTCAATAATAAGACTATTATAAGTATAGTGGGATCTCATTTACATCTGACACCAAACCATCCTGATATATAGTACACTACATCACTGCAACTCATATCGCAGAACTGTTTCTCTAAAAGTGTTTCTCTACCACTTTGTAAACATAGAGATTTTTACCTTACATATGAAGGAGTTTACGGACATTTGCTACACTTTGCTGGAACAGGCATGTCTAATACAATTCTATTGAAAAAATACTGTGTACTGCCTACCCCATGTAAGTTTAAACCAAAGTGGCATAGCAAATTACCCCATACATTAATTTGTATAATAACCCACAATACGTGATAGACACCTCAGATTCTGCATCATATTTGGAAAGAGCAGTCAATGGTAATTTAAATGAGCTATAGCTAGCAGAAGGAAATCAGTTATTTTGAGGTTGAAAATCACTTTCTTGTCCTATGGTGAATTGAATGGCAGATTTGGAAGGAAACACTGAGGCATTGTAAATTAGTTCTGCACATTAGTTTGTGAAATATACAGTGTTTCTGTAATAATGTCTGTAGTATGTAGCAAACCTTTCTTCATAATTATATGTATGTCCAGTTGCAACTGCTTTGTTAAAGCTTCACATCTTTCTGCAGGTCAAGAATGGTAAACTTTCAATGTTGTGAAACAACTGTCATTCTCACATGCCATTAGTTAGACTGTGCAGTAGCTAGCAAATCCCTGGCTTTTCTTTGTCTGGTTCTGCCACTGTAAATCCAAGCCATGCAGTTATGATAATACATGGAGTCACAACTTCCACATTTGTATTTGAGTGGGCAGAACAGATGGCTACTGCAGTTACCGTACACCTGCTTCTTTCCCCCCACCAAAATACCTAAGGAAAAAGTGGCCACTAAAGTGCTAATGGAGGTACACAGCTGGCGGAACAAGAGACCTATATGATTTTTAGTCTTCACTGATAGCCTTTCTGAAGTAATTAGCTAAATACTCTCTACTCCCACAAGGATAGCAAACTATAATTAAGATGATATACAATTACACATCAGACTCATGCGACTGCACTAACATGCTAAAAGCACATCACAGGAAATTAAAGGAAGCTATAAAAATAAAGTAAATAAAGCTACCGTACAGTACAACACACAAACACAAATAAGAACAATGATAAATAATTATTAAATACTTTGAGTGTTCCAATCAACACAATCACATGCTAAAAAGACTCGTTGAGAACAACCAAAGGCTTTATGAGCAGCGTTATCCAATAAATTGCACAAATTGTTGTATTACTGTTTGTAGAACCCTAATGGAGTCTAAAAGATAATGACCCAAACAACTGAATTCGATAGAAGAGCAAAGCCTATAAGCAATCAAACTCTGAGATTAATGATAGTCGGTATTCAGTCTTGTAGGGCTTGCGTTCATAAGCAGCATGGAGAAGTTAAATGGATGTGCAAACTCCAGTAATTGAATCCCATGCCTTTGCTTACTGTAGATTACAATATCAGAGCAATAAGAGATGGTAGTCAAGATAGATGGTGGAACGGTTGTGAGAGGAGAATCACTAGCTCTGTAATCATCAATATCAGCAAAAACAATAACATCACAATATTTCTGGATACCCAACAATAAACACAACAAGACTTTATGATATCATGTCAGTACCTTGCTGAAGAGCAATGGGACAGCCATTCAAAATATGTGCAGATGTAGGTTGAATAGAATTACTATGTCAATAACTGGAACTGGTCTGAATTCGCCAGCATTGTTAATTCATTGGGGTCGGCAGAGTACCAGAGGAGGCCCTTAGGATGATAGTTGGCCAGGATGAAACCCAAGTAACAATCTGTTCCTTGATATTTCAAGGGAAGCAGCACCTTTAAAATTCCTTTGATGGAAAAGTGGTATATTCACACTGCTATATCCAGAGTTCTTCATAAACTTTGTAAAAAAAGTGATTGTGGGTTAGAGTATGTAAGAAAGCCTCTGTTATGTTTTAGTGGACCTACAATGCTAGCAAACTTCAAACTGGTACTATATCATCAATTACTACTAGAAACTATATTGAAGTGTGTTTCTACCTGGGTGCTGATTATTGTGCGACTTAAAGGTGAGAAGCATTTGGAATCTTGAGTGAAATGCCTAAATTCAAGTTGAAGAACACAAAAAAAAAGGTTTATGAGAAGTCTTTCACTTGTGTAACTCCCTCAAGTAGTGTCGTACAGCCCAGCCACTCATCTGATGTTGATATATGTAGTCAATGTAAAGATACTCTTACAAATGGAATTCAGTGTGAATGTTGCTCCCTCTGGTATTGTTCTAAGTGTTGTGACATCTCTGAGGAAGTCTTGGGGGTTGAATAGTATCCATCAGTTTTGCCAATCTTGTGAAACTAAGGTGTTTGAGCTAATTAAAAATCCTACTAGAAATGCTGCTCCTTCCATTCTAGCAAGCACTGAAATTTCCAATTCTATTGTGCAAGGAATTGTTGAACTCATTAAAGATATGATGGACAAACTGGTAAAGCCAGTAGTAGAAAGTCTTGACCTGTTGATAAGTTCATTTCAGTCAACGCAAATGGATATCAAGGAATCTTGACCCACTACTACGTTAATGCATGTTCCAGGTGTGAAGGAGACTACTGCAGAATTCAATGTAATGTTTGAATCTCAGTTTAATGTATCTAGGTCACAGATTCTTAAGGGCGATTTCAATTGGAATCCTATTATAGGCTACATTGGATAGTGAACAGTGTAAATGGTCTATAATAAAAAGAGCCACTAAGTTGAAGAATAGTACAAGATGGAACAAGGTTTACATAACACCTAATCTTACTCTGAAGGAACGCAATATAAGGCTCTAATAAGAGAAGAACTAAAGAAATGAAGAGAAAATGGCGAGAAAGATATCATTATAAAAAGAGGAAAAGTTGTATCTAAGAGTAGCACAGAGTCTTAAACTACCCCACAATCTAATCTTTAACTTTTAAAAACTTGTCCAGTATATTTAAAAAAATTAGTTCATCTATGCAGAAGCATATAGTGTAAGTCGCCGATTATCGGCACCATTTCATCATGTAGTTGTAATTCCTTAATTCAATGACGTATGAATTTTCGGTTTGAACCATTTAACAGAATAGTCCTTCCTCTCGTAACGCTCCAAATTTTAATTATCTGACGTGAGTGAACATCTTGTTATAAGGAAAGTTGCAGTGCCTATCATGTGCCAATTATCGGCAACTGTACTTTCGTGATTGGCCAATTATTGACGTTGTGATTTTTTGTGTATAACTCCATGATGCCTCGTTGGTTCTTTGTAAAAATTTTATGGGTTTGGATAGCTCTATTTCCCAGAAGGTTTACGAAGAAGAGGTCAGCTGTTCAAGAGATATTCAGATTAGACGTAAAAGCATACTGGTTTCCAATTTTCACGCAATTCCATGCTTAACCAACATAGCTTGTATAGTGCTTTAACAACAATCACAAAATGAAAATGATTCTAAGAAATGTTTTAGAGGATAATAACAGCCCATTATGGAACTTGGTAGCCTCCATATACCCTGTAGCCTCTATAGTTTACGAGTGCCGATAATTGGTACCTGCCGATAATTGGCGACTTGCGCTAGCTACAATCTGCAATAGGAATCATTTGTTTATCCCACAAATCAACAGTTCTATTGGGAAAAGTGCTGTACATTGTAGAGCAGTAATCTGGTAGTTTACCTCCTACATTAGTTGAACTTGATTGTACTTTTAAAATCATCTTTTAAGCAGTTGTATTGTTAATTCCCTTTTTTTGTACTTGTACTCCTTGTTTGCTTTTTGCTGTTTGTTGTATATAGCTAGCTAATATTATATGTTTCGAATTGTAGGACACTGCTGAAAAACAGTTCATAGAACAGATGCAGTTACCCACTAATCATAAAACAGTAAAGTACACTTAGCTACAACAGTACAATTTAGCTAGTAGTGTATTTTACAGAGTAGCTACTCACTTGTGACTTTCGCGGTAGGCAATCCCACGTGTAAATAGACCAGGAGTGCCGCTAAAGCGAACAGAAAAAGTACTAACCCCTTGAGGGAACGAACTCGAAGTGCCATCACTGGTTACGAGGGATCGTGAAAGAATTTACATTATGCCGGCCGAGGTTATGGACTCGTGTTTCAGCATCATCGTGGGTCACGCGTAAAATGTTTTTAAGTGTCACGTGAATATTTCCAACGTCTATAGGTAGCCAGTAAGACCTTTTCGTAACTTTCAAGGCTCCAGTCCTCTCTTATACACGTATGTCAAAATCACTAGCTATCTAGTAAAAGAGGCTAGACTATATCTCTGAAGGCCAACGGTTGGAAACAATACTGTGAGTGATACAGTAATTCTATAGACTATAGTTAAATACCTACGAGATACGCATGTTAGATGTTTTCAGTAGTTGTTGGAAATTCTCTAGCATGAGCTCGTATGGTCAGTACGTATCTGTGGCTAGATGTTTTTGACTCACAATGCAATCAAAGTGTACAGCTACCTGTCATGAAGCCCCACAGTAGGTTCAAGTGGGAATTTGAAGGCAAATATATTTTCTGGCAATTTACATTACCTCTCAGCTGATGCAGAAATCATAAGTGAAAAAAATAAAACTATTGATGGCCAATTACTGGCTTAACCAGATATCTGTAGGGAAGTCCCCCAGGGACAGCTAGGTGTGAGCACATCACAGCGTGTTAAAAATGAAAGTGTACTAAACTATACATTGGTGTGATGATTACTAGGATAAGTGCAAGATGCCTAGTATTCTAATTTAGGGTGGGTCTCACTAGCATGCACTGAGCATCCTAAAACCACTGGCATGCAGCTATATTCTTTGCTACGTATAGTAGTATTTTTATTACTTTCAGTTCCCTTCACAAGGTAGTTGATGGTTAGACATCCTCAACAATTTACAATAGAGGATTGAAGATCAGAAGCATTAGTACTCTAGATTCTGTAGACTTGTGCGGCTTTTCTGCATGATGATACTATACTACTGAGACTCATATAGCATTTGTCTATTAGCTTCACGTGTATATGCACAGGAAGCTAGCACAGAGTTGAATATTAATCATTGTAGTGAGGCTAAATTTCTATTTGTGAAGGCTATTCCAACAGGGTTAAAAACCTAGCAAGCATGCAGCATGCTGTGTCTATACTGAAGAACTATTCATTGCTGAACTATACAAGACCTTTGTGTATTCAATCCATTGGAATATTTAAATAGGCATACAAGTTACCATGCATGAAATACACAGCTCTAAACTTGGCCACAGTTACTTTTAGAAGCTTGGAGCGATGATTACATTTCATCAATTCTGTCTTAAAAATTCAGATTAGCTATATTGTGACATTGTCTACCTTCAAAAACTCATCCCACTAACCATAATAGTGTCCCTGAGTGTACACCATGCCTAACTTTCCAACTACATGTGTACTACTGATTTTAAAGACCACTGCAAATAATAAAAGTATGGCCACAAGGTATGTAGAAACTATGTAGGTGAATTTTATTTTCTGAAGATATTGATTTTAAGGCTACATATTAAAGCTTAATAATTAGTTTATCATGTCACAATTGTTCGTTGCACCATCATTGGGTTTTTTGTACTATGCAGTGGCTGGATACAGCTATTAAAGGAACTTGAAAAGTTAGTAACTAACTAACTATAGAGCAGACTAAAAACATTTCATTGTCTAGGTCATGTAAGGTATGCATATAAATCCTTTTAGAGTATAAAGTATCCGCCCGCATTGTTTTGTCTGAAGTAGGGATGAACGTCTACTACAGTATAGCTGTAGGTGTAGATGGCATTGCATGTAGGTTATAATAATTGGTTGGCGGCCTGCGTACTGGAGGATGAAAAACTAATAATTAAGTTGATGTGGCCAAATTAGCTACTTTAAAATTAATTTGCTGAAAGAAAATGACTTTTGAAACCTGCTTTAAATTTGCAGAAATTTAAACTTTCGTCATCAGCCAACATATATAATTATTACAATGATATCATGTTACGTATTGTGTTGTGTGTTAGCTAGACAGTGTCCAAGTGTGTACATTTAGTTACTCAACACTATCTCTGTCATTTACCATATCATTACAGATACCCCACACATTCACAACACAATCCATATCATTGCTGTAACACAGAAACCATTGTGTTACCCACAGTTTTTGCATGGCTGCATGTAGTAGTTTGTGGGTCATCTTAAGGATGTGTGAAAACCATATGGAAGCCATTGATCACTTGTCTTTATCCAGATGGCCATTTTCTAGCACATTTTGTGCTAGAAAATAAAACTTAGTGTATGGCAGCACTGCTTTTACCAAATCCAGAAACAGTAACATTAATTTTGTTGGAATTTTCCAAAATTTAATATCCACTAAATGATCAATTTGTAATGCTTGCTAGTATTTTAAGCAACATATTATAAGTGTCTAACTGGGTAGGATATCTGTTCGGTGAGCAGCATGGGATTTGTAACCATTGAAAAATTGCCTACATTCCTGATATGTCTGCAAGGATTTGGCTGTACTTTAAGTGTAGTTATGCAACTGCAACCATAGATATGCTGAAAGCTGATTGGAATTTGTGCATTGAGCAGTTATCTGTCACCACATTTAGACTGTAGCATAATGCCTTTTAACACAAATCTATATGCCGACACAAAATTAATATTAAAGTCAAAACATTTTCAAACATGATGGTAAATAGTAGCTAAACAGTGATCAGGTGTGCACACTTAGAAATTGTATGCCATCGTTACAGCTCATAATACAATCCATATAACACAGAAACCATTGAACTCACTATATTCACCTCTTTGGAGGCCACACATTATAAAGACATTATTTTACCGGAGCGTGTACAGCAGGGAGCGACTAAGTCTATTCTTAACAACTACTCCTAACTTAATTGTACATGTCCCATGTATGGCATGGCTACATACATCACATAGTTTGTGAGTCATGTAATGCAGTATGTGTGTAGCAGCTGTACTGTAGCTATATCCTGCTCAATGTCATATTTGCAGGATTGCAACGGTTGTGCTACAGCATTGTCCAAGAGTTAACTTTGAAACGTATGATGAAATACAGTATAAGCAATACTGTCTGATAGAGTTAAATTGACTATACACGAGTTGTCTTCAATAGCATTTCAGTAGGCCACAAACTTTTCAAATTATTTATTATCTTGCTGAGGAATATTCCCATTCTTGCCTACTACACAAAGTGTTCTTGACTGCTCTATTGGAGTATTTAATATTCATAACATTGTTTTGTTAGAATAAAATTATCTTGTTCTATCTCTTTCTTTTTTGTTACATGCACACTGCATAACTTGCATGACGGATAGATGCAGGAACACAGAGTAGATACATACTGTATCATTTATGTCTATTCATCATCATATCTCAATTTTAGTAAGCATATAAATAATTTTATTGCAGGATGTACAAACATGGATACACAGTACAGGTATATGGCTAAAATGTATACTCATTGCAGTGCATTTACTGTCAGTTTAAATTGTGCTGTATTAACTCTGTGTGTATGCGCTTATAGATTTATAATTCCTCTTAATTTTACTTATTTCAGATCACGCTCAACTCCAGCAATCCTGTTTAAAGACATTACAATAAACTACTTAGCAATATGCGCATTTTAAAAGTATTTATGACATCACAAATAATTCTCCTTGTGGCTCTATGCATATACTTCTACCCATACCACAACCACCCAATATATTCATTGTCAACAGAACAAACAGTGTTCCTACATGATACAAATATCAATCGTCAATCTAACCAAGATTTGACCATTCCTGTGCAACCTGATAATCCTGTAGAATTTGAGTATCCTGAAGATGTCAATTCTGTAGACCCTGACTATCCTGTAGAACGTGTCAATACTGTCTACCCCATCAATCCTGCCGAGCCAGTCAATCTGGTAGAAGATGTCAATACTGCAGACCTAGTTGATCATGTAGAAGATATCAATCCTGTAAATTCAGATGATAAAGATGACATAATAAAAAGGGAAAAGGATGCCAATGTGTCGGCTACAGAAGAAACATTTAATGATGACCTTAAACAAGAAGAACTAGATGCTTTACTATTAGAAGAGTCTAACAGCCCTCAGCTGCACAATGACCATAACTTATCTCGTGGCTACATTTTACCATTTACAATATTTGAAGAGCAAACCAATGGAGCCAAAAACCTGTGGCAGTTACAGATACTGGCAAATAAACTTGGAATGAAAATAGTAGAGCCGTTTATTGTGGATTCTCTCTATTTTATGGATAGGCTTGCCCCTAACTTTAACCGATCTTTAAGATTTGGTGATTACTTTGATAAGGACTTATGGAATGAGATGGTAATAAAGCGAGGTGGAAATCCGCTAGTTGAATGGGAAGAGTTTCTCTCTTACGCTCCTCATGAAGTAATACTGTTGTATTTTAGAAGAGTTAAAGGAAGCGAGGCATTAATTATTGACGAACACACTGAGTTGTGTGGACAGCAGTACAAGCCTGAAGATATGAAATGGCTACAAGTAAACTTTAAAATCATCAAAAGATTATGTTACCGATTTCCTATTAGTAAGAAACACTTTTTAACTATTCCAGAATTTATCTCAAGGATTTTTAATGATATTAATCCAAACGAAGTAACACTCATTATAAGATCGTGGTTAGGTGTACGTCCGAGCAGAATCGATTTGAGACCAATTTCTCCATTCTTATCAGCATTTGATCCAAACCTATTACTGCCACCAAGCAAGAGAATAATGAAGGCATTCCAAGCATACAAATCTCAAAACATTGGCAACAAAAAATACGTTGGAATACTTTTCCGCACACATCATGTACTGTATTACAATAAATATGCTGGCAACTTTACTGGAATGAGTCAGGTTTTACTACAGTGTAGTAGACAACTTAAAGAAGAGCTCGACACTGTTAGAGACAATTATGAAATCTTTATGGCTTGTGATCTAGGATCATTTGGTAGCAAAAAGCATAGTACATATCGTGTAGGACGTTTACTCCCACTAAGAGACCAAATATACTTAGACGTGTTTAATGGCAGTGTGACTGTTGAAGGAAGAGATGAGAAACTAAAACAAGCAGCAGGTGGAGTAACAGACAGAGGGTTTATAGCTGAACTAGAGAGAGTGATAGCTACATACGCTGACTGTATCATATTACTAGGAGCAGGATCAGGTTTTGTTAGTGCAGCAGCAATGTCATATGTCTCACTCCACCCAGGAGAGAAATGTATTGTACCGATTTGTTTCACTAAAGTGTTTGACAGTCATACTCGACAAGTACTATCCAGACATCATCTGTTGACGTGATAAATGTATGTGTAATATACATAACAAATTTATTTTAATAATTCTCATTATATTATGTAGGTATGTGTGTGTGCTAGCTGTCTCTGCATGGGGAAACTGTCAAGTCAAAAAAAGTATTGCATGCTTACTACCAAAATTGATTTTGAACCAGCAAAGTTTCAGGAGTTCCATATGACTCACCAAACTTACATTGTTTATACGGTACACCTATAAGCAGTGAGCATGCATGTAGTTGTGTTTCCTAGTGTGAGTATTATTATACAGTGCTCCCTCCATTATCCAAACTCTTTGGGCCCTGGGTAAATTCAGATAATCGAAATATTCGGACAATAGAAGCCCATTTGTAATTCTGTTCAAATACTCTAATAGAGCAGTCATTTCCACAGTTCAGATGACGGAATGTTTGGATAATCGATGGTCGGATAATAGTGGAACTACTGTAGTTGCAAATTTAATAGCACAGCTGTAGTATATATACAGTATTTTATTATTGTATGACTTCAAAGCCACATAGTAGTCATATAATGTCTACTCTATCCTGCCATGTAAGGTTGTATTTATTACGTACACTTACTGGAATCCCATACTACAGAAACGGACCATGATTGAAGTTACTCAGTAGCTTCCACAATGACATGACTCCATAACTGTACACTGATGTATTCTCACTGCAAGGAGCTGAATTGGTGATTGAACTTCTACAAGTCTTTTTGACCACTTGTACTTTTATGGGAGTTACTTCCACGCAAAATTATAAAAATTCATTTTCACTTTACATTACATCATAAAATTAGAGATTGTGTGTAAATTAAAAATTACAATTTCAAAAATTATGGTATGCACTGTACCTTCAGTATAATATGTATATTTGCTACATCACAATTTAGAACTGTATCTCTTCTCATAGGTAAGTAATGATCGTTGAATATCAGTAATTTTTGCACATCCTAAAATGGGACAATGTTATATACTGAACCTACATATACTCTACACACCCATCATTCAGGCATACAACATTAGCATATCAATGTAGAAAGTTGTTTTACAGCACGTATGAGACATTTTAAATCATATAGTCCGAGAATAAATGTTCCCGACTTATTTTAAAATGCTTTAAAGCAATACACAAATCACTCTAATACTACAATCACTTCTCTTAAAGAACAAACATACATGTAGTGAAATACTAAAGATGTGGATCAACACTTTTACAACATGAAATACACAACAAGCAAATCATTTATACTGTGTTAGATCTTGTTACACAAATGTGGATCAAAACATCTAACTGGTTTATATTCAGTATTTTCGTGTTTCAGTACTTCGGAATTTGACCTGGTTCATGTCTAGTACCCTGAAGCATTTTGGGTGATCTTGCATGTCTGTTTGTCAGTCACACCCATGTGAATAAAAGTTTGAAATTGTATGTAAATCATTCTATGGACCACTGTTAACTAAACAACTCAATTATTCAAACGTATAAACGACTGTTTAGTTAGAGTATTTCATAAACAATGTGCATTCTATCATGTAACTGAACAGAGCACTAAATGGTTAAGTGAGATTTGTCATGAGACACAGTCCTACTGTGATTGAGTGTTGCAGTTTTTCAAGTTCTTGAAATTATAAGCTCCATGCACTAATATACCATTTCTGTAATTACGTTCGTTCTGTGGATGTAGAGTTGTATGTATGGGGTACTGTACTCAAGCTCTTGTGTATGTAGACAACACTGGAATATCCACATTTAAAACACACGTACATGCTCATACACACACGATGCTTTGCATTTCAAGAACTTGAAAAAATGCAATACTGTGACACATCAAATATACCAAGACACACCCATTAGTGTTACAAATAATTATAAGATTCACAATACATACCAGAGAGAGCCATTGCAAGTTTAAATTCTTCTTTTATAATTTTCAGTACCTCCTCCACACCAGTTTGTCCCTAAAACATACAAGCTAAAGTATTTTCAGAAATTATCAACAAATACTTGTACAGCTGATATACATCAGGGCCTCAATTATCAGAATTGGCTATTTCATCATTGATAATTTGATTAACACGTGACTGTTAAAATAGAGTATTTCATCTAACAATAAAGATCGAGTAACAGACCTGGCTTACAGCCATGCCATAATAACACAATGTTATGTGTGATCTTAAGTTGTTATAAAAGAAGTAGTGTCCACGGGTATTGGTATCAACTGTTCATGCTGTAACTAGTAAAGTATAAGCTGTAAGTGACAATACAAGCTAAGTTACAATGATTTTTTTACATCACACACACACACGCACACGTACATACACACAATTTTGAAATTTCATGGCTGATTTCAGCAATGTCAAGAAATGCAATTCTGAATATAGGGAGTAAATCACAAGTTTTGGCGATTTAAAAAAAATTCTATATCTGGTCACCAGTAAGTGTTTTCTTGTTTTTAATGCTGCATTTCATGTTAGATGGACTAATATTATTCTGTAACGGTGATTTTCATGGCATAAGATGTCTCTAGGATGATTTTGACGGCACCATTTTAGGTAGTGCGCGTCATTCTTGGGGGATCCCTACTTAAACAGTACTACCTACCATCATTTGGATATTAGAGGTCCTACTGTACATATTAAACCATACATTTGTAGTACCTGATAAGCTAATCCCCATAGTACTGGTCGACCAATGAACACTGCTTTAGCTCCAAGTGCTAATGCCTTTAACACATCAGTACCTTGTCTTACTCCTCCATCAAGATATACCTCTACCCTACCCTCTACTGCCTCCACTACTTCTCCCAGTGCATCAATCTGGAATATTAAGAAGTAACAATAACAAAGTGATAGAATGACTTGTATGTGTGGGTGAGTGTACAGTGTATGTACTAAGTATTGCATGGTGTACATCTAGTGTGTTTGTGTGCATGTGTGTGCATTTGCCATTACTAAGGGTTCGCCTATAGTTGGCTACACTGATGAATGTTAAGATGCTGGATGATTCTGTACCAAGCCCAGGAAGCCATCTGATGGTATCACTTCCAACCTGGTGAGATCTTTCAAGCCTCCCAGAGAATAACACCTTAAGTTTGTAATTTGGACAGACACAGTTTGGTGGGCTTTGTCATTATGTTAGGAGCACATGCTGCTACTGGGAAATTTCAATTATGTTTCATGAGCAAGACGACTTGACATAACATTATTACTAATGTTGAGACAGCTTGTCAGGTCCCTGCTATCACTGACAGAACTTCAGTGGATGGCATCAAGAGGTCAAGTGATGTGTGCGTATGTGTGTGTGTAGCACACTGTGCATGCTCGAGTATGCAGCGTGCATGTGCTGTACATGGGTATGTGTGTTTTGTCCAGATTGTCACCATTCTTGCCAACAACGACACTATTTGATCTTGAATAAAATACAACTTAGGCACTGGCCTATTGCAAACATCTGGCTTTAATCATTTCAAAACTCAGGTCGCTAAAATGTTATATATACGCAGCTAAACCTGCCAACAAAAAACATGTTAGCATCTTAAGAAACACAAAACATTTTACATACCTACTCTACATAAGATGACTCCACATTATCAATTCTATAACATTTTGTTGTTACTTGCTCAGTAGAATGTACTCAACCACTGGATTATCAGTATATTCCCAAGGCACATGACACCTACATTACTGAAATATTGACAAGTGTATAACAGGAATTATCCAGACTAAAACAGCCTAAAGCATGCAACCTTTTAAATACCAATGTTAAAAGGTCGTGTAATTTGAAGACACCAGTCAAGAAATGGTTGCAATGAATGATGAGGTTCTCTACCTGTCTGTTGTTGGGCTACACAACTGCGTACCATGTGTACCTGTCGTGTTGCATTGAATGTACGTTTGTATGTATGGACAATTACAAATGCTACATGTGTAGATACTAACGTACTGTGGCAAACACTCCATCCAATTGTCTGGCTCCATGATTTGATACTAATATCCCATCCACTCCATGTTGTACCGCCAACTTCGCATCCTCACCAGTGAGAATACCCTTCACTATCACTGGTAGTTTAGTAAAGCTCTTCACCCATGTGATAGTATCCCAGGTTAACTTGTTGTTTATCAGTGCCTGTGTGTACTTGTATAGTCCAGACTCTGACTGCTGTTGTGTGTCAACTGAACTCTGCACAGACTGTGTGCTAAAATTAGCCAGTTTTAGGTGACCAGGTAAATTAAACTTATTCCTACTGTCAGCCAATCTTCTCCCTAGTATTGGTGTATCCACGGTAACCATCAGTGCCTTATATCCAGCATGCTCAGCTCGTCGGATCAAATCCATGGTGACTGCTTTATCTCGGTAGATATACAGTTGAAACCACCTCAGGCCAGAACCACTTGCTTGTGCTACTTCTTCTATGCAGCTCGTGGCCCATGAACTGAGTGTCATACAAGTCATCATTGATGAAGCAGCTGTGTTTAAACCAAACAACGTGACTATTACACAGAGATACTCAAGTAGTAAGTGGCATACAAACATTGATTGCATGTACTGTGTAAGTCTGTGTTCCCTCAAACTGTGTGGCCTGGGTATACGTATACTTTTCAACTCTGCCACTAATGGAGATTGGCTACTAGTCTACTACTGTACATGAGGACAGTATTTATATTCAAAATCAGCATTCATGTATTCCCTTGGAATTAAAATTGTACCTCCCTGCTGTATCCCCTTGACGTTTTTGCAGCATATAGCATCTTACTTAAGTCTGAAAGTAAAGTTAAAACTGAAATTCCACTTCATTGTTTATGGCACTACACAAAATTATATTATTAGAAACCATGACTGCACTAGTTGTCTATTGGAGCCAATATGGATTTTATTAATTCTGACCTTTCTGGGTTGCACACAAATTATGTAACAGATACACAAGGTGTACGTAATTTTAGATATGTATTTGTATTTCTGCGCATATGTATTGTATATTGTGCATGTATGTAGGCGTTGCCACCAATACACATACTACACAGTAGTTACAGATATAGATGGAAGAGTCCATGCTATAGTGTACTAACACACTAACCTCTAGCAGTTGCCACTTCTCCTTCAGGATGAGCCATCCTCTGCATAGCAGTAGGAGCAATACCAATGGGAAAGTCTATCTCATTTCCCATAATAGTAGTCTTCATGTTAACATTTGAAACATCCCTTAACATTCTTGGTCTGAGTCGATACCTACATACAATACAGTACGATAAACACAACCAATATACACTGCTCAATACATTCGTGTCATACGTAGGATATGCTATACACTAAGTAAACACAACTACATTAAAGCAACATCGTTATGGTGACTTTGCAACAGACATCCACAAATTCATATTGGACTTCATGTACAACTGTAGGAATTGCACTACTTTTCTCATATTATATTTTAATACTATTCTATACCATATCAAAAAGAACACCCCAAGTCTGATCTACTCAGTAACAGGTGCAAGATCCTCTAATGTAGCTGTGAGCTGCTTCTGTTTTTAGGCTAACAAAGTTCTGTAGCAAAGAAATACAATGTAGTGAAACTGAGAAGACACTTTCCTGTGTACAATGGATCTTAAAAATTATGGGCGTATGTGGTTCATTAGGCCAATTTTTTTTCCAGATCCACATAAGGGGGACTCCTTCTAACAGCCTCTGTACTGCAATCCCTGACTGCAGTCGAAATAATTTTTTAATCTTGATCATTGACTTTCATCAAAAATTTGCCTCGGCCATTTATTTTCATGCAGACTTACTCGCATAGCTTTGACTGACCTGCGTTAAAACAACTTGACTGCTACTACTGTCCTTCACCTAATTCACATAGGTGTGCACCCAAAGGGCAATGCCTGAGGTACTTATATACCAGGGAACCTAGTGGTACTGTAAATGTAGGCAGTCTGTCCATCGCAAAAAACTTGCAAGCAGCACGCGCAATACACCTCACAAATGACCAAACCTGCTGAAGGCTTCCACGTTGTCCCTCAGTGTTTGCTCTTGATTGGCACCAGAAGAGAAATAATCTCGAGCGTTTCTGTCCAGTGATTTCAAAAAGTGCGTCTCAAAATCCGCCAAACAAACCGGCTTGGACATTATGCTTCAGAAGAAAGTGGAGGTGATCCAGGTACGAGTAGTAAGGCGTCCACAGGGCGTTTTTTGACTACAGAATGAAGCTGGTTACTGATTTCACTTAAATCCAATTAAATACAAGAAAGTGCAATAAATATTTCTCTAATTACCTTGCTAATTACTAACCGAGATTTATTGTGTTCTCGTCGATCCGCGTCGATCCGCGTCGATCACGCATTTCTGTTCTACCTAGGACAGCAGAGTGGACGTGATAGTTGGTATGTTATGTGCGTACATAAGTCTTAGGCAACACAATCATATAGAAGCGCTCTATCTGTCTTAGGCGGCTTCTGTATTTTTATTGTTTGTGAAAAAGAACACAGGAGGTATTATTGTCCCAGTAGAGACCATATACATGTATGGTGGCTGTTATAGTGAACTTACAGTTGCCAAGTAACACCTGTTATGTAAAGTGTTAATGTGAAGTTGTTAACATAGTATTGTGGGTTATAATTGCATAGATAATGAAACTGATCACATGTGCACATCTGCTACCTCAAACATCCTTACTCATTTTATAATCGTTTGAGTATGAGTAAGCCTTATTCACAATTATGTCATAGCGCAAAAATGGCGAAAGTAGGGCAAGTTATATAACCGGAATGGAACGGAATGGTCACTCTGATAACTCCACTGTCAAGCACACTAGGTAAGTTTTTGGTGAGTTCGAGGCGAGCTAGGGTTGGCCCGGCTTTGCTGGAACGCTCGCTCCAACCCAAACTCACTTTGAACTCACCAAAAACTTACCTTCATAATAAAAGACATCATTGTGCTTAATAGGCAAACCTAGGGTTAGGGTCAGGTTCAGCTTTGGTTTTTTCTTCACCTGATTTAGTCATTCCGTTCCGTTCCATTCCTGATTTTGGTTCCGGTTATTACAACTTGCCAGAAAGTAGTGGGGGTAGTTTGTACAGAGAGCTGTTGGAATGGATAACGTTTCGTGATGCTTCCACGAATAAAACTTTGGACCTCTGGTGAGACTTATTAATAATCTTTCTATGTAGGAGCACACATTTTCGCACCTCAGAAAATTCTTAGTTTTAAAAATGCAGACCTAGGACTTCTCAAGAAGCGCAAAAATGTATTCCCCTACATAGGAATGTAGTTAAGAAATCTCACCAGAGTTTTCTCCTTCATGGGGAACATCTCGAAACATTATCTCTTTCAATGGCTCTCTGTGGAAAATACCCCCTTGTCGTTTTTGCACTATGACGTAATTGCGGATGAGTGTCATAGTATTGTAATTTGATAAACCTTACTGGTGAATGTTACAGAGACAGGTGGAGTATCTTTTCTGTGTTTAATTCCTGGGAGTCAGTTTTGTGTGCACATTTAATGCTCGAAGATGTAGCCTACTATACTCACCGTGTTCTTTTGTTGTAAGGTGTGCTGTAATATATCTTTTGAACCATTTTTTAACGTTTATAATTCTACACTGCCCACAATAATCAACTCAAACATGCTTTCACAAAATGAATGGATTTATACTACTGAAAAGCAAGTCCCTCACAGAGATTATAAGGCTGTCAAACTGCCATACTTTAAAACTAAGATCCATTCCATGGGAAGTGAAACCAGGTTGGAACAGTACTAGTTGTTCCCTAAACATATGAGGCATGTTATTGTCCTTTGAAAAGCTTCACAAGTTAATATACAAAAGGTAGAGACAGGCACATAGTATTGTAGCTAGACAGTGATTTTTTGTTTGGTCTGGTATAACTCTGATTGTTGTGTGGGGACAATGATTGGTTAAAAATACGTAGCTTAACAAGGTGAAAATGATGCATGATAATAATTCCAACTAGCTCTGGCCTGCACATCATCTGGATTATTTGCAGCTTTTAATATTATTGGCATTTGTGGCATCTTAACCAATCAATGTCCCCGATATGACTCAGAACAGAGTTGAACCACCTCCCCCCGTACACTGTAAGTCATTTTGTGATCAGTGTATAGTCAAGGTCAAGGGTCAAGGCCACTAAATAGTACCTAGTCAACTTTGCTGGAGAATTGATAGCATTTTTTAAAGTTACAGAATGATATGCAAGTTTTAATTTTAGCAAAAAGATTTGCATTTCTATAGTTATTAAGTTTCTAGTTTTAATACATATATACCATATGTGTGCTGACAGCATCTGCCAAGAACACATTATTTGAAATCATAGTACAGTCATTGTGTAGTGTTAGCGAAATCATCGGTCATAATAAAATCGTAGATTGTTGGTGATCTGTATAATTATGTCGTACTTCCTTGTATTCATGTATACGATACTGATGTGTTGAAGTTAATGGAGTAATAGGACATCACTCAGTAGCCACTGTATTATATGCAACTATTGATTTGATTTAGCTGTTGACTTTGCCTTGACCTTTCCTAACCTTTTAGTTTTTGCTGTCTCTTAAACTCTCGTAATTTGTGTGTGTGCGTGTGTGTATGTATGCGTGTACGTGTGCGTGTGTGCGTGTGACCTACAAGTGATATGTCTAATGGCAGCACCCCTGACTTTGCCATGTGATGGAGGTCAGGAAGAGTCTGGTCTGGGGACTCCCTTGCATTGGCCTACAAGAGGGCTTTACATTGTGCATACACCATGCTTTGCACAAGGCAGACAAGTCTCTCTCCCTGTAATTGTCTATGGTCTATCCACCTTTCTCATTTTGCCTTGTAAATACGTATGTTACTCAACGTCCCTCGGTCAGGTGAGTTCTCTCAGTAAATTCAATGTGAGTTATTCAGTGTCCCCTGACTGGGTGGGTGTGTATCTTCCATGGAGAGTTGGGGTGGAAGTGATGATCTCAAGAGAGATGGTGACAAGCAGAAGTGTGTGTGTTGTGTGTGTGTGTGTGTGTGTGTGTGTGTGTGTGTGTGTGTGTGTGTGTGTGGGTGTGTGTGTGTGGGTGTGTGTGTATGTGTGTGTGTGTGTGTGTGTGTGTGTGTGTGTGTGTGTGTGTGTGTGTGTGTGTGTGTGTGTGTGTGTGTGTGTGTGTGTGTGTGTGTGTGTGTGTGTGTGTGTGTGTGTGCATGGGTGGGTGGGTGTGTATGTGCACTCACAAGTAGGTGTGTTAGTATGGAGTATTTTATACTACCAAATCCATCCACCTAGTCTTCGGATAATAGCCAGACCAATTGTTTAGAGCAGGCTAATGGGTTAACACAGTGCTTACATTAGTGTTGGCCGGGCAGTATGACAATTTTGATCCTGGTATTAACAGTATTGATTACAACCCCAGAGTACTGTTTTTTCATATACTACACAAGGTGTTACTTTAAAGGTGTGTAAAACTACAGGTAGCACTAGTTACATGTGGAGCATTCTATGTGTTGACAAGTATCTCATCAACCACCTGTTGTATGAAATGTATCTTCGATTTGAGGATGTACCTCCTTGAAATCAGGGCTCAACCCAGAATATTAACCTAGAGGGGGCAAAGTAAGTCGCTTTGAATTCTAGGGGGGTCTGGGGGCATGCTCCCCCAGGAAAATTTTGAAAATTCAGGTGTTAATATACTCAATTTTGGTGAAAATTTACTGTGATGCCATTGAATATTGACCATTGGATTATACAACTTTGGGATCAATTAAACCTTTCCATTTCTCAAGGCTTTAGGTATAAACCTGGGGGGCTGTGCCACAGGCTCCCACCCCCCCCCTAGATTAACCCCTGGAAATACCAAAATCGACCATCTATGTTAAAGTATTGTGAATGGGTCTAAATTGCTTCTACCAAATGTAAACAAATTCCCATAACATGTGCATGTATATATTCTTTTATCTACCACAACAAAACATACTTGTAAACTCCTCATGAGCAGAGGATAAGATGATATCGAGGTTTTTATTGATAGACCTTTTCTTCACTAATACCTTACAGTGTCATGTTGATTGCTTTATAATGCAACTTGATATGTTGTATTAGAATATGACTATTCTATTAGAGTGTTACATGTACTGTTAATCTGAACTACAAATGTAATATACATGTGACCCAGTCTGTCTGGGAAAACCGGTCTTATTGCCCACATCAGCAGATTGGATTTTTCACCCTGAACACAAAGCTACATGAATAGACTACCTAATTTCACAATCAAAATCAGCTAGACTTGAGTGGTCTAGTTTTGCTGGCTGCTTTTCCCAAGCCCAGTGGCGATGATCCGTACGTGCAGTGTAGAGCCTTAATGAAGCTCTGGTCAGACTGGGGGTGGCTGTACAGCTCCGTGGTGTTGAATAAATATCTCTGCTGTGAATTTCCTTTCATTTTAGCCAGTCTTGAGACCTGAATGGCCCATAACTTGGCCTAATTCATCTCTACACCTTCCTTTTCATTTTTTTGAACAGCCTCATGCCCTCCGTCTGGGGCCCCGCCTCCCTCCCCTTTAGGAGCTCGCCTGATACAGTCAACCGCGGTTTAAAAACTATCTAAAATGGTGGGAAACTTAGTTGTTGGCTACTTGCACAGTGGATGATCTGGAAGTTAAGGGATTGATGTAAAACGTGTGAAAATTTGGTACACATAGCTTCAACCATTGGCGAGCTACAACACACTAAATACTTAAAACTGGTGTTTCCCGATACTTTTAAATAGGCAATAAGACCGGTTTTCCCAGACTGGGTCACATATGATGGGTAGAATTTCCACTATAATGTACAGTGTGACATTGAACCCTTTACCAGGGATGTGCCCAGGTTTAGAACAATGGTAACTACAAGAGGTCCAAAAATGTAATACATGGGGTCTTTACTTTGTGTAATTCAGAGTTGATTTTATAGTGGTTGGTGAGTGGTAGTGGTGGCTATGGGAGTACTGGTTGATGCTGACCACTGTGGGCACATTCCTGCTTTACTATAAGGCCAATGGAAGCTACAAATGAAGGACAGGTCAGGCCATGTAATGCTATGGCCAGGGTCCCTGTTTGTTTTTTTCTGGAGTATGTCCTCTCCAGAAAAAGTAGCTCTGAGATGGCGTCTGGAAGTGTTTTCTGACAGAAACTGAAGTTTCTTTCAATTCTATTCAACAACAGCAGAATGTTTGTTCTATTAGAGTATATTTATTACCCGACTGTTCTATTAGAGTACAGATATCAGTTTGTATTTTTCAACCCTACTATGGCTATTGTCTTACTGACCATAGTACTTATAGTACACCAGCCTTCTATTAGACTATACAACAGCTCATTTAGAGATTTACTAAATCACATATATGGTCATGTTCACTTAGTCACCTGTGTGCCCTCAAGAAATTTTGTGTATGATAAAGAATTGTAACAACACAAAAGACACACTGAAGTACTGGTGTATATATGTGTCTTTCTATATCTTACTGCATCATTATGTGCTTCACTGACTGTTGAACAACTTGGACTTTAATTTGTCGGCCAGCGGCTGGTCGAGGAGCCGGCTAACGTTCGCTGACATGAATCATCAAGCAACGATCCCTTATTCTTGGGAGCAGAATTAAACTCTTTTATTTTTAATGCTTATCACTAATACTGTAGTACTCTTCTTTTCTGTGTTCCACAAATAATTCTGAACAAAACGCATCTACATAGCTGTAGCCATTACTCTAGTTACAGGTACCCACCCTTTGAATAAAAGTGACCAGATGAGCAAAAACCGGCCGTTTTTGCACATTCCTCAAATTCCATTTTATTGCATCTCTGTGATCTATTGTAACAAAGAGTGAACAGCCAAGTTTCAGCCTTTTGTGATCAATGGTCTTGGAGTTATAGCACTTGGCAGTTGGAACAGTGATAAACTCGATTTATACAGCAACAATATGGGAAATAAATTACAGGCACTTAGATAATCCATCATAACTCATGATTAAAACAAGCTGCGAAAATGGAACTTGGCTCAATGTGTGCACCATGAACTGGCAAATCAATCAAGGTATAGTGCTTTCCCTGTACTCTTCTGTGTTGACAAAGAAGAAGGCCATTTCAACTAAGAAATGACAACAGTGAACATTGTTTTTACCGCATTGTAAATAAATGCCCATAACTCACATATCCTTGCTGTGCAAACACGAAACCAAGATTTTCTTACTCTCCATATAAACAGGCAAATCCAGTGGTGTATAGGTTTTATTGATTTGAGCTCAATTTCAGTGCGTGATAAAGCGTACATTAACAATTTCATGTAGCACACGTATTTTTACTCAGTGTATTTCAATACAGTTTTATGGCAAAATAGAATTTTGCAAAAACGACTGGTTTTCGCTCAGTGGGTCACAAATACAGTGTATTTTTGTGGGCATCATAGAAACGTCAGGATGACTGTTCAGCCATTTTTCATTGTTCTTTCATCCCATACTCATGTCAAGGCTATAAAGATACGTAAATTAAACCATTGCATTGTATAATCTAAATAAGTTAGACACCGCGACTTATGGAACTAAGTAATTTAATAACCCCTCTGACCCTCTCGCTTTACTTGGGATGCTACAGCCTCGGGCCTTTGGGGTTACTAAATTGCTTAGTTCCCTTGGTCTTGGTGTCTAACTTTTATGTGTTTGAAGTGACCAAATATCTTGCTAAATGTTGTTACAGTACGTACTATAACAGTAAGGGTTTGTTTTTATTGGAGTGATTGATATGTATGTATGTATGTATGTATGTATGTATGTATGTATGTATGTATGTATGTATGTATGTATGTATGTATGTATGTATGTATGTATGTATGTATGTATGTATGTATGTATGTATGTATGTATGTATGTATGTATGTTTGTATGTATGTATGTATGTTTGTATGTATGTGTATTAATGAATGAGTTATGATTTATAGTGTGATTGATCTCAAGTTACTAGGGCTAGTTACCCAGAGCTCCAGTTACCACTGCTCTGTAGCTGTAATGTAAATATTCATCACCAAAATTAGTTCTGAAGTTTGCTTTTGGACCCACTGTGTCAGGTGTAAAGGTGATAGAATAATGTATTTTGTGGTGGCAGTCTTGTTAGGTATGTGAAAGGAAGGGGAAAATTACTTTGGTTGATTATGTATATACCCTGGGGTCATTTCATTCAAGTGTACTTATTGTACTACTAGTGTTTACAGAAGCTATTAAAGTGATTTTCATGTACAGACACATACAGTAGCTCTGTATTTTCAAATGAGATGACTTACATTGTAACTCCCTACTCCGACAAGTGATGTCCCTTGACAACGAATCTCTAATATTTTCTGATTTGGCTAAAATAGCATGTTGTGATTTTATTGGAAGCACGTGTCTCATTTTACGAAGTGTTACAATAGTAATAAATGTCCCATAGCATAGCAATAATGTGGTTGTTTAGCAATGGTTGCTAGGTAACCATTATTAAAGTAAATGTCACTAATGCCATAGCAAGGCTGCTAAGGCAGTGGTTGCTTAGTTTAAATACACTTTTGAATTTTTTGTTGCTTAGTAACAGTTACTATGGTTGTCAGATTAATTTGTAATAGAATTGCTGGCTTTAGTATACGAAATTCACTTGTAAACAGGAAGGAAATAGTACTTGGCTTTGCCTCACATTATTTTATTCTTTCTTGTTTACAATGCTCACACTATTGATCTCAATATAACAGCCAGCCATCTTATTACATATACTAATATATAGCATGCTAGCTTCTAGCTATAGTATGTGCCTTGATGTACAATAATGTCTAGTATATACTTATCTAGTGTTGTATTGTGGTATAGTTTGTGTAGATGTGAGCTCCATTTCATCACATCATTTTTTCACCTCACCATACGACAACTATGAGACTACCTGTTCGTTCCATCATAGTGGTATTTATACTAGTGAGTGTTGTGACATTTTGGACATGGCCGCAAACTGGGGACACTAAAGCTTTACAAGAGGACGAGGAGTTTGAAACTGTTTTGGAAAGAAGCAAAACTAAAAAGCGTAAAGGCTCTTACAGGTCGTTGTCGAGCAATGTTATTAAGAAAGATATCGATAAAGAATTTATAAGTGGTTCTGACTACAATCGCCTTATTCTTGATCATGGGTTCCCTGATTGTCATAATAGAACTCTTTTTAATGGGAATGCTGGCTACTCTTTGCCTGATGTTCTAAAAAAGGTGCGTGAGTTTGTCCCACCTCCTGCAGACTTTGTACCTGATTTAAAGAATCCATGTTGGTATGCTAATTATGACGATGCCAAGAAGGAAATAAATTGGAGGGCTAATTATTCGAATATAATTCACACACGTCAAGATGTTTCTCACCTCATCAAAAACACCAATGGCAAAAAGTCTTTATACTGTCTCCCTTATATGTATTTGTTGGGCTATCCCAAGTGTGGTACAACATCTCTTTTTGACTACTTCAAGAAACACCCTGAATTTGCAACTTTGTCTTCAAGAGGTTGTGGCTGGATAGGTACACATTCAAGTGGATTGGTGAAGGACCGTCGTGCAAATGTCAGGGCTATGTTACATTTGGTGGAACACTTTTATTTGGCGTCAAGTCAGGTGCACTTGAGCAGCATCAATGGTAATAGTAATGACATGATTATAGCTGACTTTAGTCCTGCCAGTAGCTGGAGACAAAGTGGATTTGAGCAAAACATGGATGGGTCAATGTGTGATCCTCCCTTGTTGATGAAGGAGATGCAACCAGATGCTAAGTTTGTTGTATTGATACGTGAACCGATCAGCCGACTTTATTCCGCCTTTTGGTTTTATGCATCAACTAAACTGAAGGAAAAATTGATAAAGAATAAGGGTCCCCAACTGTTTACTGAAGATGTGCACACCTTCTTTGATCGTTTGAAGCGCTGCAGTAAAGATGTTTCAATGTTGACATGTATAAGAGCAGCAAAGGATTTTCATCACCATTTTGAACGTGATGACCAACTTCTCACAGGTTTTTACCACCTTTATCTGTTGCCATGGTTGCAGGTGTTTCCTAGAGAGAACTTTCTTTTTATACGATCTGAAGACATGAAGGAGGATACTGAGAAAGCTTTGAAAGAAATATTTGAGTTTCTGGAAATGTCACCTTTACCGGACGACGTACTAAAAGACACTGTTAAGACAGTCTTACATAATCAGAAAATACTACATAGTAGTAATTCTAATCTTTTATTGTCACCGTCTACTAAACAACAGTTGAGAACTTACTTCAGACCATTTAATGAGAAACTTGCTGAACTCTTAGAAGATGACAAGTATTTGTGGGAAGATGTTGAGGACTAACTGTAATGTGTTATAACTTCATATGTTTGCACGATATGCTTTGTTTTCATTTCTAGAAATCTAACCATCCTGATTTAATTCTCATGAAGTAAAAATGTACTGTGCATGTGATCCAATGAACATGTGTGTATGTATTGTATTTGTTTAGATGCTGCAATACTTTTTTTTCAGCTAGGCTATGGAGAGAATTTGAAAGCAGTTTCATACCCTGAGTAAGGCTATTGGGAAATCGTATCTATTACAGCTGATATTTTATATGCATTATATATGGGCATGTTGGTTATGACTTCTGTAACATTTATACATGCCAGCTATTATACATGATTGGCAAACACCATAATTGTCACAGATAATAATTTATAATTTTATCATCATTCCACTTAACATCTCCTTTGGATCTCCATGATCATCTAGTGCTATAACATACGTATAATATGTCAATAAAAATATACGTAGGTACATACAAATATTCGCTACCAATTAATATCACAGTATCAGTGGTCAGAGTTAGGGGTAACACGTTACGTAATAATATAATATTACTTTTACAGTAATGAGTAATATAACGCGTTACATGACAAAGTAGCAAGTAATATGTAATGGTATTACATCTGGAAATTGTAACAAATGTAACGCGCTACTTCCTTTTAAGGTGCATTGTATTCAGGCACGTGATTGATTGCATTTTGGGTCCAGACAAGACTGGAGATAGCATTATAGGCCGCATGGACAAAGAATGATAGTGTATGGGGAGTGCCCTTCAGTGAGGCCAAGATACAACAACACAGTATGTATTTCTGGCTGAACTACACCAGAAAAACTCATGTCACTTGTAGTTGTAGGCTGGTAGCTTGTATTTAGAAGGTTGGACCATAGATTTTCGTGTACTCGAATATCTATGGTTGGACTTACTTTATAGTTTGTAATGACAAGTGTAATATGTAATATTATTACTAGTTACAGCCTTCAGAGTAGCGAATAATATGTAACTCCTTTCATTCTTCAGTAAGTAATATGTAACTGTAGCGCGCTACACTGATCGCGTAAGCCTGAGTGAGGTAATGAGTAATATGTAACTAGTTACATTTTTAGTGTAACGACCCCAACTCTGTCATGTACTAGAATATCAGACTGACAAGTGGGATATAACCACGGGCATAGCTAATTAGAAAAATTAGAATTAATTATGAAAAGTGAAAGATTCAGTGTAGTAGCTTTATGTGGTATTCGCAATTGTGCATGTACGTCAGGACATAGCTACATGCATGGTAGATAGCTGCAGTAATCAGTGTATAGTGACACATGTACATTGCCTAAATGGAAGATGAATCTGACCAAAAACACTGCCTCTGATTAGAACATGGAGATTCTGCTGCACTATGCCATGCCCTCATGAGTGCAGAGAATTTAATTTTTCAAACTTCCCAGGCCCAGTCCTCAGAGATGAAGGGGGAGATCAGTCACCAGTATGTAGCTTCAACGTAGCTACCTATATATGGCCAGAATTAAACTGCAAAGACATAGAGTATACCTCACTATTAAAGTGAAGTTGAAGCCCAAAATTTTTAGATAGTGATCTACTTGTTCAGTGCATGTATGAACTGCATGCATGCATGAGAACACAATTGTCATCACAGAGCTTAAAGTATGGGTATAAACTGTGTGAAAGGTTGTAATGTATATTGTATGCTACCATAACAATATAATGATTATTATGCTGCTAAATTTATAGCGTACTCCTTGTCAGTATTGGTGTCATTTAGCTAGCTAGTTGCCTACATGCACCTCATCCATAGGCGATTCTAAGGAGGGGCCAGGGGGACCATGCCCCCCTCCCTTCTGAAAAATAAGTTTTCAAACTTGGGGATATGTTTGAGTATAGACCCTTTTCAGCTGAGCTGCTGCCATAGCAACATCCGCCATCTTGGAGTACAAGCTGCCATAGCAACATCCACCACCTTGGAGTACAACCTGTTTTGCAACCCTGGTAGCATTGCTTTCTATAAGAGTAAAACAATACCCAGGAAGTAGAGCTGCTTCTTCTACATTCCACAGCAAAGGTCTACCTGGTTAAACGTACACTTTCTCCCACGCTACCAGGGTTTCAAAACGGGTTGTACTCCAAAATGGTGGATGTTGCTATGGCAGCAGCTTACCTGAAAAGGGTCTATAGATTGGCATTGTTTAAATAGGCTGTTTTCAAGCCTTCAAATTGCAAAAATCCTGCAGCTTGGGGGTTGCACCCCCAGACCTCCCTGAAATTCTGCCTTATATATTATAGCCATAAAACAATAGTCATGTTGTTCCCTACTTGCCCCCCTCCCCGTAGGTCAGGTCAAGGGGTCAGGTCTAGAATCGCCACCGAGGGGTTCTTCACTTCCAGAAATGTCGTCGATGATCGTGGAAATTTGGCAATTTTTATTAGAAATGTAGAAACTTTTGTTGGGAAGTCAGAAATATTAACTGAAATTTTAAATACATAAATCCATACGATTAAAATTTTTATAATGTTTGGCATTGAATTTTGATTATTTCATCAGTGTAAGTTATATTGCATGGATTTATATGTGAATATACATGAAGCCAGATGCAAGGAAGATGGGTCACTATCAATAAAAGACGTATAACGCCATCTAGATTATACGCACTAACATTTGTCCGTAACGTAATCTGCTTCGTAAATTTGTTGTATACTTTCGAACTGATTCGATGGCCACAGTGTAAGTCGTTTTGGTGTGTCCGTGGATTACTGGTGAGTGTTCTATTCAAATTCCTACCTCACCCCAACCGTGATAGAGTCACGACGGCTTACCAGACCACTAGTGAACCGTTCGGCTCGGCTTGACGGCTCGGCTTGAACCGTAGAATATACTATCTATGCTTGAACCCATGCTGAAACCATAATACAGTAGCCTAAGGCACAGAATATACTACAACTCAAGCTACAACTTCGTAGCACCCAAGACAGAAATTCGGAAATTTGGTGGAAAATTATCCAGAAATTAGAAATTTGTATTTGTATTTGTATTTACAAATACAAATACAAATTTGTATTTTAAGGATAAAGGCTTATGCCTGTACATCCATAAACAAAATTAATAATTATTATGTACTTAGCTATTCTAATTACTATACAAAATCAAATAAGCAATTACCGTAGTGTCTGTCCAGCAGTGTTTTAAAATCATTGACAGAGGGAGAATCAACAATAGATTGGGGTAATGAATTCCAGTCATTGATTACTCTGTTACTATAAAAATTAGATCTTGTATACGAATTAGTGTGATGTTTGAATAATTTCCTTGTGTGACCTCTTGTTACAGTAGAAGTGGATGGGGTAAATAAATGATTTTCTATATCATAACTGCCTTTGAGAATTTGGTACAAATATATCAAATCACCCCTTCGTCTACGGTGTTGTAAAGATGGTATGTTTAGATGTCTTAATCTGTCGTAGTATGATAAATGGTTGATAGATGGAATCATTCTGGTTGCTTTACGCTGTATTCTTTCAAGTTTTTGATTGTCAAGTGTGTAAGAAGGTCCCCATATGACATTGTTATATTCAACAATTGGGCGGACAAGTGTTTTATATAGTTTTACCATGACATCAGAGTCCTTACACTCAAATTCGTTGGGTTGGCAAATTTCCATATTTCGAAATTTCGTAGATGGATTTTGTATGTGAAGGACCCCCCGATCGCCACTGACCTCACCTTCTTCCTCCCACTGAAACCGACATTGAGTGGCTCATCAGTGTAGGTGCATTACATAGTTAGTCCTTCATTAAGCATTTTGATACAGTTTTGGCTCCAAAGAAGAGTATCATCACCATGATCATCACCGTGCGTTACGCAGCTGCAGTGTATTACATGTATTTTACTAATTACGCACATATTTCTTGCAATTACACACATATTTCTTGCAATTACAAATGTAAACTCCACTTACCCAGCGCAGATCAGTGCTAGAGGTCGATACTTGGGTCGATGTCAGAAGCGAGATTATAAGTAGGCGAGGAAGTGGGATCAGAAGCCAAGTCTCGAGCGAAGTGTATTGTATCTAATAACAGAGTAATCACTGTGTATCCGTCAAACAAAATGTTTAAGCCGGTTTGTTTGGCGGATTTCGAGGAGCACTTTTTGAAGTCACTGGACAGAAACGCTCGTGATTATTTCTCTTCTGGTGCAAACCAAGAACTAACTTTGAAAGATAACGTGGAAGCATTCAACAGGTTTGGCTAATCGTAGTCACAGAATCAGTAGACTCTAATAATATGTCTTCATGTCTCGCTTCATGTGCCACTCCAAATTGCGCTCCAAATACATCCTCTGTTTCGTCCCGTCATGGACTCAGGCGTATGTAATTGGAGCACAATGCACCTATCAATGTCAAGCCCCACCCCACCCAGTACGGGCTATGTGGGGCGTTAGGATGGGGATTTGAACTTAACTTGAATTTTGCCCCCAGGGGTGGGGAATTTGAACAAGCGCTGTATAGTAGCATAGATCCTTTACAGTAGTTTTATACTTGAAGCGCGAGAGAACACATGATAAAACCGCAGCACCTCGTGTACCTTTGTCACTGTGGCTTCTGTTTTTACAACACGTTGGTTGTCAAATCCTATCCCCACCTCATAGGGTGGGACTATGTGGGGATTTGACCTGATAATTCACCCCCAGGTAGGGGAATTTGACTTTCCACTTGATCAAATCCTCACCCTGGTGGGGCTTAACATTGATAGGTGCATAATTATTTGCATGTGGGCGGGGAGTTAATTTCCATTATTTCAGTATAAGATACTGATTGGCAGCTTTTCAAGCCATTATTTGCCTGGCACAACTATAAAAAGCTGCATAAAAGCATGCTTAGCTTGTTCCTTCCGTTTTAAGTTGCAAAATGTTTAAGTTTGTGCTGACTTTATAGCACTGCTGACACGTGAGCTGACACTGTTTCAAGATGGCTTTTACTGAGCCTGTACAGTATGCAAGAATAACCTGAAAATAATATGGAATCTTTAGAGCTGACAGTAACCAGATGTGGGTGGTGGACAGGAAACAGACCGCAGTGGCTTAAGAGGGGTTCCCCTCTGTTGTGGGTTATTAATTTGACATTCATATCCCCGGGACTATTGATGGCTAGGCAAAACAAAATATTGAGCTGACCTTCCCCTTAGAGTCAGCTCAGCATCTTGCTCGACCAGCATCTTGAGGATTGGGTGAGGGGTTGGGGGGAGAAGCTGGATCGGAGTATCAATTAGAGTTTGCCCCGAATGGGCATTCCCTGCACATTGCTATGACACAATATAGGCATGTGTATCAGACCACTATTTACTGTTGTCAATAGCATTCCTTAAATGTATTGGCTGAATTCAAGATGAAAGGAACTTGGCCAAATCAAACTGCAGGAAAATATTTGACTTGGCATAATCTCCTCATCAAGGAATACATTCTTGGCAAGAAACTTCTTAGAAAGTTCTTAAATTTTGATTGCTGTAGCACAGACAACTATGTTTGTCGTTGTATGGAGTCTATAATCTTTCATCTCTCAATAGTCTGATATTTGAGTATGGATAAAGACAGCAACTCTGATTAGATGGTTTAGTTCTTCATACTAATAAACAGTGGGGTGGTTACTTTAACAAAACTGTTCTTAACTGTTTTATTGGAGTGTATGACTGCACTATTAGTGTATCTCAGTCTCTAAAGGTGGTAGAGCTCTAGCCCTTCTAGTTTCCCATGTTACTTTGTGCTAGCAATTTGTTTTGTGACAGATTTTATATATTACACATAGACACATGCAAGCTACACCAAAATATTGCTTAAGCTGCCTAGAATAACACTATGAAAAATTTCAAAAAGGAGAGGGGTGGGGCATCAGCTCCCACCCTAAATGTTTTCTCTACCCTTTCCTCCTTCAACTTGTCTGTCCTATACTGCCCATGTTACTCTCTCAGTGTTCATTACAAGGTGGACATGTGACTACAGTGCTCCCTCGATTATCCAACCCCCTTGGGACCAAGATGTGTTCAGATAATCAAAAAGTTCTGATAATCAAAGCCCATACATTTACTGTATAGCCGGAAATTTTTTGAGGGACGGAACTTTTTGCGGGTAATCACAGCTTTGTGAAAATATAATCGTGAAATGTTTAAGGATACATACACATAGCTATTACTTAAGTGAAATGTTTTCTAGTGTTTCGTTAGTTTTAAAAACCCAAAAATCGTATTTTACACAATTTCATGAAAGTTTCATCCCTCAAAAGTTTCCAGCTATACAGTGTATACTAGGACTGTGTGATAATGGAAAAACCTATATCTCGATAAGTTTTGATAACGGAACCCATTTTATCATGATAAATGATATTATCTCAATAAGAAAATATTGTCATAGAGTACTTATACAAACACAGTTTTGTGTAATAATAATTGTTTACTCTTCACTTTTTCAGCATTACCACAGCTATATTGTGACCTTACTCATAAGAATACAATCTGCCTGCTTTTAATATGCAATAGTCACAGATATCTTCAGATATCGATAATAGAAAATTTATTATCTTTATCACGATAATGTCATAGGTATCATGATAATCAGGTTGTCGTTATTATTGTACAGTTCTAGTATATATATACAGAGCCCAGTTCAAATACTCTAATAGAACATACTTCTGAGACAAAATACTCTAATAGAGCAGTCATTTCCACTGTTTAGATAACCAAGTGTTTGGATAATTGAGGTTTGGATAATCAGGGGAACACTGTACTGCTCCACGGTTTATTTGTACTGAAGCAAGAAGCAGGATGTACAATGCAGTGTGTTGTTTGAATCTGAAATGATATACCATAAAAGCAGTGAAATGGTTTGTTATTGAATAAAGACAAAAGGTGTCCATGTGTAAAGGATGTAGTGAACACTTGACCTGCAAAAGTTTATAATAAAAACTACCTCACATTTTTTGAGGTAGTACTAGGATGGTATTGTGGCAGGCCATCTCTTTTAGTGTACACTGGGACAATTTATATAAACAAATACTGATGGATTAGGTAAACTACCTGATGGCATTGGGTCAAAATAGCTACCAAACTCAATCTCAGGAAGCTAATTTTTTAATTTCTTAGTGACAATGTCCCCAGACCCTTAGAAAGTTCATGCTTCTCATTTCACAGAGTGTGCTTTGTACACTGCAGAGTGACTTCTACCAGTTGTATGCCCAAACTCCTGTATCTCTCTCCCTGGAGAGGGGAGGGGTAGAGGATAAGTGCTGATCCATGTAATATGCTTTGGACTTATTCATGAATTATATTACAGTATTGAGTCAATTATCTGAATGTTGTGCAACCAAAATGTCAACACCAAAATGACTGTTCAAGTAGATACTGTAAATGGTATGTGGTATATTAGAATATACATGTGTCTGCTCTAATAGACTAATTTAAAACAAAAGTATTGCTATTAAAATAATCTTCATTCATTATGAGATAGGTACTGATTTTGTGTATTTCAATTATGAGGACATCAAATTGACAATGTATAGGTATCGACTCAGACCAAGAATGTTAAGAGATGTTTCAAATGTTAACATGAAGACTACTATTATGGGAAATGAGATAGACTTTCCCATTGGTATTGCTCCTACTGGTGTACAGAAGATGGCCCATCCTGAAGGGGAAGTGGCAACCGCCAGAGGTACGTAAACTGCAAGTAGTTTTTATTTGTACCGTTTTTACGTACCAATGTATAAGTTTTCATAAGATGACACTACATATTGAAGTTATTTCTTTGTAAGTTTTATTTTATAGTTGCAACATGTGCCACAAGTTATCTGCCTGATATGTCTACCCGAGAGCTGAGGGTAGACATGCCAGGTAGATCACGAGTATATACATGTTACAACTATTATGTGGCACTTTAAAGTAATTTTTAAGCCTTTGAAATTACTTTTAACTTGAATGCCTTTGATGTAGTTGAGAGTTCCTTTGATGTGGTCTGGTATGAGCCTTTGAAGTGGCTGAACATATAATTATAGTTACTGTATCAGTTGCAGCCTCACAATACTTTCATGGTGCCTTGACAGTATACAACCTGCTACAAATTTTTAATGGAATTTTCTACTACCTAACTGCCTGACTGATGCCTTCAGACAAGCGTAAATAACAGCTAAGGTTATGGGCTTGATTTTTTCACTGTTCAGTGTTGCTTCAATGTGCCTTTTAGCATATCGCAGTGTGTACATTCAACACATGGACTTACTGTTGTCTTCCTTTGTGTCTCGTTTATCTTTTTTGCTGATAGCACAAGGTGTTGATTTGAGGTAGCACTGCATGATGGCTTCCCTACATTTGTAACGGGAAAGTTTTCCGTTGTGACTGGATTGACTGCAGAGGTCCTTCTTGCACTGTTCTTTGTTTGTAATGCTGTGTAACGAGCTGAACATATCTGAAAATAAAGCACAATGGCCACTTCACTATTTCAGTAATTGACAGTTGCTGTGTGTATTCAGATGAAAACAATAAGCCTGACACCGTTCTTTTTTCTAATGTGGTATGTGCAGGTTCACCAGTCATAATAATGTTACAAAAAAAGTAAATACAGGAATTTTAAGCTTGATTAGGGAATAAATGTAAGGGAGGTCACCTGCAACTAAAGCTGTACTGGTGGACAGCTTGTCCCTATTTCCCATGATTGAATTAGAGATTAATGTCCAATACAGTGAAACCTGTCTAATCAGGTCAGGTCACCTGTCTAAACTGGCCATTATAAAAGTCCTTAACTGTGTTGTTTGTGTACAAAGTGACCTGCCTAGTGCAACCACCTGCTTAATAAGGTCAGTAAATTTTGGCTCAAAGGTGACCGGAATAGACAGGTTTCACTGTAGTACATCTTCAGGTGTAGGTGATATCCCTTATTTCATTACTTTTCATTTCTAATCGAACTTAAATTTCCTTGTAGTGCCCTAACCAGAGGGCGTTACCTAGGCATAATGCCACACAGGGTGATATCATATACATCAAAGAATTCCTTTGATCTTCCCACACAGTGTTACATGTGATACTTATTGTACAGCCGCCTCATCAATGAACACTTGTATGATACTGAGCACATGGTCCACAACTTCCATAGAAGAAGTAGCACAAGCTAATGGTAGTGGACTAAGATGGTTTCAACTGTATGTCTTCAAGGACAAGTCAGTAACAGTGGATCTTGTTCAGAGAGCTGAAATGGCTGGTTATAAGGCAATAGTGATCACTGTAGACACATCCAGAGTGGGTAAAAAACTGGCTGATGATAGAAACAGATTTAATTTACTAAGTCATTTACATCGTGTCAATGCTACTACTGATACTTTGGATAATACTCAAAGTTCACAAGAGGCACAAGAATCTTTTGTATATAAGTCTACACGAACAATGCTAGACCCCAAGTTAACATGGGATACTATCACATGGATGAAGAGCTTTACTAAACTACCAGTGATAGTGAAGGGTATTCTCACTGGTGAGGATGCCAAGTTGGCTGTACAACATGGAGTGGATGGAATAATAGTGTCCAATCATGGTGGTAGGCAATTAGATGGAGTGTTAGCAGCTGTACGTTGTGTTTAATTAGTAGTATATTTACCATTGTATGGTTCACATACAGATTGATGTACTGGGAGAAGTAGTGGAGGCAGTAGAGGGTAGGGTAGAGGTATATCTTGATGGAGGAGTAAGACAAGGTACTGATGTGTTAAAGGCATTAGCACTTGGAGCTAAAGCAGTGTTCATTGGTCGACCAGTACTATGGGGACTAGCTTATCAGGTGAGTACAGTGAATATTGTGTTGCTATTATGGGATGCTATCCATCCATCAAAACAGTATTTTGTATGCATTATACAAAATTTATATTTAAAGACCTGTTTTATTCATCCATTATTATATTACAGTATTGGAAATGCCTAAATGCTCTAATTGAGCAATCGCTTTTAGTAGTCAGATTGCTGATGGATTGTTGATTGTTGTTGTTGTTTATGGTATTATTTGTGTTCATGAAATTACATCCATAGCTAACTTGTACATACATTGTATGGTTTAGGGACAAACTGGTGTGGAGGAGGTACTGAGAATCATAAAAGAAGAATTCAAACTTGCAATGGCTCTCTCTGGTAAGTATATGCTTACTTGATTAACACATAATGATATAGCTATAGGATTAATAGGAGTACCTTGTGACTGTTGTACCTTGTGATTAATGTTCCTTATGAACATGACAAGCCTACAGTAACGATTACTTTGCTGTTGTGGTATATGGTTTAAATGTTTCTGTTCACCTGAGCAATGACTGACAAATAGACACCCATCTTTTTCTCTACTACTCAGGGCCGCCCACGGGGGGGGGGGGGGGGGAGGGGGGGGGAACTGGGGAATTTTTCCCTGGGCCCCAGGATGCCCTGGCCCCTTGAATGCCTGTTTAAAAGATCGATATACTCTAATAGAGCAGTCACAGTATTCTTTCTTCTTTTTTTTGTCTTCAGAATCAAAACTTCCTTGCCCCTGGGGCCCCACTTTAACTCTTTGCCCTGGGCCCCTTAATTTCTCTGGGCAGCCCTGCTACTACTGCATAGGCATTGATTTGCAGCAACATGTGAATATGGCTTCAATGGCAGCTAGCTGTCATGAGAACTGTTTGTATTTTCTGTAGTGACTGGATTGTTTGCAATATGGATACGTACGTATATATGATTGCTTGATTGTACTGTTCTTTGTTTGTGATGCTGTATAATGGTAGAACATGCATGAAAACAAAACAGAATGGCCACTTCACTTCTCACTCTACAGTGCTCCCTCAATTATCTGACCCCCGTGGGACCAATACATGTTCAGATCAAATAATCAAAGTTCATTCATTTATATACAGCACCATGTTTAAATACTCTAATAGAACATACATTTTACTACAAAATACTCTAATAGAGCAGTCATTTCTACTATTTGAATAACCAAGTGTTTGGATAATTGAGGGAGCACCGTAATTGATAGTCAGGGCACACATTTAGTAGCAATTTCCATAGTGACTGGGTTGATTGTAGAGGAGCTTCTTGTATTGTTTGTGCTCAATTGATTTTTATAATATGCCTGGCTGGCACCATTCTTTCCTTTGACGCTGGTTCACCAATCATGCAAACTGAAAAGTAAATAAACAAGTGTAAGGAAACATTATGTGACTGAAGTAGCCACTAGTATAGCTGCAGGTGTAGATAACCTCTGTTGTTCCATTGCTTTTATGTCTATATGTACATGTGATCCCTACTCAATTATGCAATTTCTAAGTTTTCCTTTTTATTCACAAATGTGACCCAAAACTGGTCTTATCGCCCATGTGTCAGCAGATTCGATTTTTCACCAAGAACACAAAGCTACATGAATAAAGTATCTAATTTCACAATCAAATCAGCTAGACTTGAGTGGTCTACTTTTGCTGGCTGCTTTTCCCAAGCCCAGTGGCGATCTGTACATGCGGTGTGGGCCTTAATGGAGCTCTGGTCAGCCTGGGGATGGCTGTGTGTGGCTGTACAACTCCGTGGTGTTGAATTAAGATATATCTGCTGTGAATTTCCTTTCATTTTAACCCATTTTGAGACCTGAATGGCCCATAACTTCATCCCTACGCCTTCCTTTTCAATTTTTAAAACAGCCACACGCCCTCCTTCTGGGCCCTTGCCTCCCTCGCCTTTTGGAGCTCGCCTGATACAGTTAACTACGGTTTTAAAACTATTTAAAATGGAGGGAAAGTTAGCTGTTGGCTACTTGCACAGTGGATGCTCTGGAAGGTAAGGAATTGGTGTAAAACGTGTGAAACTTTGGTAAACATATCTTTAACCATTGGTGAGCTACAAAACACTAAACACTTAAAACTGGCATTTCTCGATACTTTAAAATAGGCAATTAGACCAGTTTTCCCACAAATTGTGATTGAATTTTGGAAAGAACAAATTGCACATTAGAAGTTTCAAGATAAATGGTTTTAAAGGATTCAAGTCAGCATGACTTGCCAAGGATAGCAAGCACACACATGAAATTTACACAAGAGATGCATCATTTCATACCACTTCTAGTACTGTAGCTACAGGGCTGTGCTGGCTTCCTTGTAGCTGATATGCAGCAAAATCAACAGAAAATCGTTCGGTCAACATTATCAGGCCATCCACCAGTAACGCACTGATTCTTACCAAGTCAGGCCCTTCACAAGGTCTGAAACTGCCATTTGAGCTCTCCAAAAGGCATCTGTTAAAACCAGCCTCAAGTGGTTTGAGTAGTACCGAGGGTCAAAGCTAGTACTACAATAGTGTAGCTATCCACTGGTGGTGTTAGTTGATTTTGCCTAATGTGTGATTTGGATCGGTTTTGTAAGATCTGGTCACAATTTATTTATATTTAATTGTGTAAGGTACTACATATTTATACATATGTATGTAACTTTAAACGTGCATGAAAGTTAAATCCATTTAAGAACTGAGATGTTTAAGAGCTACTGCACTACACTGCAAGTTCGCTTTATAATTCATAAGTTGTCATTCCAAAGAAGCATGAGTCCTGAAGAGCTTTCACATTGCTGAATTTCACTGCATGAGTGCCAGTGATTGTTCTAATAGAGGAATAACTGTTCTAATTATATAGGAGTCTACATTCTGCTCACTATAGCTAAAAGCACATCTGCACCACAAGTGTTGCATACATGTGATACATATATACGTAAGTTTGTAGTGCTGTATGGCATATATGCACAGCAATTCAAAATGTTAGAGCATATACATTAAGGCCAGGCAAACTTGATTACTTGTTTCTCATCCACAAAAATTCAGATTTCCATGTGGGCTGGAGATAATTTTTCATTATTCATTATTAAAGAAAATACTCCAAATCAAGCTGTCTGTTACTATATATAGGTTATAGCTATAGCCTTTTAAGAACTACTACTTATGTTTTACCACCATTTCTGAGGAGCAAGTAACATTTGCTGTGCTGTAAAATGATAGCCAGTCTTCTTAGCATCAAAGTATGTGTGCACATGATTGATAACAGCAATAATGAAATGGTAGGCGGTGAGGGATGAGGAACACTTAATCAAGTTTGCCTGCATGGCCTAACGCAAAGGGAATGTGTTTTCTTTTTTAGGATGTGCAAAAGTTACTGACATTCAACTATCACTACTTGCCTTTGAGAAGAGATACAGTTCTAAATTGTGACGTGTAACTGAATCACATTATATTCTGTACTATAATATCTATCTATATGTAAGTATTTGTATAGCCAAAGTAATAGTGGAATAAAAAGCAATGTACCAACATTAAATCATCACAGAGGTTATTGACTATAACAGTTATAGTGACACAGCATTCAGTATTATAGAGCTGTGCATGATGGTTTTCACTGTATATAGGTGTAGCAAGATAAGGAGTACTGACCCGTATGTGTAAAATTGCCTACATCAGTATAGATTCAGAACACTCACCATTGCATGGGGAATGCCCCCATAGAAATTTTTCTTAGAATAATTTCACTGCACGTTTCCATGACATTTCTTTAATGAAATTTGAATGAAATAATAGAATTGTCATAATTCATATATCATATTACCTGACTAGAATAAGGCACATTCCTTTTTTTTAATTGAACTATGACAATTCCATTTATGTTTATGTAAAAATTAGACAGTCTGTACATTCTCTGTACCTATAGTGGCTTTAAATTCCAACACTAGTAACATCTCTTCTATCAGGCCAGCTACATGCAGGTGTGACATGTTGAAATGTACAATTCACATTGTGTGTGCATGCCTATACAGGTAATAGCTAACATGAAATGGGAGGGAAGAGCTAGGTCACAATGTTGTTCAGTGTAGCATAATATTGTGAAGTGGTTGAGGATAAGAAGCTATTGACAGCAAATGGAGCTGAAAAGATTTTCTTATAATATACTAGTGATAACACGTCTTCTCGACTTAATGAATTCTGAAGGAGGTATTAGTCATGCACAAAGATAAAGTGACTGCACGGTGACCAGCTTGCAGAATTTGTGTCCTCGTCACAATCCTACAGTAATAATACACATGCAGTATAGATTAAGTTTCAACATTGGCCTGTGACTGTGTCTGGTCTTGTTAAGAAAATTATCAGACACCATCACATTTAACCAAGAGGCATTTCACCTCACAAATAATGACTTACTCAAATAGTAGCAGCCCTGAAGGATATCCCAAAACTATGGTCTCACACTCTCTGTCTCATATGCATATGCATGCAGCACTAGTAGCATTTAGCTATATAAGTGTCTCTTAATGCATGCCACTAGCTACATGTCTGACAAATACACATAAAGTTGGCGGTAGCCCATACACCTGCAATTGTACAGTTAAAAATTCAAGTGCCACCAACTAGCTAGATTTGTAATACTGAATTTCTTGTGGTTGAGTGTTCATAGCTACCTGTATAGTGTATAGCTGATTCCGGCTGGCTTAAATAAATTGGTAAAATACGTGCTTGTATTTCCTGTATCATCAGTGATAACACCGGCAGTGGTTGTACCTAGGGACAGTTTTGAGTATCGTGATGTGCAATCATATTGAGGATTGATCACATCAGATTCTGCTGTTAGAGAATGCAAGCCAGTTTTGGTTTGAGTTGTACTTTTGCAGTCACTGGACAGAATCACTCGCAATATTTTTACTTCTGGTGTCAAGTACTGCCAACCAAGAACAAATGGGTATTGGTAAAACCGGGAGGGGAGCAGGAGATTGCTTGGTAACACCGGGTGCAGGGAGATCACGTGCACAACACTACAAGCAAGTGTTGTTTTTGCACTAAAGATGGTTTATTGATGCAGAAGAGGATCCATGCCGGCAAATAGTCACCCTCCCCTCAAACATGATGCAGGCTCGGGTATTGCAATACTTTCTACAAAAATAGAGCAGTTAACCACTCTAACAGCAATAGAATGGTCTCGTATTTTATGTCTAAAATGCCAGTAGCTATACAGTCGATTTATTTGTATAATAAACAAAGTGAAAATGGTCTAAAAGTATTGCCTTAGACTTTCTAAAATTTGAAAATCATGCATTGCTGGATGGGCATCGTGTACCCAGAGTGTCACCTCATCATTGCCTGACTCACATGCACACATTGCTACAAGTTTTCATAGACTCTTTGACCTTCTCCACCTCTGTTAAACTTTATTCAAAATTTCTTGGGAAAATTTTCATTTTGGTGCCTGTGGGAATGTCCCCATACACATACCACAAAATGATGCATGCTGTAGTAGTAATGCTATGAACACTATTCTAAGTCCATTCCATTAATATTGTCACTGTTGTCCTTCTCATACTATGGCTTGTTCCACTTGATGATATCACCTCAGGGGCGGATCCAGGGGGGGGGGGGGGGGGGGCTTTGGGGGCTGAAGCCCCCCCCCCCCCCCCCCCTTCATATTTAGGCTTTGCTTGATCAATATGCTGAGTATTATAATGAAATTTTGTCTTAGCATAATTATATGATCACTAATAATACAAATACTTATAAAACCACCTTATAAACATCTTTCCAAGGTATTATCAGTGGATTTATGCTAAAGTTTATGTAACAACGACCTGGATCAGCATTGGAGGTGTACAAGATCGAGATACTCTAATAGAGCAGTCAGCTAACTACTCTAATAGAACATTCACTGGAACATGTAGTTGGTTCTGTTATGGAATTTTTCCAAATCTGCCTGCACCTATACATATATACAATGAAGTGCATTGGTTTGTTTAAAGGGCTTCATTCATCCACTTGTGTAGTTAATATATATGGCAATACTTAATTCAGGTACACAATTTTCATTGAAAATGCTCTCAGATTCAATCTTGTATTGTTCAAATTTCAAAATTTTCCACGTTCAACATTATATTATTCTAACATGCACGTATTCGGTGTTGTGCAATTGTGAGAGGGGTGCATCGTGTACTTGGTTGTCTGTACCTACCCAAGCATTTTGATTAGCAAAATGCTTTAGAAAGCCATACCTATAATCTAAAGGCAGTATATGAAATATCTACAGGCAGAAAATATTATGAATTTTATGTGGAAATGTTTCCAAATTGCAGTATTTTAGCATCTATTTTTCAAAAATTTCCTGGGGGGGGGGGGGGGGGGGGGGGCATGCCCCCAGACCCCCCTAGTTCCAGCATGCATGCGAAGCATGCTGGGAAGTGCGCTTTGCACACCTCTACCCAACAGATTAGTACCTTGAGTTAGCCCCCCCCTTTTATAAATCCTAGATCCGCCCCTGCACCTGGCAACATCTTATTCTTTATAATCAAATCCACCAAATATCTGATGAATTTGACTTGCTCAATGTTTCCTAACTTTGGAAAACCATTCTTTTGACACATTAGTCAATTTTTCTCTTCTGTAGCTAAAAATGAGACTGCATGGGTATTTAGTTATCTAGCTATGTTGTGTTAAAAATTTAGCTTGGCATCTTGAAGAGTTCCAGAGGTATATGGCCAATGTATAGGCCAATGATGCATACAATTCAATTGTTATTGTTCTGCTGATTTGCTATTCATAGTGTTCCCTCGATTGTGATGATGACTATAGCTACATCATTAACTATCAAAAATAGTCAAATGTACTCCATTGCTTTATATTATTGTTGATCATCCAACGTTCTTCATCATTGTTGCAATTTACCACTATAATCTTTGAGTTTGATCATTGTATTGGGCAGACAGACAGACTGCATATGCATGGCTGATGCAGAGGGGGGGGGGGGGGGGGGGGGTAAAAACTCATGAGAAAGTTACACCTGAAAACAACAGCAGCTCTTTACATATAATGCTCTGATCAATCATAATAATCTCTACTACTGTACGATTATTTACATGCTGTCAGACTCAACTACATTAACACTTGTTTATGTAGTGAACAAATTTGGGCTATAATTTTTTTTGTAGGTAAGTAAATGCTAGAGGTACATGAGATATTTACAAGCTATACAACCACAAAGATAATAATATAAAACACTTAAACAGTGGGCAGAGAGGCAAACTGCCCAGTCCTGGGATGATGGTATTGTTGCCATTACAGAAGCAGCATTGCCCCGTTGAACATCAATGGCAACCTTCTGAATCAAAAATTGGGTGGCCCTATTATCACCAGACTGTTCCATTACCCGGGAACCTATCTGCCTCACTAATGAACATGCACATGATCCCCAAGCACCCAGAGTCTCAAGTGACATAAAGGGGAGAAGTGAAATGATGGAATCAGAGAATACTTTCTGAACTGAACTTAGCTGACTCTGCAGAGTTTGCCAGCCGGCTGGCACCACTTGCAGAAGTAGATAAATTAGATGGGGCCAGGGTGTCTGAACAGGTAAAGTCCCAGAGCAAGGGTAAGTCCCGTGACCAAGGAATCATTGACATGCCACCTGGCCTCTTACCATCATTACGACACACACCGATTGGCTCCAAAACAGCAGGTACACCTCTAGACACCAGAGCACGACGAATAGTTTGATTCGCTGCAGCGTGCCGAGGAATACGGCCTCCACTACGCTTGCAAGACAAACCGTGAGTTCCAAAAAACATCAACTTTACTGCCACAAACACACGTATGCTCGACAACGATGGGAACACCAAGACGTAGACCAAGAGCAATCCTCAAAGATTCATTATCCAACTTAGTGCCCAAGGAAGGTACAGGAAGAGCACCTCGAAGAGCACCTCGAAGAGCACCAAGCGACGCACTAGACTCTGAGGAGGAACTGACAACAGACCGGCCTTTGTTTTAGCATCAGAGGCAGAGTCCAAAAGAGATGAAAAATGGTGTTCGTAAAGCAGTTCGTCCCAATTATGTTGACAATGTCTGCGGTCTTCAGGGGGCATAGGATACTCAGCAGACCATTGGTCAAGACTCAAGAGCCTCGTGGAGGAGAGAAGATTCAAAAGTTAAGCCAGAAGGAGTCAAGATGCGGGAAGAAACTAGTTCAGAGGTGCTATGAAGGGAAGAAAGATAACTGGGCAGACTTAAATCAATAGCACTACGGATCCCCAAACCTCCTTTGGCAGCAGGGAGAATAGACTGGGCCCACGCAGAAGAACTGATGTTTATGTTGGTAACAGTCTGGAGGGAAGTACGGATTAACTCATCAAACTTCACTAAAAGTCCAGAAACCCTCCAGGATGGAGAAGTGCGCAGGAGATAAAGGAGTTTAGGGATGGCAAAACAATGACGCAGCAGATAAAAGGCATCATGAGCATATAAAGTCTCCAGACGTGAAATAAGAGTCTGAATACATCCAAGCTTGGATTCGAAACTTGAAGGTAGTGCATCAAGAGTAATAGGGGAACCCAACAAAGTCACCTCTGAAGAATCAAGGAGACGGACACCAGGTGCAACAGATTGTAGTTCATCAGCAAAGGGTGTGGAAGATGCACCTGCAATGTATGCTTCACATTTAGAAAGGTTCAAGGAGAGCCCCAGGGAAGAAGATTGTTCCAGAATAGTTGTAAAATCTGCTATAACAGACTGTGGTGAGCTACCAAGAGTGCCATCATCAAGATACCAAACATTAAATGTTGATACAAGCTCACTAGCCAAGGAATGGATGGCTAGACTGAAAAGGACTGGACCCAAGGGGTCACCTTGCTGCACACCAGTGGCAGATGGAATGATGGAGTCACCAAAAAACAGGTGAGCTGAGGTACAATAAGCAAGCCAGACAAAGGGAAATAAACAACTAAACTTCTCCCTCACAACGTGAAGAAAGCGGTCATGCCTGACGCTATTGAAAGCATTGCGGTAGTCCACCTTGAGTAGAACTAGTGGATGACTGTGAGAATTTGATGACAAAAACTGACGGGCAACATGAACTGATGCCTCACATGCACCTGAGGTTCCAAAACCTAACTGCACTGGGCGAAAGAAAAGTCCCAACTCACTCCCTAAACAAAGGCAAGCAGTTTTTGCAGCAAGACGACGAAAAACACTACCAACAACAATTGGGCGGAGACCACCCCAGACTTCCGTAAAGCCACAAGGTTTGTCCCTAAAAGAATGGTTGAAAAATAGGATGGAACTTCCCTGATAGCATGTAGTTGACCAAGAAGGTAAGTGACTTCAACAAACAAACCCCAGCTTCCCCAGTAGACTTGGAAATCAACTCCTTGAAATGCTGGGGGTGCAGTCGATCTAGAGCCAGCTTTAAAGCTACGGATAGCACCAGAGCCACCCACAGGGGGGGGGGGCAACTGGGGCATTTTGCCCCGGGCCCCAGCCTGAAAGGGGCCCAGGAGGCCCCCCCCGAGTACCTGTTTAAAAGATCAGTATACTCTAATAGAGCAGTCAGATCTAAATACTCTAATAGAGCAGTCACAGTATTCTTCAGAGGAGCAGTGCAGCAAGCTTATAGATAAGGAGATACGGTTGGTGATGGGTAGTTATTGTCATTGTCAGTAGCTATAGGTTGTGACTTTTTTTTTTTTTTGGTCTTCAACTTACAGCTTGAGTGAAGTTGTGATTCAGAATGGAAACCTCCTTGCCTCTGGGGCCCCACTTTTACTCTTTGCCCTGGGCCCCTTAATTTCTCTGGGCAGCCCTGGATAGCACGAGTAACAACAGCACACAAAACTGACAAAACCTCTGAAGAATCATCAGGTGGTTCAGGAAACTCTAAGTCAGGAGGAGAGGATGGATGTTTCGACTGAAGACCAGATAATGTCTCATCATCAAAAGATGCCAAAGTATCATTGGAACTAGCAAGATGTACTGCACCACTAACATCACCATCTGAGAGTTTGGCCTCCACTCGAGTTGAGTCATTAGACGAAGATGGGTCAGGCCTTGTAGGAGAACGCTGGTTGTACAGAAGAGGGAAAAAATCCGTAGAGCTGAAAGCAACTGCTGCAACTTGATGCTTTACAATAGTGGTAAGAGAAGGGCCAGATGAATCATTACTAGATGTGTCAGGGATAGCTAGAGCTGTGCAGCCAAAAAACAGAAGTTTCCACCAGGGTAAGACACCAGCATCACCAGAAATACAGTCATTAATGATAGTTGTGAGTGCTTGAGCAGTCTGTATACGGGCCCCCTTAGGAATATGTCGAAGAACTCGCACTGAACGGGTATTCTTGATGGAACAACTCAAACAAATCCACTCACCCGTAGGAACGTCACTAACACCAGCACAGTCGTAGTCAAACCAACCAGAACAGGGACCATCACACCCAATCAAGGCCTGGTGACTGTCTGGTTTGCCACACGGACACGATGGCACTGCGGAAGGTAATTCCGTGTGGCCTGGTTGAGGGCCTGGTGGTCCCCGTCGATTACTTCTTCGATGTTGCGGCATGGTGGTCATGTACACTAAAACTACATCTTCTAGAGCCAGGAAGCAAAAACCAGGACCTTTAAATAAATAAATATTAAAGTCCACTGTTCAAAGGGAAATTGATTTGAACAGTGAACCCGGTGCATCTTCGTCTAATTCCTGGTTACTGGCCCTGCCATTACAGGAGCAGGGCTTCCATCTTAACAAACAAGAGTTCTGGGATGCTGTCTATCTGCGCTACGGATGGAAGTTGCTGAATGTCCCTAGTCACTGTGTCTGTGGGGCTTCTTTTACTATCGACCATGTTATGGTCTGTGAACATGCAGGGGGCTTAGACTAACTTTTGTGCGACACAATGACTTGCGTGACATCACGGCAGGTTTATTGTCAAGGGTGTATTAAGATGTTGCTACTGAGCCTCCCTTACAGCCCCTCAATGGTGAAGTAATCACTCCCGCAGTGCAAGTCTGCCAACCGACAGGATGATGCCAGGGCAGATATTCATGCACGTGGTTTTTGGGGACGGAGACAAAGTGCCTTTCTTGACGTAAGGGTGTTCCACGCTAATGCACCAAGTTACCGTAACTCCAGCATACCATCTGTATATCGATCGTCATGAATTACAGAAGAAGCGAGAGTATGGCGAACGTGTCCGCGAGGTGGAACAGGCATCCTTTACCCCTTTAGTATTTTCCACAACCGGCGGAATAGGAAGAAAAGCACTAACATTCTACCGTCGTCTGGCCGACATGCTTTCTTGCCACAGCTCAACATCTTATCGTGCCACCGGCTCTGGCGTGGATTCCGGCGCTGCACATTGTCCTTTTCATTGCTTCGTTCTGCTACAATGTGCATCCGGGGAACGCGATCCATCCTTCATCGTTCCAACAATGCTTCCCCAGAGATGGGCCATATTGCTGGCCCTAGGGACTAGTCCCCCTTTCAGTTGTCTAGCACACTTGCTCCTTGGTGCTGGGGGGCAAGGGCAGTACATCTAGCCGGAAAAAAAAAATTAAAGTCCTTTAGTAAGCACCTTGATACAGTTTTGGCTTCGAAGAAGATTACCATCACTCTTATCAGTTATTACTATGCAGTGTTTTCCATGTATTTCCCTAATTACACACATATTTCTTGCAATTACAAATGTAAAATCCACTAGGAAGAGCAGAGGTCGATATCAGAAGCGAGATTAGAAGTGGGATCGGAAGCCAAGTCTCGAGCGAAGTGTATTGTATGTAATCACTGTGTATCCAAACAAAATGCTTAAGCCGGTTTGTTTGGCGGATTTCGAGGAGCACTTTTTGAAGTCACTGGACAGAAACGCTCGTGATTATTTCTCTTCTGGTGCAAACCAAGAAATAACTGTGAAAGATAACGTGGAAGCATTCAACAGGTTTGGCTAATCGTAGTGACAGAATCAGTAATATGTCTTCATGTGCCACTCCAAATTGCGCTCCAAATAAATTCTCTGTTTCTCGTCCTGGACAGCATTAATTAATTACCGTGTAGGCCTCCCAGGGGAGCATGTATGCACAAAGTAATTACATTACAAAAATTATAAGATAACAGTCCTGTTATTCCTTTTTGAAATGAATGAGATCTGAAACAATTACAACATCATCTGGTAAAGAGTTCCATAGCTTAATACTGCTAGGAAGAAAAGAGTTTGAGTAGGCATTAGTTCTTGCTGGTAACTGTAAAACTCTCTGAGTGTTCGCATATAGAGTGGATACAAGGGCGAGGTGGGAGTAAAAAGTCAGCGTTAATGTCTATAATGTGATGAATTATTTTGAATAGCATTATTAATCTATGTTCATTTCGCCTATCAGCAAGAGGACTCCAGCCAGGATTAGTAAGCATGTTGGATACAGCATATTTGCATGCGGGTGGGGGATTCATTTCCATTATTTCATTATAAGGTTGGCAGCTTTTCAAGCCATTATTTACCTGGCAAAACCATAAAAAGCTGCATAAAAGAATGCTTAGCTTGTTCCTTCCTTTTTTAAAGTTGCAAAATGTTCAAGTGTGTACCAACTTGATAGCACTGCTGACACATAAGCTGACACTGTTTCAAGATGGCTTTTACTGAGCCTGTACAGAATGCAAGAATAACTGGGATGGAATAATGGAATGTTTAGAGCTGACAGTAACCAGATGTGGGTGGTGGACAGGAAACAGAATTTATTTGGAGTGGGTTCCCTCCGTCGTTTGACATTCACATCTATTGATGGCTAGGAAAACAAAATATTGAACTGACCTTCCCCTTAAAGTCAGCTCAGACTGGCATCTTGAGTTGGGTGAGGGAAGGGGGAGCTGGAGTATCAATTTAGAATTTGTCCCGAATGGGTGTTCCCTGTTACTGTGACACAATGGAGGCATGTGTATTAGACCACTATATACCGTTGTCAATAACATTCCTTAAAACGTATTAGCTGAATTCAAACTTGGCCAAATCCAACCGCAGGGAAATATTTGATTTGGGACCATCTCCACATTGAGGAAATATTCTTAGCAAGAAATTTCCCAGAAAGTTCCTAAATTTTTTATTGCTGTAGTACAGACAACTATGTATGTCGTTGTATGGATTCTATAATCTTTCATCTCTCAATAGTCTGATATTTGAGTACGGATCAGCGTTGTAAGTGGGTCGGGTCATCTGGATTATACGTCACAAGGTCAAGTGGGCCTTATCCACTTCACTGAATATCTGGGTCTGATCCGGATGAGATCACATGTGACTATAGTTAATTAACAAGCTTGATTGTATTAATGGAAATGCAGTTGTTAATACTCAAGAAGCTTACGTGGAGCCATGCCCACCATTCAGGAATATGCTTTGCTGTCTGTACGGGATATGTAGAGCCACACCCACTTATCAGAATTTTATCAGCTGTTCTCTATTGGCATGCATGGCATCACGCCCACTTTTAGGATCCGTGTTGCTACTTGAAATGTAGGTAACTATAAGTATACAAAATGCAGGGCTAACTAGTGGAGCTTGGGACTTGTGGACTTTTAATCTAGCTCATGAGGCATGCCTCAATTTTAATTAAACCGGGTCACATGTGGGGTCCCATCCGGATTAATATTCGGGTCAGTGGGTCAACCAGGCGAACAGTACTGATCCACTTACAATGCTGGTACGGGTAAAGTCAGCAACTCTGATTAGATGGTTTAGTTGTTCGTACTAATAAACAGTGGGGTGGTTACTTTTAACAATACTGCTCTTAACTGTTTTATTGGAGTATGTGACAGCACTATTAGTGTATCTTCGTCTTTAAAGGTGGTAGAGCTCTAGCCCTCCTAGTTTCCCATGTTACTTTGTGCTAGCAATTGTTTTCATGACAGATTTTATATATTACACATAGACACATGCAAGCTGCACCAAAAGATTGCTTAAGCTGCCTAGTTTGTACTAATAACACTGTGAAAAGCTTCTAAAAGGAGAGGGGGTGGGGCATCAGCTCCCACTCTCTCTCTGCCCTGCTACAGTTCATTCCTCCTTCCAACTTGTCTGACCTATGTTACTCTCTCAGTGTTTTTTACAAGTTGGACATGTGACTACAGTGTTTCCTCAATTATCCAATGACCAAGATGTATTCAGATAATCAAAAAGTTCTGAAAATCAAAGCCCATTCGCTTACCGTATAGCTGGAAATTTTTCGAGGGACGAAACTTTGCAGCTTTGTGGAAATATAATCATGAAATGTTTCAGGTTACATACACATAACTATTACCTAAGTGAAACATTTTGTTGACTTTAAGAAAGTGAAAGTCATATTTTACACAATTTCGCAAAAGTTTTGTCCCTGAAAAATTTCCAGCTATATGGTATAACAGAGCCCAGTTCAAATACTCTAATAGAACATACATCTGAGACAAAATACTGTAATAGAGCAGTCATCTCCATTGTTAGGATAATCAAGGGAACACTGTACTGCTCCACAGTTTATTTGTACTGAAGCAAGAAGTAAGGTGTACAATGCAGTGTGTTGTTTGAATCTGAAATGATAGGCTAAGTGTTACCAAAAATGCAGCAAAATGGTTTGTTATTCATAACAAATGGATAGAAAGACAAAAAGTGTCCATGTATAAAGGATTTAATGAATGCTTGACCTGCAAAAGTTCATAATAATAAGTTCCTCACATTTTTTGAGATAGCGCTAGGGTAGTATTGTGGCAGGCCATCTCTTTCAGTGTACACTGGGACCAGTTATATAAACAAATCTGATGGATTGGGTAACTACCTGATGGCATTGAGTCAAAATAGCTACCAAACTCAATCTCAGGAAGTTAATTTTTTAATTTCTTAGGGACAATGCCCCCAGACCTTTAGAAAGTTCATGCTTCTCATTTTACAGAGTGTGCTTTGTACACTGCAGAGTAGGGCTGAGTGATACTGCCATTTTAGTATCACGATCGATACTAAAGCCACTATTCACGATACTGAATAGTTCACGATACTTACAATTAAGAGGTAGTTCACAAAGTCTGAGGAAAGTCGCCATACCCGTATTTCAGTCTGCCGAAAAGAAACCACATCAGAGCAAAGTTCACCTGTGCAGAAGTTTCATACAGATCAATCATAGCTGGTGCTACATAATGTGTTGCTCAGTATTCCTGCAGGAAGTCTTTAAAGGTAGCATCAAACTAGCCGCTATCACTCTTGTTTACAGTAACAGTTATTGTAACACTTGCTTTGAGGTTATGTTATGGTGTTCATACCTCTCTGCAGGGGAAACCAGATTATGACTTACAAGCATTCTTAGCCTAGTACTGCATAACAAATGGATTTTTAATGACAATGATGTACAGGCATGGTATCACGATAGTTAATAACAAAATATCGCGATATCGATACTTTAAAAATATCGCGATATATCAGTAAAACGATAATACCGCTCAGCCTTACTGCAGAGTGACTTCTACCAGTTGTGTGCCCAAAATCCTATACCTCTCCCTACAGAGGGGAGGGGTAGAGGATAAGTGTGGATCATGCCATATGCTTTGGACTTATTCATGAAATTATATGTTACCCGGTACGACTAGTTTGTATTTTTATCAAACTCCATTTTATAACTTCTTTGTTATCTACAGGGAAAAACCAACACAGCAAAAATAGTGTTCCAATACTACATATTCTAATACCGTCTTTATTCAGTATTGGAACAACTATTTTAAAAAACTCCCTATAACAAGACCAGACGAACCTCAAATCTATAAATGACTCTAATGTTATTCACTATTAGGGGTTGTGGTCTGTTTTTGTTTGAGCCAAGGTAGAATTTTTGGACTATTAGTTCCAACACCTAAACATAGACAGAATAAATACAGTCAGTATTTGTGTATGAATTATGCTGTGTAATGGGCTGTCAAAGTTTAAGCCTTATCTGATGAATAGTTGTGGAGTTATAGTGATAGACAGCAGGAAGTGCAAAGCAATTGATTTGTACAGTGACTATATAGGAAAAAAATTACAGGTACTCGTTTAATCAATCATAACTCCCACAGGAAACAAGCTATGGAGATGGGAATTGGCTCATTATCTTCACACTGAATTGGGGCATTCAATAAGGTACAGATTTTGCCCTACATACTCCCATGCATTTAAGCAAAAAGGCTGTTTAAACTTAGAAACGGAAACGGTGATATTTACATAATATTTTACAGCAACGTAGACAAACGTCCATAACTCAGGTTTGCTTTTTGGCACTGAAACAAAACAAAGATATTCTTACTCACCATTAACAGGTGAATCCGTTGGTCATTTAGTGATCTTGATTCGAGCCTTGTTTCACTGTTTACTGAAGCAATTAAAACGCGCGTACAATTATTTTTGTAGTATGCCTTTTTTACCCATTGTATTTCAATGCAGTTTTTCTCTAAAACAGAATTATGCAAATTAGTCAGATTTTCACTCAGCAGGTCACACTGAGTCAATTATCTGGATGTCGTGAAACCGCAATGTCTATTTATCCCAACACCAAAACGACTGTTCAAGTACTGTAGGTTATTTTGATACTGTAAATGGTGTGTGGTATATTAGGTGTCTGCACTAATAGACTAACTGAAAACAAAAGTATTTTTATTAAAAATAATCTTCATTTATTATGAGTTAGGTATTGATTTTGTGTATTTGTGTTCAATTATGAAGACATCAAATTGACAACGTGTAGGTATCGACTCAGACCAAGAATGTTAAGAGATGTTTCAAATGTTAACATGAAGACTACTATTATGGGAAATGAGATAGACTTTCCTATTGGTATTGCTCCTACTGCTGTGCAGAAGATGGCCCATCCTGAAGGGGAAGTGGCAACTGCTAGAGGTACGTAAACTGTAAGTAGGTGTAACTAGTTTTTATTTGTACTGTTTTTATGTACCTATATGTTTTCATAAGATGATGCCACATAGTGAAGTTCTTTCTTGTAAGTTTTATCCACACAAAAACAGCCAAGCTGTGAAAAAATGGTGCGGCCTTAAAAAGCCTGGGTGAAAAAAGTTGTGAAATCAAAGGTGGCGGCCAAGAAATGGCTGCAATGATGTTAATGCTAATAAATTTTAACAATGCACACAGCCATTATTAAAATTTTTAGCATTAACATCATTGCAGCCATTTCTTGGCTGCCACTTTTGATTTCACAACTTTTTTCACCCAGGCTTTTTAAGGCCGCACCATTTTTTCACAGCTTGGCTGTTTTTGTGTGGATTTCACTCCTTTTTGTACTTTACAAGGCCCCAAAACCAGCCTATGGCTGACTTTGAGGTTTGTCTTTACTCACATTTCTTCTTTTCTATGTAGATACAATGATGATTATTGAAGACAGACTTATAAATGTATTTCATTGCATGATTTAATTCAATATTTGATAATATTATTGTAATACTCTAATAGAGTGCACAGTTTTTTTTGAGGACTTCTAATAGAACATACATAGAATGTTCTAGAACAGTCTAGAACTTCTATTGGTAGATCTATGAAATTACAAACGTTTGACTATAAGCAGATTTCAACTAGAAATTTCATTTATAAAGCAGAAATTAAGTGAGGTGATCAGTCAAGGTAGCAGTGGTTCAGTGGTTAAGGATGCAGGTGTTAGGTATGGAGGTCCCTGGTTCGAACTCTGGTAAGTTTTTTTTCGACATTTTTTGCACACCTTTTTACCCCGTGGTGACTGCTCTATTAGAGTATCTCGATCCCACGATTTTACACTTGCTTAGTTTTTGCTTTATAACTTTGTCGCTGTAACTCTATTGCTATTCAAACTATCAAAAGGCACTGCTACGATGATCAGCCTATCTACACACCAATTTTCAAGTTATTTCTATGCTTGGTTTACCCTGTAGCCGTGACAGAAGTTTGATCTGTTTTTACGTGAATAAACGTCCATAACTCCTTGAATACTACTCAGACTTACAACAAACTTGGTACGTGAATCCACTGTTACACGTTCTTAATTTGTGCCAAAGATCGAGGCAATCGAGTTACACGTTTGCATTTTATAGCAATTTTTGCAAAGTGTGCGAAAAGAAATCGAAGCCCCCGTAGCCCCCCGTACGGCATAAGAAGAAAAAAACGAAGAAATTAAAATGAAATTTTGGACGCCCATATCTCGCAAATGGCTGTTGCGAATTTAATCTAATTTGCTGTGTGGCGTACCCTACCTGGGGGACAGCTATAATGCAAAAATAGTGTGCTTTGGAGAAGAGGCCATGGAGCTATGCATGCGTGAAAAAGCTGTTTTCTTTCTTCCTGTAAATATACTCACGGTGTGGTCGCCGGCTTTCTTGGCCGCACGACACACTACCGTGTGTCTTGATTTTATAGTTGTAACAAGTGCCACAAGTGATCTGCCTGATATGTCTACCTGAGGGCTGAGGGTAGACATGTCAGGTAGATCACGAGTGCATGTTACAACTATTATGTGACACTTTAAAGTACTTTTTAAGCCTTTGAAGTTACTTTTCACTTGAATGCCTTTGATGTGGTTGAGGGTACCTTTGATGTGGTCTGGTATTTATCCAGAGCCTTTGAAGTGGCTGAACATACCATTATAGTTACTATATCAGTTGCAGCCTCACAATACCTTCATGGTGCCTTGGCAGTACAACCTGCTGCAAAATTTTTAAAGGATTATTCAGTGGAATTTTCTACTACCTACTGATGCCTTCAGACAAGCGTAAATAATGACTAAGGCTATGTATGGGCTTGATTTTTTCACAGTTCAATGTTGCTTTAGTGTGCCTTTTGGCATATTGCAGTACGTACATACAATGCATGCACTTACTGTTGTCTTCCTTTGTGTCCCATTTATCTTTTTAGCCTAAGGTATTGATTTGAGGTAGCATGATGGCTTCCCAGCTACATTTGTAACAGGAATCATCCGAGTTTTCCATTGTGACTGATTGATTGCAGACCTTCTCGTACTGTTCTTCATTTGTAATGCTGTGTAATGGGCTGAACATACAGGGTATCTGAAAACTACCATATAGCAGGTTATTTTTGAAACAGAAAATTTTGCACAAGAAGCAAAATCTGAATTTCTTAATTTCGAAGAGTGCATATTCCGAAGTCCGGATGGATTTCAAATAAATGGAAATTCGTATAACAAAATGTGAAGATGCGTGAATGTTTGCCAAAAACTGACTTACTGATGGAATAATCCCCATCTCTGTGCACTGGAGAGAAGACTGAGGGAGTCTCGAGTGGAGTAAATTCACTGGCTTGATCGTGCTCGATTGTAGCTAGCTATCTACCATAGATTCTAGAGCAGACAGCATCAATTCCCATTCTGGATCACCTGTTTTCTGGCTATTGGCACAGTAATGATACAGTTTACCCATTATCATCAGTAATACTGAGCTAAAACTCGAGGAATACACAAACAAATTGCCAAAAGTTGGATTGTTGCTTTCACTTGTGGGAATTTATTTTCAAAGAACAACCGGACGTCGGAATTTATTTTCGAACAGAAGAGCCTCTTCGAAATATCCGAAAATAAAAACCTTTCGGAAATTACCAGTTATACGGTAAGTGTAATGGCCACTTCACTATTTCAGTAATTGATAGTTGGTACGTGTGTTCAGATGAAAACAATAAGCCTGACACCATTCTTTCTTCTAATGTGGTACGTGCGGGTTCACCAGGTCACCTGCAACCAAAGCTATACTGGTTGACAACTTATCCCTGTTTTCCCATGATTGAATTAAGGATTAATGTCCAATAGTACATCTTCATGTGTAGGTGATATCCCTTATTTCATTACTTTTTATTTCTAATCGAACTTAAACTTCCTTGTAGTGCCCAAACCAGAGGGCATTGCCTAGGCATAATGTCACACAGGGTGATATCATATACATCAAAGAATTCCTTTGATCTTCCCACACAGTGTTACATGTGATACTTATTGTACAGCCGCCTCATCAATGAACACTTGTATGATACTGAGCACATGGTCCACAACTTCCATAGAAGAAGTAGCACAAGCTAATGGTAGTGGACTAAGATGGTTTCAACTGTATGTCTTCAAGGACAAATCAGTCACAATGGATCTTATCAAACAAGCTGAACGGTCTGGTTATAAGGCAATAGTGATCACTGTAGACACACCCAGAGTGGGTAAAAAACTGGTTGATGATAGAAACAGATTTTATTTACCAAGTCATTTACATCGTGTTAATGCTACTACTGATACTTCGGATAATACTCAAAGTTCACAAGAGGCACAAGAATCTTTGGTACATAAGTCTACACAAACAATGCTAGACCCCAAGTTAACATGGGATACTATCACATGGGTGAAGAGCTTTACTAAACTACCAGTGATAGTGAAGGGTATTCTCACTGGTGAGGATGCCAAGTTGGCTGTACAACATGGAGTGGATGGGATAATAGTGTCCAATCATGGTGGTAGGCAGTTAGATGGAGTGTTAGCAACTGTAAGTTGTGTTTAATTAGTAGTATATTTACCATTGTATGGTTCACATACAGATTGATGTACTGGGAGAAGTAGTGGAGGCAGTAGAGGGTAGGGTAGAGGTATATGTTGATGGAGGAGTAAGACAAGGTACTGATGTGTTAAAGGCATTAGCACTTGGAGCTAAAGCAGTGTTCATTGGTCGACCAGTATTGTGGGGATTAGCTTATCAGGTGAGTACAGTGAATATTGTGTTGCTATTATGGAATGCCGTCCATCCATCAAAACAGTATTTTGTACGGATTAAACAAAATTTATATTTAAAGCCCTTTTTTATTCATCCATTATTTTGCAGTATTGGAAATGCCTAAATGCTCTAATTGAGCAGTCATTTTTAAACCAGGCACCAGGCGCACGCCCACAGCCGGCCGAAGGCCGGCTGTGGGCGTGCGCCTGGTTTACTGAAATTGTTTTCGTAAAAGTGTGTGTGTGTACCTATCTACCTATCTACCTATGTTTGTCCGTACGCACCCACGTGAGCAAAATCGTTTAATAACGGTAAAAGCAGCTTTTACGTAAGAAGTAAAAGTGAAATGAAGTCTGTATTAAACTTCTGCACAGGTTAACTTTGCTCTGAGGTGGTTTCTTTTCGGCGGACTGAAATACGGGTGTGGTGACTTTCCTCAGACTACCTTCCCCTTGAGGTTTTCAGGCATTTAGCAACTGAAAAACAACGGTGCAGGCCTCGTACACTGCCAGGAATAGCCTATCACTTCGAGTTGAAAGGGGCGTATCCCTTACGTACGCGAACGAAAATGAAGAGCAGCTTTGAGGCTTTGTCGAGAGAATTTGTGGAAAAAAACACGTTAGTCACACTATAAAACAGTTTAGAAGATAGTTTTGTGCGTAATATGTTGGTAAAAGCGGTTTATTTAACAAAGGCTTCCTTAGAAGTGCATAGCAACGTAATTGAACGAATTACGAATATTTCATGAATTACGAAATACGAGAAATAGCTAATTATATTATTGCACAACCCAAACTACCCTATTGTAAAGTAGTAATACATAGTTGGTTAATTCATAGTAGTATATACTGTCTATAGTTATTCCAGATGAGTTAGCTAGCTGCATGGCGCCTGGTTTTTAGAAGTAGCACAACATCAACTTGTTAGTTGTCAGATTGTTGAGGGTTTGGATCAGATATTATTATGGTATTATTTGTGTTCTGTGAAATTACATCCATAGCTAACTTGTACATACACTGTATGGTTTAGGGACAAACTGGTGTGGAGGAGGTACTGAGAATCATAAAAGAAGAATTCAAACTTGCAATGGCTCTCTCTGGTAAGTATATGCTTACTTGATTAACACATAATAATATAGCTATAGGATTAATAGGAGTACCTTGTGATTAATGTTCCTTATGAACATGACAAGCCTAACAGTAAAGATTACTTTGCCCGTTGTGGTATATGGTTTAAATGTTTCTGTTCACCTGAGCAATGACTGACAAATAGACACCCATCTCTTTCTCTACTACTGCGTAGGCATTGGTTAGATTGCAGCAACATGTGATATGGCTTCAATGGCAGCTAACTGTCATGAAAACTGTATTTTCTGTAGTGACTGGATTGTTTGCAATATGGATACGTATGTATGATTGCTTGATTGTACTGTTCTTTGTTTGTGATGCTGTACAATGGTAGAACATGCATGAAAACAAAACAGAATGGCCACTTCACTTCTCATTCTACAGTGCTCCCTCAATTATCCGACCCCCTTGGGACCAATACATGTTCAGATAATCAAAGCTCATTAATTTATATACAGCGCCATGTTTAAATACTCTAATAGAACATACATCTTACTACAAAATACTCTAATAGAGCAGTCATTTCTACTGTTCGAATAACCAAGTGTTCGGATAATCGAGGGAGCACTGTAATTGATAGTCAGTGCATACATTTAGTAGCAATTTCCGTAGTGACTGGGTTGATTGTAGAGGTACTTTTTGTATTGTTTGTGATGCTTTATAACGGATGCAATACAGCTGAAAATGAAGCAGAATGTGGCCTCATCGATTCTCATTAATTGATAGTCAGGTTGCACATTGAGTCGCTGAATTGATTTTTACAATATTCCTGACTGGCACCATTCTTCCCTTTGATGCTGGTTCACCATCACGCAAAAAAGTAAATAAACAAGTGTAAGGAAATATTAGAAAAGCTACAGTATGTGACTAAAGTAGCCACTAGTATAGCTGCAGGTGTAGATGACCTCTATTGTTCCATTGCTTTTATTTCTACGAATGATCCCTACTCAGACATAAAATTTCTAAGTTTTCCTTATTAAAATCATTTATTCACAAATGTGACCCAAAACCAGTCTTATCGCCCATGTCAGCAGATTCGATTTTTCACCCAGAACACAAAGCTAACTATCTAATTTCATAATCAAAATCAGCAAGAATTGAGTGGTCTGCTTTTGCTGGCTACTTTTCTCAATCCCAGTGGTGATCTGTACGTGTGGTGTGGGGCCTTAATGGAGCTCTGGTCAGCCTGGGGATGGCTATATATGACTGTACAGCTCCGTGGTGTTGAATAAAGACCTCTGCTATGAATTTCCTTTCATTTTAGCCCATTTTGAGACCTGAATGGCCCATAACTCATCCCTACGCCTTCCTTTTCAATTTTTAAAACAGCCTCTTGCCCTCCTTCCAGGTCCCTGCCTCCCTCCCCTTTTGGAGCTCGCCTGATACAGTCAACCACGGTTTAAAATCTATCTAAAATGGTGGGAAACTTAGCTGTTGGCTACTTGCACAGTGGATGCTCTGGAAGGTAAGGAATTGGTGTAAAACGTGTGAAAATTTGGTTAACATAGCTTCAACCATTGGCAAGCTACTACACACTAAATACTTAAAACCGGCATTTCTCGATACTTTTAAATAGGCAATAAGACCGGTTTTCCCAGACTGGGTCACAAATTGTAATTGAGTTTTGGAAAAAAACATTCCAAATCACATATTAGAAGTTTCGAGATAAATGGTTTTAAAGAATTCAAGTCAACATCACACACATGAAATTTACACAAGAGATGCATCATTTCAGACCATGCACTTCTAGTACTTGTAGCTACAGGGCTGTACTGGCTTCTTAGTGGCTGATATGCAGCAAAATCAACAGAAAAATTGTTTGGCCAACATTATCAGGCCATCCACCAGTAAACCACTGATTCTTACCAAGTCAGGCTCTTCACAAGGTCTGAAACTGCCATTCGAGCTCTCCACACCACCCAGAAAAGATGTCTGCTAATACCAGCCTCAAGTAGTACTGAGGGTCAAAACTAGTACTACAATAGTGTAGCTATCCACTGGTTGTGTTAGTTTGATTTTGCCTGATGTGCGATTTGGATCGGTTTTGTAAGATCTGGTTGTAATTTATTAATATTTAATTGTGTAAGGTACTAAACATTTATACATATGTAACTTTAAACATGCTGCATCATGCATGAAAGTTAAATCAATTTAAGAGTGAAAACATTTATGAACTACTGCACTACACTGCACGTTCGCTTTATAATTCATAAGTTGTCATTCCAAAAAAACATGAGTCCTGAAAGCTTTCACATTGCTGAATTTCACTGCATGAACGCAAGTAATTGTTCTAATAGAGGAATGACTGCAAGTTCTTGTAAAAAAGGAAGGTTTTTAAATTTCTTAGGGTACGGCTAACTATATAGGAGTCTACATTCCATTCACTAAAAGCATGACTGTACCACAAGTGTTGCATACATAATGCATGTAATATAATGTGTGTAAGTTTGTAGTGTCTATATGCACAGCAATCGAAATGTTAGAGTATGTATATACATAAAGCAAAGAGAATGTGTTTTCTTTTTTAGGATGTGCAAATGTTACCGACATTCAACTATCACTACTTGCCTTTGAGAAGAGATACAGTTCTAAATTGTGATGTGTAACTGAACCACAGTATATTCTATGCTATAATAGCTATATATGTAAATATCTGTATAGCCATAATAATAGTGGAATAAAAAGCAATGTACCGATATTAAATCATCGCAGAGGTTATTGGCTATAACAGTTACAGCGACACAGCATTCAGTATTATAGAGCTGTGCATGATGGTTTTCACTGTACATAGGTGTAGCAAGATAAGGAGTACTGACCCGTATGTGTATAAAGTTAGCTACATCAATATAGATTCAGTACCACTCACTATGCAAAGCATAAGGTGCACTACATGGGGAATGCCCCCACAGAAATTTTAGCTTTCTTAGAACAATTAAAAACTTATGTTTCCATGACATTTCTTTAATAAAATTTGAATGAAATATTTAGAATTGTCCTAATTCATATATCATATTACCTGACTAGAATAAGGCACATTCCTTTTTTTTAATTGCGGCATACAGAAATAAAAATTAACTATGACAATTCCATTTACACTTATGCAAAAAGTACATTCATGACAACTGAAAATTTAAAATGTCACTGCACGAAACCCCAGGAACTATAGTTTTGTGCAGTGTTTTTGTATTCTATTAGAATTTATTCAGTAATAACCTCATTAGGGACTTGCATTCAAGGAGGCTTATACTTATACTTGTATATCTCTAAATTACACAGAACACACGTGAGTATGTAATGAAAACCTCAACGGAAGACAATCAGTATTCTCTGTACCTATGTAGTGGCTTTAAATTCCAACACCAGTAACATCTCTTTTATCAGGCTAGCTACATGCAGGTGTGACATGTTGAAATGTACAATTCACATTGTGTGTGCATGCCTATGTAGGTAATAGCTAACATGGGAAGAGGTCACACCGTTGGTCAGTGTAGCATATTGTGAGGATAAGAAGCTATTGAACAATTTGACAGCAAATGGAGCTGAAAAGATTTTCCTATAATATACAAGTGATAACATGTCTTCTCAACTTAATGAATTCCAAAGGAGTTATTATTGTAGTTTGATTCTACATACATGTAATCTCAAAAAGAGAGATGATGCGAAGTCATGCACAAAGATAAAATGACTGTATGGTGACCAGCTTGCAGAATTTGTGTCCTTGTCACAATCCTACAGTAATAATACACATGCCGGCAGTATAGATTAAACATTGACAATGGTCTTGTTAAGGAAAATAAATTATCAGACACCATCACATTTAATCATAGTATTAATGTACATCAGCCAAGAGGAATTTCACCTCACAAATAATGCTTGCTCAAACAGTAGCAGCCCTGAGGATATACCAAAATAGTTATGGTCTCACACTCTCAGTCTCATGCTGCACGAATAGCATATAAGTGTCTCTTGAAATGCATGCCACTCTTTTCCATTATCTTTGTCTATATTATAAGACTTTGAAGCCATATAACATTTTCACTTATAGTTGGTATGTTATGAAAAATTCGAACCCCCTATTCCCCCCCCCCCCCCCGGTCCAAATAATTATATCAAAATATTTGGACTCCCAGAACAAAAAGTTTTGAAATATATGGAGCCCCTCTGAAATATTTTATCCCCTACAAAATTTATTATTAATACCATTTGCAAGCATTCAAAGGGGTCCAGATATTTCAGCTGAAATAATCGATCCCCCACCTATATAATAATTATTATCCTTACCTGTTGCGTTCAGCTAACCAACCCAGTCTCTAGCTAGCTATACAATTTATATGGAAAAGTGACAAGACTAATAGAGCATTAAGTGTCTAACAAAGGGTCTAATTATTTGTTCCCCATACTCCCACAGCACATATAAGAGATGAAACCATCATTGATAAAGTAATGATGCTGAATGTGTAAAAAAAGAATTAAATGGCAGGCCCAGCAAAAACATTTTGCCTGGGGGGGGGGGGGGGTAAATCTTTGGATGCATGTGACCAAACAGGACCACAACATATAGGACCTGTGTGGGCACGGTGTGGTTACAATTTAAAATAAAATTTAGCTACATCAGTTGTTAAGTATGGTTGGCTGAGTCCACCCACTTTTTGCATGATCAGTGAGCTAAGGAAATTCTTTGAGAAAATGAAATACTGTTATATGCAGGCGGTATCATTCAACATCTTCCTGATAAAACAATTTGGAAGATATCGATGCTGTTAATTCTGTAGATTGTTCATGAAGACTGGCTGGTAGTGGCCATGCACTGTCTCAGTAGCTACTTTAAAATCTTTGCAGCAGTTGAAGGTACTCTACTTGGGATTAATTGTTTCCTGGAAAGGGCAGGCTAGCATGCAAGGGTGGGCCAGGCGGGCCATGGCCCACCCAATGATTCCTGCCTAAATATTTTAACTGAGCAAACCAGTTCAATTATTTTTTAGGTGAATGAAATGGGAAACAAGGAATTTTGTTGGAGTGGCCTAAATATAGGCAAGCTACTTCTTATTAACACATTTGGAAATGTTTGGCTTACTGCTATATATATATATATATATATATATATATACTTCAATAATTGTCCATGGAACCGTTAGAGCACTACATTTGACAGCCACACAAATGCTTACGTACATCTTCAGAACTATATCTATTTTGATTTTCGGAAAGCTTTTGACTTGGGTATCACATGCTAGGCTTCTGCTAAAACTTCAAGCCTATAGAATTAGAGGTAATCTATTGAAATGGATTGAAGATTATTTGGCCGGTCGTCAACAGAAGGTGATTGTGAGAAATGAGGAGTCTGAGTGGTGCAATGTGATTAGTGGCGTCCTTCAAGGGTCAGTTTTGGGACCTCTTCTGTTTGCTATCTATGTTAATGATTCGAGACAGTTAAGAGTTTAATTTTTCTTTTTACTGATGACACTAAACTGTTTTGAAGTATCACTTGTGACTTAGATATTGTTCAACTTCAAGCTGATGTTGACAAATTTTTGGATAGTCTAAGACCTGGTTATTGAATATTAATAACAGCAAATGTAAAAGTATGAGAATTGGGATATCAAGTGGTACATCTCACAGTTACTTTATTGATGGTGAACCCCTTTGTAGTACCACCGCTGAGAAAGATCTGGGAGTTGTGGTTGACCCCAAATTTCACCAACATGTTACAGCTGTAGCTATTTAAAAAAGCCAATCGTATTCTAGGACTTATTAGTAAGTGCTTCAATCACCTAGCTTGATGTTGACTCCTTACCAATTTTATATAAGACTTTTGTTCATCCTATTTTAGAATATGCTAATTCTGTTTAGGGACCACATTATATCACAGATCAGAAAATGTTAGAAAAAAGTACAGAAGAGAGCCACCAGACTTGTACCTTCTTTGAGGGAATTGCCCTATGCTGAGCACTTATCACACCTCAGATTACCATCCCTGTACTATAGAAGGAAGCGAGGAGACATGATTTTAGTGTATCAGATATTACATGGTCTACTTAACGTTGATGCTTCATTTTTCTTCTCCCCAACTAATTACACACCTACAAGAGGTCACAATTTCAAATTATATAAGAACAAGTTTGCAAGGGCTTACACACATTCTAACAGGGTAATTAATGATTGGAATAGTTTACCTGATTACTTTGTTAATGCTGATTCATTGACTTCATTTAAGTATAGGTAATCACACACATTTGAGTGCAATTAGGGAATAATTGTATGAGTAATAGTCAAAATTGCACGAGGCGAAGCCGAGTGCAATTTTGGCTGTTACGAGTACAATTATTCCATAATTGCACGAAAATGTGTGTGATTGCCTACTAATCACATAGTGACTACCCTTCATGGTTTGTAGTACACATCGATCCAGTTCTATGTGGTCATTAACTTCTACCAGGTGATTGCATCATTCTTCTTCGTATTACATCATTTGTTGTTGTACTTAAAAGGCTTCACATGTCAGCAATTCTGATTGGCTACTCAAAATGTCTACATGTTGTACTTAAAAGGCTTCTATTGGCAGCTTATTTGATTGGCTTTCTTGTTGCACTTAAAAGGCTTCTGTTATTCTGCTATTTTATTGGCTACTTTACAGTGCAATTACAGAAACGAGGCCATGCGATTTGGGATTAATTGCACTCCTACTATTGAGACTAATGCATGGCAAACTAAATCACTATGTGATTAGTTAGATAAACATTGGATTGATTATCATTATTTTTGTTATAATGATTGATTTGTATATAATTATGTAATTGAGCAGGATTTGCTTTTTCCCTGAAATTAATACTAATAGAAAACAAAAGTGGCCCCAGCACGTGACTTATAATGAAATAATTACATTTTGATGCGACTTCCTAAAAAGTGATGCGGGCGGGGAGTTGGGGACGGGAAACAAGCTATCAACTAATCAGTGGTGGCCTTATTGGAATTGTTGCTTAAAGTGCTAGTGGAAGTTCTGTAGGCCTGCATATAAATGAAAAGTTAGCAAAGCTTTCAATGAGTTTTGTAGCTAGAATATGCAGCATCTTATTGTGATGGTAAGTGTATCTCTGCTGACTTAAAGAAACAGGGTACAACCATTTAAAACATGTGTTGTAGTAAAGGCAGGTGGAATTACGCAATAAGTATTTTACATTAATATTGCATGGATTACTGTTGAAAACTGACAGCAGTGGGCAAAATGTTGGCAAAGGCAGCCCGTAAGAGAAGTAGTATAGTTAGACACTTTACACTTGTCTTTTTTCCATAATAGCTAAAAGAAACTTGGGTGGTTTAATAGCACTTGATGCAGGGCAAAGATAATACAGACAGGGGGATCGATTATCTCAGCTGAAATATTTGGACCCCCCTTTGATTACCTGCAAATGGTGTTACAAATTAGTCTCGCGTGGCCAGACCGCTTTTTCTCCCACGGCGCTTATCGATTGGAAATTATAAGCAGGCGCTTATAATTTCCAATCGATAAGCGCCATGGGAGAAACCAGAAACTAAGGTTTGGCTTGGTGTGGCCAGGATTGATCACATCTGCTGTTAGAGAATGTCCAAGCTTGTATCCAAGCCGGTTTGTTTGGCAGATTTTGAGGTGCACTTTTTGCAGTCGCTGGACAGAATCGCTCGTGATTATTTCACTTCTGGTGCCAACCAAGAACAAACTGCGAGGGATAATGTGGAAGCATTCAAAAGGTAATGCTATAGTCAACACCATACCCTATGGCTATACGAAGGGGGCGTGTCCAGTGATTTCGAGTGACGCGCCATAGCATTTGACGGTCACCTGACGGTAGTATACAATCACTGGACTCAGGACTGGTGGACTGGACTCAAGTTTTTTTTTAGTACTTATCTGGCCAACTGGTGTAGCTATTGCGCTACATTGAATGTAAAATATGCAGGTGATTCTGTACTGCCTGTTCATCTTAGGTAATTAAATAAAATAGGTACATTCCATGCATTCATTGGTAGCTATGCCAATATTGTGCTATTTTGCAGGGTCATTTTAGTGCAAACCCCACCTCAACCGGTGGTTCCTATCAAGATATAAGGAAAAGAAGTTGACAGTGTGATGATTTTTGTGTACAGCATTTCAATGCTTTTTATGTATATCGCACGGCACCAAATACAATATTCAAAGTGTCATAAATCCAGATAGGAAACTAATAATGACATGGAATTTTGACCATATCTCTATTTTATGGAGAACAGCACATGAGCAAGTAGAACCTCTCAAGAGTGACTGCTTCTTTGTAGACAGACCACTCAGAATATTACATGAATAAAGTAAGTGATTCACAAAGAAAACTTTGTGTAACGTGTAATACTAAGTGTACACAGGTACCTAATGCATTTTCAGGGATAGCTAATTAGAAAAATCAGTAATATTATATAGCATGGTAATTACTGGCATCACAATTAAGTCACAATTAATAAATACTTTGGAAACATGACAATCAGATAACAAAATGTAAGACCAATATTATTTTAGAATGGATTTGTTTGGACACTGTTCAGCTTTAGTTGTCACATTGTAAACACTAAAGATGATAATTATTATATAACATAATGACTTCACTATACTATAAAGACCAAAATTACATTCACTGAAACTGCTATAAAATGGATCAAAACAGCAATAGATACATCAGAATACCTGTGAAGCCATGTAAGGCTGGTATCACATGTCAGTCTCCACTTTTGAAAAGTTTATGCTCACCTTATATTGCAATTTCACGCAAGACAAAAAAATGCTCACCTTCAAACTATACTTGCATTAATGCAGAGGGATGCCTTAAGGCCCAGGGTGAATGAAATACTGAATTCTGAGCAGTGCTAGATGGTGATTTACCTTCAAAAAGGCCATATTTTCATCGTAATCCAACGTCAATTGTCCTCCAATCAAAAAACACATGGAAAATTTGAAATCAGCATATACGGTTTGCCCAGGAACACTTTTTTGCTCTCATCAGCCACAGATTCACGCAGAAACACTCGGAAACTTTGGCTATCACCGGTGCCGTATTCTTCCAATTAGAATTACGTACGCAATTATTTGTATGGGCTCCCTATGGGGATTTTTATTTCTCAAACTTTGATTTGACATATTTCAATAAATACTGCATGGATTTTAATCCAGTAAAGTGCATTACAAAATACGAAGCATTAACTACCATTAACTGGAACAGCAGCTTGTGAAATCTTTATTGAAGGTGTGTAATTTAAGTAGCAAAAATATGTGTGGAAAAAAGGCAGGTTGGAAATCGTTATCTTAAGATTGTGTGCAATATGTATAATAACTCTCTTTGACATAATCTCCATTGTATGACTACCATTCATCTTTTCATGAAGTACAAATATAGTACATGTGTATGTAGTGTTGTAGTAACCATCTATTGTAAATACAAGTTATAAGCCATAGAGTTAGCTATAGTGGTTAACTGTCTTGCTATTCCATAGCTGCAGCTGGGTAATGTTCACAAGTCTGGCAAGATCACACCTTTCTTTTGTGTGTGTAGTGTGTGTTTCTTTATGTGTAGGGGGAGTGGTCTACCTGGTATACTTACAACCAGTTGCCCAAATATTTGGTTAAAAGGGAAAATACCTGAGTCCAGTAGTCCAGTCCACCAGTACACTCCACTACTCCAGTCCAGTGATTGTATGCAACCGCATTTGACATTGAGGTCACTATAGTACCCATGAAAACAAAAAAATGAGCCATGACATGGCCCATAAGTCTAGTCATCCAGCCCCTTTTGCCATAGTCAGTGTTGGGAATAACGCATTATAATAGTTATTACATTTTGTGATTTCAAGTAATAAAATGTGATATTATTCATAGTCTAGTAATATAACTTAAGTTACTTTCAAGGAACCCACAGTTCGTTATATTAGTAATGAAAGTAACGTGTTATTATGTAACGTGTTGTTCGTTAGGGATGTGTAAACATAGTACCGATATTCATAACGCATTACCGGGTTCATTACTAACCAATTAGTGTTACTCAACAGCTTAATGACTGCAATAATCCACTGTCCCAATCCCCTATAATAAAATTATCCATATTAGTTCACACCTCAGACAACTGGTCACGTGATTTGCCAACAATGTTTAGGTATTGCTTAAGAGAGCATCTCTACACAGGTGTAAGAAGCCAGTAGCTATATTTACGTGAGTGTTTACTATATGCTAGCTCAGTAACTAACATGCAAGGTGTAAAGGAAAGGTGTATGGTCAGAGCAAAAGTAACTTAATGTAATATATTAAGTTACTCTTCATTTGGAGTAATATGTAACTGTAACGTATTACAATGTCCAAAAGTAAAGAGTAATATGTAATATATTACATTGACAATGTAACTTTCCCAACACTGGCCATAGTGGCTCTTTACCAATTGGAGCACCTTCTCACTAACAAGATCTGTGATTGATAAGCTCCGGTTCATGCTAAAGTCTAAGAACAGTGGAACAGTTTTGGTTCTTGAGTAATTGCTCGACCAATAACATTTTTGTGTTGCTGTCAGGGTAATTCCCATTAATTGATCACTGATTTGGACAAGTGACAGTCCGGATAAAGTTTACAACATCACATAGCTTCTGATGCATGACTTTGACACATCTGTGTCATGTACACTTTCTGTTTGGATTACTATGCTATCCAGGCCAGTGGGTCATCCATGTCAGCAGTACTAACCCTTTTAGCTATATGTTGTGAAACTGAAAATTAGCATAGTAGCAGGCTACATAGTGTAAGGCACTAATATAATCTGTTACACCTCTTTGCACCTATACTAATTAAGGTTAATAATAGAGTAAAAACATGTCACTGGAATGTGAATAAGGTGTCAATGGCAGATATCTAGCATGGAAATTTGGGGCACAACACCAGTTAGATGTGTCAACTTGCAATTGGCATTCAAAATAGCTATCCCATGTGCACATACATGAGTGCACTTGTATATACGTTGCTAGCTTGGAATTATTCTCTTTGACCACCAACATGATCTTGGCCTTGGTGTTGCCCCTCTTCTTGCCAGGTTCTGGATCAACTTTTAATTGGATGATGTTAACACTCTAAGGTCCTTGTTATGATGTTAGTATTAATATTTAGACATGCAGTTTACCCTTGTACTTTGGATATTTGTTTTTAAATGAAGTGCAAACATGGCCTTGAAAAAGCCAGGTCTATTGGAGATAATTGATTGTTAATTACCCTACTTGATTGTGTAATTTACTGCAATCATGTATAATATTATACTGAATATGCATTGAAATAGATATCGACTCAGACCAAGAATGTTAAAAGATGTTTCAAATGTTAACATGAAGACTACTATTATGGGAAATGAGATAGACTTTCCCATTGGTATTGCTCCTACTGCCGTACAGAAGATGGCCCATCCTGAAGGGGAAGTAGCAACTGCTAGAGGTAACTGTAATGTAATAATAATACTAAATTATAGATGCCCCGGGTCACTTAGATTGTTTGTTTGAGTCAACATCCACATAGATCAGAAACAAATCTAGTTTGACCCAAAATTTTGCTTTGTGGCACATGAAATGCAACAAGAAGATCTTCGTAGCCAGATTCTAATACAATTGAGATTATACTGCAACAGTAGAAATAAGACCATGTTGAGCTATTGCCTTGAACATTATTCCCATCAGAACACCTATACCTGTAGAAAAATACTAGCTATCAATCATTTCATACCACCTTCTGCAACTTACTGTACCTTATACTGAGCTACTGTACTCAGCATATGTATAGGTATTTAGTGTAGGGAGACCTGCCAAGGAACTCTTCTGTATTCATTGAGCAGCTTTTATTACGTCATGTACAGACTGCTTGAGTCTAAGATATATTGTATGTCTTCTTTGCACTGATGTATAATATGCATAATTATGATGTACGTTGGTACCCTACATGTATGTTGTTCTTTTATTGTGTCTATAGCCTATTATGTACGTATTCGACCTCCAGCTGCCTCATCAATGAACACTTGTATGATAGCAAGTACATGGGGTACAACGTCCATAGAAGAAGTAGCACAAGCTAACGGTAGTGGACTAAGATGGTTTCAACTATATGTCTTCAGAAACAAGCAAATCACGATGAATTTGATTCAACGGGCTGAGCAGGCTGGTTATAAGGCACTAGTGGTTACCGTTGACCAACCCGTGGTAGGAAAGAGACTTACTGATGATAGAAATAAATATAGTATACCAAGTCACTTGAAACTTGTTAATGTTAATACTGATGGTTTGCGTAGTGTTCACAATCCTTTGGATACACAACAATCGACAGAGTCAGTGGTACATCAGTACACACATTCACTGATGGACAGTAAATTAACATGGGATACTATCACATGGGTGAAGAGCTTTACTAAACTACCAGTGATAGTGAAGGGTGTTCTCACTGGTGAGGATGCCAAATTGGCTGTACAACTTGGAGTGGATGGGATAATAGTGTCTAATCATGGTGGTAGGCAGTTAGATGGAGTGTTAGCAACTGTAAGTTGTGTTTAATTTGTAGCATATTTACTATTGTATGGTTCACATACAGATTGATGTACTGGGAGAAGTAGTGGAGGCAGTAGAGGGTAGGGTAGAGATATATGTTGATGGAGGAGTAAGACAAGGTACTGATGTGTTAAAGGCATTAGCACTTGGAGCTAAAGCAGTGTTCATTGGTCGACCAGTATTGTGGGGATTAGCTTATCAGGTGAATACATATCATACAGTATATGGTAGTACTGTATAGTAGGGATGATGAAGGTCTAAACGTAACACTTAACAATTAGCCTCACTTTTACCAAGAGTATATAATGGGGTAGGAAGAGTGTGAAACTATGCTATACACTGTGAAAAATGAGCCTGTAAAGTCCTATGTCATCTTTCAAATGACTTGGTTATTTGTGTTGATTGGTGACTAAATATAAGTGCAGTGGGCGAGTGCATATACATTGAGAGGCTGAAGCTACTGAGTGAAAGAACAGTGTACTTGAGCAAAGTATGGCACAACGCGCTGAGGAACTCGAGAAGACATAGGCAACTAACCTAGAAAGCCATGAACATCAACTTCAAGCATGACGTCTTAATTTGAGATTTCATCATGGTTGCTATTCCATACCTCGACGGTTCTGATAGTGAAAGTGACACATCTAGATAGAGTTTCAGCAATTGGGATTCAATGCAGATCACCCCATTAAAACTAGTAAGGTGTTAAACAACAGCGGTCAGATTTACAAGAGGAAACAAAGGTATGCAGGCTACTTATGGGCTCCTTTTTCACAGGGTATAGCACAGTTTGACACTCTCCCTACCACATTATATACGTGTATGACAGTACTCAAAATTTTATGTGCTTGATTTCTTCACTGTTCAATGCCACCCCAGTCTGATATGTGTCTTTTCATCAACCGCAGCAGTTGCAATGTATGCATCATGGACTTACTTTTTTCTCATTAATTTTGTGTCCTGTTTTATTCTTCACTACTGCGAACATATTGATTTGTGGGTAGTGCATTATGGCTTCTTTTGAGAATTGAGAATTTTTATAGTGAGTGGATTAATTGCGGAAATATACTGTTCTTTGATTGTAACATTATATAATGGGCAGAATGTAGCTGAAAATAAAGAAAAATCAATGGCCATATTGCTTTTCAATAATTCATAGCTGGAAGCATGCAGCTATTTTTTTATAATGTGTCTAGTGTCACTCTTTCCTTTGTTGCCAATTAAACAAGAGAAGTTGTTTACAGCTGTAACTATACCTTACTGGCTATGTTATTGACAGGTTATTGCTAAACAACTGAAGGAGGAATTAAATGTCTACTAGTACACATAGCTGCAGCTATAGACAAACTCTATTGTTTCATTTATATATTTATTTCTATAACCCCTACTAAAATCTAGTTTCCCTTATACGTACGTAGCTTTTATACTCTCAAATCAACATGTGTACACATGTGATTGTACATAATAGGGACAAACTGGTGTGGAGGAGGTACTGAGAATTGTAAAAGAAGAATTTAAACTAGCAATGGCTCTCTCTGGTATGTACATACATATTTGCATCATGTAAACATGTGGGGTAAGTAGAATTCTAGGGACAGGTTGGAACCAGAAAGCGGGAACGGGAACAACCAATGGAGAATACCCGATAAAGGTTATCATGTGAATATACAGGTTGGATTTTGCACCACAATGCTTCTTTGTAGTGTTGTTGAAATCCTTCTGTTGAAACGATCAAAACACTTGAATACAGCAGTCACCTGCTTTCAAATACTCTACTAGAGCAGTCAAGAGTGTTTCACTAACTATCCCTGCATGAAATTGATAGACTATAGCTGTCATAGGTTAGGTGTATAAACTAACAATGTCATCAACATTGAAAGTTAACTACTCCCTTGAAACCATAAACATTTAACCATTTTTGCAAGGTTACAGAGGATTCTAGTTAACTGACAGCAGATATGGGGAGTTGTACCTACAATCTCATGATGGGTATGTGGTAGCTGCAGTATGTGTAGGTACATGGCTGCAATGAGGAGACTTAGGACAATTTGAGCAGTCATGGGGATCCTCTTAGAGCCACTTCAAATATTCCGGTGTTGCATTCATACTCCCATCATAGGACTTCTTATTTGAAAGCAGTTTCCAAATCCTAAAATGGTGTCAGTTAACTGTAGAATACTTTGTGAATTTCTTTATCAGTATTAATTGAATATTTTAAAAGATTTTTAAATGAGTAGCTAACTTTCAGTATCAATGACTTAGCTAGTCTATATATATATATATACCCAATCTATACAGCTATAATCCAGCCATCGATGTGGGTCCCTGGTGGGATAATTAGCAAACATTCTTGACTGATCTATTAGACTAGGTGACTGCTTTATTAGAGTTTTTCAATCACTTTAGCAAAGGAATACTGCTGCAAAGAAACGTTGTGCTGTAAAATCCATCCTGTATATTTCATGATGACCTTTATCAGGCATTTTCTGTTGGTTGTTCCCACTTTCCGTTCCCGTTTTCCTAGAATTCTGTTTACCCGTATGTGTGTGTAGGATGTAATTGTATGGAAATGTTGTGTTAACCCATATGCTTATTCTGCTAGGCTTTGTATTGAAATAATAATTTATCTTTATGTTTTAGGTTGTGCTAAATTATCTGACATTCAACCATCACTGCTTGCCTATGACAGGAAGTACTACTGTAAATTGTGATGAAACTGAATTGTGAGCTTTTATCAAAACTAAGTGTTCAGAAAATACAGTGGAACTAAACTTGTTAAACATTTTACAGCATATTGCCATACATGTACAAAGTATTTGAAAGTGTTCAAAACAAACATTAGCCATTTTAAGAGATATTCTTGAACTAAATTATCTGTATGTAAGGAAGCTGAGAGGTGCAACACAACACTATGATATGATCATCTGCACAGCACATGAAGAAATGTGAAGTGTTATATTATGTGTGTTTCCCAGTTGTGGATCAAGGGGTACACAAAGAGCATGCCGGTAAACTTCCCTTAACTTCACAATAATTATATACTATCATACTAAATGCAAAACAACTCAGTAGCAAATCCAGAGGGGGACACAACGGATATGTGCTCTTCCCGCTCACCCTTCTCCATCATTGAGATACTCGATACAACAGTCAAATACTCTAATAGAACAGTCATCACATGCAACACTTAATTCTCCAATTTATTGCCACAAACCTGGACAAAATCTACAACACTTTAAGTGTTCAGTTTTATATAATTTCTAACATGTCTACTATGTAGCATGCACCTCCCCATTCCAAACTATCTGCCTTTTGAGACAATGGAAGACGTTGCCAATTGCTGCAGTAGTGTAGTCTAGTGACTGCCTTCAGCTTCAAACACAGAGCTACACATGTATTATGGATTTTTACAGCCATGCATGTTCCTACAGTCGTATGTATGTATACATTATGTGCATGCTGACATGTATTATGTGCATTGGTCTGCATTGTATTTTTTTTACCCATGTTTTGATCATTACACTGTATCTGTCAATTATTCACTTCTGTCAGCACTACTGAAACATATTTAAAGTGACTTTATTGAGCCACTGTATACCCTCCCTAAGTTTGCATCACATAGCCAGCCTGGAACTATAAACCAATTCATAACCAACTTTCTCTCTCTCTTGTAATGCAATGTTAAAGTGATCACTGATCAACATCTAGATGGCCTCGTTTTTATGTACTGTATTGCATGGACTTGCAAAACACAAGTTGTAATGGGGTCAAATTATTATTAAGTGAAGTATCTCATACATCATTAACAACATATTATAGAGTGGAATGTTCTTTTTGCACATGTGGAAACATGTCACAAAAGGTCTTCTGCATGTAGCTACATAGCTAAAGTCAACAATCCTGTACAGTAGTTAGCAGCTATAGCAAACTATAGTATGCTATACAATCTCGTGTAAAATGGAATTTCAATTTTCCAAACCCTTTAGGACCACATAACTGAAAAGTTTGGGGACTACTGCATAACTGAACAGTTTATAACTCTTTTATGTGTTTAATCACTTTTGCAAGTAATAGCTAACTAAAATTTTCATTTTTGAGCTTGGTTAGCTAACTGAATGTTTGGACAACTAATTCCAGATCTTTTTGCACACTTTTGAAAAATTGTGGAAATTGAGGTAGCTATTCAATTAAGGCTGCACCAAGCAACTGCCAACTGGAATATATCTACAGTAGTTGAACAACTATTCAATGAAACGTATACAGCAGCAACCCCATTCCCAGGTTAGCTATTATAGATTCTAGAGTCATCAAACCCCTGCATGTATTCACCAAGAGTGGGACAAAATGTCAAATCCCTGGTTAGTACAGGGGCCTACTGGGGTAGGGGGAAGGGCAGTTAACTATTCATGAATGTTTGTTGACAAAATTATTATATCCCACAATCGAATTTGAGTATAATTTTTTCAGCAGTTAAACGCCATCACTGAACATTCAGAGCAAAGAACCGGGGAGCATCGTATAAGTTTACAGTAAGTATATGCGAATTTGTTATCAACACCCAGGGATTCGCGGTTGCCGGCCCGCCGGACGTGGCCAGTGCGGATCATTCGAGCTGCCGGTACGTATACTAGCTATGAAGTCTGACTACCTCAGTATAGCTAGAGTATTCTTTATGATGTAGCTAATTAGCTAACCAAGTTAGTTCTGAATGGATTTGGTGTTGTCACTGACTTGCCAAATTAGGGGTGTGGTCACTGACACAGTCATGCATGCATAACAACACACATTGATACGTGTAGTTAATCGTCACAGTCAGTGAGTACAGGCCCTCATTGGATCTGTTGGAGGACAGTAGTCAAGAGTATTTCTGACATCACCTTTATAATTACTTCCGGCAATTAATTTCCATATCACTTTTGTATATTGTTTAGTTTGTAGTATAGGGTTGGAACGAATGTACAAATACATCCTCTGAAGCTTCTTTTCAAAATGTTACCGAAGCTTTGTTGCAAATGTCATGTCAACTATTAAGACCACAATTGATGGTTCTTAGGGTGTACACTGTAGCACAAACTCCTACACAAAGCTCCAGTATAACCATTGTTTAAACTATATAATTACATCAAAAATATGTAAATGGCAGCTTCCACAAGGAGTGATAATACTTGTGCAACTGGTTTAACATGTTGATATCCATGGTAACAAAGCTTTGGTGGGGTAAAACAACATCCGAATGTTGTGAGACCAAATGAAGCTTTGAACTATTTGTCTCAACCCTAGTTTAATTTGTAGTAGGTATATGTGTGTATGTATGTTTGTTTCTGTAGGCAGACACCTTGTACAGGCTTTGCCTTTTGTGTATGTCTTCCTGTTTGGTAAAATTGATGTAAACTTGTCCGAGCCAACTCTGAGGTATATGTAGCTAATTGTATGTGCTTTTGAGCATGTTAATAATGGCTTATTCTCTCTTAGTTTAATTAGCTATAACTAGTATGATTGGTAGGAATGGACTAACTACAGATATCTATATAATAGTGCTGGCATACGTACCAAACCTGATACAGAATGTCCAAGCCAGTGTGTTTGGAAGACTTTGAGGTGCACTGTTCACAGATACTAGACAGAAACACTCGTGATTATATCTCTTCTGGAGCAAACCAAGAGCAAACTTTGAAGGATAATATAGAGGCATTCAAGAGGTGCGTACCCTTGTCATAGCATATATACAATTATCATTTTTGTGTGTCTATGGCTATAGTTACATACCTCAACATGTATTACACATGTATTACACATGTATATTAATATGCGACAATATAATTATTGACCAGTTTTTGTTTTCAGAGTTATTAAATAGCGGGTGCTGTATCCCCAAAGCAAAACGTAATTCTCAAAAATAAATTTAATACTGTTGTATGTGATTAAGAGTCTCAATGTATTTGAATTCAAATCTAGTAGTTACATATTTGATTCACAGACACTAATGTTGAATTTTTAAAATTGACGAAAGCATGACCAAATATTTAATATTTTGGCCTGCTTGCTTGCCAGTCTGGCCAATTGAAAGGCTTAATATGACCTCACACCACAATAATTAACTCACATGTAGCAATGTTCTGTGTATTGGAAATGATTCGCAGAAGAAAACAGTATCTATCCTTTCCTCATTCACGAGAAAATATTTCCAATTTATTGTGTAAAGCAATTTAGGAATCGGGCGAGCTACAACCATGCATCCAGTCAGTAACTGGTGTGCACTCACTACACAGCATCATTTAACTGTTATGTGTTAACTGTAAATTTAAATAATAAATTAATTATGTGTTGGGTGGATAGCTGGTTTGTGGCAGAGAAGCAGGTAACTTTCACGATACTGAGGGTGAGACTTAGACACAACAATAGGCATGCATGGTCTGGGGGTAACACTAAGGCATGCTGTAGTGAACTTTGCCTCATTTCTCTTGAATATTGCCGGTTTCCTTTGACTCACTTTCTGATATTTGCATCTCTGTTCAAATTGCGTGATGTTGTGTGTGACTGTAGTGTGTAGCTATAACTAGCATGATGCTAGTAACTTTAAGATATAAATTGCGATCATACACAGAGGAATGGAGATTCTGTGCAAGTAATGTCTACAAGGAGGAGGGAGCATTTCAAAAATAAGACTTTAAGACATGATCATTTATGATCGGCAGGAAAATATAGTAGAAAAATGTTGTATGCAAAATTGTGACATTTTCTTCTGTGAATGGTGCCCAATTAATACAAGGCATTTACCTGTATCTTATACTGTACTTTCACCTCCAATTACTCTTGTCATCTTCTTAATGCAAAGAAACCATACCAATTAAATCTTAGATTTTGCATCAACACTGTTTTAAGGTAACTGTAAATACCACAAAATTATTTGAAGCACCCCCTTGCTATATATACACAGCATGTACTCTAATCAAACAGTCATTATTAATTTTACTAACCATAGCAAAAACATAAATATAATGATATTTTAATTTAGGGATCCATTTCCTACACAGTAGTGAAACAATTGTAGATGTAATGCAGTGGCATAGTACCATTGGAGCAACCAAGGCAGTTGTCTTGGTATAACAAAGGGCACTGAGCATAATTTAATATAGTAAATGTTCTAATACAGCAGCCACTCTACTATCTGCCTTGCATTACACAATTTTCTGGTTATACTTTTGTAATGGCATGCCATAGATATTTGTGAAAGGAGTTGATGTTTTGCTACTTCAGGCACCCATATACACTGCTATATGTACTATTGGAATATTTCATTGACTTCTATTGGCTTTTCATGGATGAAATTTTCATGATTATAAATATCCTGTGAAAGTGCAATTTCACTATATTTTTATAACCACCAATGAAAACTTTACTTTCACAGAGTCTTCCATAGGTTTTTCATTGGTTTGCTGTAGCTTAAGTCAGATTATGGTGTTACTCTTTCCATATTATTAAATACTTGTTATTGCAATTCCATGTATTCGGTAATTCATTAATTACAAGTGTAATTTTCCTTCCTAAATAAGCATAACTCAAACAAACTGGTTTAGACATTCAGAACTATCTTCTTAATTTATCTATGGTGTTTCTTAAAAAGTTGCTTGGCCATGTCTTGGTTCTGCTCTTCACGTTCTTTTGAGTTTGAGAGAGGTAAACCCCCTTTTAATCTAAAGGGATGCACATTTATGGTAGCCTACTAGGTCTGCGCAGTCATTTTTAGTCACTACAATACCCATACAAAGTAAATGTTGCAGAGTAAAGCCTTTTCTGTGTGTAGGTTTAAAAGTAGAGTCCATAGAGTCTCACACTGACTGGATTTAGTATAAAGCTTTTTTGCCTTTCAAGTGTGGGTATAACAGACAATGAACCAAACACACATATACCTGCACACTTTTATGTTCAGCTCCAACCCACTACTCCAAAAATAATATCAGTGTATAGAGTTGGTACTTCTGTAGTCAATATAATCAGTTATCATACATCCATTTGTCTTCATGACTACAAACCCAGCGGAGATTTCCAGGGGTGGATCCAGACTTATGGAAAGGGGGGGTCAAAAATGAATTGAGGCACTACATTGTCTCTGGTTTGATAAGGTGAGACCAAAAAAAAAAGGTCACAGCTGGCTGACAATAGCTGCACACCTCGCCAACTACGCATTTATAGCTGATAAAGTACATAAAAATCCTTAAATAGCTCACTACACACTGTCCTAATACTGTGACTGCTTTATTAGAGTGACTGCTCTATTAGAGTATCTCGATCTTGGTATACTAAAAATTTTTGGAGGGGGGTCAAGAGCCCCCTTTGACCTCCCCTGTATCCGCCCCTGATTTCTGTCGTGAAATTGGAAAAGAGAACATGGAGCTACGTATTCATAGAACATTGGTTCTGTTAACAACACACTTGTCTATTGAATTGACTTAATTGGGATTGCATAACACCATACTGTGTGTCTTGATATAGATATTTTTATATTGCATATAATTATTTCCATTATTGTGTAATTTTTATATTGCTATATACTTTGTTTAAAATTAATGTGGTTTACATAATCCAGGTATCGACTCAGACCAAGAATGTTAAGAGATGTTTCAAATGTTAACATGAAGACTACTATTATGGGATATGAGATAGACTTTCCCATTGGTATTGCTCCCACTGCTATGCAGAAGATGGCCCATCCTGAAGGGGAACTGGCAACTGCCAGAGGTAATGGACTGTATACTGTATCCGGGGCAGTGATCTTAAATTCATAAAGCCAGACACAACCATAGACGTTTACAAGTACAATTTTTTTTTTGTTTATGGAACAATCTATACTATAAGCTGTAATAATATAGATACTTTTAAGGACCATTTAATAAATTTTATAATTTATTTTATAGTTTGAAGGTTTACACTTTCCTACAAAAATATTGACTAAGTCAATTAAATCTAATCCAAAACAGCCAAGCTGTAAAAAAAGAGAGCGGCCCTCAAAAAAGCTATAGTGAAAAAAGATGTGAAATTCAAGGTGGCAGCCAAGAAATGGCTGTGATGGTAGGTTAATGGTAAAAAATTTAATAACAACAATTCAGGTGAATTTTGTGCCACTTGGTCTTGGCACAAAATTCACCTGAATTGTCGTTATTAACATTTTTACCATTGACCTACCATCACAGCCATTTCTTGGCCGCCACCTTGGATTTCACATCTTTTTTCACCATAGCCTTTTTGAGGGCTGCACTCTTTTTTTACAGCTTGGCTGTTTTGGATTAGATTTCACTTCTTTTTGTATTTGTATACCACAAAGCTGGCCTATGGCCAGCTTTAGGGCTTTTAAACCTATCTTTTTTTTCTTTACCACAGGAAGAAGAAAAAGATGAAGCAGATTTTAAATACTTTAACTAATTCAGATTTAATCAGGAAATGTACAAATTATATATATATATATAAATATATATATATATATATATATATATATATATATATATATATATATTATATATATATAATACGTACATTTATTACATGTCAATTATTCCCTACGGATAACTTGTTTGCAGCTGATCTCTCTACTGAGTGACTTGAAATGTAGATGAACTCTCTACAAGATTCTCTCTACAGGGTGACTTGTTTCTAGCTGAACTCTCTGCAGGGTTATTTGTTTGTAGTTGGACTCTCTTCAGGGTGATTTGTTTGTAACTAAACTCTCTGCAGGGTGATTTTGTTTGTAGCTGAACTCTCTACAGGGTAATTTGTTTCTTACTGATCTCTCTACAGGGTTACTTTGTCTGGCTTGTCTCTCTAAAGGGTGATTTGTTTTTGTAGCTGAACTCTCTTCAGGGTGATCTTTCTAGCTGATCTCTCTACAGGATGACTTGTTTGTAGCTGAACTATCTGCAGGGTGATTTGTTTGTAGCTGAACTCTCTACAAGGTGATCTTTCTAGCTGATCTCTCTACAGGATGACTTGTTTGTAGCTGAACTATCTGCAGGGTGATTTGTTTGTAGCTGAACTCTCTACAAGGTGATCTTTCTAGCTGATCTCTCTACAGGATGATTTGTTTCTAGCTGAACTTTCTACAGGGTGATTTGTTTGTAGCTGAACTCTCTACAAGGTAGCTGATCTCTCTACAGGGTGATTTGTTTATAGCTGAACTCTCTACAGGGTGATCTGTTCGTAGCTGAACTTTGCAGCTGAACTCTCTACATGATGGTTTCTTTGTAGTTGAACTCTCTACAAGGTGACTTCTTCTAGCTGATCTCTCTACAGGGTGAGAGTATCTCGATCTCGCATTTGCTACAAGTAGTTGCCTTTCGAATCATAACTCAGTGGTTTGTAATCTGATTCTTCTGTACTACTGCAAGGACTTTCTATATATGATGATTATTCCAGCAACAAAATGATTTTCAACTCATTGTTCTAAGCGGTTTGCCTAGTAGACGTGATAACTAATAGTTTTTTTTCATAAAAATTGATCGCGTAATTTTGACACAGGTTGGGTTTTGTGTCATATCTCCATGGTTTTTATCTCGATTCCTTTCAAACCACAAAAATACACTCCTACGATGGTTACCATCTACATATCAATTTTCAACTCATTCCTCCAAGGGGTTTATCCTGCAGGTGTGACAGACCTTCGACCTTATTTTACACAAATAATCAGTCATAACTCCATGAATGTTCATCGGATACTTAGGATTCATACCAAAGTTGGTACTGAGATCCGCCTTAATGAGCCCTTTAAGTGTGCCAAATTTCAGCCTGATCCGAGCACGCATTTGTGTTTTATGGCGGATTTTGCGAAGTGTGCGAAATAATAAGAAAAAAACGAAGAAATTAAAATGAAACTTTGTTTGCTTGTATCTTGGAAATGGCTGGAGCGATTTTCTTCAAATTTAGAATGAAGACTCCCCTAACTGGTCGACACTTCTGTAGCAAATTTGGTTCCAATCAGATTAGGGATCACAGAGCTAAATAGGTGTGAAAATTGCATTTTCTTTCTACCTGTTAGTATACTCACGGTGTGGCGTGCCGGCTTCTTGGGCCGTACGACACACTACTGTGTGTCTTGATTATGACCACTCTAACATTCTCAATGGTAGTTGATGGCAGCATGTAGTTGTACATTAAATATAACGCTGACTCTTAATGTGCCATAGCTGCCATAATCAGTTAAGATCCTGAATGTTCAAGGAGTATGATTATACTTTCTTAGTTACAGTATCATTGTGATTATGAGGAGGTGTTTCTGAAGGTGCGTACATACATGTACTATACTCATAATACTATGATCATGTAAAAATGAACTCAACCTTTTGAGATTGTATTTGGTGGCAATTTTGACAAATACATATGTTTTAAATAAGCAATGTGAGTCATTGCATGTTAAAGAAAGTGATATTCACTATCAGTCTCTAGAATTGGCAATTCTAGGTTGAGCCTTTGCATAGTAAAATGCTATGGTAGGGCCATCTCAGTAATAAGGCCACTTATCATGGGTCCCATAGGTGGCCCTATTAATGAGGTTTCACTGTACAGTTATTTGCTCTATACAGTTGTATACTGAAAACAAACAATAAAATTAATATTGATGTGTTATTCCAGTAAGTAAAGAAGTCCCAGCCAGTGGTGAAATGATGTTTGCTGGCTATAGCATTATTTGTGTTATGGCACCACTTTTATGTTATTTTAATTGTGAGTATTACTGAAAACCTAGCCAACAAACCAGCAACTGTCTAGTTGCTGTAACAGCAATGTACGGTTGATTAAAACACACTATGTAGAGTTTATCACAGAGAAAGGTAGGAACATACAATATACTAATTATTCCAGCATTACTTGAGACATAATGGTTGGAAAAGCATGAAGTATACTGCCGGAATAATGGATACCGCTTTCAGTAGTTAAAATACTGTATGCACTTAAGAGCAGCAACCTTTGCAGTGATACCTTGACTGCCTGCATGCTCAGCTGGCCTCTTTACTGAGGGAACATTGTATTAGTTTTACCAGTTTGGTTCTGTAGTATGTGGCCACTGGCCTTAATAATGAGGTGGCCCTATTAACAAAAATTAAATAAATGTAATATAATGGAAAATGTGTTTGGACTTGCTAGACCTGGCCACTATAATGAGGTGGCCACTAAGTGAGGTTTCACTGTACCATTAGAGTAGCTAGGTAACTGCCTTACTGTAATCGGTGTTAATATAATAGTCTACAAAATGGCATGCCAGTCTGCCCTGTAATCTACCTGGACACATCGTAATGTATAATGCATGTAAGTTACTGTTTTCATTACTTATTGTAATTTGTTACACAGCTGCCTTGTCAATGAAAACATTAATGATAGCAAGTTCTTGGTCTACAAGTTCTTTAGAAGAAATAGCACAAGCTAATTGTAATGGACCAAGATGGCTTCAATTTCACTTCTTTCAAGACAACCGTATCACCATGGATTTGATCCGACGAGCTGAACAAGCTGGCTATAATGCACTAGTGATTACCATAGACTTCACCAAGATGGGTAAAAGATTGGCTGAGCATAGAAATAAATTTTATTTGCCAAGCCACTTGAAACTTGGCAATTTTAATAATGAAACTTTGAATACTTTGCGATATTCGACAAAGGCACAACAACAGCCAACATCAGACTCTGTAGAGTATAAAAGCAAACATTCACTGGTAGACAAAACTTTCACATGGGATACTATCACATGGGTGAAGAGCTTTACTAAACTACCAGTGATAGCGAAAGGTATTCTCACTGGTGAAGATGCCAAGTTGGCTGTACAACATGGAGTGGATGGGATAATAGTGTCCAATCATGGTGGTAGGCAGTTAGATGGAGTGTTAGCAACTGTACGTTGTGTTTAATTAGTAGTATATTTACCATTGTATGGTTCACATACAGATTGATGTACTGGGAGAAGTAGTGGAGGCAGTAGAGGGTAGGGTAGAGGTATATGTTGATGGAGGAGTAAGACAAGGTACTGATGTGTTAAAGGCATTAGCACTTGGAGCTAAAGCAGTGTTCATTGGTCGACCAGTACTATGGGGATTAGCATTTCAGGTAAGTGTAATCCTCAGTCAGCATACACAGTTTGTAATTGTTCTTATGGGATTTATAGGGGCAAACAGGTGTGGAGGAGGTACTGAGAATCATAAAAGAAGAATTTAAACTTGCAATGGCTCTCTCTGGTGAGTATTGTACATGTATACATTATGTACATCTATACTTCTCCCAATGTACTAAGTTTTAAGACTAATTTAGATCATTTTTTGTATAATCAACGTTTTTCATTTGTATGATTTAATTGAGATTGGTTTTATAAGACTCTGTCTTCTTTTTGACCAATTATACATAATAATAATAATAATAATAATAATATGTATAAAGTTGATTGTCATATACGTACCTACGGTGCTCTGCAACTTCATCTTGTGTTACATAATGAACAGGTGTTTATTTTGCTATCAACAGAAACATTATCTTATGTTTTAGGTTGTGAAAAAGTAACCGACATCCAGCCATCACTGCTTGCCTATGACAAGAAGTTCTATTGTAAACTGTGATGAAACTGTACTCAATAAGATTCTAAACAAGAAAAATGACTGCTGATTGTAGGATGCGTTGTACTGCATGTTTGTGGAGCTAAATGTATTTCAGCATAACAGGTGGCAATGTTATTTTCATGCGTGCAGTGTGTGTGTGACATTTCCAAGTAACTTACTTTGAAAATATAGACTTTTGGTCCACTATGATAATGCTCTAACTGCAAATTAAACTGGAAAGATAATGTCAAAGAATCTTTTTAAAAAGATATGATACTTAGAAGGTTTGCCAAGAAAAATCTTTGGGCCCAAAAATTTTTATGGGGCCCCGGCCTTGTCTTGATTTAATCAACAGGAGTTTATCATTTATGTGCAAAGCATGCAGGGACATGCTGCATAGCCACACTCTTCCAGTTGAAAAAAAAAAGCTCTGAGATTGAATTTTAGGGCATCTGAGGCCTAGGTGTAGCAACCCGGGGGGGGGGGGGGGGGGGGTTAGGGAGAGTGGGGCTGGAGCGTCCCCCCCAGTACAGTGATTTTCTGCCATTAATTTGCAAGAAGATACTCTAATAGAAGAGTCAATTGTTCTAATAGAGCAGTCGGTGTGTAAAATTTCCCTCACAGTGGCTGTAACACAATATGGTAAATGGCAGTAACACAGCTTTTGGAGGCTTTAGTGATTCTTTGAGATTCTAAAGAAACTAATGCTAGGTGCGGCTTCTTAATAGGTGAGGTCCCTTATTCTAGTAATAGTAAGTAATAGAAGCTTTACAGTGTAACATGAATAGAGAGTACAATTACAAGATTACATACACTGCACTGAAGGCACCTGTGCTAGCAGCCAATTTGAAATATTAACTATTAAAATTAGGGGTAGGAGCTTAATGTTACAGCAATTATAACAAGGACAGGGAATGATGAGTTAATTGAGTTTTGTGAGTTAAAGTGTTCTGTGAAATTGTTCCAAAGGTGTTTGTAAATCACTGACTTGATCACGTTGAAGGGTAAATCAATGTTTATAGGATGAAGGGAATTCCACAGTTGAGGAAGTTGATTGAAATAGAAATTACGTATTTTGTTGTTTGGGCAGTAATTGTGAAGTAATTTGTGAGCTGTACAAAAAGTTACATAATTCAAAATGTTGAAGTGGTCATTTGGCTGCTTTAAAGATTTCACAAAGAAGAGTATATCGTAGCAATCAAGAGTGTATATTAATTTAATAGGAGGAGATTCTGTGGAGCATCCCCTCCCTTCCCCTCATGCTAATGAGACTGAGAGGTGAATACTCATTTCACTGAGTGCTTTTAGGTAATCTAAAAAGGTTGAATAAATGAAACCCATTTATTTATATACAGAGTCCTGTTCAATTACTCTAATAGAATGCACTCCTTAGACAAATTACTTAATAGAACAGTCAACTATTTGGATATCAGAACGCTCAGTTAATCAATGGCAGGATAATGGAGTGACCATTATATAGTACATTTCCTTGTGCATGTAAATTAAATCATGCAGTATGCTTACAGTTAGTGTATGGATGAATCTGGCTACTACTGTAGAACTTATTCAAAGTTTGGTGTGGCAATGTAAAGCACAATAGTCAATGCTGAGTGTGGTGCTATGGTAAATGATTCAAACACACATGTATAGCTCTTCAAGGAGTAATTCTTGAAGACCTGCATATACATGCATGGTCCCACATTTACACTTCTTAGCTTTGGAGTGTAATAGCTTTTCTGGGGCATACGTACTATGAGTTGACCCTACAATAGTGCTAATCAGTTAGTCTGCTATTTTGCTTACCCAAATGCAACTTTCAACTGTTTCCTCTTAGTTAGTTACACAGGCAGACAACATTTATAACACTATTCTACTGATTATAGTAGACTTTTCAATTTGGATTAGCTGTAAGGTAGTACCACAGCCAGCCTGAAAGCCTCTTTATACCCAGAGAGTGCTTTGAGAGCAATGTACTTAGTACACCATAATTATGCATGCATAATGAATTGTTGCTCACATGCCAACATTATCAATTGCAACATCAACCTCATGCTAAAAGATTGCATGTATGTATCAACTAGTTTTGTCTGCTGGGAGCAGAGTATGCATTTGTGGGAAACACACATAATATTAAAACATTTCCATCTCTTTTTTTTTTGCTTTGAACTGCAACAGGGCTATAAAATTAGCCATGCACTTAGCTAGCTGCATAGCTATATATATATATGTGCTGAGCTAATTTGCTCAATTAAAATTAAGCACCAGCCTACGTATTATGTTTTAATTAATTGTGCTATGCTGCAGTGCTAAAAACTTCAACCCAATGTACTCAAAATTTGTGACCAGATCTGTGAAAAGGAGTCTTATAGCCTTTTCAAATGCACAACCCAGTACTATACAAAAATTTGGTAACATTAAACCGTTTGGTGTAATATGAAGGTGATAGGTTAAATACATTAGGATCGAGTTATGTATATAGTCAAACTTAGGGCTAATAGACTATATATAAGACCCCTTTTCGCAGATCCGGTCACATTTATGCCTTAATTATTTCCCATGTTTGAATGGAAAGTAATACTCGTTTAAAAGTAACAAAAGTCCAATTTGGCTGCAAACATTATATTACACTCTAATAAAACGGTCATGTCGAATGGGGGCTACTTGCCTGCTCTATGAGTATTGCAATTGTATACAGTGAGCTGACATATTTCACCGCTTTTTTTTAAGTTTAGCATCTTTGTTCTGCCTACTATGCATTATGCTTGATGTTCCAATGCACCTATCGTGCTCATTGTTTTATCTGCCTACCAGTTAGGCACTGGAGGTTAACACTGAAGGCATGCAGAGCCTTTACGAGGTGTTTACCACAGGTCAACGTTGGTACATGTTTAAACCTAAACATGTACCAACATGACAATGTAAGACCAAGGCAATGCATGCACAGTATGTAGCTACCATACTGTTCAAGAGAATAAAACACACGTAACAATACCTATCATGAAACCGACTGCAATATTGAGGTAAGTGACTGCTCTATTAGAGTATATCAGTCTGTGCAAGTTTGCAAGCTGGATGCATAGAGCTAAGCTTTTGTAAACAGGATAAGAATAATGATGGAGAGCTAGGCTTTTACTAGCAATTAAGTGTGTGTTCTAATACACTGTTAAGTGACTGACTGCTATATTAGAGTGTCTCAACTGTACAGTAATATACAATGCAACAGACTTACATACACCTTTCTTACAACATTATCTCGAAAGCATCCTTTCTCCAATGCCTGAAAAGTAAGCAAAGCACTGGCAGTGTTAAGCCACTTCAGTCACCTGCAAAACGGCATTGAAGTGGCTCTGAAGCACACATCAGTGAAACTAATCAACACTAACATTTCTACGTCTACTTTCATGGATGACGGCTAATTGCTGCAACTCTCTAAATTAACACCCGTTCCAAAAATGCACTGGCACTTATTGGAATGTAAATCACATGCTACTGTTTTGATCCGTGTTAAATAGAATTGTCATACTGTTTCAATCATTGGCTTCTCAATTATTATACCTTTGTGCCTTTGTTCACCGGCGATCCGAACCCCAGTTAGTGCAAGTTTGTAGGTCTTGTAGTTTTCTCAAACGTTAATTATTTATGATGTAATTTTAACCACATTTCTTAGTACTTGGTTGTATATTTATTATTTTTCCCACAGGACTAGAGCAAAATGTGACTACTTTTTGGGGATAAAAACTACATAACTATTCCTTCCTATATCTTTCTTCATGTCCATGACCTATTTTTAAATGCATATTGTATTGTTAACATCCACTTTCAAGTAAATTTGCTTCTTGTAAGTTCACTTTGCCATTGATCTTCTGACTTAGCCTCTGTAAGAGAAACCAATGTGTTAATAATTTATGTGTTAATAATTTATGTGTTAATAAGTATCCAATCTATTCACATTAACATGTTCATTTGAAACCTTGTATCCTTACCTATATTTAACCACAGTATATTAAGTTCATACCACAGCAACAGTGTTGTTGTGTAGCACTGCATACTTGACTTTTTGTGATCATATACAGCTGCACAAGTGTGTAGAAATACCAGAAGCCATACTATTGCTGACCACAGCATGCTATACACTGCCTATAGTTGGATATATCAATGCTGTATAGTACAAAGTATATTCAATTGTAAGGAAACATGCACTAGATGTACTACTGTACACGATGACTAACTTGATATGCATGTTTAGTACTGTGTAACATCAAGCACCACCAGCACCCTTATTATCATGTTAGCTATCCATTAATGGATTTATAAAAAGTAAACAAACGAGTGTAAAAATATTTTTTTAAATTAAAATATGCATGGAATAGAGATCGCTAAAAAAAAGTAAAGAAAAAAAGTCAAACAAGCCAGCATGTTAAACACCCAGAGATCTCTGAAATAAACATCATAAAGTGTACTTAGGCCACTCCAAATGGGGTGTCACTAAAAGGAGGAATGGGAAATTAGGAAACCGGAAATGGGAAACCGAGTATTTTTCTATAGTACGTCTTCGTGGTATTCGCGGCATTGCTAGCAAGTGAGGGCATCAAAAGCCGTCATTGAAGGCACAAGCTGGACACAATGATAAAGCCAAGTGAATGGCCGAAACTTGAATGCATTATTTGGCATTCTACACTACAGCGACTTTGCCAGGAGTGACAATGAGCAAGACTGATCGAAAGCAGCTCTTCAAGTTTTCTCAATGGTATTAGCCCGAGGCATGTGATCTCATGACTACTCTACCCAGTGTCACAACTCAGTTAAGTTCTCCTGTCACTACATCAACTACAGCCTACTGCCATGGCATTCGAGCAACTACTGGATCAAACAAGAATTATTTTGCTTTGAAGTTTGGCACTAATCAGATTATGATTCATCAAGAATTATGAATTAAAGTAGTCACTAATGACACGTATGCATGGCCACATAATACTATGATGATTATGTACATCCATATGACATAATATGCAATCAGCGTAGCCCGGTAGCTTGGATAGAGTGATGGTGTCAATTAAGACACCAATGTACTACCAGTATAATTTATGTTCAGCTCCCTATGCTACTGGTGCTATCATGACTGTATAGTGGGCTAGGGTAACTTATAGTATTACACCTTGCAATGTTTGTAGTAACTATAGTACATAGTGATAGAGTGTAAGAGATTCCTTCGGCATTCTACTACTTCACCGACCACTACATCTGATAGTTACAACATCATACGTACAATATACCAGCAGTGACAGGATTAATTATTGATTTAACCTCATGGTAATCAGCACAGCTGTTCTTCCTTACTGGAGTGAACACACGTAGATTACAAAAACCAACAAAGGAATATGTATACAGTTACAACTACAAAGAAAAACAAGACATGCACATAAGCTGATTACAGGAGAACTTGTGACACTGGGTAGAGTAATCACACTGGGTAGAGTAATCACACTGGGTAGAGTAATCACACTGGGTAGAGTAATCACACTGGGTAGAGTAATCACACCGTAGCTAGTATAATCACAGTAGGACCCTGGAGGTACACAAATCACATGACGGAAGAATGAGGCTGAGTTTGCACAATACTGTACTCTGGGAACACTTGAAGAGCTGCTTTCAATCAGTCTTGCTCATTGCCAGTCACTCTAACTACTCCTAGCAAACAATGGATTGAAATACTAAGTTTCGACCTCACTTGCTAGCAATACTGCCGATACGACGAAAATCCACTATAGAGAAATACTCCATTTCCTCATTTCCCATTCCTCCTTTTAGTGACACCCCTCCAAATGAGAATGCAACTTCCCGTCTGAGATTTTTGAAAATTTGGTGAGGGAGGGAGGCTTATTATCGTCATTATTCATTATTACACCACAAAATACCTATAAAATGAAGTCAAAAAACCAGCCTACTGCAGCTCAGTTTTACATGCACAGTACTGTTACTATAATCTTGTTCATACTCTTCTTTAATGTTCACACACCCTCACTGCACTTTGCTATCACTCTATGAATCTACTGGACCCAGTTACACATAATGCCTCAAATGTAGCAGTTGAATACAGTGATGTAGCTTTTCTGCCAGGTCTATACAGACTGATTTACATACAAATACAATCACTACAACTTAACTTACTTGAGTGAAAATGACATTAAGATAGCTTTGACAGGCTTGCTAAAAGAGCCAGAGAATGAGATCATGTCTCTGGACATTGGCTGACACACTTCTTGAGCTTGTGACTTTGCTTATTATACTCAGTTAGGCTTCGCATAATCTTTCATTTTGTGGCCATTCTTTCAGCATATACCAAAGGGCTTTGAGGCACACGCCTAGCACTATGAGTAAATTTCATTGCTTTAGAATACTGAGCTCCAAGTAATCAATTATGGTACCAGCTATGGAATATTTCCATATATCACATATTCTGACTTCTATATCATCAAATGATGACTTCTCCAAGGAACGGATGAACCATGGCTGCACATGTAGTAGTATTACAACAGTGACTTTTGGAGCATCCAAATCCTTCCCACAGAGCATCATTATAATAAGGAGATGTTCCCTTGTCATGATTTTGAAAGCATTTGCTAAAACTTTTGCCAGTCCTTGTTGATGATGATCACATGTTCTCATGTAGCTATTTAGTAATTCATATAGCTAATTACTAGTAAATTTGGAAGCTCTAGGTGTATTCGCAGATTGAAGACTACAATCACAACAATAGGCTGTGGTTCAGCTGTTCATATTCATCAGCAGCAGGTAAATAATCCAAACAAAATTTAGTATTATAAAGCAGTAATATGTTTCATCTGGCTTAAGATATTATATTATAATTGCCCACCGATCAGTTACAAGGCCTCTTAGAGCCATTTCTTCAGAGTTTCAGCACATAACAGAAGGCTTTACACAGATCAATAGATGTGGCAGCACTGCCAAATATCTTCTCATAGTAAGAGAATCAGTAAGGACAATATTATGGTAATAATGACTATTTAATGCAGGTGTTTCTGTACCATATCCATTGAGTCCAAATAGAGATCTCTGTGTGTTTAACATGCTGGCTTGTTTGACTCTTGTTTCTTTACTTTTTTAGCAATCTCTATTCCCATGTTTTAATTTTTAAATTTATTTTGGGATGTTGTAAAACATGTGGAATGGAATGGAATGGTAGTATATTTCTTTGATTAAAGATTTTGACTAATAGCTAAATTAGCTATGCTTAATCATATTCATGAAAGGTCTATAGAGCAACCATCTGTATTGGAAGTGCTCAGTCACTAAATTGATTGTCCTTCAGCCCTTAAGGAAATGACAATGCACTCTAGAGTCTGTGTAAAGGATATTCACTATGTAGATTTGCTCTGAACATACTCACCATAGATAGGTGTGCTACCAGTGTGCAGGGCCACTTAAAAGCAGGTGGTGGCAACTGGAGCAAATCTTTTCCTGCCCTGGTCTGTTTAAGGCCTCAGTAAAAATGTTTTTGGCTCGGTTTTTGGTGTACTTTTCCATATTATATGAGGACCCTATTTTATTTTCTACCCTGCCAGTGTGGTTTGTGGAGACAGTCAACTAGGCATATTTATTTCATCAGATCTATCTGCGAGTCCAATCTGAGAGGAGGCTAACAGGGACAAGGGGTAGAAAATAAAAGTAGGGCCCTTACAGTACAATTTTACTGAGACCCCTAACAGGCCAGGACAGGGAAAAATTGCTCTAGTTTCCCTTCCCCTTCCATCATAGGTGGTTGGTAACACTTTTATATGGCGATTAGCTGTTCAGAACAAATCTGGATAGCATATGTCCTTTGCACAAATACTAGAGTGCATTGTGACTTGCCTAAAGGCCCAAGGACACATTTTACATAGACAATTTTAGTGACTAATCATGAAGGCCTAACCAATTATTAGTCAACTATGGAACATACTACCGTTCCATATTTTATGAAGCCATTGTATATCAACATAAGCCACCTAACCTCTTTAGTTATTACCGGGGTCAGTGATGCACCGGCCACACAACTCATGCACACACCTCACTTTCATACTAGAGTCTATGTATCCCTTGTATTCTTATCACATTTGTGTTAAAGTGATGGTCCAGTCAACTACAACATGCTCCTTCAACGGAAAGCACTGCACTGCAACCTCGCCCTTGCCACAAAAATAAACCCACAATCGAATTCGATTTCGGTAGGAGCATCGATAATAAAATCTCCTCTGTATGGTACGAAGAACTGTTAGTTTGAAGCAGATTGTAAAGTATCGGAAATTTTCACGTTGCCTATACTGATTGTCACGTAAGTAGCAGTAGACTACATGTACATTTATTAACGGGCTAATGCACCTATCAATGTCAAGCCCCACCTACCCCAGAGGTGGGGATTTGCAAATGTTAGATGACAAATTCCCCACCCCTGGGGACAACTTCGAGTTACAAATCCCTAACTAATTCGTATTATTTACGAAGTTGCTATTGTTCCGGCAGCCGGAAATATCAGTTTTGTCAGGGCTAATTCGGTTCCGGCAGTCCACTAGATTTCTCCGGCTTACACTAGTTGTATGCCATGCCCCGAGTATTCAATAGACACGCGTCCAGTAGGTTGCCCCGAGCATTCGACTTTATGGGACGTGTCTAGTAGGTTACCCCGAGCATTCAACTTTAGGGGACGTGTCTAGTAGCATAGATTATCGAGAGAATCTATGTTAGTAGGTTGCCCCGAGCATTCAACGTTAGGGGACGCGAAAAGTAGTTCTAGCGTTAGGTTAGGGTTGGGTTCAGCTTTGGTTTCTTCTTCACCTTTGTCTTCAATATAGTATAGAAGTTAGTCCACTCGGAGACATATAAGTTAGCCTGGGTAGCTGGGAGCGATGTAGCACAATGGCTAAGACTCTGGGCTCAAGACTCTGGGCTCAAGCACCTGAGGTTGTGGGTTCGATTCCCGATTTTGTGTGTTTTCTTTTTTTTCGTTTTAGGCCTTATCCTGGGAATCACTAACAATATGGCCATTTGTGTTGCAAATGCCCCTACCCTGGGCCAGTTTGGGTGACGAATCCCCTACAAATCCCCACCCGTTGCCTAACCTGGGGTAGGTGGGGCATGGCATTGATAGGTGCATAAATCGGATTCGAAGGGTGCTTTTCCAAATCCCACAACCATGTTTCTTAACTATATAGGGACAAATTCCTATAATGTTTATACAACAAATGACCGGCTACATAAATATATGCACGGTGACTGGCTAATATCCATTCCTAGTCTCGTCAACACAGACTGTATTTTTTCTTTTGTCATTTGGTCGGGAAAAAAGACAGTTTGCTAGTCATGCAGCAGCTTTAACCTCTGTTAATTGAATGACCTGCTAATGTCTCATGAATATCATTACTGTAGTCTCAGTTATGCCTTATGGTAAAGAGTGTATTCATATGATTATAGCACTTATAATTAGTAGAGCTTGTGAGCTTGTAAGGTTTGAGGTTGACCAACTGAATTTCCATCTGTCAAAACAAAAAAGCTCGGACAGACTGTCTTTTTTCCTGACCAAATGACTAATCCACTTCGATAGGAAATGAAAACAAACAAAAATCAATGGTAACATGCTGTACGTAGTGGCCAGCCATTTAAGACTAACCGGATGTCTGTACTGTATTCTGTGAATATGCTCCTGGTTCTGCACATTCACTATGATACAATCATTTTGATTTCTCCATATAGTAACAAATATAATAATTCATTTATACGTAGGTAGTTATTCAAGTAGCTACTAGCAAGCCTTGCATAGCCTGACTAGTACTTTAAAAGTCTATACTCCACTAAGTAGCTAGCTACCCAGCATTGTGCAAATTTTCATGGACTGAAGTGTTTCACAGTTGTAGCTATGTCACAGTTGTAGCTATGGCCTTTCACTTACTATGTTTTGAAAGGGGTGAGGTCATTGATCTTGCCAATCGTAACAACATTGCACGTTAATGACAGATGTGTGTGGTTATCTCAGTCGAAGCACAAGTTTTCATTATTTAGCACTGAAAACTATGATATCTTCTTCTTGTCCTAGTTTATTTATTAATTAATTTATTTTCTAGTTGAAGCATGTATATACATATAATGATAGCTAACACAGTAAACTGAGTTTGTGTTTGAACTTGATTTTGTAGGTAGCTGAGTGATACAGAATGTCCAAGCCAGTGTGTTTAGAAGATTTTGAGGTGCACTGTTTGCAGACACTGGACAGAAATGCTCATGATAACCTCTCCTGTGGTGCAAATCAAGAACAAACTCTGAAGGATAACAAGGAAGCATTTAAGAGGTGTGTAGCTACCCCTTAATAGCATACAAGTTATAGGCTAGGTGAAATTATCAAAGGCCAGCCCGGTGAAATAATCAAAGTTACATGGCTTTACTGGTTCCGTACTCCCTCTTTACTTAACTCTGGCTCTGCTTTACAAAATTAAAAGCCACAATTGATCCTGTGAAGTTTTACTATATTTAGCAAAAGAGATAGCACAACAATTTTGATGATTTCTGAGAATGCCTGGAATGCATGGATACCTAGGAGCAATATATTTTTGATATACTACCTCCATAAGTACTGTTAGCCGTGCCATATGGCATTATACATCTTCTCCCTTTGAACTGAGGTGTGAAAGTAGTGCCAATTTTCAACTCGAAGGAAGGAATTGTATACTAAGTATTTTGTACTCTTGATCCAATTGTTAGTGGTCAGAAATCAAGGACAATGCATTACACTATACCCAAACAAGAAGACAGCTACAAACGTTTTAATGCCTACCGAGACTTGCCTGAAATACTCCATGTTTGAATCAATTAATTGCAAATTGTTGTACCACAGTATTAGTTTGAGTGTTCTAATGTTTCACATCATTGTTTTCTGCCATAGTCACAAGAAGCATTAGGAACTCACTAAATTAAATATCTGACATGTAGTACCTTTATTCTACACTAACAAAGAAGTACACTACTGAGTACTATGTAAATGAAGAAGAGTAATATTGGTCCCAACTAAATTTCCTCAAATCATGTATATTGGCTCTGATCCAATATTTACTATGTAGATTGATAGTTCAGTACATTTCTTATAAAAGAAACCACCTCAAAACAAAGCTTGGCATAGTGTACAGGCTCTAAATAGCCTTCATGTGCTAGTTGCTTTTTAGCACGTTTTGGTTATGTGAGTGGGGACAGATCAGCAAACTCATATAGATACAAACACCAATGCACTGTTTAACCAGATTGATGAACGAAGTGACATGCTCGATGTATTGCCAAAGTTAAACGGTGGATAATTAGATTTTACTCATACATGTATGCACACACAAATCGTTTGTTGGCAAAAATATAGCTATGCATCCTGATCAGGGGCTGATCCAGGGTTTGGCAAGGGGTGGTACACCAGGGTAGTAAGTACATAATTATATGGAGCAGGGGGTCTACAGCCCCCCAGAAGCTAAAGCTATTGCATATGTTTTAGGACTGAAATTTTTATGTAGAGTAGTTTTATGCATAATATCTAAAATCCTATTGCTTTCTAAGTGGGCTACATTGATCAAGAATTGTATAGGAATAAGTGACAGTCATGAGTAGTTCAGTTTAATAGCTATTATAATGGCATACACAAGACCATGTGCATAATTATCATTTGCAAAATATCCATAACAAACTAAGTGTGTCCATGTGACCATGCTTGGGATATACTGTAGATGCTAGTTTTTCATACTTAGTACACAGTTAAAAAAAGGCTCTTTATTAAACACCCCTTGGGGTGTTTTATCTACAATTGTTGTCAGGCTCCCCTTAGGGTGTCCCAGTACACCCTTAAAGGAGTTTCAGTAACACTCACCAACGGTGTTCCAATAAACTTTAAGGTGGTATACATAACACCCCTAGGTGTTTCAATAACGTCTTTAGCAGTGTTCAGTAGTCTTACTATTTTATTAGGGTGATATTAAAAGTACAAGCATTGAAAACTGCTATACATAATGTATAAACTTAATTTCATAAGAGTTTATTGTTCTATACACATTTTCTCCAGATTGGAATAACAGTCTCCAGTTGCAACAGCTACTCATCTTTGAGATTAAACACATAGTGCTGGAACGGAACTAGCGATGAAGACTCAGCTATACCCTCATTTTCAGGATCGCGTCCGGTAATAACCAGAAATAGTTCTGACTGATAATTCGAAACTGCACAGAGTCTACATCAACATCACGTCACTGCAAATGAAAGAATAAAAATATATAACATATAACAAGCATGACAATAGGTACATATTTCAAGGAACTATAGTCTTGGCTGTATACCGCACAATACAAAATTTTGGTGATTTTACTCGAGAAGGAATTTGGTGGATAATATATTGGCGAATAGTTGTGTCATATTGCATTTTTGGCGAATCAAAATCATTTTGCCAAATTAGCCAAAATTTCTCCCACCGTACAGTAAGTAGTACTGGACTATTATTGATTTTGGATGCCAAGAAGCACTACAGCCTATCTAGAGTTGTGAATTTATATGCTAATACGTAATTAATGCTTCATGCAGTGAAACTATTAGAGGTTTTATATGTCAACCAAACATAACTTTGTGAATGTACACTACAGGTAAACATACCTCAAAATTCTTAAGTAAAACACTATCCTTGCAAACCATCTTGGATGTAACAGATGACAAATCAGCTTCCAAGTACACAATCAGTAACACCTGAGAAAAATAAGACCTTGTTACATACATTCAGTATTCTTAATTGTTATTTACCATCTGGGTGGACAAAAATCATTAGCTACATTCACCAAGAAGTCCCAATAGCTTCTTAAATTATGGCCTGGTCTTACACTAAAATGTTGACATCAATTTTGTTCTCCACATAGGCCAGTTGATAAAAATGAAGTCCTTTATATTGTCGTCAATTGGAACAGTTGCTTTAAACTTGTTTTGTATCTATATACCAAAAGAAAACATAATTTTCAAACTATAACAAACTATTATGGTACACTTACCCAAGTACTTGAGTGCAAAGAGGGGAATTTTGATCAATGACCTCTGACAAAAGTGGACATTCAGTCACTATTAAAGCTAGGCGTTCAGTAGGGTTAAATCCACTTATCTTCGAATTGTACAGTTCCTTTGCCACCCTCTTTTAATAGTTACCCTTCATGGACTGAATAGTGTCATCATACTCAGCCATCAGAAATTTCCAATCCATTGTCGTTGGACTCCATTCTCAAGTTTTTTAGTTGGTTCATTACTGATACTTTGATCAATTTGTTTGCTACACCCTCCTCTGAATTCTTAATTTCTAAAATAAACCAGTATATCAAGGTTTTACACTTAACAACATACTGACACAAGTCCACTGTCCATTGTCATCCAGGATCTAGCTGGGTGCCGCTTTTGAACCAGCTTCTGGCACACCACATTGTAAGCCTCTGACTTTGGATGTGCAATGATGCATGTTCTTGGCATCTGAGCTACCTCCTGTCTGCCCTGCCAGTTGTCAAACCAGTGGAAATGGCCTCTAACATTGTCACGAGAATGTATAAAGTTCTACTGAAGATACCAGTCTCATTACGCTGTTCAGAAGTGAACACTTCTAATATTCGCCAGTTCTTTCTTCACAGCTATAGATCATGTATTATTCACGTCAAAGTTGCCAGGCCGTTACTCACCTTTTCCCACTCTGGGCGCCCAAGCACTGACAGCCGCTGCAGCCGGGTACAAATCGTCTTCCACATTCCCGCCGTCGATGCTGTTAAATTTTGGTACATTTCTTTACTATCGAAAGCTGCTCGCACGTTATCGTCTCAACTGCTTCTTTCGGTGGCCATATTACTGATATTGTGCACCTGGTCTCGCACCTGGTACACGCTATATAGTGCGCACTGCCGTTCAAAAGCTAGGCATTCAATGGAACACAATTGGATCGTCAAGTCATCACTTATTTTTTGGTATATTTTGACGTTCTGGAAGGTATGCGTGCCAACACGCGGGCCTAGGACTGCAGGGAGTGTAGCTCAGTATCCGCTTGAATTGTCCATTGGCCTTGTCACAAACAACTTTCATTGGTGAACATGTGTTGACATCCATTAGTTCTTGCAATTTTAAAGGTCGGATCAAGTGTATGAAAAATCTCGATAGCTGAGCTTGATGTATAAATTGAACTCACAAACTGGCATTTTGAATCACGTCACAGTGTATGATGATGACCACAAGGCTACCCGCCGGCATCACAAAGGAAAATTGCCTTCCATTTTGAATATGATATGGAGTCTCTTAATGATATTATTACATGCCCAGCTGACGACTGGAGTGATTGAAAATCTGATTATGAAGTAGCATTTAATGTGTAGCCTTGTATCAACACTGACATTACCATGCTTATATAATGAATTGCAATCGTATGGCTGACAAATTAGTACGGCACACAGAATTATTTACTTTATCGACTGCACGTACATTCATGCTCATATCTGTGACCTCTGCCTTTTGCACAGTGTACAATTTATATTTTAGATGTCTATAATTGTACGGAATTGAATTATTATTAATGCACACTAAAATCAAATATACAGAATGTACAAACACTATTAGTACTTGTAAAAGCAGTTATTGACATGTACAATCTAGCAAGCTACAGTACGTTGATGGATTGAGTGTGGATACGGTATTGCTGATCTGTTCATCTGCATGCTGAGCTCAGTGTAACATTGTTTGGGCTTCACTGTTGCACTTAACTAAATCAGCAACACTGCATGAGCTTATAATCCTATAGCATCACTGCATGGTGTGTAGACTCATTCCTACATAAAAAAGAAATTCATTTCAAATGTATCAGTATAGAGTGTACAATAACACCTTAAATACACCCCAAAGGTGCTTCACTACACCTATTACAATCCAATAACATTATAGGCGTAATATAACACCCCTGGGTGTATATGTACACTTTTAAAGGTGTAGGTGTTCCATAAACACCTTTGTCGGGGTGTAACTGAACACCTCTGTTTTAACAGTGTAACTATGGAGAATTCTCAATAGTGGTGTGTGTTGTGACTGTTCTATTATAGTATCTCAATCTTGCATAATGTTGTTTTTTTTGGGGGGGGGGGGGGGAGGGGGGGGGGAGGGGGGAGGGGAGGTAACATGTCCTCTGTGCCCCTCTCCCCCCCCCCCCCCCCCCCCCCCTTGGATACGCCACTGCTGATAATACCAAGTTGTGTTGACTATATGTACTGTGACATGTACTTTTGTATTTACATACAATTTTATTATTTTTTATATTGTTTGTTCTTAATTTTCTGATTCATCTTGCTGGCTTGACTTTTTGGATCAAATATAGTATGTAAAAGTTGAGTTGGATCCTGAAAAACAACTAAAAATTAAAAGTGGATTTTTCTCAAGAGAATTAACATTTCAGCCAACCAGATGATTAGTGGTAACAGCAAAGGTGTCAACAACAGATACGTACACTTTGGTTCCATTACAAGCTCATAATGGACATTGCGTTTTATGGCTTCCCCATAGGAAATGTGTGGTGGAAATTTTGATTGGCTATAAACATTATATCAGACATTTGAACGAAAAGGTATTGAAATATTTTTAGCGAGTCAAACAGTACTACATATGAGACAAATTTCAAGATTGTGTGTAATTGCATCATCCATGAGTTATTAAATGTTCTTGAGGATCCAGCTCAACGTGTACATATTGTAGATAATGGACAACATTTTGTATATTTTGTTGTATTGAAATGTTTTATATAATAGGTATCGACTCAGACCAAGAATGTTAAGAGATGTTTCAAATGTTAACATGAAGACTACTATTATGGGAAATGAGATAGACTTTCCCATTGGTATTGCTCCTACTGGTGCACAGAAACTGTCTAATCCTAAAGGGGAATTGGCTACTGCCAGAGGTCACTATTATACATAATGTGTATATACTCGTGTGTGCATTCTTTTTGTGAAGATAAGCAACTGGTATAACAAAGCCTGGCCAACACTTTAATGATGTTAAATATCATGTTGACATACATTAGTATAATATACATACACGAGGCTAGTACATGTGGTTCTATGCAACATTCAGTGTTAGTGGCTAGTTTTTCTATGATCTTTTTTCAAGAACACACTTTAATGTTGCCAATTTCTTGAATACAGTAAAACTCATTATCAGTCACCGCAAGGTACTTTTGGACTCTCATTATTTGCAAGCCATAATTTTGGTTTAATGGCTGATTCACTGATCTAGTTGTTCTAACTATGAGACTGAAATTTCGGCAACACTATATGGCTAGGTGTCCAGTCTATTCAAACAAAAAATTTCAAGCATATACTTTGCAAATCTATACATTTGGTGGATGTTAGCCTACTGTATTTTATGTAATTTATCACACAGCTGCCTCATCAATGAACACTTGTATGATACTGAGCACTTGGTCCACAACTTCCATAGAAGAAGTAGCACAAGTTAATGGTAGTGGACTAAGATGGTTTCAACTGTATGTCTTCAAGGAGAAACATGTCACCATGGATATCATTTGACGAGCTGAGCAGGCTGGCTACAAGGCACTAGCAGTTACTGTAGATACACCCAGGGTGGGTAAAAGACTGGCTGATATTAGAAATAAATTTAATTTACCAAGCCACTTACAACTTGCTAATGCTAACTCTCACACTTTACAAACTATGCAGAGTTCAGTACTAACACAACAGCAAACGGAGTCTGGTGTACACAAATGTACAGAACTCCTGCAAGAGAATAAGTTAACATGGGATACTATCACATGGGTGAAGAGCTGTACTAAACTACCAGTGATAGTGAAGGGTATTCTCACTGGTGAGGATGCCAAGTTGGCTGTACAACATGGAGTGGATGGGATAATAGTGTCCAATCATGGTGGTAGGCAGTTAGATGGAGTGTTAGCAACTGTAAGTTGTGTTTAATTAGTAGTATATTTACCGTTATATGGTTCACATACAGATTGATGCACTGGGAGAAGTAGTGGAGGCAGTAGAGGGTAGGGTAGAGGTATATCTTGATGGAGGAGTAAGACAAGGTACTGATGTGTTAAAGGCATTAGCACTTGGAGCTAAAGCAGTGTTCATTGGACGACCAGTACTATGGGGATTAGCTTATCAGGTGAGTATATCCTCAAATTAACATGTGTACACATGCAGTTGCTCTTGTGTGATCGTATGTTTTAGGGACAAACCGGTGTGGAGGAGGTACTGAGAATCATAAAGAAGAATTTAAACTTGCAATGGCTCTCTCTGGTATGTATATACTTTATAGTTAAGGTTGATCATCATACCTACAGTACATGTGATCATTGCAACATGATGTTGTGTTACATAAAACATTTGTTTATTCTGCTAGTTTTTGTCATAATAATTTATCTTATGTTTTAGGTTGTGCGAAAGTATCTGACATTCAACCATCTCTGCTTGACTATAACAAGAAATTCTATTGTAAATTGTGATGAAACTGTGTTTTGATATCTTTATCTTACAAAATTACAGTGGACCCTTTCTCTTAACAAACTCTCCAAATCAAGGATACAGTAGAAAAAACATGGTCAATACGTTTATTAGGAAGCCTCTGTATTACAGTAAAAAGTGGCCAAAAATTCTTGGTCCTAAAGTATTTGTTGTAGAGAAGTTCCACTGTAATGGAAAATTATTACTGTGATTTCCACACTGGTTTTAAAATCAGTCTTTCCTACAAATCAATTTTTGAAATTATAACAGGCATTCTGTGCATATGAAAAATGTCAGCTGTTATATTACAAAATACAGTAGAATCCCATCTTACACTCATACCAGACCGTCAATGTTCTATTAAATTGTAAATCAACAAATCCTCTGTAGTGTATATAGAAAAGATTTTATTGTGGTCTTTGAGCTCATATCACCAATGCTTTCGATGACTTATGCTTCCCGAGTTTAATCCAACAAATGATAGGTAGCTATCTGTAAATATTTGATGCATTAATTTTTCAGAGGATAGTAGTTCAGTTGCCCGAAATAAAAAAAGAAAGAAAACAAAAGATAAAACAATGAACATTGCCTATTACCAGCCCACGTATATCAGTACAGTCGTGCATAGCGACATGCACATGGGAAAAGTCTCAAGATCGCGTGATCAAATTAAATAATTCATATAGGTTGAGGCATTATTATTATTATCATCACAACTGTACAGAGGCCAGCACTGCATTAGGCATTGCTCCACAAATACAACACCATGCCAATTATTAGCATTTCTGTTTTGCCCAGCGACACCTCTCAATGTCAGCATATCACTATTTTCAATGCTTGTGACCCAAAATACGTATCTCCCCCACAACACGCATGACATTCAGTTCAAATTTATACAAAACATCTTGCTTGTGTAACACCACCAACAACAACAGAGATAAATGAGTCTCTGAGCCACTCTGGGTCACGGACACAACTAAACACTATTGTTCTCTGTTGCAGACCTTTCTCCTGAACACCCTGGATAAAAAATAAACCACATTCTTAGCTACTACTGATGGATACAGTACAATGCGCACACACACACACACACACATCGTTCAATCTGCACATGCCACAGGCTTGAAGCCAATGAAAATTAAAGGGGAAATCCATTACCACAACTGTTTCAAATTAAATCAAATGTTCCAAAAATTCCAGGCTACAAGTGAGGGGAAAACAGAACTAACATTAGAGACAGTGCATTGTTAATGTCAACAGTACATACCCAGGTTTAGGAAACTATGAGGATTGGCTATTATATTAGAGAGATGACCACATATTTGCAATTGGATGACAGGAAGCCAGTCCGACTGAAGAGCATTATTTTTAAAATAAAAGTTGCAGAACCTCATGCAGAACGCAGTACTGAGGTTCTTGCCCACATCCCCTATTTTCGCAGGCCCGGCCACACAGATACTGTATGTTAAACTGCAATGAGAACCCACAATCGAATTCGATTTACGGTAATGTACGTATTTGCAGCTCACTCATGGTGAATAGACGTCATTGTTTCTCCCTATATTGTTAGATCAGAGCAGGTTATCTCATTAGAAAATTAAATTATATCACTGGTATTAGCTATAACGTACGTAAGTAACCATTTCAATAATGCATGTTGATAACTGAACTCAGTGTCCTCCTAGGCCCTTCCTAGGCGGACCGACTGGACCGTCCGTCACAGTGGTAGCCAGCTACTAGGGAGTCTCACGTAGCAGTACTCCAGTACCTGTCGTATAGTTTTTTGGCCGGTGTCGCGACTGGTTCGCAAAGTTTCGGTTTAGGGGTGTGGCCGTCACTGATGCAGCCACAATGTCACACGTCAGTGATGGGTGCAACCTTACGTACAACTAATCGTCTCGATCAGTGATAACAGGTTTTTTTAGCGGAGAAGAGTCTCCATACTGCTAGCTACCACCGGTACGAAGCTCTATGTTCGTTGACGGCGCCCGCTCCTAAAGCCGGAACGGTTTGGGCACTTCAGCATTCAAAAATTTACACTGAGCGTGTTGTAGAAAACAGTCAGTTAACACCATGCAATCAAATCGCGTTGTTGGTATAATCGGACCGGAACTGATGTACTCGTGATGTTTTCTAATTGTATCTTGGATACTTTCAGTACTGTTGTCAGTGATGTCATTGCTTCAGTTGTGACATTCCATTGTTACAACTCTGTGACACTTGAGTGACCAGACCCTTCCTCTCTATGTAAAAGAGCATGCGGCCCTAGCTGTATAAAGTCTGTAAACTACGAAATTTGTTTGGCTAGTTTTAAACTTGTTGATTTCATGTAGCTAAATGTCTATACTGTAGGCTAGGTAGCTCAATACTCTACTGACTGCAGATTTATAGTACATATATTGAATCAGATACAGAATGTCCAAGCCAGTGTGTTTGGAAGACTTTGAGGTGCACTGTTCCCAGACACTGGACAGAAATATTTGTGATAATTTCTCTTCTGGTGCAAACCAAGAACAAACTTTAAAGGATAACAAGGAAGCATTTAAGAGGTATGTACCCTTGCCATAACATACAGCTAACAAGATGTATTCCTGATATAGTGATGTGTTGTACATGTACTGTGAGTTCAGGTTACAGCAGCATAAATATTGACTTCATAGAATTGTATCTTATCACTACTGGGAAATTTGGCATGGAAATCCAATGAAATTTTCAAAGAAACCTATGAAAAATCAAAATTTCATTGGTGTCCCCAATGAAGTTTTATTTTCATAGTATTTTCCTCGCTATTTTCATTGGACAAATCAATAAATATTCAACCAATGAAAATTCTATGAAAAATAATTTCATGGAGTATTCATTGGTAAAGTTTCAATGGATTTTCATAGGTTTAGTATGTGAAAATGTAATGGAAATTCTTGGCCACCCATTGAGATTTTGACTTTTCAAAGGATTTTCAACATTTTCAGAGGGTTTTCAAAATTGCTTTCATTGGGTTTTCATGAGAACTCTTCCAGTAGTGTTTGTATTTTTGATATGTTGTTTAAAACTTCTTTACTAGTTGGAACCTTGTCATTGTATAATAAGATTACCTGTCTAAAGTCGCCATAATTATATTGATAAAGAAAATCCCTAACATATTATTTCCAAAGCAGAAATATGGTCAACCCCAATAATGACAGGTTTTGCTGTATCCTAGTAGTATTGCTCATCATTTCATTATGTGGTCTTGTACAAGTTAGTATTCATATAGGATGCGATCCTATGTGCAATCATTTGCAATACTGTTTCATTCACCAAAAGACTGTGATATGTATACACCAGGGTTGAACTACAGTAGGACAGCATGAGAGTAATCTGACCCAACATTTAGGGCAAGATTTTAAATATTTTGCCACACAAAGATTGTCAGCAACACTACAGTGAAAGGCATTTTATAGGTATATTTTATTGTTACAAACACCAGGAAGCTTTCTCATACTAAATTTCAAGCTCATTCATACATTCCAACAATTGGTAGAAATGATGTGGCATATCAAACAGCAACATGCAATGGTAAATGTTTCTCTTACACTCCAGCTGGACTAGTTTCAACCTCCAGTTACTACCATGTACCCATAAATTTTCATAGTATGTATGGTATATTTTATGGTTACGCAGTTTGTCAGAATTTTTGCATTGTAAATTTCACAGATGTCTCTTAGCCCAGAGTTTTGTGCTTACAATTCACATAAAAATCATGGATCTTTGTTGCTCAATTCAAAGATTACCACACAGTCACAAAGGGTCTGCAGTGATCTTTACTGCAAGCGTATATAATACTGATTGCTAATACATTTCTGAACCAAATAGCACAGTAGTGGCAATCTCTTTGTGTCTAGTCTTGTAGTAGGCCAGCTTTTTTCATGAGCCATGCCCGCTTTAATATCAGGAACATGTGATACTGTTTGTAAGCATATGTGCGGCCACACTAATGTATAAGTTGAAATTTGTTGATATGCATGAAGCCACACCCACTTACAGGAAATGTATCTTGCTGTGGGAATGATGACTAAGGACTAAGTGAATGATATTCAGAAAACTAATCATCCTTGTACTAGTTGATGGTATCCACTAGTATCAAGACTAAAGTGATTCTTCTTGCATGTGTTGACATGCATAAATTTTCACATGATAAAATTTCACGGTAGCTTTACTAACCGTGAAAACCAGGAAAATTACATTTCCAGGTGTACAGTATTTTTCTGGCTAATCACATAATAATAGTAACCTCCAGTAATAATGTACATCACAACTTCTTGAGTATATGCAGTTCCAAGTGGGGAGGGGGGACAGGGGGCATGTCCACCACAAACAAAACTTTAGACAAGATTGAAATACTCTAATAGAGCAGTCAGTCAAATACTCTAATGGAACAGTCACCACACATAACACTATTGAGAATCCTCCACAGTTGTTGATTGTAATGAAAACTAGCATATTCAGTACCATCTTATGCATGGCCTGCTAGGAATTTTGCAGATAAAATACACATGGTCCATTATGCCATTCTATATGACAATTGGCTCATTACTGGACTACTTATGACTGTCACTGATCCCTACAAGTCTTGATCAGTGCAGATCACTTAGAAAGTTTATATTGTACTTTGCATGGGAAGATCAAAATGCTGCTGCGTACCATATTTTCCAATTAGCTACATAACTGTACTGTACGAGTCATACTGCATAGTTTTGTTCATAATTAGGAAATTCAAATTCAGTTATACAGAGAAGTTATGTAAGGAATGTTACAAAAGCAACCCCGTTCATACAACTCAATTGATCATGTGTGTAAATCACTAAAACTATCCAGACTAATCCTACCAGTTTGTTCTATGATTAGATATTACATAGACACTTACTGATAGTCTGATCACTGAATATTGAAGCAGTTTGAGCACGCAAGAATCTGACATTGCTTTGTATATCAAAATTAAAAGTCTTTTATTATCTCAATAATCTGACATCCTTGCTAATCTGACACACAATTTTCTTATCCCAATGAGTGTCAGATTATAGAGGTTTGACTGTACTGAAGCTATAACACTCAATGTTTAATTTAGCTGTTTTTTATTACTTTTCAAGCTTTTGAATGTATCTCTTATATTGGGCAGCATTTATTGATGCAGTGAAATATATTATATAGGTATCGACTTAGACCAAGAATGTTAAGAGATGTTTCAAATGTTAACATGAAGACTACTATTATGGGAAATGAGATAGACTTTCCCATTGGTATTGCTCCTACTGCTGTGCAGAAGATGGCCCATCCTGAAGGGGAAGTGGCAACTGCTAGAGGTTGTTACTATACATTTTGCATGTACTATACTTTGTGTAAATGCAATAGTGTTTACAAAGTTTTTGATGTTGTAATGGTGACAACGAGATAACTATAGAAGCTGTAGTATTTCCCAAATAGCCACATCTTTGCATAACAATGCTTAAAAGATTGAGTGCATTTTCTTGATATGAATGGCTGAGCAGCAAAATGATATTATTGCTTGTTTCCAGTGGGTATGTGAGTTTACTTGTATGCTATGCAGTTTATAATTCTTTCAATTTATGTGATTCTAGTAATAAATCTTCACAGCACTCTAGATAATTATACAGTCCTATTACAGCATAAATTAAAAATGGTATTCTCTTAACAGTTGCAAATAAAAAAGGGTTTTGAAAAGTAATTATATATTTAGCTAAATGATCACTTGGGTGCGCACAATTACAAAGGTAGGAAGCGTTCCCCTATTTCCAGGAAACAATGACATTTTATATAGAAGTTTCAAAATACCATAACTGCATACACATTACATATCATGTATGAGTTATTTTGTATCTGTGTCACAAGGATTGCATCACTGAGCAACTAAGATAGTTATTATGCATTCAATTATGCATATTTGTTTTCAATAGTTATTTGACTGATCTTTTAGAATAAACTATCTCAGGGAATGACTATCTAAAACCATCAAAATCCTTCCATACCACTGCTAACAAACACAGTTTGCAAATCTAACTGCATACCCGTAAGTATATACCCATTGTCTTATTTCATGTCATTTATTGTATAGCTTCCTCATCAATGAACACTTGTATGATACTGAGTACATGGACTTCAACTTCCATAGAAGAAGTAGCACAAGCTAATGGTAGTGGACTAAGATGGTTTCAACTGTATATCTTCAAAGATAAACAATTCAATATGGATTTGATTCGACGAGTTGAACAAGCTGGATATAAGGCACTAGTGGTTACTGTAGACTCACAGAGGGTGGGTAAAAGGCTGGCTGATGATAGAAATAGATTTAATGTACCAAGCCACTTAAAACTTGCTAATGTTAGCACAGACACTTTACAAAGTGTGCAGAGTTCAGTTTTAACACAACAACAGCCAGAGTCTGGGTTGCATAAATCTACACAAGTCCTGACAGAGAAGAAGTTAACATGGGATACTATCACATGGGTGAAGAGCTTTACTAAACTACCAGTGATAGTGAAGGGTGTTCTCACTGGTGAAGATGCCAAGTTGGCTGTACAACATGGAGTGGATGGGATAATAGTGTCCAATCATGGTGGTAGGCAGTTAGATGGAGTGTTAGCAACTGTACGTTGTGTTTAATTAGTAGTATATTTACCATTGTATGGTTCACATACAGATTGATGCACTGGGAGAAGTAGTGGAGGCAGTAGAGGGTAGGGTAGAGGTGTATCTTGATGGAGGAGTAAGACAAGGTACTGATGTGTTAAAAGCATTAGCACTTGGAGCTAAAGCAGTGTTCATTGGTCGACCAGTATTGTGGGGATTAGCTTATCAGGTGAGTGATATACAAGTACATGTGTACACATGTATTATAGTTGTTTGAGTTTTAGGGACAAACTGGTGTGGAGGAGGTACTAAATATCATAAAAGAAGAATTCAAACTTGCAATGGCTCTGTCTGGTATGAGTTGTTTAGCTATTACGGATATGTGTATACTATAATTCTTCTTTAATTGTAAGTAAATTTTGCATGCGAAATCATGCAAAACTCTTTTTTGCTACTATACACAACTATTAACTTTAATTTGATCTCACATTAAACTATGCTGTTGTTGAAGTTGATGTCAAAGTTTCCAAGTCTGCATTGACACTAGCTTTAGCAATGAAGCTATTAATTTCAAACAGACATGAAGCCTTGCATCAAGCATCATGAAATGTAGCAAAGCAATATTTCTCTCTAACCTCTTACGTATGTAAACACTTTGAGGCTATTGGTACAGACCCTTTGACTAAAATAGGTAGTAAACTTGAATGAAAAGAATGTGGTACCATGAAAATAAAAGCTGCTCTAATAGAGCGGTGATGATGGATTCTAAGAGCCATCACACTTTCCCTTATTCTATAATAGAAAAGTCAGTTGTGCCTCACTTACTTTTCTAGGGATATATATACTTTAATTTGTAGATGTATACTAGCCTATATCACCTGCTGTCATGAAAATCAACTTTGCAGTTAATATGTAGATCATCACAGATCACGTATAAGTACTCCTACCTGTCACTAAGCTACCTATGTTGCACAGAGAAATCATTTAAGAAAATTAATGTATATACAAATACAGTACCATATTTTTCAGTAGCAGTTATTTCTTTATTCAACACAGTTTCCATGAATCCACTGACCACACCATTCTCAGCTTCTCCATATTCTCTATACACTCACAGTATTCATGCATGATCAGTATCAACACCTGCTGTGCCTGTGCTAGATCAATGGTGCAATGAGTTGCAGATTTCTTCTTACCATTGTTATCTGCTTTGCTAGCTTTATATTTTACTTTTTGCTTAGCCAGACAGTCTGTGTTTTTGTTTGCTTAACCCCTCTTGTTTTTTTCTACTCCCTTCCTTCTCTCTCACAGTGATAGTCCTTCTACACTGGTTAAGACCCAATGTTCTAGAACTTTTCTTCTTCTCAGGAACTACAGGATAGAAATTACATTTGTTTTCTGAGAGCTTGGTGTACTGTATGTGCTGAGTGGTGATCCTGGCATGGTGTATTTTGAAACTGTGCCGGTTTTTTGACTATATTTAGAGTACTAGAGGGTGAAACAGACATCTTTGGTGTTAAAATGAATGTTTAACCTATTTTGAAGGGTGATGGCATTAGCATGAACAAGAGTGACACCAGAAGAGATAGTATAGTTATACTGTTTAGTGACGGGGGAACAGAATCGTCTGTGTTACTTTTAATGAAGTATTCTTGGTACTTTTCTGCAATTAAATGCCATGTATCATTTGTCTTAGAATAAGTTTTAGCCATTCCAGCACCTGAACAAATCACCCTATTTGTAAGTTATAATTGTTGTTCCACGCATGTGAAATTACTACATGGTCTGATATAATCATCCATATCTTCTAGGAAAAAGAAACTATGGGTATCAAGACACACGGTAGTGTGTCGTGCGGCCCAAGAAGCCGGCGCGCAACCCCCGTGAGTATATTGACAGGAAGAAAGAAAACACAATTTTCGCACCTCCGTAGCTCTGTGCTGCCTTGATGAAACAAGACGATTTTTGCTGTGGACACTCCCTCCAACTTCAGCACTCCACATTCCAAATTTGAGCGAAATCGCTTCAGAAGTTCCCGAGATATGCGACTGCTTAGTTTCTTGGTTTTTTTATTATTATTATTTTTCTTCCGCTTTTCGTACACTTACAAAAACTGCTATAAAACGCGAACGCCATATCCGATTGCCTTGAAATTTGGCACACAGAAGGGGGGTATAAAGGCGCATCTCGGCACCAACTTTGGCTGGAATACGATAAACAGGCAAAGAGTTATGAGCGATTATTCACTAAAAATAACACCAATATGTTGTCACGCCTACAGGGTAAACCGCGTATGGGAAGAAGCTGAAAATCGGTGGGTGAATAGGTTAACTATTAAACCTCAAACCTTTTGTGGTTTGAAAGGAATCGAGCTAAAAATCAGGAAGATACAACGAAAAAACCAACAGTGTGTAACAATTACGCAATCGAGATTAGCTAATAAAAAAAACGACTGTTTGCCACGCCTACCAGATAAACCGCTTGGGCTAATGCTTTGAAAATTGCTGTACAGATGGAGTAATCATCTTAGAAAGGCTCATCAATGGTGTAGGAGAATCAGACTTAAAGCCACGGAGTTATAACACGAAATCCAACTTGGTGTAGCAAGTGCGAGATCGAGATACTCTAATAGAGTAGTCATCCTAATAGAGCAGTCACCCTGAAGAGAATTCAAGAGATCAGCTAGAAACAAGTAACCTGTATAGAGATTGGCTACAAACAAGTCACCCTGTAGAGAGATCAGCTACAAACAATTCACCCTGTAGAGAGATCAGCTAGAAGTAGGGAGTTCATGCAACTATGGAAAGAGATAGTTCAGCTAGAAGAAATCACCTTGTAGAGTTCAGCTACAAAGAAACCACCCTGTAGAGAGTTCAGCTACAAACAAATCGCCCTGTAGAGAGATCAATAGAAGAAGTTACCTTGCAGAGAGTTCAGCTACAAAAAAACCATCATGTAGAGAGATCAGCTACAAACAAATCTCCCTGTAGAGAGATCAGCTAGAAGAAGTTACCTTGTAGAGAGTTCAGCTAAAAAGAAACCTTCACGTAGAGAGTTCAGCTGCAAACAAATCACCTATAGAGAGATTAGCTAGAAGAAGTTTCCTTGTAGTGAGTTCAGCTACAAACAAATCACCCTGTAGAAAGATCAGCTAGAAGAAGTCACCTTGTAGAGAGTTCAGCTACAAACAAATCACCCTGTAGAAAGATCAGCTAGAAGAAGTTACCTTGTAGAGAGTTCAGTTACAAAAAGACCACCATGTAGAGAATTCAGCTACAAACAAATCGTCCTGAAGAGATATCAATAGAAGAAGTTAACTTGCAGAGAGTTCAACTACAAAGAAACCATCATGTAGAGAGATCAGCTACAAACAAATTTCCCTGTAGAGAGATCAGCTAGAAGAAGTTACCTTGTAGAGAGTTCAGCTAAAAAGAAACCATCATGTAGAGAGTTCAGCTGCAAACAAATCACCTGTAGAGAGTTCAGCTACAAACAAATCTCCCTGTAGAGAGATCAGCTAGAAGAAGTTACCTTGTAGAGAGTTCAGCTACAAAGAAACCATTCTGTAAAGAGCTCAGCTGCAAACAAATCACCTGTACAGAATTCAGCTACGTACAAACAAATTACCCTGTAGAGAGATCAGCTAGAAGAAGTTACCTTGTAGAGAGTTCAGTTACTAAGAAACCACCATGTAGAGAATTCAGCTACAAACTAGTGACCCTGTAGAGACATCAGCTAGAAGAAGTTACCTTGTAGAGAGTTCGGCTGCAAACAAATCACCTATACAGAATTCAGCTACAAACAAATCACCCTGTAGAGAGATCAGCTAGAAGAAGTTATCTTGTAGATAGTTCAGCTACAAACAAATCACCCTGTCGAGAGATCAGCTAAAAGATGTTACCTTGTAGGTAGTTCAGCTGCAAACAAATCACCCTGTAGAAAGATCAGCTAGAAGAAGTCACCTTGTAGAGAGTTCAGCTACAAACAAACACCATGTAGAGAGTTCAGCTAGAAGAAGTCACCTTGTAGAGAGTTCCGCTACAAAGAAACCATTCTGTAAAGAGCTCAGCTGCAAATAAATCACCTGTAGAGAGTTCAGCTACAAACAAATCTCCCTGTAGAGAGATCAGCTAGAAGAAGTTACCTTGTAGAGAGTTCAGCTACAAAGAAACCATCATGTAGAGAGTTCAGCTGCAAACAAATCACCTGTAGAGAGTTCAGCTACAAACAAATCTCCCTGTAGAGAGATCAGCTAGAAGAAGTTACCTTGTAGAGAGTTCAGCTACAAAGAAACCATTCTGTAAAGAGCTCAGCTGCAAACAAATAACCTGTACAGAATTCAGCTACGTACAAACAAATTACCCTGTAGAGAGATAAGCTAGAAGAAGTTACCTTGTAGAGAGTTCAGTTACAAAGAAACCACCATGTAGAGAATTCAGCTACAAACTAGTGACCCTGTAGAGACATCAGCTAGAAGAAGTTACCTTGTAGAGAGTTCGGCTGCAAACAAATCACCTATACAGAATTCAGCTACAAACAAATCACCCTGTAGAGAGATCAGCTAGAAGAAGTTATCTTGTAGATAGTTCAGCTACAAACAAATCACCCTGTCGAGAGATCAGCTATAAGATGTTACCTTGTAGGTAGTTCAGCTGCAAACAAATCACCCTGTAGAAAGATCAGCTAGAAGAAGTCACCTTGTAAACAGTTCAGCTACAAAGAAACCATTCTGTAAAGAGCTCAGCTGCAAATAAATCACCTATATACAGAATTCAGCTACCAACAAATAACCCTGTAGAGAGATCAGCTAGACTAAGTTACCTTGTAGAGAGTTCAGCTACAAAGAAACCATCATGTAGAGAGTTCAGCTGCAAACAAATCACCTGTAGATAGTTCAGTTACAAACAAATCACCCTGTAGAGAGATCAGCTAGAAGAAGTTACCTTGTAGAGAGTTCAGCTACAAAGAAACCATCATGTAGAGAGTTCAGCTGCAAACAAATCACCTGTAGAGAGTTCAGCTACAAACAAATCTCCCTGTAGAGAGATCAGCTATAGAAAAAGTTTCCTTGTAGAGAGTTCAGCTACAAACAAATCACTCTGTAGAAAGATCAGCTAGAAGAAGTCACCTTGTAGAGAGTTCAGTTACAAAGAAACCACCATGTAGAGAGTTCAGCTATAAACTAGTGACTCTGTAGAGACATCAGCTAGAAGAAGTTACCTTGTAGAGAGTTCAGATACAAAGAAAGCATTCTGCAAAGAACTCAGCTGCAAACAAATCACCTGTACAGAATTCAACTACAAACAAATCACCCTGTAGATAGATAAGCTAGAAGAAGTTACCTTGTAGAGAGTTCAGCTACAAACAAATCACCCTGTAGAGAGATCAGCTAGAAGAAATTACCTTGTAGAGAGCTCAGCTACAAAGAAACCACCATGTAGAGAGTTCAACTGCAAAGAAATCACCCTGTAGAAAATTCAGCCACAAGCAAATTGCCCTGTAGAAAGATCAGTTATAAGAAGTTACCTCGTAGAGAGTTCAGCTACTAAGAAACCATTCTGTAAAGAGCTCAGCTGCAAACAAATCACCTGTACAGAATTTAGCTACAAACAAATCACCCTGTAGAGAGATCAGCTAGAAGAAGTTATCTTGTAGATAGTTCAGCTACAAACAAATCACTCTGTTGAAAGATCAGCTAGAAGAAGTCACCTTGTAGAGAGTTCAGCTACAAACAAACCACCATGTAGAGAGTTCAGCTAGAAGAAGTTACCTTGTAGAGAGTTCAGCTACAAAGAAACCATTCTGTAAAGGGCTCAGCTGCAAACAAATCACCTGTACAGAATTCAGCTTCAAACAAATCACCCTGTAGAGAGATCAGCTAGAAGATGTTACCTTGTAGATAGTTCAGCTACAAACAAATCACTCTGTTGAAAGATCAGTTAGAAGAAGTCACCTTGTAGAGAGTTCAGCTACAAACAAACCACCATGTAGAGAGTTCAGCTAGAAGAAGTTACCTTGTAGAGAGTTCAGCTACAAAGAAACCATTCTGTAAAGGGCTCAGCTGCAAACAAATCACCTGTACAGAATTCAGCTTCAAACAAATCACCCTGTAGAGAGATCAGCTAGAAGATGTTACCTTGTAGATAGTTCAGCTACAAACAAATCACTCTGTTGAAAGATCAGTTAGAAGAAGTCACCTTGTAGAGAGTTCAGCTACAAACAAACCACCATGTAGAGAGTTCAGCTAGAAGAAGTTACCTTGTAGAGAGTTCAGCTACAAAGAAACCATTCTGTAAAGGGCTCAGCTGCAAACAAATCACCTGTACAGAATTCAGCTACAAACAAATCACCCTGTAGAAAGATCAGCTAGAAGAAATTACCTTGTAGAGAGTTCAGCTGCAAAGAAATCACCCTGTAAAAAATTCAGCCACAAACAAATTGCCCTGTAGAAAGATCAGTTAGAAGAAGTTACCTTGTAGAGAGTTCAGCTACAAAGAAACCATTCTGTAAAGAGCTCAGCTGCAAACAAATCACCTGTACAGAATTCAGCTACAAACAAATCACCCTGTAGAAAGATCAGCTAGAAGAAGTTACCTTGTAGATAGTTCAGCTACAAACAAATCACCCTGTAGAGAGATCAGCTAGAAGAAGTTACCTTGTAGATCGTTCAGCTACAAACAATTCACCCTGTAGAGAGAGCAGCTAGAAGAAGTTACCTTGTAGATCGTTCAGCTACAAACAATTCACCCTGTAGAGAGAGCAGCTAGAAGAAGTCACCTTGTAGAGTGTTCAGTTACAAAGAAACCACCATGAGAGTTATGTGATAAATATATGTATTTATATATATAATTTGTACATTTACTGATAAAATCAGAAATATCTAAAGTACATCTGCTTCATCTTTTCTTCTTCCTGTGGCAAAGAAAAAAATATAGGTTAAAAAGTCCCAAAGCCGGCCTATTTGGGGTATGCAAATACAAAAAGAAGTGAAATCTAATCCAAAACCGCCAAACTGTAAAAAAAAGTGTGCGGCCCTCAAAAAGGTTGTGGTGAAAAAAGATCTGAAATCCAAGGTGGCGGCCAAGAAATGGCTGTGATGGTAGGTTAATGGTAAAAGTTTTAATAACGACAATTCAGGTGAATTTTGTACCAATTGACCAAGCGGCACTAAAATTCACCTGAATTGTCGTTATTAAAATTTTTACCATTAACCTACCATCACAGCCATTTCTTGGCCGCCACCTTGGATTTCAGATCTTTTTTCACCATAACCTTTTTGAGGGCCGCACACTTTTTTTACAGCTTGGCTGTTTTGGATTAGATGAAACTTTACAGCAAGAAGGTTCAATAGTTGCTTTATCCGAATGTGCAAAAAAAATTATTTTAAAAAATTGTTGAAATTTTTCATTTGAGTTTTCCTACAAAGTTTGCTTGTGTCCAAAAGGTAGGTTTTTCAAGATCCAGTCACATATACAACTGACAGCAGTGTTTCAGCTATGTTTACAGATTTACAATGGCATTCTCTCAAACATCAGCGATATAATATATAACAAGATTAAAATTATTCTACATCATTTACTCATCATCAGTTCTTAAAATTCCTGGCTACTTTTCAAACACCACTTATCTCACCCGCCACCACCACCCTCTCCATTTTGAGATCCCTTTTAGTAGAACAAATCACTATAAATTCAGCTACTATCCCAGATCTATCCGTGATTGGAATAACCTACCCATTGACACTATAGAATCTCAATCTCTGGAAGATTTTTATAATTTAATCTTATTTGGTGATTTGTAACTTCCCTTTATAACTGTACTTTTCAGTATTTATAATCAAAATCATAATGTCACTAAATTGCCAATATCACTTAATCAATTGCCTGCAATGCAATTATTGAACATAATAGGCTTCACAATATTACCGCATAGGCGATATTTATCATGTTTTGCAATAATTATCACACTTATCATCTAATTTGTGTCTATTCTGGGCCTCATATTTGATACAGTTTGTGTATACTATCGCTACCCATGTCAATAGGTTATCTTATTAACAGAAAAGCTTTGTTTGTAATGTAATTCTCAGTGAAAACAAACACTCATATTAACATTACTGACTTTCCAAACTTTGTAGTTGTATTTCAATTTTCAAATGCAATATTGCACTAATTGGATTAAATAGCTCATGAAATAATCGCATATCACAAATTAAATATCTCCCAACCATACACTAAACAATGAATCATCACATTCTGGGTAGTTAACTTGGATCAAGCTGCATATCTTGAGCTAATGGCTGACTCAGATGCTTCCTTGAAAGACAACCACAATTTGTTTTGAATAAGGTGATCTGACAGGTTTTGTTAGAATGGATACAATGAAAGGTGACAAATCCTTAGATAACTATTTTGTAAAGCTAAAGGTCCTAAACAGGGATATTATTGTACTTGGTCATCAAGTTCCTCAAATGCTAACAAAGAAAGGCGAGAAGAAAGTCAGATCTAGATATGCCACATCAGGTAACAAATCTTAAGTTACCACAGTAGGGTGCATTTAATACAATAAGGCGCACTTCCCCCCCGCCGGTTTGTTATATTAGATGCCAAGAATCTTAATGTGGAGTGGACAAAAGGGGGACAATGTTTGTCACAAGTATTTCCAAGGTAGGGTCATCACCAAATATTATTTCAGTGATCTGTTCTAAGGACAATAGTCCCAACTAACATATTCAGTGGTTTTAAGTGTACCCCTTTAATCCAAGAGTGAACAATTCAACAAGAAAGCCATACCTCAGTGATCAATTCCAGTGATACTATCATTTCATTTACTACAGATAAAGTGGCCCTTTTGGTATTTGACACAGAGAAGGCTACAATTTGCATGAGCTGTTTTTTTTTTTCACCACAGCTGTTTGCTTCTGTACCTTACTATACCCAACACTTGATACTACTTCCAGGAATTCCATTAGATCTCTTCATGTAAGGCTTAGGACCTGGCGTAATGCCGTGCTGAATTCTTCCAAATAACAGATTTTTGAGTGTTGACATCATATTCCTTAGCAATCCGGTTTACACTGGTACGTTCCTTGTTTTTAGTTGCTTCACTGCTTCCATTGCCAAAACCATAGATTTTCTCATCCCATTATAGTCACTTCTTGGGAGACTGTAAGGAACTGAAGAAACTGAGTTTTGCTTAATTTCATGCAGGTGTTCTGTCACACTGCAGGTGGTCCCCCGCTACATATGGTCTGGCTGGACCAACTACCGCGCCTCAAGTAGTCTGGCCAGACCATGTAAAATTGCTGCAGATGGTCTGCCCTACTGCAGTTGGTCCCCCAATGAAATCTCCACTATCAACTTCCCAGTCAGTACTAGCTCAACGTCTTGACCAAAACGCTCTGCCCTCCACAAAATATGAGTCCTAAAGTAGTGAAGCAAAATTTGAGTAATGCATGACCTATTCTTAAACATATAATTCTGAACATTGCATTGTTTTGCATTTGCACGTGGTTCTTAATTCATGTAAAGCGTTGTACCAGGCACTGGTGTCCCTTTCGATCCCCCCTTACAAAAATATTAACAAAACATACTCTAATAGAGCAGTCAGTCAAATAGAACAGTCACCGCTATGACATGTCTTAGTGTCATGTAGTCATCCACATGCAGTTGCCAGCAGTATGTGATAGGATATCATTAAGGTGTAACTTGTAATGCTCAATTTACCATCTCCACTTTCCAGAGGCTATGACACACCAACTGAACAATTGGCTATAGTTTTCTCAGTTCTATAATAAAACATGATTTAATCTCTACACTCTGATTTAGGCTGGAGTATGGGTTAGACAGCTGTTCTACCAATGGTGAAAACTATTAATATGCTTGGATATATAGGCTTGGACAGTGATCAGGAACTACTAGCTGCATGTTTCACGCCTCATATGCAGCTTCAATAGCTATAGACAATAATTTTTTTAACATGCCGGCATGCCCTAAAATGTTAGTTTCATCCAAAATGGTATATACAGGCAGGCTATAGCTGAAGGGTTCTATTCTAGTCTTAGTGTAAGCTTTAAACTCTCCATTAATGATACTAGAACTAATGCAGAATAGTGACCTTAAGTGGTTCTTACAAGCCAATAAGTTAGTAAACTTAAAGTGTGCATCCTCATGGAATCACCTTAGAAAAACTATGTAACATACGTAACAATAATACCCAAGAAACAACATACACAATTAGTAGCAATACTATTATGACCATGTAGGATTAAAGATGATTAAAATATGGATCAGTGGCGGATCTAGGATTTTTAAAAGGGGGCTTCTGAAAGTTGGTATAGCTGAATAAGGCATCTGGTGACATTTTTTCCAGAAAATGTTGAGATTTTAGAAGCTCTGAGATCGGATTTTTAGGCTATTTTTTAGTTAGCAATTATCCAATGCTTTAAACTGTAAATACTATAGCTAACTATAGGGTAAAAAATTATGGTGACGACAAGCTGTAGCTTTGATTGCTCTATTAGAGTAGTTACCTGACTGCTCTATTAGAGTACCTAGATTGTTTTAAATGCAGTTGGAGATGAAAAGTGAAGTGTTGCTAAGGGTTTAATAGCTATATATGGTGTTAGTCTAGTGCAACTGCATGCATGCTACTGAAATACAGTGGTATATAGTTGTTTGCTATGACAAATTGTCAGTGCAACATTGTTTATGTATTTGGACTGACCACTGAGCTAAACTTAAAGGGGGTTTCTGTCAAAGCCCCAGAAACCCGTCTGGATCTGCCACTGTGGATTGAAGCAATAGAAGGAGGACAACAAGCTACGTAAAAACTGTTACCTCATGTAACACTTTCTGTATACTTCAGTCTGTATAATCATGTAATTTTTAATGTCAACAATATGTTGTTAAACTGGTGATATTAGGTACAAGGGTGGCCTACACTATCTACTATGTAATTCATGTTTAGCACTGGACGTTATTTTTCTGTCCATGCACAAACATCCATGAACAGATCCCAAACTGTTATTATTTTGGTACGTAACTGTTCAGGTAAAGTATTTTGTCAACAGCACTGCTGAAAAACAGTTCATAGAACTGATGCAATTATCCACTAAACAATCATTAAACAGAAACATTATACATTATAGCTACTGTGTGCTCTATTAGAGCAATTCATAGGGTGTTTATAATGTGAAATATAGTATATTTGTTCATACTGTGAAATACAGTGTTTTTGCTTTTTTTTGCAGGATGTGCCCAAGTATCTGACATTCAGCGATCACTGCTAACCCGTGAGACAAATTATTACTGTAAATTATAACACTGTAGTCATAATTATTATGCATAATTATATCAAGCATGAAGAAAAGAGATGAAATAAGTTATGTATAGCAAACATCTGTGTAAACAGTTTTAGGATCCAGATGTTCTGACTCTGTAATTATAACATTTACTGGACTGAATCTCTGGTGTTAGAATGCTTTGCTCAATCTAACAGGAAATTTACATATAATTAGAGCAGAGTGTACAACAACATCTCAGTTTCTGGATCACAATTCAAGGTACAGTAGACCCTCAGTTATTGGAACCCCATTGTGTCTCAGGCAACAGTTCAGATAAGTGAATTTGTTTGGATAACTGAAGCCCATACATTGATATACAGAGCACTGCTGAAATACTCTAATAAAACATACCCTTGTACTCAAAATACTCTAATAAAACAGTCATTCCCAATTTCAGATAAACAAGGATAAACAAGGGTTGGATAACTGAGGGTCTACTGTAATGTGTGATATAACGGAGTATTTGGATATGATGATTAAATACTACACATGTGCAATTCTTAAGGCACTGTGGAATTGCCATGCATAATAAAAATATCATCATGTACTGTAATACAGTTATATATCCTATTGATTCTGTAACAGTCATTATATGAAGAGAAAGAACAAAATAATACTCTTGTAGAAAATAGAACTTTGACATAGTCATTTTGGGAAGGAACACCAGCACCATAACTTTGTTGTTATACTTTAGGGTTGCTTGTAAATGAGTACTGTATCTGATCAGCTGAATAACAGAATATTAGTAACTGCAAGAATCCATAATAGAGAAGGGTTAGAGTGTATATGCATTGCCTTCACTATGTGTTTTGAGAGACAACTTCAATATCTCAGCTAATGTGAAAGTGACAATTAAGTAACACCTCACAACACTGGTGTTCTGTGCTATATTGTTTGTATACATCTCACAGAACAGCTAAGTGGATGAAGAAAATATTATATTTTGCAGTTTGCATGCACATATGTGACCCAGGCTGGGAAAACTGGTCTTATCATCCATGTCAGCAGATTCAATTTTTCACCAAGAACACAAAGCTACATGAATAAACTATCTAAGTTCACTATCAAAATCAGCTAGACTTGAGTGGTCTGCTTTTGCTGGCTGCTTTTCCCAAGCCCAGTGGCAATCCATACGTGCGGTGTGAGGCCTTAATGGAGCTCTGGTCAGCCTGGGGATGACTGTATGTGGCTGTACAGCTCTGTGGTGTTGAATGAGTACCTCTGCTGTGAATTTTCTTTCATTTTAGCCAATTTTGAGACCTCAATGGCCCATAACTTGGCCTAATTCATTGCTACGCCTTCCTTTTCAATTTTTAAACAGCCTCTTGACCTTCTTTTGGGCACCCGCCACCCTCCCCTTTTGGAGCTTGCCTGATACAGTCAACCACGGTTTAAAACTATCTAAAATGGCGGGAAACTTAGCTGCTGGCTACTTGTACAGTGGATGCTGTGGAAGGTAAGGAATTGGTGTAATACGTGGTACACATAGCTTTTACCATTGGCGAGCTACAACACACTAAATATTTAAAACCGGCATTTCTTGATACTTTTAAATAGGCGATAAGACCCCTTTTCCCAGACTGGATCACATATTGTCATTGCTGCATGCATGTCGATATACAATTGTGTAAAGTACTAATTATAATCTTAAAGTTCACACAGACCACCAAGCAGAGATATAGTGGCATCATGCTGTGAGTATCCAGTCAGTCTTACCATACAACTCAAATTATGTGTATAGTAGATGTGAAGCTTAGGCTATTATGCTCTTCAAAAGTGAGCATATTAATTTTCTTGTTATAGCTATGTCTGTACTATGTCAAGTACGTAGTAGTTAGTAGCCAAGTATAATAGCTTGAGGCAAATAATGTGAGCAATTCAACACTGACTGTAATAATTCTCATCATTCAGTCCAAGTTAATGTAGCTGTAGTACTAATAATAAGAAGTTGATCAATTGATCATGACCTACATTCCTTCACTACATGTATATGAGTGCATCGTAATCTGTGAAGCCCAGCAACCCATACAGTTTTGAGTTCATGAAAGAGAATTTTATCATTGCATAATGCCGACAGTAACTTCTGTAGCCACTTTTGGGAATTGAGTCTATCACACATACTGTAAGTGTACTTACCTCATGGATGACTATCTGTAGAATGATTCACTGCATAATTGCATTCTGAATCAAAGTTGTAAATGTAGCCTGCATTTCAGCCAGCAAAACTTTGAAGTTATGGAATGTGCAAAACCAAAATTGCAGCTGTAGTTACTAATATTTATATGGATTTAGCTATGCCAGCTGCAGTATACCTGTCATCATGAAACTATAAAGTTGACTTCAAAGGAACATAAACATGTACATAGCAGGAGCAAATTCCAACATCTCCACTCTGAGACCTCAGCTGGTAGCTATAACTACATAGGTAGCTATTATAGTCTATTAGCCAGCTATATTATGTGATAGTAAAATCACTCCCCAACATTGTTTGACAATGATATTGAATTTTGCCAGTCAAGACAGAGTTGAAGCCTAAACAAAACAATTACAATAAGAGCAATTAATCTCTTATTACACTTTAAGTGCCAGAGTACCAGTTTTGTAACAAAGGTAGGTGATTGAGTGATTTGAAAACTAAAAGATACTTTACATTATACAATAAGTACTCTTTGTGCTAAACTATGCTCTTAATTATGCTTCAACCAAAGAATTGTTAGGTCCTTTTGAATTCCTAATGGAACCATTAATTTTGAACATGAACCCCAGCATGGGAGCAGTCATTTTTGTATTTGGTTTGGATTCTGTATGTTTATGTACTAATCATAAGTAAGGTTTCTTATAAGATTTGATCATTACTTTTTACCATCTATGTATGTGTTGGGAAGCCTATGGATCTGAAGTGAAAGCATTACCAAATAGAACTCTAATAACAACTTGTGGCACTTATATAGAAGCTCCACTATAATCTATTACTTTCTAACTACACTCACCTAACATGGATATGATAGCACATCACTTGTAAATATTTGTACATAATAGTTATGCTTAATAATGTGCATGGTTTAGCCTGAACACAGTGAAGTGTAGTGTGGTTGGACTGTTTAGCCATGTCTGATGTCTTACTGTGTCATTGTTCAAGTATAGCATACGTGTGTACTTCAATAGCACTAAATACTGTAGCAGCAGCAGCAGCAGACTTTTTATACTTGAGAAATTTATAAAAACAGAGCAACAATATTATTAGCTATATAGCAGTTCTTTGATTTCATCATATCTGCAAACTGAAAATATGGTATCTTTTTCTGTTGTCATCATCTCATGATTGGCTTTTAAGGAATTTTGAAAAGATCCTCCACCAGCTGTAATCAAATAAGAGGCATTTGATACTAACAGTTTTTGTAATGAAGCAATGTATCCTTTGTCCGTAATTCCACCTGTGATATTAATGAAACTTGTTTCCCATTCATTTTCATCCCATTTTGCATCATAAACCGTATTAACAAGGTTACTCAATGTTTGTTGTAACTGAGTACGACTCATATGGGAAGATTGCTTTGGATCACCAAATGTTCCGATGTCGACTGCTAAAAAGTGTTTACCAGGAATCTTTAACAAAAGATCTCCAATTATTTCTGAACATTTCCTTAAATAGTTTTCAACAAATTCTGGGGGGCTACTGTCTTCAGGTGTTTTGTTTTTAAGACCAATTGCTAATTTTACCGTTCTTATATGAACACCCACATACTGTTTTCCTTCTAAATAAGTTTCAACATATTTTTTGCTGTCTTTGATTACACGTTTGCTAGGCTGCAACCATGGCCTAAAATCAGGTAAACCTTTAGTTCTCACATTGATCCTAGCTCTACTAACACCAGGAACAAATGGAAATACAACTGTAACATCATTTGGATTATAATTGCCAAATATTTTATCATTAAATTCATCCATTTCTAGCTGTGATCCTACAAAAAATGAAAACTGCATTGCTCTTACCACAGTGAATCCAAAAGGACTTAGAGTTTCGTCTGTAAATCCTCTTTGAAGTACACGTGTTGTATTTATCTGTGTGACTGTAGTAACTCGGCTTGGGGAATTCATTGTTACACAAACTACAATTAACTTGCGTGGAGCCTTTTCAATAAACTCCTCCCATGATACTAACGGCTTTGCAAATCCAGTCATGGTGACATGATGATTCCAGTTATTTATGTCAAAGTAATCACTAAATCTCAGTGATTCTCCTTTACTGATAAATGGTCCTGTCGCAAAGAAAGAGTTAGAAACAAATGGCTCCACCACAGCAAACCCAATACTAGCTGCCCAATATTGTAAACCAAGCATGTTTCTGGCTGCACACGTTTGCCCTTCATAATAATGCCAACCCAATACATACCCTTTGCGGTGAGTAGCTCCTGTAGACAACTCCTCGGACAAGTCTTCTTCAGAACTAAAAATATCTTTATCGGTTAGCAGTGGCTGTGACTTAGATGCTAAGATACCAAATCCGTTATCACCAAGGGGACGGGTTAAAAAGCTTGAGTATACTTTTGTATATCCAGCGCCATACAACAATATAACGACTACTGGTGCTATAAATAGTATACTGAAACATGATAAATATCTCTTCTCCATTTGACAATGGCACAGTTTAACTAACACTGTCACTGAAACTGCGTAGCTATTTTCGATGGCCTGGGATGGTTTCACTAAATACCTACGCTCGTGCACGTGAGGTAATTATGGCCACTCCAAGTCATACCTTAGTTTCTGGTCACTCCCAAGCCTACAAATGGATGCGGGCGGGCGGATGATCAGGACTTCAGGACTATAGACTCTACTGTGACAATATACTGTATGGTATTATTATTTGCTCAATTTAGCAAATTCATGTTGATTTTGTTTTTAGTCAAACTTAACCAACAACATAAGTAGTTGTGCTTCGGAAAAAAATGCACTAGGAAAGTTGTTGATGGATCATGGCTAGCTATACACTGATGTATAACATTTAAGTATATTTATTTATTTATTTAGAATATACTATAGGAAATGTTTTGCTCATGTAGCTACTTATGCTTTCCAAGTGAAATAAATGTCTCGTTAGCTATGTCAGGAAAGTATTACTATGACTTATAGCTAAGTTGTTCAAATGATCATGATCCAAAATGAAATTTAACTTCTATTTTCACATCAGAAATTCTTCATTCAAATGTGAAGTCTTAGCCCACTAGCTATGTGTTTCCAGCCTTCTATTCAGTAACCTTGAGAAAAGTAACTGTCAAAGTTTTGAGTCATTGAGTGCTCCAAACTAGTGTTTTTTAGTGATCATCTGGGAATGTTTAAACTATAAGGGTTTCTACTTGCCAATCTAATTTTAGTTATGGAAAAGTTTAAGTTTAAGCTCACCGAATGTTGCCGGCTTTCCATACCCCTGTAGTGTTCAGTGATAAGGAATTTGAAGTTACTAGACTAATCATTAGAGGACTACATTTGAATTATAAAGTTAAAGCTATGGCCCATCTGCATGGACTAGTAGTTAATGTTACTGAAATTACTTTGGTTACAAAAACATTAGTAACAGTTATAATCTGAACAGCTATATAATCAAGGACAAAACTAGCTATAGTTAGAAACATTTTATTAGTGTGGCATATATACCTAATATTAGAGTTAAGAGTAGTGTGACTGCTCTATTGGAATCCCTGACTGCTCTATTGGAATCCCTGACTGCTCTATTAGAGTATATCGATCTTTTGCAGTAAAAAATAAGTGTCTTGCTGGGTCACGTGCACTTAAGCACCTGTAATATTAATAATAGTCCTCATAAACTAGGGTTCCAGGTTTACCATGCGGGCGGGTGACCAGAAACTAAGGTTTGACTTGGTGTGGCCTATACACATTTCATTAGCTACACAGCTTCTAATAATTCTTGCGCGACAACAAAAACAAGCGAAATCACGTGCATAGAATTTCAACCAATCAAATCGATTTATTTTTGAACTTCAAACTATAATTACCACACGTGACTTCCGCTTTAAATTTGTCGACGCGCAAGAACTATTAGAACCTGTGTAATTTACCAATTTGATCGTGGGCAACGACGTAATATTGCTTACGTGACTGTGCTCATAGTGCGCTACGGACCATACTTTACTACCCTGGTGTTTGCTGCTCCAGTGTTTCAGTGGTGTCTATAGGCTAAGTTATATCCTAGCTGTAATAACCCTCGGTATTAACACATCCATCAAGGGCGGATTTGGGGGGTATGCTTGGGGGGCTGAAGCACCCCCCTCCAAAATTTTACAATGAGCAAGCTAGGAAGATTCTAGAAGCTGTAGTACAGGTGCAGTTGCATTTTATACACATGTATGGGCAATGAAAAGATGGAAAGAGCAAGGGGAATAGCTAATCTTATCCAAGAATCAAAAAGGGTTTAAAATTATACTTTTGGAGTAAGTCTTGCCTTAGAAGCTGCTAAATCCGAAATACTCTAATAGAACAGTCAACCACTCTAATAGCACATCCATTATTAAAACTATAATTTTCAAGAAGTTACCAGAGTGTGAAAATAACCTTTTCTGTCAAATAGTTAAAGTTTTTTAGGCTCTGCTACAAACTTGATTCTTGGGTTGAAATGCTTCTCTTGCAAGTAAAACAATAGTCTTGTATAATAGTGAATTTCTTAGCATTTATAAAGTTCACAAGGCTGCAACATCTGAGAGCTGTTCATTTTTGTGTCCCTTATTTGATCAAATCCCATGCTACATTTGTCTAAATCTAGCAGCTTCTGGAGTTTGTACTATCAAATCCCCTGAAGCTCAACTTTAAGCTTAAATGATACTGCAGCATTTATGTTGTCATGATCAAAAAGGGGTTAGTTGTGGCCAAAACTGGTTGTATTTGTAGACTAGTTGATGGATGGATCCATCATTTTAAAAGTTAGATTGAAATAGCAATCTGCACCACAGAACAGTGGATATATATGAAGTAGATCCAATCCTGTGTGCTAAATATTCTCCTTGGCCTTACCTATGCACTCTTTATTCTCTTTGACAAGCCACTATTATACATTTTCTTAAAATCCAATAACAAGAAACAGTGTATAGTTCCGTTTTTAAATAAAATTACTTCCAACTGAACTCATTTATCTTGTATCCACATTTGGTTAAAAATAGCTTCTAGATTCAATCTTGTGATAGCCATTTTCCAAAAATTTCCCAGGAGGTCCGGGAGTATATATGCCACCAGATCTAGAGCCCCCCTAGCTGGAGAATTCTATACAGCTGAGTGCACATGCACTCCACACACTGGTAAGTCAGTCTACTTGACCTCTCCACTCATACTTACCCTCTCTACTGTTTGGATAGCTAGTGTAGTTTGAACCATGAGACTGTAAATTATGCTATACTTTAAAACACTAAATTTGATCATGTGCAGCTGATACCCATATGTATCCACTACTAGTCTTTAATATGTTAGTCTAAGATTGAATTTTAGCTAGATGGCTGCGCCTTTTAGTTATTATTGACAAGCTGTAGGGGAATAATGGTATCGCATAAACAAAGTGACATCATTTTTCACTCAAAATTACTACCAAATTCAATTTCAATAGGCCAAATTTGCAAAATTTTCCTGTGGGGGCATGCCCCCAGACCCCCCTAGATAGAGCATGCTCCGCACACTAGTTGTATTAACTTTCTTACCACATATAAAAATGTCCATGTTAGCACCCCCCCTCTGAAATCCTAGATCCTCCCCTATCCAGAGACCCCCAGCCCTAGCAGTGAAATGATCTTATACTGTAGCTATACCGTTGCAGTAGTTGCTAGCAGTACGTTCTTTAATACTAGCTAGTAGATAAAAAGGATGAGCCATTGAAAAAGACAATAGCTGTCAATGAGCCTTATAATTAGCCAGGCAAAAGCTGATGATCAGCAGTGCTACACTAGACCAAAATTGGCCTATATATCTTACTATTGGATTGGTGTAAGATTGTGAGTGGAAATACCACGTCATGTCTTTGTGTATCATCCAATGGTGGATAGGTGTGATTATCTGCTAAAAGATAGAGCTAAATGTCAGCTATTGGAAAGGTAAGATGATCCATGGCCTATATATATCCTATGACATGTCCAACACTTGAATTGATGACATTTCCTTGCAGTACATATAGGTCATAGCTACATGCACATGACATATTTGAATGTATATCAAAAAATTGTATTGATGATGTATACAGTACAATATTATGATGCATATCAACACATACACTGAATAGTAGTTACTGGATGAGCAGGGCCACCATAAAACATTGTCAGAAAATGAGCTTAGAGAATATCTTTTTGATGATCTGCTTCTCTCCATCCTCTTGAAGAAGCTTGAGAAATTTTGGACTTCTGAATCTGATGAGTCCAAGGTATTATTCTTTAGTCATGGTAGCTGTACTCCATTTCACTGTCACTATTATCATGTTAGCAAAAATACACTTGTTGCAATTTTATCAGTGCAATTGAAAACAGCAACACTTTCTTGTCCGCCATTTTTGTTGGATCTTCCTCTGATCATCGATCTGTTCCAAAGTTTCTTCTTGGCTATAAGTACAGTATGTTTTAGCAGTGGTGGATTTTACAAACCTTGAAAGTATTTTAAAGAATCGAAGCGGTGTTTGGTTTTGAAGCTATGGTCTTTTACCTCTTGCAACTAATAGCACAAAGAGTTCAGTCAATAGCTAGCGTTCTAATATTAACAATGGAGTGTAGGTTACTTTCTTCTGGGTTTGTGAGTCATTACTAACTGAATCTCAGAGTAGCTGAAAGAAAAGTTAATGCTTTGATAGATATTTATAATTCCCAATATCCTTCATCACCAAAATTAATACTGAAGCCAAGCATATACATTGTTGTGATTTAGTGCTTTAGTTGATACCACATGCTTATAATGGGATTCATTGTGAATAGTTCTCTATGCATTTGACGTGATACAGTGTGCAAATTTGGTTACATGTTTATCCCATGCTAGCTGTTCAGCAATGGTAAGTTATTTAGTATCCCTTGGCCAGGTGAAAAGAAAACATCAATCATTAAGAATTGGAAAATTGATGTTGTTGGATTTTAACTATGGAAGCAGCAGAATTTACACAAATGATGTCACTTGACACCAGTAATAGTATTGTTAATTTATACCTAAAATTAGTACCTTATCTTAGGCTGGTTCAGTACTTCAGGTCCTGTAGATTATAGCAAACAGGCCAAATAGATGTGTGTGTGCGTGTGCGTGTGTAGAAACTTTACTCACATTGCTGCCAGCTGTTTATATGGGACCAAGACCCGGTTATACTCAGTTGTTATTGTTGTTGCTTCCTTGAGCAAGAACTTTACTCACATTACTCCAGTCTACCCAGCTGTTTAAATGGTGACCTGATGATGTCAACTGGGAAAGCAGCTCACACATCGATCATTATTGGCACAGTAGATGGAAATTGTATACTGAAACCATTTGCATATGTGACCGGGCCTGCGAAAACAGGGCATGTGGCCACAAACTACAACCCATCACATAACATCTCATATCAGTCTCAGCACTGAAATAAAATAGCCAATCAAATGTCTAATAAGTGCTGAAAAATTTCATGGCCAAGCAGTAATGGAATATAAAGTTATGCTACATCATAGTTTGAAAAGTAGGCACTTTTTATGTGCCCACATGCCCTGTTTTCGCAGGCACATATTGTGTATTAGTGTTCTCTGTTTATCATCATCAATAAGATTTTGTAACATGTAGTGAAAAGCCTCAATTTGTAGCCTAATATTTAAACAAACCAAGATGATATAATTATGATATAATTGTAACATACTACAGTGTAGCTATATGTTTTTATAAGTGTTGAGTATCATTGAAATAGAATAATGAATATTGCAGCAGTACAAATTTTCACAAATCAGTGTTTGATACACTCCATTCAGTGGGTCTAAGTTTTGATGTCAGAGTTGTGACTCCCAGCTCTTCTTGTGAGTCCCCAAATGGATAGTACGCTAGGTATATCATGTGAACAACTTCTTACTCTAAGTGTGAACCATTTCTACAAAATGAACTACCATTCACTTGTCAGTTATAACTCCCTGTCCCAAGTATGATGCTTTCATTATACGTAAGTGATGATACTCTGCATGACTGCATGCACTTGAGGAGGCATATGAAACAAGTTTCATGCAGCAGGGCAATGGGTTACCGAGCTGGTACTTACAACATTAATTTTGTGCATTAAAATAAAGACAATAACAATAATTTTGTGTTATGATTGTACTTGCTGTCATCGCACACTACAAACACACAGACACATTCACCCACACTGTAAAAGTTGGGTGTTCTCAAACACCCATGTTGCTGTGTTACCTAAACACCCACGCCTGTTATGGTGTAGTAGGAACACCCTTGGGTGTTTGCACTGCACTAATTCAATTTTGAACACTTCTTGGTGTTTGTCAACACCCTTTGGTGTTTATGGTTTAGTTAATAAAATTAACACAATTCGGTCACACATAAAGTTTGTAAGTCAATAAGAGCGTACAGGCTAGCATTTACAAAAATATATATCTTCCAGCATTGCACATTCATTAAATCATATACAATGAAGAAGGCAAGACAATGGAAGACATATGGCATGTGACTCTACCATGTACCACTGATGAATCTCATGCACATGTACAAGATGTACATGCAATAGATTTCTGGGGTGTTAATTACAGTGAGATGACAGTGTGATGGCATTATAATGTACCTGTACATTGTATTATTTCTTGTGACAACCCCAGGGGCGAATTTGGAGGGGGGCTATGGGGGCTGTAGCCCCCTTTCCTTTCTAAGTTAACTAGTAGCTATACTTGGCCAATAAAATCCTAAAACTTCTATGTGTATCAAAAGCAGACTTATTTCAGGACCTATGCATCACTACCAACACAAGTAATGTCTATGTAACTATACCTATTGTTCAACTCTGTTCCACGAGAATATAGCTTCCTTTTCCTCAAGAGTTCTTTGAAAACAAGTTTCGATTGTGGGTTGCATTTCCAGTTACAATAGTTGTAATTGTGGGTTTTGTTTTAATGAGGTGATTAGCAGTGTTTTTTTCACTATGGCTGTAAGAGGTTTTTTTATATTTTAAAATGAATCAAAAAGTGTTAGTTGGTTTAATTGGTTAGATGTACCAGCTTCAGTATAATATGTAGCTACCAGCTCAGCCATTTAGCAAACTGTAGTCTTTTGGTAATTTACAGTCTCACAAGGCAGCTATAGCATATTCACCCTCTTTTGTCTTTGAATGTAAAATCTGTATCAGTTACCTTCTGATATGACTCCATGCTGTGGGTTATGGTGCTGGCATTTGTAGCTAGCCTATAGTTCGGTCTTCATAACCTGGCAGATATAATAATAAGTTGACTATCGCAACAACAAATTCATAAAGCCCATAAATGCAAATATAGTTGCACTTTGCTAAGGATTTCCAGTGGACTAGCTAATAGCTACTAGTACCCTTCACTGCATTCTGCTTTTCAGTACGCTTTATTGGTGTTATGGCTAACAAAGTGCAGGGGTGGATCTAGAAATTTTCAGAGGGAATTTCTGGTTCTCTGGAATTGCAACTTCAGCCTAGCTGCAAGTTGAAGACCAAAAAAAAAAAAAGTCGCAAACGCTATGAAGGTGATTTCAGAGGTAAGAGTATGAAGTTTTGCCAATAGAAAAGAGCCATAATATAATACAGTATGTATAACTCTGTAATTTTTATCACCCAGATAAATAGTAGGGGCGCGCGCTATTTCAGAGAGGTAAAACCGCCACTAGGCTGAGGAGCGTGCAAGCACCACTACTACGTAGCTATACATGTTTCTGCCTCACAGATTTAACTGATTATGGCAAGGCTAAGAGGAGCTGATGCATTATGGCATATAGCTAGCTATATCCAAATGCTTGGTAGCTACAAATGAAAAGATTATCATGCGTACATGATAGCTATACTCAATGCATATTGCAGTTAGCCTTGATTTAATGGATAAGTAAAATTTGAATGATATACAGGGGCGGATCCAGACTTTTAAAAAGGGGGGTTCCACTTTGGAATTGCAACTTCAGCCTAGCTGTAAGTTGAAGACCAAAAAAAATAAGAAAAAAAGGTCATCACCTGCTGACAATAGCTGCCCCTCACCATAGATGCCCTCACCAACTACATTTCCTTATTTATAACTGTATATATAGCTTGCTATACTGCTTCTCAAAAGACTACTGTGACTGCTCTATTAGAGTATCTCGATTTGACTGCTCTATTAGAGTATCTCGAGTAAGAGAGGCTCTTTCAAAAGGGGGGTTCCATGGAACCCTTTGAACCCCCCCTGGATCCGCCCCTGAATTATATATATAATAAACTGAATTCCATTGTTTTCCACTGAAAAACTGCTAAAAATACTCTCAGATTCACCATTAGAGGGCCTAATTTTCAAAAATCCCCCCCTAGGTTGGCATGCTTTGCACACTAATGTAGCACTATTCCAAATAGCTAATTTGACCATGGATACTACACGAATCTTACAACTAGGGCCTTGTGAGAAGGCTTGGTATCTTCTAATGTCTGGCTAGTTACCTATGTCCCTATCCAGCTTAGCCCCCCTTTCAAAAAATCCTAGATCCGCTCATGAACCCTGCAGTAATTTCTTCATTGTATAGCTTTTTAAAATTAAACCCACAGTCGAAAGTGATGCTTATTGGTTACGTTACAAATACAAACTGAAAACCATAAGAGGTAGGAGGAGTTGATGATATTGAATGTATGTATTACTATCAATGTAATATAGCCATGTTTCTTGTATGTTCTTTGTGTCAATGATACGAATGATGATATTTGAAATTGTTTGGTAAAAATGTGATTGGCTGTATAACAAAGAAAACAGTCCATTTCCATTTTCTTTTAAAATATCTTCTACACCCCATGGGTGTAATAGAAGTACCCTGTGGGTGTAACAGAACATCCTCAGAGGAGCTATACCACCCCCAAAAGGTGTTTTACGAACATCTTTTTTTAACAGTGCACACATTAATATGTCATGCAATCATGATGCAGTGTATATAGGTGAGTATCTGCACTTTACAAGTACTTTCATTATTGTATTTTTTGGTTACATATATAATTAGTGATAGTAAAGTGTCATGTTTACTGTTCAATGGTGAAATTTCTGCACAAACCAGAATTTCACACCTGTATAATTACAGCCCAATCCAATCCAATGATGAGACTGTTAGCATGTACACATGTTATGTTCAATTTTCCATTTGAAAATATGTGCTTCTTCAAGTATACGTATTCAGTCCCACACCAACTTATCCAGTGAATGTGAGACCACTTCAATAATATGTGTTCAGCCTTACTACCACTACTATTACCAATGGTAAACATGCCACACACAGTACCGCATGCTACAGACACACATGCATGTGTGCACACGCTAACACACACTATACACACCATCGTAGCCACAAGCATGCATTTCTATTGTAACGATTTACCACTTCATGTTTATAATTAAATATTTGATATAAAAGATACAAAAAACCTATTAAAATTCATCTTTACAGAACTGATCTGGTATAGTAGTGGATGAAATACGTTTATTGTTTTCTGAAACATGCTCACCACAGATTGCAACCATACACTTGTTGGTGGGGTGTAGTGACATGTACAGAGCTGCTGATGATCTGATGAGCGCTTTCCAAGTAATATTATACAATCAGCATTAGTAGCAATCATCTTTTCTAACTGTGCAATAAACCCTCTGTCTGTTATTCCACCTGCAGCTTGTTTCAACATTTCTTCTCTTTGTTCTACTTGTAAACTACCATTAAATACATCCAAGAATATTTGGTCACGTAGTGGTGCTAATTGTTTTTCCATTCTCCTAGAATACTTTTCGCTTCCAAATGTACCCATATCATAAGCCAAGAATATCTTGCATTTCTCCCCAACCTTATCTAGTACATAACTGAGATTTTTGCTACACTGGAACAAATATTTGTTCTTCTCTATTGATGGTGGACTAAAATACAAAACATGATGTGTTCTGAAGACAATCCCGACATACTTGTGATCTCTGATATAAAGGGATTTATAAGTTTTATAAGCTTGTATGATTCTTGGGCTTAGTGGAAGCACTAATCTTGCATTAATTCCAACAGCAAAATCATGCGTTGAACATATATCAACCCTTGTTTTCCGTATACCCAGCCAACCAACAGTAATTAAAGTAACTTGTGATAGATTTGATTCTTCAAAAACATAAGAAGCAAATACTTCAACAGATAAGTCATGATGTTTATTTACACAACCAAGATAACATACAATTCTTGTAATGTTGTACACACTTTCTAGCCACTGCAAGTCATCCTTTGGAATTTTATCAAGATTGCATGATTTTGCATCGACATCATTGTAGGTAATAATCAGTGGTTTCGGTAAATCTAGTTGTTTCTTTGTAATCAAAACCACTGCTTCACGAGGAGCATTAGAGAGAAAGCCTTCCTATGCAACCAGTGGACTTTCACCCTTATCAACAACCATTTTGTTTCACTCTTCTTTGTCAAAGTAATCACTGAATCGTAAACTATTATTAGAGCTGGCAAGTGATCTAGTTATGCGGAATATGGAAGAACTAGCAAATGGCTCAACAACATGCATTCTTAACGCCTTAGCCAATATCTGTAACTGCCACAAGCTAGTAGATACCATCGTTTACTCTTCAGCAATTGTGTACAGCATTATGTATCCTCGTAAATCATGTCCTGTCATTTCAGAATTTTTACTCGAAGAGGGCACAGTTGATTTTTCTACACTGTCGGTAGGTTGTGGGGTAACTAGTTGCTTGTTTATTGACTTTCACACTGTTAACTTTCTTTGTAAATGCGTCCAAGTCAGTAATACCTGTAGATGTTGTTGTGGTATCACGCAGACCTCTCAACCTGGAAGCAGACCTGGTCGTGAGAAAGCCAGCCACCCATCCCCATGCAGCTGTAAAGCCTATCAACTTGCAGGCTCATGCACATACATTTGTTTAACAAAAAAATGTTTTAAAAGGCACAACTAGTTAGCTATGTGAGTGCAATACTGCTGTTTACCGCAGCTTATAATATCTCTATGCTATAGTGTAGCCTACTATATGACAAGAACCTACTATTTTTGCTCCACCGTTGAATCACGTGATATCAGTCTTTCAACTTAGCTGATGTACTGGTTCACCAGTGATTCATCGTTGAAATCACCTCTCATTTCTTGAGTAATCGGTATCCAGCTGTGGATTTAGTGTTCAGCACAGATTTTCTGCACAAGTCCCGGCACAAGTACACCTCACAACAACCGAAATTAAGCAATAAACATTTGTAATAACGCAACTGGTAGGATTTCACCTAATTCTTCACCTTTCATGTGTGCTGAGTCTTTTCTCAAAGGATTTCACCTTCAAGTAGGGCTCAGTTCATTGAGTTTGACAGCGAAGTGACTCGTGACACATTCTCATTATGTCTAATATATGTGGAGTAGGAATATTTGTTTCTAAGAAGCTGCAAGCTTGTCAAGTGTTTTTTAGCCAATCAGTTTTTAAGGATCATGTATGGGTCAGTGTGAAACTCTGGGGATCTGACTCATTGTTAATTGGTTCTATTTACCATAGTCCTTCAAGCCCTCTCAGTACTAGTGTCTCATCCCTTTGTGATCTTTTCACTGAACTTAGCAGTTATACTCATTTATTAATTTGTGGGGACTTTAACTTCAAAGAAGTCTCTTGGTCAGATCTTTCTGGTTCCACCACTAATTACCACATCACACCTTTTCTTGACTCTGTAGATGACTTATTCTTATTTCAACATGTTACTGAACCTACAAGGATCAGACAAGATGAGTCTCCAAGCTTATTGGATTTAGTTTTTACAAATGAGCAGGACATGATTAATAATCTATCTTATCTTCCACCATTGGGAAACAGTGACCACATTTGTATACAATTTGATATATTGTGTTACTCAGAGCCTAAGAAGACTGATAACATTAAGTATAATGCCAGAGCAGCAAATATTGACTTAATGAAGCAAATTCTTAGTGATATTGACTGGGTGTCCATTCTAGATCCTCTTAATACCAATGATGCTTGGTTACAATTTAAGTCTATTTTTCAGGATGCCTTTGATAAATGTGTTCCCACCTACAAGCAGAAAGAAAAGAAAAACCTGTATTGTAACTCTGAAGTGTTTTGTTTGAAAAGGAAGAAAAACCAGATATGGAAGAAGTACCTCTTAACTTGTTCCTCTGCCGATCTATCCAACTTTAAATCAATTAACAACCAACTTAGAAACCTAACTCGTAATCTTAGAAAGGATTTTGAAAAGAGTTTAGTGCAAGGTGTGAAGTCTAGACCGAAAGCATTTTGGCGGTACATTAATTCAAGAACAAAGATACGCCCTAGCATTACTGAACTGCTTACCTCTGATGGTTCCACAGTGTGTTCTGACCCTGAAATGGCAACTCTTTTTAATGACTATTTCTCCACTGTTTTTACTTGTGAGGACACCACCACAATTCCTACAGTTGACTCAGCTAGTTCTCCTCTTATTGCTGACTCTATTGAAATCACCCCTGCAGTTGTCTATGACAAACTAATGAATTTGCAAAATAACAAATCCACTGGACCAGATGGTTGGCCTATATCCATAATTAAATCTGTAAGTGAATTTGTTTCAGTGCCACTATCCATTATATTCAACAAGTCATATGGTAGTGGTATTTTACCAACAGACTGGAAGTGTGGCAATGTAACGCCAATTCATAAGAAAGGTCCATGGAATCTTGCTAGTAATTACAGACCAGTGAGTTTAACGTCCATCTTCAGTAAAATGATGGAGTCTATAGTTAAAGATCACATACTAAGTCATCTATTTACGTACAGTCTAATTTCTCCTTATCAATTTGGCTTTATGCCGGGAAGGTCATGTTCTACCCAGTTATTGCAGGTATTAGATTACCTTACTCAGCATTTGGATAATGGTTATTGTGTTGATGTACTCTACTTAGATTTTCAAAAAGCGTTTGATACTGTCCCACATCAACGTTTATTACAAAAGTTAACTTCTTTTGGCATTCATGGCAATCTCTTAGAATGGATTAAGAATTTCTTATCTAACAGAAAACAGCAAGTTGTATTGAATGGATATAGGTCTCGTTCCTCTCCAGTCTCCAGCGGTGTCCCTCAAGGATCTGTGTTAGGCCCTTTACTTTTCAGTATGTTTGTTAATGACATTCCATCAATTGTGTCTAGCCCTGTGTTCATGTTTGCAGATGATACAAAGATTTTCCGTGTGATAAGAAACGAAGAAGACTACGTTACATTACAGAATGACTTAAATTGCCTTTACAGCTGGTCACAACTCTGGCAATTGAGGTTTAACATCTCCAAATGTAAACATCTCCATTTTGGCCCAGCTCACCATCATGGCTTCTATTATCTTAATGAAACTCCAATTGACACAGTTACATCCCACAATGATCTCGGAATTCTCTTTGATGACAAGCTTAAGTTTCATGATCATACTGTTAAAGTTACAACCAAAGCTAGTCGAATACTTGGCATGATCAAGAAATCTTTTGAATATCTTGACTTCAGTATGTTGTCTAAGTATGTTGTCTAAGTTGTTTACCACACTAGTTCGACCCATCTTGGAATACGGTAATGCCATTTGGGGACCACTATTTACCCTTGATCAGAGAAAGGTTGAAAAGGTACAACGTCAAGCTACCCGTCTCCTCCAATCATTACATGACAAATCCTATACTGAGAGGCTGTCAATACTATCCTTACCATCACTGTTGTATAGACGCCAGAGGGGTGATTTAATTTTTCTATACCAAAAATTCTTAACAACTACTTCAGCTCTGACTTTACTAATCTATATACCTACTCCACTACTACTACCAGGGGACACCAGTTTAAATTGTTCAAGCAACATTCAAGATTGTTATGCAGATCTAATTATTTTATGAACAGAGTGATTAATGAGTGGAACAGTGGTTTACCTACCTCTGTTGTGTAAAGTTCTTCAATTAACACTTTTAAATCGCTGTTAGATAATTATTTTTTAGATTTTAGATTTAGATTTTAGATTTAGATTTTATTTTTAACATTTTAAATTAAACTGCTTTCAGGAATTTCCATCTATTATGCTCTTCAGTGGCCTGCTTTATGCTCCTAGGTTAGCATCATTTCTTACAATTATCTTGGAACATTTAATCAGTGAATGCTCTATTAGAGTATTTCACTACAAAGTGACTGTTCTAGTGTACTTTCCACTGACTGCTCTATTAGGGAGTATCGATCTATTTTCATGGAAACAAATGCCATAGTTTGAATATCCACATAATATGTTAGCATTGTGCTGGCATACTACTCCAGCCTATTATGATTTTTATTATGCTGACATATTTGATGCAGGCCTAATGGTGTGGCTGCTGTAATAAAATAACTAACTGTTACCCGGCTTGTATTTTACCAAACATTTTAAGACATCATGATTAGCTGCAGACTGCAATGTACTGCTGGGACATGCATCCAATGTTTACAGCTACTTTTTTGCTTTCAGAACCACATGCAGTAGCTATCTAGCTATAATGTGGCAAAATTTTACATTTGTGACTGAGTATGCAAAAAATAGGGCATGTGGGCACATGATTTTTGCCAACTTTTATCACTCATAACTTTTTGTACCATAGTGCTATGGCAAATACAATTTTCAACTCTTAGTAAGAAGTTTAATTGGCTTTATGATGCAAGTTACAGAATGCAAACATTCTGTTCCAATACTGAGATATAACCTGTAGAGTGATGGGGTGTAGTTTGTGCCCACATGCCCTGTTTTTGCAGGCCCGGTCACATTTACTATTACACCTCATTCAGTCATCATTGGGAATGCAGTGATTCAGAGGAGCATAAGGACGGACAATAAAAAGCATACCAGCTATAAGTTCCAAGTCAAAATTGTATTCTTTCCATGCCTTGCATGGAAGAACAATACCATTTTGTCATAAATCAACAAAATTAATATACTGTTTATCACAAGACCACAATCCATAATACTCTATACATACCTATAGCTATTACATTACATCAGTAGTTGTTTTAGTGTAAGTAAATTCCTCAAGAGAATTTGGCACAACATGTCCAAATATGATCAATAACAAGGAGGTAGATAACTCCAAACTGACTTATTTCTTCAACTGACAGCAACTTTAGGTTTCATCAACAACTTTAATATAATTATGGGAAACATAGTAAGCTTAAGCTTGCACCTATAATGTTCAGGATAATATCAACATGTTATCCATTGTAGTACTGCATAAGCATAGCTTATTGTACAGAGCTAGCAGAACTTCACATTAAGTGTTATCATTAGGCCACATAAATTTAATTATTAGTTTCTCATCCCCTCCCACATCGCTGTTTCTTACCTCATCAAGGATTTTTTGCACCACTGGTGGCTAAGGAAGGCAAATTCGCACCTTTTATAGTTGGTACCTTGCTAGAGCAGTCTAAGAATTGCATTTTGAGTTGCTCAATTCAGCTATCTATATAGTTAGTAAAAATAAAATAAAAATCTGCCCTCCCGCACTGCTATTTTGAGTACAGGAGGATGAGAACTAATAATTAAGATGTTGCCCTAATGCCATTAAGTGTTATCATTATTTTTTGAGTATGTTAGGTAGTCTAAGAATTTTGAAAAATCGATTCTCTAGTGTCCACTTCTTTAGGAACACTTCCATTGATTATAGCCACAACGTTCAAGCTTATTACCAGTTGTACTAGTTCAGTTATATGAAGTGTTCAGACAAGTAAGTTTTATAAGCACATAGTTAATGTGCTAACTTTATGCATGCAGAGTAGCATTATAAACTATGTATGTGGTGATTATTCTAATAGAACATACACTTACCCTACACACCTACTAACAAAATACTCCAATAGAACAGTCACATTACTCCCTTTCAGATAACCTCAATATACTCTAGCTAGCCCAGTCTTGTTGTTGAATTGACAGTTTATGACAAAAGTTTTTAAACATCATCATTAGATTTTGGCATAAAGCATGCATTGGCATCTAGCTACATATACTGTAACTAACAACTGTATTCTTTACTTTCATATCTTGATTTCAAAAAAATAGATTAGTCAATTAGCTATATACTCTAAATTATTAATTACATGTGTAGAACTCACAAAAAGAGTATAAACACACAGATAATCATACATAAAATCAGTCTGTTGGGAAGAGGTATAAGGATAAATCATCTTTAAATTGGTTTAAATCATCCAGTTCAACTAATGAATTGGGTAGAGAATTCCACAAATTGATAGAAGAGGGAAGAATTTAAATATGTATCAGTTCTAGCAAAAGGGATGACGAAATGCTGGTTGTGTCCACGGATAGGTGTTGAAAGGGGTGTAAGTGTAAATGAGATGTCAACAAGACCATGTATAATATTTTGTAAAACATTATCAATTTTAAGAAACTTCTGTGGTGTTCGAGTAGTGGCCACTTAAGATGTTTGAGCATGGCAGTTACACTACTGTGATAGGAGAAGTCATTTTTAACAAAGTAAGCAGCACTGCACTGAACCTTTTCTATTTAGTGTTTCTGGTATTGAAGGTGTGGGGACCACACTGTAGCAGCATACTCTAATATAGGTCTCACTAAGGATGTGTAACAATTGGATTTCACTATTGCCGGACACCGGAAGAGATTATGTTGTAAGAAGGCTTTTGCTTTGATGGCTTTGCTACAGATGTCATTGACATGTTCCTTCCAAGTTAAGTGTTTGTCTAACTTCATTTTGTATGTGTAGACAAATATTGGTACTTTAGTCATGACTACTGCAATGCATTGTTATTGGTTGTTCATGACTATAGCCATTTGTTTGTATGCACCTATCATTACTCATACACATATTGTGCATCAACGTTGAAACCGGGTCACTACTGCCGATCCGGATGACCCACTGACCCGGATGTGACCCGGATTGACCCGGATTAATTAAAGCCGGGACGTGTTTCGGCTAGTCTCGGGTGAGCGAACGAGTCTACATTTTGAGCGTTCGATTCGTGTTGAGTAAATATTGCAACTTCAGCCTAGCTGTAGGTTGAAGACCAAAAAAAAAAAAAAAAGGTCTTCACCTACTGACAATAGCTACCCCTCACCATAGATACCCTCAGTTTCGTGCTACATACTGCACTTACTAACAAATAGGCGTGGCTGAGCATATGTTGGTAATGCGATAAGTGGGCGTGGCTCACGAAAGAGCTACGCGATAGCGTTTATAAGTTCCACGTCGTCAAACGAACAATTTCGTTTCTCAAGTGATCCAATCCGGGTCAGACCGGGATAAATTGTAAACCGGGGAGAAAATGTGACCCGGATGACCCGACCCGGTTTCAACGCTGTTGTGCATATACACACAATACCACATGAAACAGACACATGCATGCATGCTTACACTCACACACAGACATGCACAGTTCCATACATGTTATACATGTACGTAATTATATAAGCTATACATACTTGGAGTCAGCCAATGTGTGATCTTAATGCACCTGATCATGATGTTACAGCAGCTACATATTGTAGCGATTTACCAATTCATGTTAATACGTTAGCTATAAATATACGTGAAGTAAAGGATATAAGGAAGTATTTTAAGTTTCATCTTTACAAAAACTGGTCTGGTACACTAGTGGATGAAATACGTTTATTGTTTTCTGAAACATGCTCACCACAGATTGCAATCATACACTTGTTAGTGGGGTGTAGTGACATATACAGTGTTGCTGATGATCTGACAAATGATGAATGCTTTCCAAGTAATATTATACAATCAGCATTAATTTTGTAGATATTATCTTTTCTAACTGTGCAACAGCGTTGAAACCGGGTCAGGTCATCCGGGTCACATTTTCTCCGGGTCTGACCCGGATTGGATCACGTGAGAAACGAAATTGTTCGTTTGACGACGTGGAACATATAAACGCTATCGCGTAGCTCTTTCGTGAGCCACGCCCACTTATCGCATTACCAACATATGTTCAGCCACGCCTATTTGTTAGTAAGTGCAGTATGTAGCACGAAACTGAGGGTATCTATGGTGAGGGGTAGCTATTGTCAGTAGGTGAAGACCTTTTTTTTTTTTGGTCTTCAACCTACAGCTAGGCTGAAGTTGCAATATTTACTCAACACGAATCGAACGCTCAAAATGTAGACTCGTTCGCTCACCCGAGACTAGCCGAAACACGTCTCGGCTTTAATTAATCCGGGTCACATCCGGGTCACATCCGGGTCTGACCCGGATTGCTATCCGGGTCAGTGGGTCATCCGGGTCAGCAGTAGTGACCCGGTTTCAACGTTGCTGTGCAATAAACCCTCTATCTGTTATTCCACCTGCAGCTTGTTTCAACATTTCTTCTCTTTCTTCAACTTGTAAACTGCCGTTAAATACATTCAAGAATATTTGGTCACGTAGTGGTCAATAGAGAAGAACAAATATTTGCTCCAGTATAACTGTAACTTAGCACTTATTGTATTTATTGTAACTTAGCACTCACTGTAATTTAGTACTCATTGTAATTCTAGCACTTATTGTAACTTACCACTTACTGTAATTTAGCACTAGTTGTAACCTAGCACCTATTGTAACTTAGCACTTATTGTAACTTAGCACTTATTGTAACTTAGTACAAATCATTATTGTAACTTAAATTATAGGCACTTATGTTATTGTAACTTAAACTAGGCACTTATGTGTACGTACCTTGTACATTAGCGTAAAAACCCTGTTGGGTGTTTGCTAATCTATATATAAAAAGCTGAAAATGTCTGTCTGTCTGTCTGTCTGTCTGACGGTCACGCTGCTTACTCACCAGACTTGGCGCGAATCGACATAGTCTGTGCTGATAGTGAAGCGCTCATCATCCGCCTACTCTAAGATTGCTATCACGAGTTCACGCGTGCTTCCGTTCGGTCTCTACAGCGCGTAGAAGGCCAAGGTGTAGAGAAAACTTGAGCAACATTCCTTTGAAAACCACAGCACATACTGTTCAAGTGGTAGAACGCCTGACTAGCGTGTAAGAGGTCGTGGGTTCAAATCCACGTGTTGACAGATTTTTTTCTTTCTACTCAGTACCTTTTTGTGAACACCTTTTTTTAAAACACGACTTTTAGCTCATCATATCTTGGCATGCAAAGCACGTATCGAGGCGGGACTTTAGCGAAATTAAACGCCCATCATCTGGCAACTCGAGTGTTGTTGTAGCAAATCAATACGTGCTTTTGTTCGCTCTTTATAGGGCGATGAAGGCACTGGTGTAGGGAAGGATCACTGAAAAGTTGAGCTACATTCCTGTCAAAACCACTGATAAACAACTGTGGCGATTTGTGCACCTCCCTTAACCCCAAGTTATTATAACCAGCCAGGGTTCAATCCCCGCCTAGGTCATAACTTTTTTTTTCACTTTTGGGACCTTTTTGATGCACCTTTTTGCTCTATCTGTTCCATGCAAGTCTTCATCTACAAACTCTTATGATCAGTTTTTCAGCACTGGCACTGAATTACCTCACATAATAGGGACTCTTATAGCACTTTTGGGACAGGGCAGACAAATTGCCAACATATTTGTCCATCTGTGTGTCGGTCCAGTGTGTTGTATTAGAGTAGGTAAAAGCTTCTTTCACCAGTATCCAGAATATCTACATCTTTGTTTTAAGCACATAGGTGTGCACTGACATGAAAAACTGTTTGTTCAGACTTACCTCAATACTGCTGTAGTAATAGAGAGCTTGCATGATTGAACAAATACTACTGTGCATCTGAAAAATGATAATACTGGAACCATGCAGATCCATAGTTTACACCGAGGAACTGCATCTGACCTGTCACAACTGTTTCACTATCCTGCTTACATGCTTTCACTCTAAAGATTCATACATTACCTTATTGGTCAATTACACTGCAGGTGTTTCAAAACTGGGTTTTTGTATGGCAAGAGGTATATGTGTCACTGCAACATCAGAACTGAAAGTGCATAGGACAAGTTCTGAACTTTAGCTTGCCATGCAGTAACTATAACTGCAAATTGTGTTGACTGTAAATTATGCTCAAGTTCATTTCTCTTTGTGACAGTCGGTAAGGTAAACATCAAAATGTAGAAACTGAAACTATACCGTGTGTACACAACCTGTATGTAATGTAGGGTATACTATATACAATTGCCTTAGCTCGCATGCAGTTTAACTAATTAGCTAGCCTTGCATGCATGCTTCACTATAAATTATTATGTACTGCATAAGGATCATGTACTTTAAAGCACTATCGACATACATGCTACACAGCAAATATAGGACACTAATATTTATGCTTGGTTCCCAATATATTAATTATTGTTGCATTAGTTCTCATGTAAAGCAGCAAAGGTTTCGTTTGTTCTATACAGCACGTTGAAGTCACTGGTAGGGAAGATGCACTGAATAATTAAGCTACATTCCTGTCAAAACAACAAACAATAAACTTTAGTGTTTTGCATCATTAATGACATAAGAAAACCTCATGCTCTTTAAAAAATGTGACATCACCATGTACCCTACATAGCTACATTAGCAGTGCTGGTGTTTAATGCTTAGTCCCTCTTCGTGGCATTAAAATGTTTAATGTGGAGATGGTCCTGCACATAGGGCAGGTACCAATGTGCACCTCCCTTAACCCCAAGTTATTATAACCAGCCAGGGTTCACATAACTTTTTTTTTCACTTTTTGGACCTTTAATTTTTGATGCACCTTTTTGTTCTATCTGTTCCATGCAAGTCTTCATCTACAAACTCTTATACTCAGTTTTTCAACACTGGCACTTAACTGCCTCACGTCATAGGGACTCTTATAACACTTTTGGGATAGGGCAGGCAAATTGCCAACATATTTGTCCATCTGTGTGTTGGTCCAGTGTGTTGTATTAGAGTAGGTAAAAGCTTCTTTCACCAGTATCCAGAATATCTACATCTTTGTTTTAAGCACATAGGTGTGCACTGACATGCAAAACTGTTTGTTCAGATTTACCTCATTACTGCTGTAGTAAATAGGCAGCTTGCATGATTGGACAAATACTACTGTGCATATGAAAAATGATAATACTGGAACCATGCAGATCTATAGTTTACACCGAGGAACTGCATCAGACCTGGCACAACTGTTTCATCATAATCCTGCTTACATGCTTTCACTCTAATGATTCATACATTACCTTAATGGCCAATTACACTGCAGGTATTTCAAAACTGGGTTTTTGTATGGCAAGAGGTATATGACAACATCAGAACTGAAAGTACATAGCATAGGACAAGTTCTGAACCTTTGCTTGCCATGCAGTAACTATAACTGCAAATTGTGTTGGCTTTAAATTATGCCTAAGTTCATTTCTCTTTGTGACAATTGGTAAGGTAAACATCATAATGTAAAAACTGAAACTGTACCATGTGTACACAACCTGTATGTAATGTAGGGTATATACTGTATACAATTGCCTTAGCTCGCATGCAGTTTAACTAATTAGCCTTGCATGCTCATTATTTCACTATAAATTATTATGTACTGCATAAGGATCATGTACTTTAAAGTACTATCGACATGCATGCTACACAGCAAATATAGGACACTAATATTTATGCTTGGTTCCGAATACATTAATTATTGTTGCAATAGTTGTCATGTAAAGCAGCAAAGGTTTCGTTTGTTCTATACAGCACGTTGAAGTCACTGGTAGGAAAGATGCATTGAATAATTAAACTACATTCCTGTCAAAACCACAAACAATAAACTTTAGTGTTTTGCACCATTAATGACATAAGGAAATCTCATACTCTTTAAAAAATGTGACATCACCATGTGCTCTAGATAGCTACATGAGCACTGCTGGTGTTTAATGCTTGGTCCCTCTTCCTGGCATTACAATGTTTAATGTGGAGATGGTCCTGCACGTAGGGCAGGTACCAATGCTAGTCAATAAATAAATTTAAAAAAAAAAATGTAGTAAAAATCTCAGTCATGTACTAGACAAGGTTAGGGAGAAGTGGAAAATATTTTTGTCTTTTGATATGGGTACGTATGGCAGTGGTAAATTAATTGAATCAAAGGTTAGTGACAAGCTGTTTACCCTTGATGGACGATGATTCTTATACATTGTAGTTATCTTAGACTTGTTTCTTCTTTCTTCGAGGGTAGGTAAATTTAATGATGACGTCATTCTTGTTACACTACTAAATCTAGAAAAATTATTGTAGCAAAATCTGGCTGCTCTCCTTTGGATGGATTCAAGTTGGTTTATATTGGTGTGGGTGTGGGGGGCCCAGACAGAGGATGCATATTCAACAATGGGGCGGACCATCATCTGGCGACAATGCTCGAGTTTCTTGGGCCCGGAAGTGCGCCGGATCCAGCCAAAATATTGGCTGGCCAATCAGAATCAACGAGTTGCATAATCGCATGAATGTATTGGAACTGAGTAGACGAAAAAGCAGACTATTTAAAGCCATTTTATCATAAGTTACTCACCTAGGTTGTTCAAGATGTTTGTTGTCAAGTTGTTTTTCCGATCTCACCTTATGAATCGTGACTCGACGTTTCACCAGAAATGAAACGCTTCCTCTACTAATAGCTACAATGAATGAAGAGATCGCATCTAGTGAACGCCCTATTCTGAGTTTTACTTTATTCCTAGAATGGTTTTTCACTGTTTTAAAACGATTATGCAACTCCTCGATTCTGATTGGCCAATATTTTGGCTGGATCGCACTTCCGGGCCTAAGAAACTCGAGCATTGTCACCAGACGGTGTTTGCGAATTAGCGCGAGCCCGGCTGGGCACGAGACTATCACAAACTGGGGTTCCAGGTTTTTCGTGCGGGCGGGTGTCGCGTGACCAGAAACTAAGGTTTGACTTGGTGTGGCCTTATATTGAGCACATTTGCTGTTAGAGAATGTCCAAGCCGGTTTGTTTGGCAGATTTTGAGGTGCACTTTTTGCAGTCACTGGACAGAATCGCTCGTGATTATTTTACTTCTGGTGCCAACCAAGAACAAACTGCGAGGGACAACGTGGAAGCATTCAAAAGGTAATGCTATAGTCAACACCATACCCTATGGCTATATAAGGTGGGCGTGTCCGGTAATTTCCAGCATAGATTATATATAAGGCCACTCCAAATAAATTCTCTGTTTCCCGTCCACCGCCCGCATCTGGTTACTGTCAGCTCTAAATATTCCGTTATTCCGTATTCTTCCATTATTTTCCGGTTATTCTTGCATTCTGTACAGGCTCAGATAAAAGCCAGTGTCAACTCACATGTCAGCAGCGCTATTGCGTCAGCACAAATTCACGTTTGTGTTATTTAGCAACTTAAAAATGAAAGTACAAGCTTAAGCATACTTTTAAGCAGCTTTTTATGGTTGTGCCAGGCAAATAATAGCTTGAAAAGCTGCCAACCTTATAATGGAATAATGGAAATGAACCGCCCGCCCGCATGCAAATATGCCTGAGTCCAGGACGGGAAACAGAGAATTTATTTGGAGTGGCCTAATTAATCTATGTTTCGCGGAGTGACGCCGCCATAGCATTTGACGGTAGTATGCAATCACTGGTGGACTGGACTACTGGACTCAAGTTTTTTTAGCACTTATCTGGCCAACTGGTGTAGCTATTGCTACATTGAATGTAAAATATGCAGGTGATCCTCTCTATACTTGGTCACTGCCTGTTCATGTTAGGATTGTGTGCAACTTTCACTCTTTGACATAATCTCCATTGTATGACTACCATTCATCACAAAGTACAAATACAGTACATTTGTATGTAGTGTTGTAGTAACCATCTATTCTAAACTGATACAAATTATAAGCCATAAAGTTAGCTATAGTGGTTAACTGTCCTGCTATTCCATAGCTGTAGCTGGGTAATGTTCACAAGTCTGGTAAGATCACACCTACTTTTGTGTGTGTTGTGTGTAGTGTGTGTTTCTTTATGTGCAGGGGGAGTGGTCTACCTACATGAGACTGGTATAATTACAACCAGTTGCCCAAATATTTGGTTAAAAGGGAAAACACCTGAGTCCAGTAGTCCAGTCCACCAGTACACTCCACTACTCCAGTCCAGTGATTGCATGCAACCGCATTTGACGTTGAGGTTACTATAGTACCCATGAAAACAAAAAAAATGAGCCATGACATGGCCCATAAGTCTAGTCCTCCAGCCCCTTTTGCCATAGTCAGTGTTGGGAATAACGCATTATAATATAGTTATTACATTTTGTGATTTCAAGTAATAAAACGCGATATTATTCATAGTCTAGTAATATAACTTAAGTTACTTTCAAGGAACCCACAGTTCGTTATATTAGTAATGAAAGTAACATGTTATTACGTAACGCGTTACTATTACAGTTCGTTAGGGACGTGTAGACATAGTACCGATATTCATAACACATTACCAGGTCCATTACTAAACAATTAGTGTTACTCAACAGCTTAATTGCTGCAATAATCCACTGTCCCGATCCCCTATAATAAAATTATCCATATTAGTTCACACCTCAGACAACTGGTCACGTAATTTGCCAACAATGTTTAGGTATGGCTGAAGAGAGCATCTCTACACAGGTACAAGAAGCCAGTAGCTATATTTACAAGAGTGTTTACTATATGCTAGCTCAGTAACTAATATACAAGGTGTAAAGGAAAGGTGTATGGTCAGAGTAAAAGTAACTTAATGTAATATATTAAGTAACTTTTCATTTGGAGTAATATGTAACTGTAACTTATTACATTTCCCAAAAGTAAAGAGTAATATATTACATTGACAATGTAACTTTCCCAACACTGGCCATAGTGGCTCTTTACCAATTGGAGCACCTTCTCACTAACAAGATCTGTGATTGATAAGCTCCGGTTCAAGCTAAAGTCTAAGAACAGTGGAACAGTTTTGGTTCTTGAGTAATTGCTCGAATAATAACATTTTTGTGTTGCTGTCAGGGTAATTCCCATTAATTGATCACTGATTTGGACAAGTGACAGTCCGGCTAAAGTTTACAACATCACATAGCTTCTGATGCATGACTTTGACACATCTGTATCATGTACACTTTCTGTTTGGATTACTATGCTATCCAGGTTAGTGGGTCATCCATGTCAGCAGTACTAACCCTTTTAGCTATATGGGTCGTTCCATGCCAAATCAACATGAAATTGACATGACCTCTTCTGATTTTTATATAAGTTGGTATACACAAAGACTCAATTGAGAAACTACTCCACACCAAATTTCAGACCATTTGACTAATTACCTTAGTAGATATGACCGCTCAAAGTTGAGGAAAATACTTGATCTGATTTACAGGTAACCATAAAAACCATCATAATTTGTGTTTGGCTTGATCTATGAACTTGTGGTTTGCTTTACGAGAAAGGATATTAAATTCTCTTCGCAATGATATATATGGTTTGCTATTTACTTCAAAAGTAATGTCTAACCACAAAAAAGTACTTTTTTCTTTGATCTTAATTTCCAAAGAAAAGGTAGTTTTAATTAACTTCATATTTTGGATACAAACTACTTACATGCATACCTTTCACTACTGTAAGTTTCAAGTTGGGACAACAATCAGAAAGTGCCAAATTCTTATGTGGAGCAATATAGCATGCAATATTGAAATTTTTGTAGATCATAATTTTCCTAGTAGTTATTTGTACAAGTTTTGTACTTCATCCTGATATGTATATAACAGCACTAATACCATACCTGTTTCACTGTCCTTATAAAAGTCTCAATAGTAGCAGTGAAATTTATCCCGTATTTCACTGGTAGCAGTGAAAAAGTTGTAATTGCAATTTCATTGGCTAGAATTTATGTTAACAATTAGTGTTGACACGTGTTTAGTACATAGTGACAAATTGCGGACATAGCAACGCTAATGCACAGCATGCGTATATGCAGCGAGTATGGTATTAACTGGAAATAGCATGGGTATAGCAGTGAAATTTGGGATAAATACCACTCTTGTTGTATTGGAAATGGTAAATTTCCAATACAACACTCGTGGTATTTATCCCAAATTTCACTGCTACCCATGCTATTACTAGTACAAACAGAGCAAACCAAGAAGGGACAAATTGGCTAATAAAAGTTTTGCAAAAAACTATAGGAAAATTACGTAAACAGTTCTGCAGGTATACATAATTATTTTCGTTACAATCTTTATGGGTACATTGGCAACTGATAACACAGAACTTGTCATTTAACAAAAGAATTCTAATGTAAACACATTACTGTTCTACATAACCAAAAAATTCAATTTTCATAAAACTACTTAACTAAAACTATACTCTTTTATTTTGCTATTATGCAAAGCATCAAAAAGTTTACTTACTTTTTGCACAGACTACACATGCCTTACAAGTCCCTTTTGTGATTAAGACTGAAAGTACTTCAGTGGAAGTATGAAGACTTTATTTATTTGCTGTCATAGCGATGTAAGCAATAGATGATGTAAGCAATAGTCTGTCACATATAAAACAGATAGGAAAGTGCTCTATAGCTATCAATTATTCCTTACAATTTTTTTGAAGCATGGCACAAAAGCAGTGGGCTAATAGTTGTTGTAATTCTTTTAACAATCAAAGGCACAAGAAAACTAGCTTAAGACCTTGGATGGGTGCAAAAATTCTTACTCTCACTCTTGAAGAGAAGATATGTAGTAACTGTACAAAAAACTGTCAGAAAATGGAAATAACTCAGTATGAATCAAGCGACGATGATTTTCAACATCAGGATCTGGAGAGCGTTAACAAAGGCTTAGCTTTAATTGGAGAATCACCAGTTGTAAAAAATAAGTTACTACCAGGTGCACAGTATCCTAAGAAAAAGCTAGATAAAATCAAAAGTGATTTTCATGAATCTATACTTGGAGGTAAGGTTAAGATGACAATGACGAAAGTGAAGCTGAAGATGAAATTCCATGAAACAGAAGAGAAAAGTATAAAGGTACAAATTTTGACTCTACTTCCAATGAGCTGGAGCATCAAAAGAATAGAAAATGATCCAATTACATGGTTCGTAAAGCAAAAAGCTTAGTTAAATCAGGAGGCATTTTATCCACGCCTAACCCAATTCAAGGCCATGGCTCAAATGATGACAAAAAAATTTTTCTTTTAGATTTCCTAAAAGTAATCATTTTTGAATTGAAATCCTCTGGTCACCAACTTTAATTGAGACACAATCTTTCTTGCTGGGCATCATTCGACTGATATCATCAGACTCGTAAAAAGTTTGAACTAGAGGTTTACCAGCAATTTAAAGATCAATTTTTCACTGAAAAGGTTAAATTTGCTGAATTGCGTCCTAAGAATTGTGTTTTAACTGGAGGTAGTGGGACACATGCTGTATGTCTGCTCCATCCATCAAAACACAAAATTGATGTTGATTGCTGGTAAATTGGCAGAGCTCACTGCTAAATTGGAAATTCACTTACAGCATTATGCTCACTGTGTTGCACTTGTCATAAATATTATGTAATACACCACAGCCTGTTTGTCATTTAAAAACTTGTGAATATTGACCAGGAATCTCAAACCTCAAAGATTACTTATATTTGATGACAACTTTATTGATACTATCCAGTACAAGCAGTGGGTGTCTGTAGACAGGTCAACATTGGAGATGATCACTAAACCTGCAGATGACTTTGTAGACTCATTTTGTGACCAGATTAAACTTTTGATACCTCATTCATTCATTGCCAAACAACAGTCCCTTTATCAGACAGATAGATACCATGTTAAACCTGATGCCTGGTCATTTTCTAGTAATATGCGACTTTTCAGAGAACCATTTCTTTGTATTGCAAGATGCAGACAAGCATTTCATTGGAATAATTCACAAGCAACATTGCACCCATTTGTGGCATACTACAAAGAATCAGGAGAGTTGCAACACATCAGCTTTGTTATTATCTGATTGCTTGTATCATGACACTATTACTGTACATTTATTCCAGAAGCATTTAGTGCAATTCCTTCAAGAAAAGTTTTGAAAGTAGACAAGATAATTTATTTTTCAGATGGATCAGCTGCTCAGTACAAAAACAGAAAAAAATTCTTGAATCTCTGTTATCACAAATCAGATTTTGGAGTACACACTGAATGGAATTTCTATGCTACATCACATGGAAAAGGACCAAATTATGGAATTGGTGGCATCGTAAAACGACTAGCTGCTAAAGCAAGTTTACAGAAACCATATAATTCTCAAATAATGACTCCATGCCAACTCTTTGAATGGGGAGCTGAAAATTTAACAAGCTTGCATTTTAAATACAGTACAACAATCGACTACAGTGAAGAATGCTTAGAGGAAAGGTTAAAAGTAAGTAGAACTATTCCTGGTATACAAAAACTCCACTGCTTTATCCCATTAAGCAATTCTATCGTTCTAACAAAGAAATTTTCAAATTCATGTGTTGGTAAAGAGGAAAAGATTACCCTTGTGAGTAAGGATGAAATTCCAGTTGATAAAATTACAGGATTTGTCACAGCTGTGTATGAAAAGAAATGGTGGTTGGGTTGTGTTCTCCAAGTACATCAGGATGACAGAAAAGTTAGCATTAATATATTAATCCCTAATGATCCATCACCATCATACAAGTATCCAGCCAGAGAAACAGATAGCTATTTTAGTTTCTATTGATGATATCCTCACAAAAATTGACCCAAGAACCAGTTATGGATGAATTTATACTATCTCAAAAGAACAAACTAAAGCAGCCACAGAGCAATTCAAGTACATGTTAAAAACTACAAGTTAAATTACCATGTTTCTTCAGATATTAAAATTATAATAGTAATTTATCATATTGCTACTACATAACACTTAAAATGTATCTTAAAAACAATGTTGTCAGTGATGTCCCAATTTGAAACTTACAGTAGTGAAAGGTATACATGTAAAGAGTTTGTATCCAAAAAATGAAGTTAATTAAAACTACCTTTTCTTTGGAAATTAAGATCAAAGAAAAAAGTACTTTTTTTGTGGTTAGACCTTACCTTTGAAGTGAATAGCAAAACATATATATCATTGCGAAGAGAATGTAATATCCTTTCTTGTAAAGTAAACCACAAGTTCATAGGTCAAGCCAAACACAAGTTATGATGGTATTTATGGTTACCTGTAAATCAGATCAAGTATTTTCCCTCAAACTTTGAGCGGTCATATCTCCAAAGGTAATTAGTCAAATGGTCTGAAATTTGGTGTGGAGTAGTTTCTCAATTGAGTCTTTGTGTGTACCAAATTATATAAAAATCAGAAGAGGTCATGTCAATTTCATGTTGATTTGGCATGGAATGACCCATATGTTGTCAAACTGAAAATTAGCATAGTAGCAGGCTACATAGTGTAAGGCACTAATATAATCTGTTACACCTCTTTGTACCTATACTAAATTAAGGTTAATAAAAGAGTAAAAACATGTCACTGGAAAGTGAATAAGGTGTCAATGGCAGATATCTAGCATGGAAATTCGGGGCACAACACCAGTTAGATGTGTCAACTTGCAATTGGCATTCAAAATAGCTATCCCATGTGTACATACATGAGTGTACTTGTATACACGTTGCTAGCTTAGAATTATTCTCTTTGACCACCGACATGATCTTGGCCCTGGTGTTACCCCTCTTCTTGCCAGGTTCTGGATCAACTCTTAATTGGGTGATTTTAGCACTCTAAGGTCCTTGTTACGATGTTAGTATTAATACTTAGACAAGCAGTTTACCCTTGTACTTTGGATATTTGTTTTTAAATGAAGTGCAAAAATGGCCTTGAAAAAGCCAGGTCTATTGGAGATAATTGATTGTTAATTACCCTACTTGATTGTGTAATTTACTGCAATCATGTATAATATTATACTGAATATGCATTGAGATAGGTATCGACTTAGACCAAGAATGTTAAGAGATGTTTCAAATGTTAACATGAAGACTACTATTATGGGAAATGAGATAGACTTTCCCATTGGTATTGCTCCTACTGCCATACAGAAGATGGCCCATCCTGAAGGGGGAGTGGCAACTGCTAGAGGTAACTGTAATGTAATAATAATAAATTATAGATGCCCCTGGGTCACTTAGATTTTTTGTTTGAGTCAACATCTACATAGATCAGAAACAAATCTGGTTTAACCCAAAATTTTGCTTTATGGCAAGACCACGTTGAGCTATTGTCTTGAACATTATTCCCATCAGAACACCTATACCTGTAGAAAAATACTTGCTATCAATCATTTCATACCACCTTCTGCAACTTACTATACTTTATAGTGAGCTACTGTACTCAGCATATGTATAGGTATTTAGTGCAAGGAGACCCACTCTTATGTATTCATTGAGCAGCTCTTATTGCTTCACGTACAGACTGCTTGATTCAAGATATATTGCATGTCTTCTTCGCACGTAATTATGTACGTGGGTACCCTGCATGTACATTGTTCTTTTATTGTGTCTATTGCCTATTATGTATGTATTTGACCTTCAGCTGCCTCATTAATGAACACTTGTATGATAGCAAGTACATGGGCACAACTTCCATAGAAGAAGTAGCACAAGGGACTAAGATGGTTTCAACTATATGTCTTCAGAAACAAGCAAACCACGATGAATTTGATTCAACGGGTTGAGCAGGCTGGTTATAAGGCACTAGTGGTTACCGTTGACCAACCCGTGGTGGGGAAGAGACTTGCTGATGATAGAAATAAATATAGTATACCAAGTCACTTGAAACTTGTTAATGTTAATACTGATGGTTTGCGTAGTGTACACAATCCTTTGGATACACAACAATCGACAGAGTCAGTGGTACATCAGTACACCCATACACTGATGGACAGTAAATTAACATGGGATACTATCACATGGGTGAAGAGCTTTACTAAACTACCAGTGATAGCGAAAGGTATTCTCACTGGTGAAGATGCCAAGTTGGCTGTACAACATGGAGTGGATGGGATAATAGTGTCCAATCATGGTGGTAGGCAGTTGGATGGAGTGTTAGCAACTGTAAGTTGTGTTTAATTAGTAGCATATTTACCATTGTATGGTTCACATACAGAGTGATGTACTGGGAGAAATAGTGGAGGCAGTAGAAGGTAGGGTAGAGGTATATCTTGATGGAGGAGTAAGACAAGGTACTGATGTGTTAAAGGCATTAGCACTTGGAGCTAAAGCAGTGTTCATTGGTCGACCAGTATTATGGGGATTAGCTTATCAGGTGAATGTATATCATACAGTATGTTAGTACTGTATAGTAGGGACAATGAAGGTCTAAAAGAATCACTTAACAATTAGCCAGTGGCGATCCATACGTGTGGTGTGGGGCCTTAATGGAGCCCTGGTCAGTCTGGGAATGACTGTATGTGTCTGTACAGCTCTGTGGTGTTGAATAAGTACCTCTGCTGTGAATTTCCTTTCATTTTAGCCAGTTTTGAGACCTCAATGGCTCCAAACTTGGCCAAATTCATCCCTTGGCCTTCCTTTTCAATTTTTGAACACCATCTTGCCTGCCTCCCACCCAATTTGCAGCTCGCCTGATACAGTCAACCTCGGTTTAAAAACTATCTAAAATGGCAGGAAACTTAGTTGTTGGCTACTTGCACAGTGGATGCTCTGGAAGGTAAGGAATTGGTGTAAAACGTGTGAAAATTTGGTACACATAGCTTCAACCATTGGCGAGCTACAACACACTAAATACTTAAAACCGGCATTTCTCGATACTTTTAAATAGGCGATAAGCCCGGTTTTGTCAGACTGGGTCACATATGTGACCGAATTTTGGAAAATCACCCATATGGGCGCATTTGACACTTAAAATATTTAACGACCAAATAACAAGCTTTTTAGTGGAAACCTACTTGTTAATGATTGTAAGCCATCCTCAATGCCTTAAATTACTAGAAAATTCTTCAAATATTTTTATAACTCTGCTCTGCTCATAATAGTAACCCACTAAACATGAAAATTCTAATTATTTCACGTGTGCCCATATGGGTGATTTTCCAAAATTCGGTCACATATAATGGGGTAGGAAGAGTGTCAAACTATGCTATACCTTGTGAAAAATGAGCCCATAAAGTCCTATGGCATCTTTCAAACGACTTGGTTATTTGTGTTGACTGGTGACTAATTATAAGTGCAATGGGCGTGCGCATATACTTTGAGAGGCTGAAGCTACTGAGTGAAGAACAGTGTACTCGAGAAAAGTATGGCACGATGCGCTGAGGAACTCGAGAAGACACAGGAAACTAACTTAGAAAGTCATGAATATCAACTTCAAGCATGATGTCTTAATTTGAGATTTCATCATGGTTGCCATTCCATGTCTTGACTGTTCTGATAGTGAAAGTGACACATCTAGATAGAGTTTCAGCAATTGGGATTCAATGCAGACCACCCCATTAAAACTAGTAAGGTGTTAAACAACAGCAGTCAGATTTACAAGAGGAAACAAAGGTATGCGGGCTACTTTATGGGCTCATTTTTCATTGGGTATAGTGAAGTTTGACACTCTCCCTACTCCATTATATATTCTTGCTTTTACGTTTATGACAGTATTGGTCATACTCTAAATTTAATGTGCCTTCAGATGCTTCCATCAAGTTTCCATAGAATAGAATTAACTTGTTTGACTAACTAACTTCAGCTAGCTCAACTCGACTATGGTTAATGCTATGTGCTTGATTTCTGCACTGTTCGATGCTACCTCAGCCTGATATGTGCCTTTTTATCAACTGCAGCAGTTGCAATGCATGCATCATGGACTTATCTTTTTTCTCATTAATTTTGTGTCCTGTTTCATTCTTCACTACTGCGAACATGTTTATTTGTGGGTAGTGCATTATGGATTCTTTTGAGAATTGATAATTTCTGTAGTGAGTGGATTAATTGCAGAAATATACTGTTCTTTGGTTTTAACATTATATAATGGGCAGAATGTAGCTGAAAATAAAGAAAAATCAATGGCCATATTGCTTTTCAATAATTCATAGCTGGAGCATGCAGCTATTTTTTATAATTGGCTAGTGTCACTCTTTCCTTTGTTGCCAATTAAACAAGAGAAGTTGTTTACAGCTGTAACTATACCTTACTGGCTATGTTATTGACAGGCTATTACTAAACAACTGAAGTAGGAATTAAATGTCTACTAGTACACATAGCTGCAACTATAGCTCTTGTTTCATTTGTATTTTATTATAACCCTACTAAAATCTAATTTCTCTTATACGTAGCTTGTATATTCTCAAATCAACATGTGTACACATGTGATTGTACATAATAGGGACAAACTGGTGTGGAGGAGGTACTGAGAATGGTAAAGGAAGAATTTAAACTAGCAATGGCTCTGTCTGGTATGTATATACATATTTGCATCATGTATATGTGTGGGGTAAGTAGAATGCTAAGGAAAATGGGAATAGGATGGAAACGGAAAGCGGGAACAATGGAAAATACCTGATAAAGGTCATCATGTGAATATACAGGTTGGATTTTGCAGCACAATGCTTCTTTGTAGTATTGTTGAAATCCTTCCATTGAAACGATCAAAACACTCGAATACAGCAGTCACCTGCATTGAAATACTCTACTAGAGCAGTCGAGAGCGTTTCACTAACTATCCCTGCATGAAATTGATGCTGTCATAGATTAGGTATATAGACTAACAATGTCATCAACATTGAAAGTTAACTACTCCCTTGAAACCATAAACATTTAACCATTTTTGCAAGGTTACAGAGGATTCTAATTAAGTGACAGCAGATGTGGGGAGTTGTACCTACAATCTCAGGAAAAAGTCACATGATGGGTATGTGGTAGCTGCAGTATGTGTAGGTACATGGCTGCAATGAGGAGACTTAGGACAATTTGAGCAATCATGGGGACTCCTCTTGGAGCCATTTCAAATATACCGGTGTTGCATTCATAATCCCATCATATGACTTCTTATTTGGAAGCAGTTTCCAAAGCTTGTAATGGTGTCAGTTAACTATAGAATACTTTGTGAATTTCTTTATCAGTATTAATTTTAATGTTGAATATTGTAAATGTTTATGGTTTCAAATGAGTGGCTAACTTTCAGTATCAATGACTTAGCTAGTCTATATATACCTAATCTATGACAGCTATAATCCAGCCATCAATGTGGGTCCCTGGTGGGATAATTGCAAAAAATTCTTGACTGCTCTATTAGAGTAGGTGACTGCTTTATTAGAGTGTTTCAATCACTTTAGCAAAGGGATACTGCTGCAAAGAAACATTGTGCTGTAAAATCCATTCTGTATATTTCATGATGACCTTTATCAGGCATTTTCTGTTGGTTGTTCCCGCTTTCCGTTCCCGTTTTCCTAGAATTCTGTTTACCCGTACGTGTGTGTATGATGTAATTGTATGGATATGTTGTGTTAAGCCATACGCTTATTCTGCTAGGCTTTGTATTAAAATAATAATTTATCTTTATGTTTTAGGTTGTGCTAAATTATCTGACATTCAACCGTCACTGCTTGCCTATGACAGGAAGTACTACTGTAAATTGTGATGAAACTGAATTGTGAGCTTTTATAAAAACTAAAAGTTCAGTTTATACAGTGGAACTAAACTTGTTAAACATTTTACAGCATAGTAACTGGCAATATTATTGCCATACATATACAAAGTATTTGAAAGTATTCAAAACAAACATTAGCCATTTTAAGAGATATTCTTGAACTAAGTCATCAGTATGTAATTTTTTTTTCAGCTAAAGTAAACACTTCAAAATAACAGACAATGCACAATAACAACCAAATTAAATTAAATTATCCAGTCTGGTCCAAACAACTCTCCAGGTTTACTGCTGACTCCTTAAAAGAAGAATGAAAGGAAGCTGAGCGGTGCATCACAACACTATGATATGATAATCTGCACAGCACATGAAGAAAAGTGAAGTGTTATATTATGTGTGTTTCCCAGTGGTGGATCAAGGGGTGCACAAGGAGCATGTGAGCTCCCCTTAACTTCACAATAATAATATATTACCATACTCTGTCATACTAAATGCAGAACAACTCAGTAGCAAATCCAGAGGGGGGCACAGGAGATATGTGCCCTTCCCTCTCACCCTTCTCCAATCTCCATCATTGAGATACTTGATACAACAGTCAAATACTCTAATAGAACAGTCATCGCATGCAACACTTATTTCTCCAATTTATTGCCACAAACTTGGACAAAAATCTTTAAGTGTTTAGTTTTATATATTAATTTCTAACATGTCTACTGTGTAGCATGCACCTCCCCTTTCCTAACTATATGTCCCTTGAGGCAATGGAAGACGTTGCCAATTGCTACAGTAGTGTAGACTAGTGATTGCCTTCAACTTCAAACACAGAGCTACATATGTATAATTATAATCAAGGATTTTTACAGCCATGCATGTTCCTACAGTCATATGTATGTATACATCATGTTGTACATAAAGCTGACATGTATAATTATGTACATTGGTCTGCATGGTACATTGTTTACCCATGATTTGATCATTATACTGTATCTGTCAATATTATTCACTTCAGCACTGCTGAGAAGTATTTAAAGTGACTTTATTGAGCCACTGTATACCCTAAGTTTGTATCACATAGCCAGCCTGGAACTATAAACCTTCTCTTTCTTGTAATTCAATGTTAAGGTGATCACTGATCAACATCTAGATGGCCTCATTTTTATGTACTGTACTGCATAGACCAAGCATTAGTAATGCCTTGCATAACACAAGTTGTAATGTGGTCAAATTATTATTAAATGAATTAAGTATCTCATGTATATATCATTTTATATAACAACATATTATGGAGTGAAATGTTCTTTTTGTACATGTAGAATATGTGGAGACATGTCACGAAAGGTCTTCTGCATGTAGCTACATGCTAAAGCCAACAATCCTGATCATCAGCCTAATCATATGCATGTGCTCATATACTGCGCAGTAGTTAGCAGCTAGCAAACTATAATAGCTATGCTACACAATTTCGTATACAATGGAATTTCAATTTTCCAAATCCTTGGGGACCACATAATTGAAAAGTTTATAACTCTGTTATGTGTTTAATCACTTTTGCAAGCAATTTTTGAGCTTGGTTAGCTAACTGAATGTTTGGACAACCAATTCCAGATCTTTTCGCACACTTTTGATAAATTGTGGAAAATGAGGTACTGTAATTAAGGCTGCACCAAGCAACTGCCAACTGGAATATCTACAGTAGTTGAACAGCTACATAGTTGAACAGCTATTCAATGCAGTGTATACAGCAGCAACCCCATTCCCAGGACGGGTTAGCTATTATAGATTCTAGAGTCATCATACTACTGCATGTATTCACCAAGAGTGGGACAGTCACATATCCTTAGTTAGTGTAGGGGGTAGGGGGAAGGGCAGTTAACTATTCATGATTGTTGCGGATAAAATTATATCCTACAATCGAATTTGAGTATAATTTTTTTTTCAGCAGTTGTATAGTGAAACACCATGACTGAACATTCAGAGCAGAGAACCGGAGAGCATCGTATAAGTTTACAGTAAGTATATGCGCATTTGTTATCAACACCCAGAGATTCGCGGCTGCCGATATACTAGCTATGAAGTCTGATTACCTCAGTATAGCTAGAGTATTCTTTATGATGTGGCTAATTAACTGACCAAGTTAGTTATAAATGGGTTTGGTGTTGTCACTCGCTGTCACTGACTTGCCAAATTAGGGGTGTGGTCACTGACCTAGCCATGCATGCATAACAACACACATTAGTGATGATACAAGCAGTTAATCGTCACAGTCAGTGACACAGTCAGTGAGTACAAACCCTCATTAGTTACGTTGGAGGACAGTAATCGAAAGTCTTTTTGACATCACCTTTATACACTGTGATTACTTAGCTATATGTGTCAATTAACTTTCATATCACTTTTGTATTTTGTTGTGTATTGTTTGTTTTTGTAGGCGGACACCTTGTACAGGCTTTGCCTTTTTATATGCTTTCCTGTTTGGTAAAGTTGATGTATACATGTAGTAAACTTGTCTTAGCCAACTCTGAGGTATATGTAGCTAGTTGTATGTGCTTTTGAGCATGTTAATATGGTTTATTCTCTCTTAGTTTAATTAGCTATAACTAGTATGATTGGTAGGTAGCTAATGGACTAACTACAGATATCTATAATAGTGCTGGCATATGTACCAAACCTGATACAGAATGTCCAAGCCAGTATGTTTGGAAGAATTTGAGGTGCACTATTCATAGACACTAGACAGAAATACTCATGATTGTATCTCTTCTGGTGCAAACCAAGAGCAAACTTTGAAGAATAATATGGAGGCATTCAAGAGGTGCGTACCCTTGTCATAACATACGGCTATCATTTGTGTATATCTATGGCTATAGTTACGTACAGTACCTCTTTATCATTATTGCATAAACATTATTGCTACGTATGTTGCACATGTATAATATGTTACAATGTAAATTATTGACCTGTTTTTGTTTTCAGAGCTATCATTAAATAGCAGGTACTGTATCCCCAAAGCAAAAAATCATTCTCAAAAATAATTAAATACTGTTGTATGTGATTAAGAGTCTCAATGTATCTGAATTCAAATCTAGTAGCTACATATTTAAAGACACTAATGTTGAATTTTTAAAATTGACGAAAACATGATCAAATATTTAATATTTTGGCCTGCCTGCTTGCCAGTCAGGCCAATTGAAAGGTTAGAAGCTTAATATGACCTCATACCACAATAATTAACTCACATGTAGCAATGTTCTGTGTATTGGGAATGATTCGCAGAAGAAAACATTCATGAATTATCTATCCTTTCCTCATTCACAAGAAAATATTTCCAATTTATTGTGTAAAGCAATTTAGGAATCGGGCAAGCTACAACCATGCAGTCCGTCACTGGTGTGCACTCACTACACTGCATCATTTAGCTGTTATGTATTAACTGTAAATGACTGTAAATTTAAATAATAAATAAATTATGTGTTGGGTGGATAGCTGGTTTGTGGCAGAGAAGCAGGTAACATTCATGATACTGAGGGTGAGACTTAAACATGATGATAGACATGCCTGGTCTGGTGGTGAGACTAAGGCATGCTGTAGTGAACTTTGCCTCATTTCTCTTGGTTTCCTTTGACTGTCACTTCCTGATATTTACATCTCTGTTCAAATTGCATGATGTCATGCGTGACTGTAGTGACTGTGTAGCTAACTAGCGTGATGCTAGTAACTTTAAGGTATGAAATCGCGATCATACACAGAGGATTTGAGATTATGTGCAAGTATAGTTACAGGTAAGGCCTGCTAAAGGAACAAGAAGGTTCAAAAGTTTTTCAGGGGGAGGGAGCATTTCAAAAATAAGATTTTAAGACATGATAATTTATGATCGGCGGGAAAATATAGGAGAATAGTAATGTACATGCAAAATTGTGACATTTTCTTCCACGAATGGTGCCCAATTAATACAAGGCATATGCCTCTGTATCTTATACTGTACTTTCACCTCCAGTTACTCTTGTCGTCTTCTTAATGCAAAGAAACCATGCCAATTAAATCATAGATTTTGAATCGACACTGTTTTAAGATAACTGCAGACACCACAAAATGATTTTAAGCACCCTTGTTATATATACACAGTACGTACTCTAATAAATCAGTCAGATGTATTCATTATTAATTTTACCAACCAAAGCAAAAAATAAATATATTATTTAATTTAGGGATCCATTCCCTACACAGTAGTGAAACAATTGTAGATGTAATGCAGTAGCATAGGTACCATTTAGGCAACCAAGGCAGTTGTCTTGGTAAAACAAAGGGCACTGAGCAGGATTTAGTACAGCAAAATGTTCTAATACAGTAGCCACTCTACTGTCTGGCAGGCTTGCATTACTCGTTATACTTTTGTAATGGCATGCCATTGGTATTTGTGAAAAGACTTGATGTTATGCTACTTCAGGCACCCATATACACTGCTATATTATGTACTACTGGAATATTTCATTGACTTCTATTGGTTTTTCATGGATGAAGATTTCATCACTTTTTATGATATAAATATCTAATCCAAAACAGCCAAGCTGTAAAAAAAGTGTGCGGCCCTCAAAAAGGCTATGGTGAAAAAAGATGTGAAATCCAAGGTGGCGGCCAAGAAATGGCTGTGATGGTAGGTTAACGGTAAAAATATTAATAATGACAATTCAGGTGAATTTTGTGCCAAGACCAGGCGGCACAAAAATTCACCTGAATTGTCGTTATTAAAAGTTTTACCATTAACCTACCATCACAGCCATTTCTTGGCCGCCACCTTGGATTTCACATCTTTTTTCACTATAGCCTTTTTGAGGGCCGCACACTTTTTTTACAGCTTGGCTGTTTTGGATTAGATTTCATTTCTTTTTGTATTTGTATACCCCAATAGGCCGGCTTTGGGACTTTTTTAACCTATCTTTTTTTCTTTACCACAGGAAGAAGAAAAGATGAAGTAGATGTACTTTAAATATTTTATCAGTAAATGTACATTTTATATATCAAGACACACGGTAGTGTGTCGTGCGGCCCAAGAAGCTGGCGCGCCACACCCGTGAGTATATTGACAGGAATCAAGACACACGGTAGTGTGTCGTGCGGCCCAAGAAGCTGGCGCGCCACACCCGTGAGTATATTGACAGGAAGAACGAAAACGTCATTTTCACACATTTGTATCTCGGTGATCACTTATCTGATTGGAACCAAATTTGCTACACAGTTGCCCGCCAGCCAAGGGAGTCTACATTCCAAATTTGAAGGAAATCGCTCCAGCCATTTCCGAGATACGAGCTGCCAAAGTTTCGTTTTTTTTTCTTCGTTTTTTTTTTCTTCTTCTTCTTCTTCTTCTTCTTCGTCTTTTCGCACACTTGCAAAAATTGCTATAACAAGCAAACGCGTACTCCGATCGCCTTGAAATTTGGCACACAGAAAGGGAGTCCAACGGCGAATCCTAGCATCAAATTTGGTACAAATCCGATGAATGGCTCAGGAGTTATGACCGATTATTCGCGTAAAACAAGATCGATTTGTTGTCACGCCTACAGGGTAAACCGCTTCATGGAATGAGTTGAAAATTGCTATGTAGATGGAGTAACCATCGTAGGAGTGCCTTTTGGTGGTTTGAAAGGAATCGAGATAAAGACCACGGAGATATGACACAAAACCCAACCTGTGTCACAATTACGCGATCGATTTTTATGAATAAAAAGGTATTAGTTTTCACGCCTACTAGGCAAACCGCTTAGAGCAATGAGCTGAAAATCGGTGTATAGCTGGAATAATCTTCATAGAAAGTCCTTGCAGTAGTACAGAAGAATCGGATTACAAACCACTGAGTTATGATTCGAAAGCCAACTCCGTGTAGCAAATGCGAGATCGAGATACTCTAATAGAACAGTCACCCTAATAGAGCATTCAGCTAATTTATTTATTCCATTATAGAATTTTATTACATCACAAGTTATTCTGTAGGGAGTTCAGCTGCAAACAGTTAATCTTATAGACAGTTCAGCAAGAAGACAGTCACCATGTGGAGAGTTATGCAAATATATCACTATAGAGATTCAGAACATTACAAGTCACACTGAAGAAAGTTCAGCTATAAAAAAAGTCATGCACTGTGTAGAGAATTCAGCTACAATTAAGTCACTCTCTAGAGAATTCAGTTACACAGAATTCAGCTACACACAAGTCACTGTGGAGAGAGTTCAGCTACAAACAAATTACCCTTTAGAGTGATCAGCTACAAACAAAACACTTTGCAGGGTGTTCAGCTGCAACAAATCAACCTTTAGAGCGATCAGCAATGAACAAATCTACCTGTAGAGAGATAAGCTAGAAACAAATCACCCTGTAGAGAGTTCAGCTACAAAAATCACCCTGTAGAGACATCAGCTAGAAACTAGACACAGTGTAAGGAGTTCAGCTACAAGCAATCACCCTGTAGAGAGTTCAGCTACAAAAAATCACCTTGTAGAGACATCAGCTACAAACTACACACAATGTAAGGAGTTCAGCTACAAATAAATCACCCTGTATAGAGTTCAGCTAAAACAAATCAACCTGCAGAGAGATCAGCTACAAACAAATCACCTTTTAGATAGTTCAGCTACAAACAAATTACCTTGTAGAGAGATCGGCTACAAACAAATCAACCTGCAGAGAGATCAGCTACACACAATTCAACTTGTATAGAGATCAGCTACACACAAATCACCCTGTAGAGAGATCAGCTACAAACTAGACACAATGTAAGGAGTTCAGCTACAAGCAAATCACCCTGTAGAGAGTTCAGCTACAAACAAACCAACCTGTAGAGCGATCAGCTAGAAACAAATCACCCTGAAGAGAGGTCAGCTACAAAAAATCACCCTGTAGAGATATCAGCTAGAAACAAATCACCCTGAAGAGAGGTCAGTTACAAAAAATCACCTTGTAGAGAGATCAACTACAAACAAAACACTTTGCAGAGAGCTCAGCTACAAACAAAACAACCTGTAGAGAGATCATCTAGAAACAAATCAACCTGCAGAGTGATCAGCTACAAACAAATCAGCTTGTAGAGAGATCGGTTACACACAAATCAACCTGTAGAGAGATAAGCTAGAAACAAATCACCCTGTAGAGAGTTCAGCTAAAACAAATCAATCTGCAGAGAGATCAGCTACATACAAATCACCATATAGATAGCTCAGCTACAAACAAATTACCTTGTAGAGAGATCGACTACAAACAAATCACCCTGCAGAGAGATCAGCTACACACAAATCAACTTGTATAGAGATCAGCTACAAACAAATCACCCTGTAGAGAGATCAGCTACAAACTAGACACAAAGTAAGGAGATCAGCTACAAGCAAATTACCCTGTAGAGAGTTCATCTACAAACAAATCAACCTGTAGAGCAATCAGCTAGAAAAAAATCACCCTGAAGAGAGTTCAGCTACAAGCAAATTACCCTGTAGAGAGTTCATCTACAAACAAATCAACCTGTAGAGCAATCAGCTAGAAAAAAATCACCCTGAAGAGAGTTCAGCTACAAGCAAAACACCCTGTAGAGAGTTCAGCAACAAAGAAACCACCATGTAGAGAGTTCAGCTGCAAACGAATCACCTTATAGAGAGTTCAGCTACAAACAAATTACCTTGTAGAGAGATCGGCTACAAATTAATCAACCTGCAGAGAGATCAGCTACACACAATTCAACTTGTAGAGAGATTAGCTGCAAACAAATCACCCTGTAGAGAGATCAGCTAGAAACTAGACACAATGTAAGGAGTTCAGCTACAAGCAAATCACCCTTTAGTGAGTTCAGCTACAAAACAATCAACCTGCAGTGAGATCACCTACAAAAAAGCACCTTGTACAGAGTTCAGCTACAAACAAATTACCTTGTAGAAAGATCAGCCACACACAAATCACCCTGTAGAGAGATCAGCTAGAAACTAGACAAAATGTAAGGGGTTCAGCTACAAGTAAATCACCCTGTAGAGAGTTCAGCTAAAACAAATCAACCTGCAGAGAGATCAGCTACAAATAAATCACCTTATAGACAGTTCAGTTACAAACAAATTACCTTGTAGAGAGATCGGCTACAAATTAATCAACCTGCAGAGAGATCAGCTACACACAAATCAACTTGTAGAGAGATCAGCTACAAACAAATCACCCTGTAGAGAGATCAGCTAGAAACTAGACACAATGCAAGGAGTTCAGCTACAAGCAAAATCACCCTTTAGTGAGTTCAGCTGCAAACAAATCAACCTGCAGTGAGATCACCCACAAAAACGCACTTGTACAGAGTTCAGTTACAAACAAATCACCCTGTAGAGAGATCAGGTAGAAGAATTCACCTTGTAGAGAGTTCAGCAACAAAGAAACCACCATGTAGAGAGTTCAGCTGCAAACAAATCACCCAGTAGAAAGGTCAGCTAGAAGAAGTTATCATGTAGAGAGTTCAGTTACAAAGAAACCATCATATAGAGAGTTCAGCTACAAAGAAATTACCCCATAGAGAGTTCAGCTAGAAGAAGTCACCTTGTAAAGAGTTCAGCTACAAAGAAACCATCATGTACAGAGTTCAGCTACAAAGAAACCACCATGTAGAGTGTTTAGCTGCAAAAAATCACCTGTAGAGAGTTCAGCTAGAAACAAATCACCCTGTAGAGAGATCAGCTAGAAGAGGTCACCTTGTAGAGAGTTCAGCTACAAAGAAACCACCACATAAAGAGTTCAGCTGCAAATAAATCACTTGTAGAGAGTTCAGCTACAAGTAAATCCCCCTGTAGAGGGATCAGCTAGAAGAAATCATCTTGTAGAGAGTTCAGCTACAAAGAAACCATCATGCAGAGAGTTCAGTTACAAACAAATCACCCTGTAGAGAGATCAGCTAGAAGAAGTTACCTTGTAGATAGTTCAGCTACAACAATTCACCCTGTAGAAAGATCAGCTAGAAGAAGTCACCTTGTAGAGTGTTCAGTTACAAAGAAACCATTATGTAGAGAGTTCAGCTGCAAACAAATCACTCTGTAGAGAGTTCAGCTACAAAGAAACCGCCATGTAGAGAGTTCAGCCTCAAACAAACCACCTTGTAGAGAATTCAACTACAACAAATCACCTTGTAGAGAAGAAGTTACCTTGTCGAGAGTTCAGCTACAAAGAAACCATCATGTAGGGAGTTCAGCTACAAAGAAACCACCATGTAGAGAGTTTAGCTGCAAACAAATCACCTGCAGAGAGTTCAGCTAGAAACAAATCACCCTGTAGAGAGATCAGCTGGACAAAGTCACCTTGTAGAGAGTTCAGCTACAAAGGAACCATCATGTAGAGAGTTCAGCTGCAAACAAATCACCTGCAGAGAGTTCAGCTAGAAACAAATCACCCCGTAGAGAGATCAGCTGGACAAAGTCACCTTGTAGAGAGTTCAGCTACAAAGGAACCATCATGTAGAGAGTAAACAAATCACCCTGTAGAGAGTTCAGCTACAAAAAAATCACCCTGTAGAGAGTTCAGCTAGACGAAGTCACCTTATGGAGAGTTCAGCTACAAAGAAACCATCATGTAGAGAGTTCTGCTACAAACAAACCACCATGTAGAGAGTTTAGCTGCAAACAAATCACCTGTAGAGAGTTCAGCTAGAAACAAATCACCCTGTAGAGAGACCAGCTAGAAGAGGTTACCTTATAGAGAGTTCAGCTACAAAGAAACCATCCTGTATATAGTTCAGCTACATTTCAAGTCACCCAGTAGAGAGATCAACTGCAAAAAAATATCCTGTGGGGAATAATGGGCATGTAATAAACATATGTATATAATTTGTATAATTACTAATAAAATCAAAAAAAATTGAAGCATTAAAAATCTTCTTTAAGTTCTTTTCTTCTTCCTGTGGTAAAGAAAAAAACACATGGGTTAAAAAAGCCCCAAAGCCAGCCATAGGCCGGCTTTGCAATATACAAATACAAAAAGAAGTGATATCTAATCAAAAACAGCCAAGCTGTAAAAAAAGGTGCGGCCCCCAAAAAGGCCATGGTGAAAAAAGATGTGAAATCCAAGGTGGCGGCCAAGAAATGGCTGTGATGGTAGGTTAATGGTTACATTTTAATAACGACAACTCAGATGAATTTTGTGCCGCTTGGTCTTGGCACCAAATTCACCTGAATTGTCGTTATTAAAATGTAACCATTAACCTACCATCACAGCCATTTCTTGGCCGCCACCTTGGATTTCACATCTTTTTTCACCATGGCCTTTTTGGGGGCCGCACCTTTTTTTACAGCTTGGCTGTTTTTGATTAGATATATATATAATACATATATTTATTACAGAAATCTCCATGGTGGTTTCTTTGTAACTGAACACTCTACAAGGTAATTTCTTCTGATCTCTCTACAGGGAGATTTGTTTGTAGCTGAATTCTGTACAGGTGATTTGTTTGCAGCTGAGCTCTTTACAGAATGGTTTCTTTGTAGCTGAACTCTCTACAAGGTAAGTTTTCTAGCTGATGTCTCTACAAGGTCACTAGTTTGTAGCTGAACTCTCTACATGGTGGTTTCTTTGTAACTGAATTTTCTACAAGGTGACTTCTTCTATCTGATCTTTCTACAGGGTGATTTGTTTGAAGCTGAACTCTCTAAAATTTAATGATGGTTTCTTTGTAGCTGAACTCTCTACAAGGTAACTTCTTCTAGCTGATCTCTCTACAGGGTGATTTGTTTGTAGCTGAACTATCTACAAGATAACTTCTTCTAGCTGATCTCTCTACAGGGTGATTTGTTTGCAGCATAGGTGATTTGTTTGCAGCTGAGCTCTTTACAGAATGGTTTCTTTGTAGCTGAACTCTCTACAAGGTAACTTCTTCTAGCTGATGTCTTTACAGGGTCACTAGTTTGTAGCTGAATTCTCTACATGGTGGTTTCTTTGTAACTGAACTCTCTACAAGGTAACTTCTTCTAGCTGATCTTTCTACAGGGTGATTTGTTTGTAGCTGAATTCTGTACAGGTGATTTGTTTGCAGCTGAGCTCTTTAAAGAATGGTTTCTTTGTAGCTGAACTCTCTACAAGGTAACTTCTTCTAGCTGATGTCTCTACAAGGTCACTAGTTTGTAGCTGAGCTCTCTACATGGTGGTTTCTTTGTAACTGAACTCTCTACAAGGTGACTTCTTCTAGCTGATCTTTCTACAGGGTGATTTGTTTGAAGCTGAACTCTCTAAAAGGTAATGTCTTCTAGTTGATCTCTCTATAGGGAGATTTGTTTGTAGCTGAACTCTCTATAGGTGATTTGTTTGCAGCTGAATTCTCTACATGATGGTTTCTTTGTAGCTGAACTCTCTACAAGGTAACTTCTTCTAGCTGATCTCTCTACAGGGAGATTTGTTTGTAGCTGAACTCTCTACATGATGGTTTCTTTGTAGCTGAACTCTCTGCAAGGTAACTTCTTCTATTGATCTCTCTACAGGGCGATTTGTTTGTAGCTGAACTCTCTACATGGTGGTTTCTTTGTAGCTGAACTCTACAAGGTGATTTCTTCTAGTTGAATTATCTCTTTCCATAGTTGCATGAACTCCTTACAAGGTAACTTTTTCTAGTTGATCTCTCTACAGGGTGACTTGTGTGTAGCTGATCTCTATACAGGTTTCTTGTTTCTAGCTGATCTCTTGAATTCTCTTCAGGGTGACTGCTTTATTAGGATGACTGCTCTATTAGAGTATCTCGCTCTCGCACTTGCTGCATCAAGTTGGATTTCGTGTTATAACTCCTTGGCTTTAAGTCTGATTCTTCTACACCATTGATGAGCCTTTGTAAGATGATTACTCCATCTGTACAACGATTTTCAAAGCATTACCCCAAGCGGTTTATCTGGTAGGCGTGGCAAGCAGTCGTTTTTTTATTAGCTAATCTCGATTGCGTAATTGTTACACACTGTTGGTTTTTTCGTTGTATCTTCCTGGTTTTTAGCTCGATTTCTTTCAAACTACAAAAGGTTTGAGGTTCAACAGTTAACCTATTCACCCACCGATTTTCAGCTTCTTCCCATACGCGGTTTACCCTGTAGGCGTGACAACATATTGGTGTTATTTTTCGTGAATAATCGCTCATAACTCTTTGCCTGTTTATCGTATTCCAGCTAAAGTTGGTACCGAGATGCGCCTTTATACCCCCCTTCTGTGTGCCAAATTTCAAGGCAATCGGATATGGTGTTCGCGTTTTATAGCAGTTTTTGTAAGTGTGCGACAAGAGGAAGAAAAATAAGAAGAAAAAAACCCCGAAAAAACGAAGAAACTAAGCCAATTTTTGAAGTCGCATATCTCGGGAACGCGTGAAGCGATTTCGCTCAAATTTGGAATGTGGAGTGCTGCAGTTGGAGGGCATGTCCACAGCAAAGATCGTCTTGTTTCATCAAGGAAGCACAGAGCTACGGAGGTGCGAAAATTGCGTTTTCTTTCTTCCTATCAATATACTCATGGGTGTTACGCGCCGGCTTCTTGGGCCGCATGACACACTACCGTGTGTCTTGATCCTGTGAAAATGCAATTTCACTACATATTTATGACCACCAATAATATCAATGGAAACTTTACTTTCGCAGGGTCTTCCATAGGTTTTTCATTGGTTTACTGTAGCTCAAGTCAAGTTATGGTGTTATTCATTTCGTATTATTACACGCTTGTTATGGTAATTCCATGTATTCAGTAATTCGTTAATTATGACTGTAATCCCCTTCCTAAGTAAGCATAACTCAAACAAACTGGTTTAAACGTTCAAAACTATCTTTTTAGTTTATCTATGGTGTTTCTTTACAAAAATTTGCTTGACCATGTCTTGGTTCTGCTGTTCACATTCTTTTGGGTTTGAGAGGGGCAGACCCCCTTTTGATCTAAAGGGATACACATTTATGGTAGCCTACTATGTCTGCGCTATCATTTTTAGGCACTACAATACCCATACAAAGTTAATGTTTTAGAGTAAAGCTTTTTGTCTGTGTGTAGGTTTAAAAGTAGAGTCCATAGTGTCTCACACTAACTGGATTTAGTATAAAGCTTCTTTGCCTTTCAAGTGTGGGTGTAACAGACAATGAACCAAACACACATATACATACACACTTTTATGTTCAGATCCAACCCACTACTACAAAAGTAATATCAGTGTATATACAGAGTTGGTACTTCTGTAGTCAATATAATCAGTTATCATACCTCTATTTAAAATCCCTACTTTGTCTACATGACTACAAACCTTTCTATTGTGAAATTGGAAAAAAGAACATACAGCTATATTATTCATAGAACATTGGTTCTGGTAATAACACACTTGTCTATTGAACTGACTTCATTGGGATTGCATAACACTATACTGTGTGTCTTGATATTGATATTTTTACTGCATATATTTCCATTGTTGTGTAATTTTTATATTGTTACTTTGTTGCATATAGACATGTTTTAAAATTAATGTGGTTTGCATAATCCAGGTATCGACTCAGACCAAAAATGTTAAGAGATGTTTCAAATGTTAACATGAAGACGACAATTGTCAGGTCAATCATGAGACTCAAATTCTTTGTCCTGACCCTTGATTTAGCAATAATTTTGTGGCCTTGGCCATTGACTCTAAGGTTGATTGTGGTTGCAGTGTTGACTATTAGTGGGGTTCGAAAAGGATCTGCGATGACTGAACACCAGCCTAACAACTCTCCATGTGGCACAACGCATATGCTATCTAAATTCATTCCGACAACTGCACGCATGCGCAAAACGAAAACCTAAATTCACACAAAATAGCCTAAATAATACCTAGATACAATTACACTCATAGGCGGATCTGAGGGGGGCCAAGGGGTGCTGTGCCCCCCCGGCCCTTCTCTTTCCCCCCTTGGACTCACAGTACTATATTGTTACCGGAAACTGGAATCATGCATTCATACTGTATTCAGAAATATAGAAAGCCAATAAGCAAATAGAAGACAACAGTTATAAATGTACTTTACAGTTATACTGTACATTGTAATGAAAGTGAGGCAAATAAGTTTGAATTTTTGTGCCAAGATCGAGATACTCTAATAGAGCAGTCACCACTCTAATAGAACAGTCACAATTCTAATGTCATTATAACAATACTAGCTACATCTTATTTTGATTTAGTACACTTTACCATCAAGCAGGTTTTATCTCAAATCAAGACACACGGTAGTGTGTCGTGCGGCCCAAGAAGCCGGCGCGTAACACCCGTGAGAAAGAAAACGCAATTTTCGCACCTCCGTAGCTCTGTGCTTCCTTGATGAAACAAGACTATTTTTGCTGTGGACATGCCCACCAACTTCAGCACTCCACATTCCAAATTGGAGCGAAATCGATTCACGCGTTCCCGAGATATTCGACTTCAAAAATTGGCTTAGTTTCTTAGTTTTTTCTTATTTTTCTTCCTCTTGTCGCACACTTACAAAAACTGCTATAAAACGCGAACGCCTTATCCGATTGCCTTGAAATTTGGCACACAGAAGGGGGGAATAAAGGCACACCACGGTAGCAACTTTGGCTGGAATACGATAAACAGGCAAAGAGTTATGAGCGATTATTCACGAAAAATAACACCAATATGTTGTCACGCCTACAGGGTAAACCGCGCATGGGAAGAAGCTGAAAATCGGTGG